>NC_090933.1:487790414-488415414 GCF_040938575.1 Ambystoma mexicanum | reverse complement strand
TAGTTTTGTCCACAAATGGAGAAAGCGAGGCACAATGTCAACAAAGCTGTGTGTGCATTTTTGGGATATGTTGGAATGACGTATTTCCATAATGAAAATATTAAATTTGACATTGCCAACATTTTCCACAGAGATGGAGTAGATCTTACTGATGCTGGTAATCAGCTTTTTTCACAAAATATCCAAAATGCTTTGAAGCACTTTGTTTAAATATAGCAAGTATTTTGCAGTAGGTGTTGCCTAGTTTACTTTAAAACTTGAAAAAATGTTTAAAAACAAAAAATACAAAAAATGGCTCATTTCAGAGCCACTACTTTCCCATGCAAATTAGTTGATTGCTTTTGATGGCACCACCACCCACTTTATTTTCGATGTCCGCAGACTATGGCGCTGTCTGCGGACTTTGCAGGCTATGAAGGGCCCGCAGCCTTTTCTGGGTACTTCTATATTTGAACTGTGAACAGGTGGAGAGAGGATGATGTTGGGAGGGTCTTAATTAGGTAGGGGACAGTGTTTCTTGTGGTCCCAGATGGAAGCCTCGAAAGCACTTCGAAACTGCTACCCCTGCAGAGCAGTGTGTCACAGTACATACACAGCTCTGTGACCCTCAAAAGGCAAGGGTCGACTGTGTCATGTATGGCCTGCAAAGCTTCCGCAGGGATCCTCTTCCCCACAGGAGTGTCTCTTGTGGTGGCAGGAGGGGATGATAAGGATGTGATAGTGGATGTCAACCTGCTCACCCCTTTGAAAGGTAGGACCTTTCGCACTGCTCCCTTATGGTTCGACCTTGGGTGTCGCAGCATGGAGGTGGTCCTGTAGCTATACAGACCTGGTTTTCTGTGACTGAGTACAACTTTGCACTCAGTGCATCTAGCCTTGTCTGCACATGCCTTGGATACCCCCCAAGGGTGGTAAAAAGCCTCCACACCCAAGATTTATGCTGGGAGCTGGTGATAGGGATTTCCACTACCTCATCCTCTTCCTCCTCTTGATCCACCTTCGTATCTCCATGCCTGTTCCCCTCTCCAGGCCTTCAAGATGGTGGTGGTGGTGGTGGGGCAGCTGCAGCAGCCATGGATGCCATTTTCAAGAATGCAAAGAAAGCAGAGATAGACAATAACCTAATCAGCAGCAGGTGCTCACTCCTAGACAGCCAGAAACACAATGAGGAGCAGCAGTGAGTGTGTCCCTTTTAGGGGTGCTGTCCACAGACTACACAAGTGTCCGCAGACAGTCCAATCCACAGGTAGGGCTCAAAAGTTACAACATTTGCTAGATCAACCAGGTCATTAGGCCTCATTACGAGTAGGGAGGTAAGGGATACCGGGCACCGGTAAGGAGACCGGTGCCGGTAATCCCTTACCGCCCTACTATGAGTTCCCTTACCGAGTCCCTCCTTTAACGCCTGGTCTGACCAGGCGTTATGGACAGGACCCGTTAAGGGGAATCAGTGACAATAACGGTACTGCAAATTGCGGTACCGTTATTAGCTACTTCCCCATTCCCATTGAGCCCTATGGGGGCTCAAATGGGAATGGGGAATGTTTTTCTCAATGGGGACTTACCGGTCCCGCAAAGGTCGGACTACACCGGTAAGTCCCCATTGAACGAGACTGGTGTCGGCACCGTTATTGGCGGCAGTAATGGCGCAAATAGCGCCATGACTACTTCCAATCTCGGAATGAGGCCCATTGACTAGGAACTCTGCAAGGGTGAGGTTTCAGCTTAAAATACTCTGGATTGGCCCAAAACTCACTTTTTAACTGTCTGTGGTACAAACAGTGTCCGCAGATACTACCGACAACAGGGTGGGAATGGTCACATGATGACATCACCCGGACGACTGCAGATAGGACAGCTGTACTGCAGACACCTATAGTGCAGGAGGCAGTGTGTGCATGCATGCCAGTTCTATAGGACAGGAATGGGCCCCCAAACTAATTAAAAGTGTGACACATTGTGAGCGGACAGCTCCGAAACGACGCAGTTTTCGGGGGCACAGCGAGATCAGATGCGCATTCATCCAAGTGTCCGCAGGACCGGGGCAGGGTCCCCAAACTAATTAAATGTACGACACATGCAAGCAGATAGCTCCAGACAGGCACAGTGTTTGGGGGCACATCGAGATCAGATGTGCAGGTGTCCAGGTTTCTGCAGGACAGGGTGAGGTTCCCGAACTAATTAACAGTGTTACACGTGTGAGCGAACAGCTCCGGACAGGCACAATGTTCGGAGGGCACAGCGTGATTGGGTGCGCATGCGTCCACGTGTCTGCAGGACAGTTGCAGAGTCCCTGAACCATTTAAAAGTGTGACACGACATTGCGGACACCTCTGGACAGGCACAATGTCTGGGGGCACCTCCATTTTAGTTACGGACAGCCCAGACAGTCGCACAGTCTGCATACTCCGAATGGGGCTTTCAAAATAAAAAACACACGCATCAACAGTACACACATACATATTTATTAAGACACACAAATACAATCAATTAGGAAAGGGATGGGGTAGCAGAACTGGAAACATATGTGGGGGGATTCGGGTTTTCTCCAGACTGTTCATGAGGGGAGGTAGGGATTGAGGTTTCATCGTAGCGTGTTTGATTTAAGGAATTTGATGGGGATGATTGGTTGGGACAGGGTGAATGGGCACAGGTACACGTGGGGCAGTGGTATCAAATATTTTCTGTAACATCATTTTTAACAAATGTCATTAACTGTACAACATTATTATTATTATTATTATTATTATTATTATTATTATTATTATTATTACTTTCTGATTAAAATATACCATAAAAATTACACCAAAGATTCCAAAATACATATACACATATAAAATATAAAATTCCATTTCCCACACTCGCTTTCATTACCTCAAATCGAAACAAAAGTGCAGGAAGAAAAGAAAAGCGAAAAAAGAAGAAAAAAAAAGAAACAAAATAACACATCAACAGTACTTACAATTCATTAAAATACCCCACAGTACTAGTACTTTCACATCCAATCAAATAATACACTAACCCTTTGATTTTATAGAGAACAAAATATTTTCAGAAATCTTACTACTGCAATCTTTAGTTTAACTTGATTACCGTGCAGCATGTCTAACCACAAAAGTTCTAAGTCGACACTCTCGGTATTCGGTACAAATTGACTATAGTGGCTGATATGCTCTTTCCTTAGACCATCACATTCAGTCAATATGTGCACCAGTGTTTCACAGTTATCCTTTTGATTACAGAATCTACAGGTAGTACAGCAATTGCTCTTTCCCTCTCTGATGTCCAATATTTCTCCTGTTCCTAATACGTTAAAACGAAATCTCATGTAATCCTGTCTCCATTCCCTGTCAGGGAATTTGATTAGGTATGATTCAGGTTCCCCCATTTTTTTGCAATCAGATACAATATGTTTGTATAATGTGGACTTCCTAACCTCATGGACAGTGAGGTTCCAATCAAAGTGAAGCAGCATTTTTTTTACCTTCATGGGATTCGTAATGAGCATCTCACGTGGAACCCCCAGTTTATCCAATGTGCCATTTACTTCCTCCATCATATCTCTAAGATACTTGATGTCAGAGAGCCACTCCTGATCCCCTTGCCCATGATGTCATATAGTGTTGTTTCGTTACTAGGTATCAACTTCCTATAGAGTGATGCTCTCCGCTATTCTATGACACTTCTGATGGAGTGCAATCCAAGCTCATAGTGAATCGCTCCCAGAGGCACACATTTCAGCAGACATCTCACCATCGATTTTACCACTTTGGACTCGTATATTGAAACTTCCTCCCTGCACCACAGAGGCGATAATTCCAGCCAATAAAATTATTGCGCCACTATTCTGTTTTTGTACAAGCGTATACATGGTTGTAGGGAAAATTTGCCATATTTGGAATCAATTTTCTTAGTTGTGCTATCAATGGGCTAATTTTCGCCGCCAGAAGGGCCCAAAAGTTTGCCTTTTTTTTTTATCTCCAAACACGGGGTACCCTAAATATCTTATGGCCGTACATGTGGGCAGTTTTTCGTGATTTAGGAACCAGGAACAAATTTTAGACTTTTTCTTGTGTGTCAGACATAAAATCACTGTTTTACTGTAATTTATTTTTAGAGCGTTTATGTGGATGTATTCATTAAAAGCAGTTGGAAGACGCTGAAGACCTATAGGGGTGTGATCATATAAGGTCACGTCATCTGCATATGCTGTCCAATGCACCTTTGAGTCTTCAACTTTTGGTGAGTTTACAGTGAGGTTTTTGAAGCTTTTTCCCACATCCGAAAAGTATAAATTGAATATGGTTGGTGCATATATAGAGCCTTGACGCAGCCCATTTTTTACCCTAATGTTTTGTGATAAAAGCCCCTCTGCATTGATTTGCACCTTTAATCTAGAGTCCTCATGCATATTATATACAATTGACAGCAAGGACAATGGCATTCCTAGATTTCCCAATTTCGTCCACAAAATTGATCTGTCCACCAAATCAAAAGCAGACGTTAGGTCAATTGACACCACATAAACTGGAAGATTTCCTTTCGTCCATGCTGATTGCTGCAGAATGTTAATTAATAGTCCTCCTGCATCTGTACCCACATTCCTTCTGAACCCAAACTGGTTTGGTGACAAGATGTTCAGCCTGATTCATGGAATTATTTGCGTGAAAAACGCAGATTTGCGTGCCTTTCTGCCCGAAAATCCCTGTTTGAAGTATGGGGATTTTCAGGCAGAAAGGCGCGCAAATTTGCGTTTTTCACGCAAATAATTCCATGAATCAGGCTGGTTGTATTTGTCAATCCAGCTCCGAATGTGCTCTAAAACAAGGCCTGCAAAAATGTTGGAGAGCGCTTTTGGTCTGTAGCTCGTTGGAAAAGACCTATCCCCCTTTTTGTAAATCGGCACTATGTATGACATTATCCAGCTTATTGGTATGGTTTTCGTGTTAAATATTTCCTTGAATAAAAAAAATAACATTTTGGCCCATAGATTCGCATTCTCCTTCATAACCCTGTTGCAGAGCAGATTTGGACCTGGGGCTCTGGAAGAGGAGCTTTTTAGAATAATTCTTTCAATATCCTTCACACAAATTTCCACATTCCATACAGCATTTCTAATAACTATCGGAAGGCTCTAGTTCAGGATCGGCGTGCTGTATAATTTCCCAAAATGACCTTTCCATGTCTCAGAGTTGATACATACTGTTTGTGTTTTGGCTTGCTCTTGTCCTCCCCTATTTACCAGGGCCCAAGGTTCAGTGCATTTGCATCACGTAAAGAAAGTAACATGTTCTCTGCATCTCCCTGATAAAGCTTTGCATGCAGGCATCCTGCTTTTCTGTTCCATAGGTTGAGTTCTGCTCTGTGCCAGAATATTTACCATTGGTACAAAGAGCTCTCAATTCACGGTTCCTGTCATTCTTAAGAATTTTATTTCTTCCGAGAATATATGCTTATGCCTCTCTCTGCTTGTACCCTTTTTCTTCATTTTTGCTGTTCCTCTTATTACTAACTCAATATAATTCCCAAAAGAATCATGCACATACAACTTTTTTTTTTGGTCATAAACTCTCTTTTGGAAGTCAGACTGGAAAAGCATATTTACTTTCTCAATATTCGTACGGTGCCATGAAATTCTATTCAGTAGGATGTTAACTGATACCCTCGGTCTATAGTGTTGCACATCTCCCCTTTCCATATCTATCTGTAGTGTCATATTAAGTATTTTGTGGTCACTATCCTGAGTGTATGTCAGCCTAAACTCTTGTACAATATTAAATGTCTTGGCACATACAAAGATGTAGTCAATCGTAGAGTGACTCTTTCCATTAGACCATGTTGTTTTGTCCATTGAGTCTTCTCCTAAATCATTGACACATTGCATGCCCCACCCTTCCAGAAAATGTGCCCATAGCTCCCCTTGCTGACATTTCCGCATGGGCCTCTTTTCATTGAACGTACGTCCAGCCCTGTATTCCTCAAAACCTTCTTCCAAACAAATTTCTGAATTACAATCCCCACACACAATAATGTAAAGTCCATTACTCATCTCTTGACATTCCAGGATAATGAAGTCTATTGACTCAATATTTTCCCTCAGGTCACCATCCGGCCACCAGTATATGTTAATAATTATCAGATGCATCAGCAATTCCTTTTGTCCTAATTTTATAAGTACTGCTATGCACCCTTTGTTGACGTGGAAGGTCTTTAGAGTTCAGAACTGCACATTGCTCTTAATTGCAATGAGTAGGCCCCCCAACGGTCTCCCCTTCGGTATTTTCGTTGCTGGTTCCTGAAAAAACGTAAAGCCGTCCAATGATATCAGAGTCACGGCCCACGTTTCCTGGATACACTTAAACGAAAAACTCGAGAGCAGAGAGCAAGTGGTGGGTGAGTATATTAGGGCTCTTGATCCCCTGGAGTTCCAAGATAGAAAGGTGGCCTTAGGAGTGCTCTAAGAGATGTTTTTCATACACTGAATCTTCGCGATTGACTCTCTTAGGGTTGATGCCAGCCATCCAAGCTCAGCTTCCTTTGTGTATGTCTGCGTATTTGTACTTTCTCCATCTTGCATTTGATTACTCCCATATGTCTCTCTCGGGTTCCCAACCCATTGCCCTCCCTGTTGTTTCCCCAAACCCTGACTAAAGTTTTCTATGTCATATCTGAATCTTTGCAATGCTACTCCTTCCACAAGGAAAAGTTCACATGTCGCTCTGGAGTGAAACACTATTCTTACACAATCATACCTTGCTGGGTGTATCTAATCTATAAGCTTGACGATATTAGTGAAAGGCGAGGAATCTCACTAAACAAAGAGAGAATTCGCCCTCGATTTAAGGACGGGGCCCCCTATTGTTAGCATGAAGTTCAGTATCACACTAGGGTGCTCCACCAGTTTCAGCTCCCTCCATTGCCTTCTATCTTTGATCCACGTATTATAGACCATTTGCTCTTGCGCCTCTATATTCAATGTACCACCAAAGCCTCTCTCCCTGCTATCACCTCCCCTCATATCGCTCTACCCGTTCTTCACTCGTGTGTGACCTCTACCTTGTTCTTGTACCTTATCTGAATTCCATGGTTCGTGCTTCTCTGTCATCTTCTCTTCCAATCCCTCAACTTGGTTTCCTTCCTCTCTCCTATCCAACATTCTAGCCTGTTCCGGCACATGTTTTTCTGTTGTCACCCATGTGTTGATACTTTCTTCATTCTTTTGATTATTCCTTCTCTGAGGAATTTGTTCCTTTTTAGTATCTCCAGCCTAGTCCTGTGCGATCTGCCTCTGAGCTTCCTCATGTGCTATGTCATCGAAAGACAGCAGAGGAAGTCCACATTTTGAGGAGTGTTGAATAAGTTTGAGTAGTGCTTCTTGAACCAGTGTTTTAATGTCTTCACTCAGAATCACAGTTACTTCACTGCGTTCCCTTTCACCCATAACTTTCCCCTCTTCTAGGACGTGTCCCTCTTGCAATGTGGGTCTGGCAGAAACGTTAGTACTATCTACCCACTTTTGGGGGGGCTTGTTCTCTTCATGTGGGATCCCTACTTCAGACACTATATCTACTGTTTACTTTTCCTTGGTTTTGAGGTTAAAGACATGTTGAATACTCCTTCCCTCCTTAGTCCCTTCTGATTTATTTACATTCTGTATTTGGATTCTTTTTTTTTGTTTATTTCAATTTTTTTGTTTTTTTGTTTTAATGTACTGGCTTTCCCATCCTTATGGTTCATAGCTTCAGAGAGGGTGTTCTTAGCTTCTCGGTATTCCTTATCATATACGTCATTTGATTTCTCTGCTATGGGATCTGAATTCACCTCCCTCCCCTGATGCTGACCACCCGTATCTTCCTTCACCCCCAATGCTTTCTTACTTTCTTCATTCAGCTGGGTGAAATCCAGTAATCCTCCCACAACTGATAAGCTGCAGATATCTTTGATGTTCGTGTTAGTATTTTTCGTTTTAGGGGAGGGCTGGTTTTTAGTGTTTTTTATTCAGACTTGCATTTCCCCCCTTCTCGCTCTTTGCTCTTCTTTTGAGTGCCCTCGCTCGCATTTTCTTTTCTCTGCACGTTATATGGTACTTGAAGGGAGCCTCTTCTTCTTGCGTGGAGGCTCCCTCCTGTTCCTGCTTCTGTAGCAGATTGTAATTGGCCTCCTCCTCAATCACCTCCAGTAGCGCTGATGGACTATCTGGCTTACTCCCCATGCTCTGATCTATGATGTTTGCTGACTTTCCCCTTGTATTTGCAATCTCACTGGTCTCTTGGGTTTCCACACTCTTTATTTTCTCTGAGTTAAGTAATATCAGTCTCTTTAATTCTTTTGCTTCCTCCCAAACTATCTTTTCCTTTCTTTCAATCCCACTGACACAATTTCCCTGTAGATCTGTATTATTTGGGGCACAGGCTTTCGTTTACCAATGCATCATTTTGCGCTATTTGTTCTATCTCTGTTTGTGTACCTTTATTGTACATTATCTTGGTTTCCTTTTGTGTTTTTATTATTGTGTCTTTTTTGTACATGTCTAGTGCTTGTACGAAACCTTCCAATCTACTTAGTTTCTCAGTGCTTTCTAAGATCATGAATCCAAGCTCCTGTATCTCCCTGTGAGTCCTTTCATGGCCCTTATCCAGTAGATTCAAGATCCTCGTTAGGACCGGAAAGGACTACAGAGATGATGTGATTTCTTCAGCCCTCAATTCCTCGCCAGAGTGATTTGTGTTTGATGCCTCGTGGTCATGACTTGGGGGTAAGTCGGGGGTGGAGGGACTAGAGCATTTATGTAAAGCTGTAATTAAGATGCCTGTTTCACCCCCCCTATAGAGCCTTTCAATATCCCCTCTTACTGTCATGATTGAGGGGTTGGGGTGTGTCATGTACCTCGTTTCTTCCTAGTCTCGCCTCTATAGTCATTGCTTTAAGTGTACATTTTCAAGACCCCCTCCCCTTACTCTTACTGGGGTTGATGGGCCCATAGAGAGCCTCACCCTTTTGTCCAACTCAGCAGATACTGCTGGTGCTAGTAGGGAGGTGTCCGACTGTGGTGCGGTGGGCATAGAATCTTCCATGTTTAAGGCTGATGGCCTAACAGGGATTTCCTGCATATTCAGAAAACTTGTGTGCATGTGTTGTGCCTTATGATCTAACTTCTTAGGTATTTCTGTGGGGTCATTTTTCCGCTCTCCTGATACCTTAGGGAGCGGGGGGAATTCTATTCCACTCAGTTCCCATTTATCAATCCCCACTGCCCCTGTCTGCCCCCTACTGTCTTCTTCATTCATTTCCAAGGAGTGTTGATTTACCACTTCAAAGGTATTCCTTTGGGTAAATACAAAGCTACCACTTGCAATTAGGGTGTTTCTCTTCTTGTGTTTTTTTATGGGAGTCCTCATGCGATGGTATCTTACCACTCCTTAACGTTCCCACCATGCTTTGGACACGATGTCCCCTTAGCTTTTGCGCACAATTATTATCTCACTCCACTCTTTATTTTACTTTCATTACCCTCTTAGAGAAAACGTATCCATTACGTAACGCTCACACAGTAAGCACAACTTTATTCTTTCTTCCTGCTCCTTACCCCTGGATCTTTCTACTTATCTGTACAGAAAGAACCAGATTTACCTTTCATTTGTCAGGTGCTAAACCTCCCACCCCTGAATTTATATCGGGAGCACACTCTGTTTCTCTCAAAATATCCAGATTTCTACAATGATTCCTCTCTCATTTGGGGTCATGTGTCAGCCCTAACAATATATGTCACAGCAACAGTATACTGCTGCCCTTTATACACACTATGTGGAGCAGTATTTGAACTTCAAAATTACGATATATAACAACGTTGTGCTGCAGCCCAATGTGCGTACTATGTTTTGGGCTTGATAAAGCATCAGCTTGAGCGGGGGACTGCGTACGCACTGTTGATTCTTTACCGACTATCTTGACAGCGGTTTTCACTCTTCCCTCACATCGCTCGCTCACAGAGCACTGCATAACTGAAAGCAGCCTTGTTTAGAAGTACGCGGCTGTCACAGGAATTCCTCCCCCCTCGCAATGACTGAAACACGGTCTATACGGACAAAAAGTTCCAGCCGCCCTCGCCCCCTGCTCCCAGCTAACAGGCAAACAGGCACTTCCGGGCACTTCTCGGTGCGCGTAGCCCAGCCTTCTTGACGATTCACGGAGCAGGTGGGCGTGGCTTATTCTAAAATATGTAGAAAATAAGGATTTTAAGTGTTTGTATGTGTTTTCTGTGGCAATTAATTACTTCTAAGGTAATTAAGGGTTATTTTTGCTAAAGTCCTATACGCAGCTCACCCTTAAAGCAAAAAATAAAGTCCACAAGAGTCCAAAGGTCCAGCTATCAAGGGCTGCAGAAAGAGTCCCTCCAGGCAAACAGGCACTTCTGGGCACTTCTCAGTGCGCGCCCAGGTGCGCGCAGCCTAGCCTTCTTGAGGATTCACAGAGCAGGTGGGTGGGGCTTATTCTAAAATATGTAGAAAATAAGGATTTTATGTGTTTGTATGTGTTTTCTGTGGCAATGAATTACTTCTAAGTTAATTCAGGGTTATGTTGGCTAAAGTCCTATATGCAGCTCACCCTTAAAGCAAAAAATAAAGTCCACAAGAGTCCAAAGGCCCAGCAATCAAGGGCTGCAGAATGAGCCTCCCCAGGCGAACAGGCACTTCCGGGCACTTCTCGGTGTGGAGCAGTGTTTGAACTTCAAAATTACGATATATAACAACGGTGTGCTGCAGCCCTATGTGCGTACTATGTTTTGGGCTTGATAAAGCATCAGCTTGCGCGGGGGATTGCGTACGCACTGTTGATTCTTTACCGACTACCTTGACAGCGGTTTTCACTCTTCCCTCACGTCGCTCGCTCACAGAGCACTGCATAACTGAAAGCAGCCTTGTTTAGAAGTACGTGGCTGTCACAGGAATTCCTCCCCCCTCGCAATGACTGAAACACGGTCTATACGGACAAAAAGTTCCAGCCGCCCTCGCCCCCTGCTCCCAGCTAACAGGCAAACATGCACTTCCGGGCACTTCTCGGTGCGCGCAGCCCAGCCTTCTTGAGGATTCAAGGAGCAGGTGGGTGGGGCTTATTCCTTAAAGCAAAAAATAAAGTCCACAAGAGTCCAAAGGTCCAGCAATCAAGGGCTGCAGAAGGAGTCTCCCAAGGCGAACAGGCACTTCCGGGCACTTCTCAACATTATTGTTTAATTCATCCAATTTTGCAGAAAAGTTGAGTGTTCATTTTCTGAATTTGTAGTTAGGGGCTGTCTGTGGCCATCTTCTTGGTCATTTAATAGTAATTCGGGTCCACTTTCTTAATTTGCACTATATACTGTTAAAAAGAAAACCATGTTTTAGTGACATGTCAAATAATTTACATCATTTATTCTAGTTTAAAAATGGTATTCTGTACCATTAGCATTGTTTCCATCAATCATTTCATCATGGGGGAAATGTTCTTCCAACCATTCCAGGGTGCTTGCCATTTCTGTTTAAAGAAAACAGTATTGTTATTTCTTACAAGTCATGTACATATAACAAACTGTAATGTTACAGAAATACATATAGTGTACTTACTACTTTCTGTAAGGGTTTCTTCTGAGTAGCTTGGAGCTGCCTGTGAGTGTGTACGCAAGGTTGCACTGAGGTAATACTGTTAGATATACAGTTCACCATTGTGCAACCTATGCAACCTATGAAAATGTACTTCTGGTTTCTTAAGTACAGAATTTGTACACATATTTATTTTTTGGATGTGCTACATATATCTCTTGTTTAAAGTACATGTCTTTGCCTGTTGCAGAATACAACAATGTAAGGTAACCCCTGTGCTTTTGGGCAGTGCAAATGCTGCAACCGTGATGTCATCTTTGATGTCCTGGATGTTAACCTTAGCAGTGCACGGTGGTGACGCGAGTTATGGTTGCTTAGCTTACCATAACTGGCGAATTTCAAGGGTTTTTTGGTTTTACTTGGAACCATAACGTCCCTTTGACAAAGTTTTTTCACTGAATTTCATAGGTTTTTAGTAGCGCAACTTAACCATATATATATATTATAGACACACGGGGCGTGAGCGGGGGGTGGGTGAGAGGGATAGAGACACACGGGTCATGAGCGGGGGGTGGGTGGGAGGGATAGAGACACACAGAGCATGAGCGGGGTGGGTGGGAGTTATAGAGACACACGGGGCATGAGCGGGGGGTGGGTGGGAGGGTTAGAGACACACGGACCATGAGCGGGGGGTGGGCGGTAGGGATAGAGACACACAGGGCATGAGCGGGGGGTGAGGAGGAGGGGAGAGACACACGGGACCTGAGCGGGGGGTGGGTGGGAGGGAGAGAGACACACGGGGCATGAGCGGGGGTGGGTGGGAGTGCTAGAGACACACGGGGCATGAGCGGGGGGTGGGTGGGAGGGATAGAGACACACGGGGCATGAGCAGGGGTGGGGGGAGGGAGAGACACAAACGGGGCATGAGCGGGGGTGGGGGGAGAGACACACGGGGCATGAGCGGGGGTGTGGGGGAGGGAGAGACACACAGGGAATGAGCGGGATGGGGGGAGGGAGAGATACACACGGGGCAGGGCATGAGCGGGGGTGGGGGGAGGGAGAGACACACACGGGGCATGAGCTGGGGTGGGTGGGAATTATAGAGACACACGGGGCATGAGCGGGGTTGGGCGGGAGGGATAGAGACACACGGGGCATGAGCGGGGGGTGGGCGGGAGGGATAGAGACACACGGGGCATGAGCGGGGGGTGGGCGGAAGTGATAGAGACACATGGGGCGTGAGCGGGGGTGGGCGGGAGGGCTAGAGACACAGGGCATGAGCGGGGGGTGGGTGGGAGGGATAGAGACACACGGGCATGAGCGGGGGGTGGGTGGGAGGCATAGAGACATGGGGCATGAGCAGGGGGTGGGTGGGAGGGGAGAGACAAATGGGGCATGAGCGGGGGGTGGGTGGGAGGGCTAGGGGCATGAGCGGGGGGTGGGTTGGAGGGCTAGAGACATACAGGGCATGAGCGGGGGGTGGGTGGTAGGGCTAGAGACCCACGGGCATGAGCGGGGGTGGGTGGGAGGGCTAGAGACACACAGGGCATGAGCGGGGGGTGAGTGGGAGGGCTAGAGACACACGGGGCATGATCGGGGGTGGGGGGAGGGAGAGAGACACACGAGGCATGAGCGGGGGGTGAGCGGGAGGGAGAGAGACACATGGGGCATGAGCGGGGGTGGGGGGAGGGAAAGACACACACGGGGCTTGAGCGGGGGGTGGGCGTCATGGATAGAGACACACGGGGCATGAGTGGGGGTGGGCGGGAGAGACACACGGGGCATGAGCAGGGGGTGGGGGGAAGGCTAGAGACACACAGGGCATGAGTGGGGGGTTGGTGGGAGGGCTGGCTAGAGACACACGGGGCATGAGCGGGGAGTGGGGGGAGAGACACACGGGGCTTGAGCGGGGGTGGGTTGGAGGGCTAGGGGCATGAGCGGGGGGTGGGTGGGAGGGCTAGAGACACATGGGGCATGAGCAGGGGGTGGGGGGGAGGGAGAGACACACATGTGGCATGAGCGGGGGTCGGTGGGGGGACTAGAGGCACACGGGGCATGAGCGGGGGGTGGGTGGGAGGGCTAGAGACACACGGGGCAGCTAGCGGATGGTTGGCGGGTTTTGCTAGAGACACACGGGGCATGAGCGGGGGTGGGGGGAGGGAGAGAGAAACACGGTGCATGAGCGGGGGGTGGCTGGGAGGGCTAGAGACACATGGGGCATGAGTAGGGGGTGAGGGGAGAGACACACGGGGCGTGAGCGGAGGTGTGGGGGAGGGAGAGACACACGGGGCATGAGCGGGTTGGGGGGAGGGAGAGATACACACGGGGCAGGGCATGAGCGGGGGTGCGAGGAGGGAGAGACACACACGGGGCATGAGCTTGGGAGGGACAGAGACACACGGGGCATGTGCAGGGGGTGGGGGGAGGGCTAGAGACACACGGGGCATGAGTGGGGGGTTGGTGGGAGGGCTGGCTAGAGACACACGGGGCATGAGCGGGGAGTGGGGGGAGAGATACATGGGGCTTGAGCGGGGGTGGGTGGGAGGGCTAGGGGCATGAGCGGGGGGTGGGTGGGAGGGCTAGAGACACATGGGGCATGAGCGGGGGGTGGGGGGAGGGAGAGACACACATGGGGCATGAGCGGGGGTGGGTGGGAGGGCTAGAGGCACACGGGGCATGAGCGGGGGGTGGGTGGGAGGGCTAGAGACACACAGGGCATGAGCAGGGGGTGGGTTGGAGGTCTAGAGACACACGGGGCATGAGCGGGGGTGGGTGGGAGGGCTAGGGACACAGGGGGCATGAGCGGGGGGTGGGTGGTTGGGCTAGAGACACACGGGGCATGATCGGGGGTGGGGGGAGGGAGAGAGACACACGAAGCATGAGCAGGGGTGAGCGGGAGGGAGAGAGACACACGGGGAATGAGCGGGGGGTGGGTGGTTGGGCTAGAGACACACAGGGCATGATCGGCGGTGGGGTGGAGGGAGAGACACACACGGGGCATGAGCGGGGGGTGGGTGGGAGGGCTAGGGGCATGAGCGGGGGGTGAGTGGCAGACAGAGACCCACATGGGGCATGAGCGAGGGTGGGGGGAGGGAGAGAGACACACGGGGCATGAGCGGGGGTGGGGGGAGGGAGAGAGAAACACGGTGCATGAGCGGGGGGTGGCTGGGAGGGCTAGAGACACATGGGGCATGAGTAGGGGGTGAGGGGAGAGACACACGGGGCGTAAGCGGGGGTGTGGGGGAGGGAGAGACACACGGGGCATGAGCGGGGTGGGGGGAGGGAGAGATACACACGGGGCAGGGCATGAGCGGGGGTGCGAGGAGGGAGAGACACACACGGGGCATGAGCTGTGGTTGGCGGGAGGGATAGAGACACACGGGGCATGAGCGGGGGGTGGGTGGGAGGGCTAGGGGCATGAGCGGGGGATGGGTGGGAGGGCTAGAGACACACGGGGCATGAGCGGGGGGTGGGTGCAAGGGCTAGAGACCCACGGGCATGAGCGGGGGTGGGTGGGAGGGCTAGAGTTACACAGGGCTTGAGTGGGGGGTGGGTGGGAGGGCTAGAGACACACAGGGCATGAGCGGGGGTGGGTGGGAGGGCTAGAGACACACGGGGCATGAGCGGGGGGTGGGTGGTGGGCTAGAGACACACGGGGCATGATCGGGGGTGGGGGGAGGGAGAGAGACACACGAGGCATGAGCAGGGGTGAGCGGGAGGGAGAGAGACACACGGGGCATGAGCGGGGGGTGGGTGGTTGGGCTAGAGACACACGGGGCATGATCGGCGGTGGGGTAGAGGGAGAGACACACACGGGGCATGAGCGGGGGTGGGTGGGAGGGCTAGGGGCATGAGCGGGGGGTGAGTGGGAGACAGAGACACACATGGGGCATGAGCGAGGGTGGGGGGAGGGAGAGAGACACACGGGGCATGAGCGGGGGTGGGGGG
This sequence comes from Ambystoma mexicanum, assembly GCF_040938575.1. NCBI lineage: Eukaryota > Metazoa > Chordata > Amphibia > Caudata > Ambystomatidae > Ambystoma > Ambystoma mexicanum. The sequence goes on along the minus strand of NC_090933.1, from coordinate 488,399,890 downwards.
AGGGAGAGAGAAACACAGGGCATGAGCGGGGGGTGGGCTGGAGGGATAGAGACACACGGGGCATGAGCGGGGGGTGGGCGGGAGGGAGATAGACACATGGGGCATGAGCGGGGGGTGGGTGGGAGGGATATAGACACACGGGGCGTGAGCGGGCGGTGGGTGGGAGGGATAGAGACACACGGGGCATGAGCGGGGGGTGGGTGGGAGGGATAGAGACACACGGGGCATGAGCAGGGGGTGGGTGGGAGGGGAGACACAAACAGGGCATGAGCGGGGGGTGATGGGAGAGACACACGGGGCATGAGCGGGGGGTGGGTGCGAGGGATAGAGACACACGGGCATGAGCGGGAGGTGGGTGGGAGGGTTAGAGACACACGGGGCATGAGCGGGGGTGACGGGAGAGACACACGGGGCGTGAGCAGGGGGTGGGGGGGAGAGACCCACACGGGTCATGAGCGGGGTTTGGGTGGGAGGGCTAGAGACACACGGGGCGTGAGCGGGGGTGGGATGGCTAGAGACACACAGGGCATGAGCGGGGGGTGGGAGGGCTAGAGACACACGGGGCATGAGCGGGGGTGGGTGGGAGGGCTAGAGACACACGGGGCGTGAGCGGGGTGGTGGGGAGGGAGAGGGGGCATGAGCGGGGGTGCTGGGAGGGAGAGAGACACACAGGGCATGAGCGGGGGTGGGGGGAGGGAGAGAGACACACGTGTCATGAGTAGGGGGTGAGGGGAGAGAAACACGGGGCATGAGCGGAGGTGGGGGGGAGTTAGAGAGACACACGGGGCTTGAGCGGGGGTGGGGGGAGGGAGAGAGACACATGGGACATGAAAGGGGGGTGGGCGGGAGGGATAGAGACACACGGGCATGAGCGGGGTAGGGGGAGGGAGAGAGACACACGGGGCATGAGCGGGGGTGGGTGGGAGGGATAGAGACACACGGGGCTTGAGCGGCCGGTGAGTGGGAGGGTTAGAGACACACGGGGCATGAGCAGGGGGTGGTAGGAGGGGAGAGACACACGGGGCATGAGCAGGGGGTGGGGGGGAGGGAGAGACACACATGGGGCATGAGCGGCTGGTGGGTGGGGGGGCTAGAGTCACACGGGGCATGAGCGGGGGGTGGGTGGGAGGGCTAGCGACACATGGGGCATGAGTAGGGGGTGAGGGGAGAGACACACGGGGCGTGAGCGGGGGTGTGGGGGAGGGAGAGACACACGGGGCATGAGCGGGGTGGGGGAGGGAGAGATGCACACGGGACAGGGCATAAGCGGGGGTGCGAGGAGGGAGAGACACTCACGGGGCATGAGCTGTGGTGGGTCGGAGTTATAGAGACACACGGGGCATGAGCGGGGGGTGGGCGGGAGCGTTAGAGACACACGGGGCATGAGCGGGGGGTGGGTGGGAGGGCTAGGGGCATGAGCGGGGGGTGGGTGGGAGGGCTAGAGACACACGGGGCATGAGCGGGGGGTGGGTGGGAGGGCTAGAGACCCACGGGCATGAGCGGGGGTGGGTGGGAGGGCTAGAGTTACACAGTGCATGAGTGGGGGGTGGGTGGGAGGGCTAGAGACACACGGGGCATGATCGGGGGTGGGGGGAGGGAGAGAGACACACGAGGCATGAGCGGGGGTGAGCGGGAGGGAGAGAGACACACGGGGCATGAGCGGGGGTGGGGGGAGGGAGAGACACACACGGGGCTTGAGCGGGGGGTGGGAGGGATGGATAGAGACACACAGGGCATGAGCGGGGGTGGGCGGGAGAGACTCACAGGGCATGTGCAGGGGGTGGGGGGAGGGCTAGAGACACACGGGGCATGAGTGGGGGGTTGGTGGGACGGCTGGCAAGAGACACACGGGGCATGAGCGGGGAGTGGGGGGAGAGACACATGGGGCTTGAGCGGGGGTGGGTGGGAGGTCTAGGGGCATGAGCGGGGGGTGGGTGGGAGGGCTAGAGACACATGGGGCATGAGCGGGGGGTGGGGGGGAGGGAGAGACACACATGGGGCATGAGCGGGGGTGGGTGGGAGGGCTAGAGGCACACGGGGCATGAGCGGGGGGTGGGTGGGAGGGCTAGAGACACACAGGGCATGAGCGGGGGGTGGGTGGGAGGGCTAGAGACACACGGGGCATGAGTGGGGGTGGGTGGGAGGGCTAGAGACACACGGGGCATGAGCGGGGGGTGGGTGGGTGGGCAAGAGACACACGGGGCATGATCGGGGGTGGGGGGAGGGAGAGAGACACACGAGGCATGAGCAGGGGTGAGCGGGAGGGAGAGAGACACACGGGGCATGAGCGGGGGGTGGGTGGTTGGGCTAGAGACACACGGGGCATGATCGGCGGTGGGGTGGAGGGAGAGACACACACGGGGCATGAGCGGGGGGTGGGTGGGAGGGCTAGGTTGGGCTAGAGACACACGGGGCATGATCGGCGGTGGGGTGGAGGGAGAGACACACACGGGGCATGATCGGGGGGTGGGTGGGAGGGCTAGGGGCATGAGCGGGGGTTGAGTGGGAGACAGAGACACACATGGGGCATGAGCGAGGGTGGGGGGAGGGAGAGAGACACACGGGGCATGAGCGGGGGTGTGTCTCTGGGAGGGAGAGACACACGGGGCATGAGCGGGGGTGGGTGGAGGGAGAGACACACACTGGGCATGAGCGGGGGTGGGGGGGAGGGAGAGACACACACGGGGCGTGAGCAGGGGTGGGTGGAGGGAGAGACACACACGGGGCATGAGAGGGGGTGGGCGGGAGGGATAGAGACACACGGGGCATGAGCGGGGGGTGGGCCGGAGGGATAGAGACACAAGGGGCATGAGTGGGGGGTGGGCGGCAGGGATAGAGACACACGGGGCATGAGTGGGGGGTGGGCAGGAGGGATAGAAACACACGGGGCATGAGCGGGGGTGGGCGGGAGTTATAGAGACATGGGGCATGAGCGGGGGGTGGGCTGGAGGGATAGAGAGACACGGGGCATGAGCGGGGGGTGGGCGGGAGGGATAAAGACACACGGGGCATGAGCGGGGGGTGGGCGGGAGGGATAGAGACACACGGGGCATGAGCAGGGGGTGGGCAGGAGGGATAGAGACACACAGGGCATGACCGGGGGTGGGGGGAGGGAGACATGAGCGGGGTGTGGGTGGGAGGGATAGAGACACACGGGGCATTAGTTGGGGGTGGGTGAGAGATATAGAGACACACGGGGCATGAGCGGGGGGTGGGTGGGAGGGATAGGGACACACGGGGCATGAGCGGGGGGTGGCTGGGAGGGATAGAGACACACGGGGCATGAGTGGGGGGTGGGTGAGAGGGGAGAGACAAATGGGGCATGAGCGGGTGGTGGGTGGGAGGGCTAGGGGCATGAGTGGGGAGTGGGTGGGAGGGCTAGGGGCATGAGCGGGGGTGGGTGGGAGACCTAGAGACACACGGGGCATGAGTAGGGGGTGAGAGACACACGCGGCATGATTGGGAGGTGGGTGGGAGGGATAGAGACACACAGGGCATGAGCGGGGGGTGGGTGGGAGGGGAGAGACAAAAGGGGCATGAGCGAGGGGTGGGTGGGAGGGCTAGGGGAATGAGCGGGGGGTGGGTGGGAGGTCTAGGGGCATGAACGGGCGGTGGTTGGGAGGGATAGAGACACACGGGGCATGAGCAGGGGGTGGGTGGGAGGGATAGAGACACACGGGGCATGAGCGGGGGGTAGGTGGGAGGGCTAGGGGCATGAGCAGGGCTAGAGACACACGGGGCATGAACGGGGGGTGGGTGGGAGGGATAGAGACACACGGGGCATGAGCGGGGATGGGGGGGAGAGAGACACTGTGGGCATGAGCAGGGGGTGGGGGGAGGGATAGAGACACACGGGCCATGAGCCGGGGGTGGGTGGGAGGGATAGAGACACACAGGGCATGAGCGGGGTTGGGTGAGAGATATAGAAACACAGGGGGCATGAGCGGGGATGGGTGGGAGGGAAAGAGACACACGGGGTATGAGTGGGGGGTGGGTCGGCCGGGATGAGACACACGGGGCATGAGCGGGGGGTGGGTGGGAGGGATAGAGACACATGGGGCATGAGCGCGGGGTGGGTGGGAGGGCTAGAGACACACGGGGCATGAGCGGGGGTGGGTGGGAGGGATAGAGACACACAGGGGATGAGCGGGGGTGGGTGGGAGGGGAGAGTCAAACGGGGCATGAGCGGGGGGTGGGCGGGAGGGTGATAGGGGCATGAGCGGGGGGTGGGTGGGAGGGCTAGGGGCATGAGCAGGTGGTGGGTGTGAGACCTAGAGACACACGGGGCATGAGCAGGGGGTGGGTGGGAGGGATAGGGACACACGGGGCATGAGCGGGGGGTGGGTGGGAGGGATAGAGACACACAGGGCTTGAGCGGGGGTTGGGTGAGAGATATAGAAACACACGGGGCATGAGCGGGGGTGGGTGGGAGGGATAGAGACACACGGGGCATGAGTGGGGGGTGGGTGGGAGGGATGAGACACACAGGCCATGAGCGGGGGTGGGTGGAGGGAGAGACACACACGGGGCATGAGTGGGGGGTGGGCAGGAGGGATAGAAACACAAGTGGCATGAGCGGGGGTGGGCGGGAGGGATAGAGACACAGGGCATGAGCGGGGGGTGAGCTGGAGGGATAGAGAGACACGGGGCATGAGTGGGGGGTGGGTGGGAGGGATGAGACACACAGGCCATGAGCGGGGGTGGGTGGAGGGAGAGACACACACGGGGCATGAGTGGGGGGTGGGCAGGAGGGATAGAAACACAAGTGGCATGAGCGGGGGGTGGGCGGGAGGGATAGAGACACACGGGGCATGAGCGGGGGGTGGGTGGGAGGGGAGATACAAATGGGGCATGAGCGGGTGGTGGGTGGGAGGGCTAGGGGCATGAGTGTGGGGTGGGTGGGAGGGCTAGGGGCATGAGCGGGGGTGGGTGGGAGACCTAGAGACACACGGGGCATGAGTAGGGGGTGAGGGGAGAGACACACGGGGCATGATTGGGGGGTGGGTGGGAGGGATAGAGACACACGGGGCATGAGCGGGGGTGGATGGGAGGGATAGAGACACACGGGGCATGAGCGGGTGGTGGGTGGGAGGGATAGGGGCATGAGCGGGGGTGGGTGGGAGGTCTAGGGGCATGAGCGGGGGGTGGTTGGGAGGGATAGAGAAACACGGGGCATGAGCAGGGGGTGGGTGGGAGGGCTAGGGGCATAAGCAGGGCTAGAGACACATGGGGCATGAACGGGGGGTGGGCGGGAGGGATAGAGACACACGGGGCATGAGCGGGGGTGGAGGGAGGGAGAGAGAGACACTGGGCATGAGCGGGGGGTGGGGGGAGGGATAGAGACACACGGGGCATGAGCGGGGGGTGGGTGGGAGGGATAGAGACACACAGGGCATGAGCGGGGGTTGGGTGAGAGATATAGAAACACACGGGGCATGAGCGGGGGTGGGTGGGAGGGATAGAAACACACGGGGCATGAGCGGGGGTGGGTGGGAGGGATAGAGACACACAGGGGATGAGCGGGGGTGGGTGGGAGGGGAGAGTCAAACGGGGCATGAGCGATGAGCGGGGGGTGGGCGGGAGGGTGATAGGGGCATGAGCGGGGGGTGGGTGGGAGGGCTAGGGGCATGAGCAGGTGGTGGGTGTGAGACCTAGAGACACACGGGGCATGAGCAGGGGGTGGGTGGGAGGGATAGGGACACACGGGGCATGAGCGGGGGGTGGGTGGGAGGGATAGAGACACACAGGGCATGAGCGGGGGTTGGGTGAGAGATATAGAAACACACGGGGCATGAGCGGGGGTGGGTGGGAGGGATAGAGACACACGGGGCATGAGTGGGGGGTGGGTGGGAGGGATGAGACACACAGGCCATGAGCGGGGGTGGGTGGAGGGAGAGACACACACGGGGCATGAGTGGGGGGTGGGCAGGAGGGATAGAAACACAAGTGGCATGAGCGGGGGTGGGCGGGAGGGATAGAGACACAGGGCATGAGCGGGGGGTGAGCTGGAGGGATAGAGAGACACGGGGCATGAGTGGGGGGTGGGTGGGAGGGATGAGACACACAGGCCATGAGCGGGGGTGGGTGGAGGGAGAGACACACACGGGGCATGAGTGGGGGGTGGGCAGGAGGGATAGAAACACAAGTGGCATGAGCGGGGTGTGGGCGGGAGGGATAGAGACACACGGGGCATGAGCGGGGGGTGGGTGGGAGGGGAGATACAAATGGGGCATGAGCGGGTAGTGGGTGGGAGGGCTAGGGGCATGAGTGTGGGGTGGGTGGGAGGGCTAGGGGCATGAGCGGGGGTGGGTGGGAGACCTAGAGACACACGGGGCATGAGTAGGGGGTGAGGGGAGAGACACACGGGGCATGATTGGGGGGTGGGTGGGAGGGATAGAGACACACGGGGCATGAGCGGGGGTGGATGGGAGGGATAGAGACACACGGGGCATGAGCGGGGGGTGGGTGGGAGGGATAGGGGCATGAGCGGGGGTGGGTGGGAGGTCTAGGGGCATGAGCGGGGGGTGGTTGGGAGGGATAGAGAAACACGGGGCATGAGCGGGGGGTGGGTGGGAGGGCTAGGGGCATAAGCAGGGCTAGAGACACATGGGGCATGAACGGGGGGTGGGCGGGAGGGATAGAGACACACGGGGCATGAGCGGGGGTGGAGGGAGGGAGAGAGAGACACTGGGCATGAGCGGGGGGTGGGGGGAGGGATAGAGACACACGGGGCATGAGCGGGGGGTGGGTGGGAGGGATAGAGACACACAGGGCATGAGCGGGGGTTGGGTGAGAGATATAGAAACACACGGGGCATGAGCGGGGGTGGGTGGGAGGGATAGAGACACACGGGGCATGAATGGGTGGTGGGTGGGAGGGATGAGACACACGGGGCATGAGCGGGGGGTGGGTGGGAGGGATAGAGACACACGGGGCATGAGCGGGGGGTGGGTGGGAGGGCTAGAGACACACGGGGCATGAGCGGGGGTGGGTGGGAGGGATAGAGACACACAGGGCATGAGCGGGGGTGGGTAGGACGGGAGAGACAAACGGGGCATGAGCTGGGGGTGGGCGGGAGGGGGATAGGGGCATGAGCGGGGGGTGGGTGGGAGGGCTAGGGGCATGAGCAGGTGGTGGGTGGGAGACCTAGAGACACACGGGGCATGAGCGGGGGGTGGGCGGGAGGGATAGAGACACACGGGGCATGAGCGGGGATGGGTGGGACGGATAGAGACACAAGGGGCATGAGCGGGGGTGGGTGGGAGGGATAGACACACACGGGGCATGAGCGGGGTGTGGGTGGGAGGGATATGGGCATGAGCGGGGGGTGGGTGTACGGGTTCTGGAGACACACGGGGCATGAGTAGGGGGTGTGGGGAGAGACACACGGGGCTTGAGCTGGGGGTGGGGGAGGGAGAGATACACACAGGGCGTATGCGGTGGGTGGGTGGGAGGGCTAGAGACTCACGGGGCATGAGCGGGGGGTGGGTGGGAGGGCTAGAGACACACAGGGCATGAGCGGGGGTTGGGTGGGAGCACTAGAGACACACGGGGCATGAGCGGGGGTGGGGGGGAGGGAGAGAGACACACGGGGCATGACCAGGGGGTGGGCGGGAGGGATAGAGACACACGGGGCATGAGTATGGGTGGGGGGAGGGATAGAGTCACACGGGGCATGAGCGGGGGTGGGGGGAAGGAGAGAGACACACGGGGCATGAGCGGGGGGTGGGCGGGAGGGATAGAGACACACGGGGCATGATCGGGGGGTGGGCAGGAGGGATAGAGACACACGGGGCATGAGCGGGGGGTGGGTGGGAGGGCTAGAGACACATGGGGCATGAGCGGGGGTTGGGTGGGAGGGCTAGAGACATACGGGGCATGAGCGGGGTTGGGGGGGAGGGAGAGAGACACACGGGGCATGAGCGGGGCGGGGGAGGGAGAGAGACACACAGGGCATGATCGGGGGTGGGGGGGAGGGGGAGAGACACACGGGGCATGAGCGGGGGGTGGGCGGGAGGGATAGAGACACACGGGGCATGAGCGGGGGGTGCGGGAGGGATAGAGACACACGGGGCATGAGCGGGGGGTGGGCAGGAGGGATAGAGACACGGGGCATGATCGGGGGGTGGGCGGGAGGGATAGAGAGACATGGGGCATGAGCGGGGGGTGGGTGGGAGGGGAGAGACAAATGGGGCATGAGCGGGGGGTGGGTGGGTGGGCTAGGGGCATGAGCAGGGGTGGGAGGGATGGCTAGAGACACACGGGGCATGAGTAAGGGGTGAGGGGAGAGACACACGGGGCATAAGCGGGGAGTGGGTGGGAGGGATAGAGACACACGGGGCATGAGCGGGGGTGGATGGGAGGGATAGAGACACACGGGGCATGAGCGGGGGGTGGGTGGGAGGGATAGGGGCATGAGCGGGGGGTGGATGTGCGGGTTCTAGAGAAACACGGGGCATGAGTAGGGGGTGAGGGGAGAGACACACGGGGCATGAGCAGGGGGTGGGGGAGGGAGAGACACACACGGGACATGAGCGGGGGGTGGGTGGGAGGGCTAGAGACACACGGGGCATGAGCGGGGGTGGGTGGGAGGGCTAGAGACACACGGGGCATGAGCGGGGGGTGGGTGGGAGGGCTAGAGACACACGGGGCATGAGCGTGGGTTGGGTGGGAGTTCTAGAGACACACGGGGCATGAGCGGGGGTGGGGGGATGGAGAGAGACACACAGGGCATGAGCGCAGGTGGGGGGAGGGAGAGAGACACACGGGGCATAAGCGGGGGTGGGCGGGAGGGATAGAGACACACAGGGCATTAGCGGGGGGTGGGGGGAACAAACAAAAACACGGACATGCCGCACGGACATGAGTTCGTGCGGCAGATCCCGCTCTTCTTCCCTCCGCTGGCCACCGTGTGCGATGGCGTGAGCGGGGGTCTGGAGGAACAGGGGACACACGGAGCATGAGTGGGGGTGGGGGGACAGGAAGGACACACGGGGCATGAGCGGGGTGGGGAGACAGAAAGGACACACGGGGCATGAGCGGTGGTGGGGCAGACACAGGCAAGAGCGGGGGTAGGAGGAACAGGAGACAGACACGCTCCTGCTGACCTGACAAAGCCTCTCATGCGGCAAAGAAAGATGGCGGGCGTCTCTGAAGCCAGACGCCCTGCACGCTTTCACCGCATCCAATGAGAGAGCACGTCAGATGTCCGCGGACATCACGCAAGCTGCTGGCCCAATCACCGTCCTGTCCGCGGAGCGAACAGGGAAGTGTGTCCGCGAAGCGAACACAGATATCACTAATTTTTTTTTACCTACTTTTTGGTCATTTTAAAAAAAACTACTGAACTGATTTTCACCAAATTTGCAAAAGCACGCTTTTGGGACGAAGCCGCTGCTCCAGGTCCAAATTTGGTGAAAATCTGTCCAGCGGTTTGGGCTGTAGATGCGAGCAAAATTGTTTTCCCATTCAGTGTATGGGAAAAAAAAAGTTTTGGGACCACCCCTATAACTTTGCCCCCCCTGGACGAATCCTCATCAAACTTTGCAAAAAAAATTCAGAGTGACCCAAATACTTGTTTTGCAAAGTTTGGTGAGGATTCGTCCAGGGAGAGCGAAGTTATAAGCCACCCAAAAAGTGCTCTTCCTATGGAAACACCAACTACATGGCCACTACCATGGCCATGTAATATATATATATATTTTTTTTTTTTGCGTTTAATTGTTTCTTTAAAAAATTTTACAAAAGAAATGAGTCCCAAAAGTTTTCGGATTCCCTTTAAAACTTGAGTTTTCATCTCCATTGGGCTTACGGTTGTGTGGGAGGAGGGGATCTTGGAACACTTCCTGGGTAGACTCAGTTGTGGCTGCTTTGGGTTCAGGGCCCCAGCCCTGGAGCACCCGTGCGGGAATACCTCTAGGAACTGTGACCACTGAGAACAGTCCAGATCAGAGTCCAACTAGACTCCATTTTGTGGTTCACCGCCTCCATTTTGTTTTCACGTAGAGGCAGGCCAGCCATGAAATTAGAATGCAGACCTGCAGCTCTCCCTGAAAGGCGCGCACAGCAAACAAGTTACTCCCCCCACCTCCTCCTCTCTGTCATCTCTGCACCCGTCCGGTTCTCACGGTAGACTGGCCGCACGAATGCAACAAACTTTGCACTATATCTTCTGTCTTCCGTCTTACCTCATTAACCCTGCCACGACCCAGCTCAAGGCCTGGCAGCAGAAAGTCGTTCATCTCTCTTAAACCTGGCCCCACCTCGCAGACGCAGGCCATAAAGAATACCACCCCGTCACCTTTGAACATGTTTGAACTATTAAGAACGACCCTCGAGTATGCCCTGTTTGTTTGCGCCTTAATATGAGAAAACCAAAGAGTCTTTTCTGCTAGCAATCAAAATAGGTTGTTCATAAACTGTTTCCCTTGCATGCGGAATAATGAAAGGCTTGTAGTTGAACAATAAGCATATCAGTGTGTTGTATAATATACGTATAATCAGAAGCACTAACGTTAGGTTCCAGTTATATAAGTGTGACATGTATTAATGTGTAGTATGAAGTTTAATAGAAATGGATTGCAATAACAAAATGCATAACAGAACAAAACACTGTACATTCCAGCACGAAGCTAGCTCGTTTCCAAGTTCAATGTAAACATATGCATGATATTATGTAAAAGCAATTTAGCAATCAAAATCCATAACCAGTATGATTCTATCCTGATAATATGCATTGGGGCCAGCATGTAAATAACCTGGTAGTAGACTGCTTAATTTAGTATGGAGAATAACCTGTGTATATACAAATTATTGCTATGAGTTTTGTAACAATGAGAGCACTCAGCCAAAGAGAAATAATAACGTGTTCTAGCTGATCACAATCATAATGTAACAACCATGTGTAAAGAAGCCTTTATGTGAAACGCCATTCAGGAGGTCCCGTCTCCCCATGCAAAGCAGAACTGCACCACAAAGGTGTTCCGATTCTCCTCCACCCTTCATAGTGCCAAAACAGATCAGTAAAGATTTAATGGTGTTTAAACAAACCGCCGTAACCCCCACAATAAGACTTGTGACCATTGGGGTATGTGCTTTTGTGACCTGTTCTTTTAATGTGTAATTTAAGGGTTATCAGTAGGCATGTGGTTGTCCTGCACTGTGGTGCTTTGCATTTGGGTTATGTCAGTGCCCCTACTTTGTTGGAAGATCTGCAAAACTTGGTTCAGGCAGCAATGAAACTACTTCAAAATGCCAAGTTTATTTTTCTGCTTTGTTACCTAGGGCAGTATGGGACAATAGTTCTGTTTTTTGTCCACAGCAAAATGTTTCTAGGCGCTTAATCCACCGAGGCATGTTTGCTTTTATGACTAGAGCTGGCATGTTCTTTTGCAACAATGAGAACATTGACTCTGGTAATCTTGATTACTTTAAAGAATATGGCATGTCTTTATCTTTTATGTGAAATGCCATTCTGTTTTGGAACATAAGGGTTGCTTTGGAGAAGCTAATGTGAAGATATTTGGAGAAAAATAGGAAGAAAAAATCCAAAAAATGTACAAAATGAAAGGTGGTTTGAAGCATCTTAAAAAAAAAAAGGCTCTTTTCAGAGCCAACCTCAAAGGGGAAATGGGGCATACGATTTAAATTTTCATTCCCCACTCTCAGATTTTGCGGTTGTCCGCGGACAGTGCGTATTACATACAGGATTTTTGAGGTTGAGAGGGATGCAAATGAGACGTAGCACAGCAAGGGATTGGTCAAAAGGGTTTATTGGGTGTGATGAGTGAGCAGAGAGTTTGTCAGAAAGTATTTTTCCTGAGAGGAGAGGAGATGGATATGGCTGTGTGTTTCAGAAAGCAGATTGTCTGGATTTTGGGAGATTTGTGGATACATTGGTTGGAGGTACATGAAGATCGCTGCGGAGTGGCTGTACATCTTGGATTCCCTCATGTGGAAGTGCACTGGCACGGAGTGCTTGGAGTGAAGTGGCTGGATTTGGTACCACCTTGTGCTACTTTGGTGACACACTGTCATCCAGACATTATTATTATTATTCATTGTGGAGGGAACAGTTTAGGACATGTGTCTGGAATCTCTTTGCAATTTGCAATGAAAGAAGGACTTGGGAAAGTCCTGGACATGTATCCAAACACCAGAGTAATTATTTACTGTATTGCGCAGAGACAAATGTGGCTGCGTTCTTCTTCATTTAGTCCACAAATGGGGAAAGCAAGGCGCAATGTCAACACGGCTGTATGTGCTTTTTGAGAGATGTTGGTATGTCATCTTTTCACAATGAAAACATTATGTTTCGTAATACACACATTTTTCGCAGAGATGGAGTACATCTTACTTATGCCGACAATCAGATTTTTCTGCGAAATATACAAAATGCATTGCAACCTTTTTTGTAATTACAGAAATCCATTTTCCTGTGGGTGTTGACCATTTGAAGTTTTCAAAACACAAAAAAGCCCCACAAAAAAGCTCTTTTCAGAGCCACCACTTCCTCCCAGAGAAAAGTGTAATGGTTGTGACAGGGCGGCACTGAAAAGATTTTGGAGGTCCGCAGTAGAGTCCGCAGACTTCTAAAAATGCACAGGGCCCTGCGCATTTCATTGACACTTCTATGTTTGAACTGTGAAAGGTGGCTCTGAAAGGAGCCTTTTTGTTTTTTTTTTGGTTTTCGTTGTTTTATATATTTTTTGTTTTTTTAAACACAACACACAAGGAAAGGAAGGGAAAGAAGGGATAGGAAGGGACACCAACCACAGGGATAAGAAAGTGCAGGTGGAGAGAGGAAGATGTAGGGTGGGCCTTATTCATGTAGGTAGCAGTTCTTCTCATGCTCCTTGACCACAGTCTCAAAAGCACTTCAAAGGTTCTCCACCCTGCAGAGTACTGCGTCGCAGTACATGCTCAATACTGTGTCCCTCGAAAGGTAAGGATCAACAGCATAATGTATGGCCTGCGAGGCAGCTGGAGGGATGCGCTGCCCCACAAGAGTGTCTCTTGTGGTGGAAGGAGCAGAAATGGAGGATGCTGCAGGGGAACTCAACCTACTACGTTTATCGCAAGGTACAACATTACAAATAGCCCCACCATGGAACAATTTTAAGTGTTGCTTCATTGATGTAGTAACATAGATGTACAAACCCGGTTTCCCACAACTCAGCACCATCCTGCACTGCTTGCAGGTCACCTTGTGTGCACATGCTTTTGGTACTCCATCAAGAGTGGTAAATAACCTCCACACCCAAGATTCACAGTGAGAACTAGTAGTAGGGACTTCTACTACCTCATACTCTTCATCCTCTTCATCCTCTTCATCACTCTGCTCTGTATTCTCACGCCTGTTCCCCTCTGCAGGCCCTTGGGGAGATGTTGGTGGTGGAGGGGGTGGGGGTGCTGCTGAGACAGCAGTAGCACCAGCAGCAGCCATGGATGCCATCAGGACAGTTTGAAAGAGCAAGAGCAATCCAATGCAACAAGGAGCAGTCTCTGTCTTGAAAACCCAAAAACAGAATAAGGAGCAGCTCTGGGGTGTGGCCTTTTATAGGGGTGCTGGGGCATGCTTCACGGACAACCACTCTGTCCCCGAACCCTTAGAACAACAAGAAAGGGCTAAGAAAACTCCCAAAAGTATGCTTATCACAAGGGACATGTTGTGTGTGCAAGGGTGAACTTTACCAGGAAAATACCTTGGATTGCTGAAAAAACTTTTTAGGTGTCCGGGGGCCTGGACAGTGTTCGTTACACTTAGCGTGAGTGCGATCATATGATGACATTAAGGCTACGTTGGGGAATGGGATGGCTGTCCGTAGGACACCAAATGTGCGGGGTGCGGTCTCCCATACGTGCGGGTGTTCTACAGACAGTGTTCCACTCCCCGAACTAATTAAAAGTGCGACACATGTGCGGCCGACAGTTACGGACAGGCAGGATGTTTGTAGGGGCCAAGGGTGTGCCACACATGTGCTCGAGTGTTCTATAGACAGTGTTCAGGTCCCCGAACAAAATAAATGTGCATCACAACTTTGTGGACAGGTGGACGGGCTATGTGTTTCTACGGACATATTCATTCTGGTTACGGACAATGCGAACAGAGGGAATGTTCTCAGGACACTTTACTTAGAATTGCTACTAACATGCAGATTTCTTTAGTGTTCTGTGGACACCCCTATCTTGAATACGGCCAATTCGAACAGGTATAGTGTCCTTAGGACACCCCCATTTTGGTTATTTGCGGGCAGGCAGACATCTTATGTGTCCAAAGGACACCTCCATTTTGATTGCCAACAGTACGAGCAGGTATAGTGTGCTTGGGACACCCCCATTTTGGTTAATTGAGGACATCCCGGACAGCTGCGCTGTCCGCGGACACCTTAACTGCCTTTTTAAAAAATAAATACGGCACAGAGAAATATACTAACAACACACTTAATATTTTATTATTGTATAAAAGTATAAAAATTATGAAAGAGAGGAGGAAACAGAAACTGATACAAATACAGGGGAATTAGGGGGTTGTACATGATGGATGGTAGGAGAGGAAGGAATTGAAGTCTCATCATAACGTTTTTCATGCTGGGGAGTTTTTGGGGATAGTTGGCTGGGACATGGAGAGGGGGTACGTGTACACATGGGACAGTGATATTTAATGTTTTCTTTTATATGGTCCTTCACAATGTTTTTTAAAAGAATGACATTTTTCATCAATGGATCCATTTTTAGCTCCATTTGCTGCAGATGATTTTCTAACTTCTCTGTTTCTGTATTATTTTTAATGATTGTATGGTCTGTTAAAAAAAAAATTGTTAAGTACACATAAAGTAATGGTTATTAATTGGCTTATATACAGATGTGTAGTGTCTACCATTAGTATCACTGTCTTCACTCATTTCATCCCCAGGAACATTTTCTTCCAGCCATTCCAAAGTACTAGACATTTCTGTGTAAAAAAAAATAAATATTAGTTTTAGTGTTCCTAATACAGAAAGTTTATAAATACATAAAATAAATGTAGTGTACTCACTAGTTTCTTGCTAAGTTTTGCTGTTACTGCTGCATAGGTGTCCTGTTGATTTTTGCTGTGCAGTTTCTGAGATGTAATTCTGTTGGAGGCATATTTATTGTGTTTTGGTATATTCCACTATGTTGCATATGCTACGTAATTGGACTGTTAGTGTCTTACATACACAGTTTCACTTCTTATTTATTTTTTTGGTTTTACTTGGAACCATAATGTCCCTTTAACAAAGTTTTTTTCACTGAATTTCATAGGTTTTTAATAGCGCAACTTAACCATAACATCCCTTTAGCAAAGATTTTTTCACTGAATATATATATATATATATTACATGGCCACGGTAGTGGCAATGTAGTTATGGTTAAGTTGCTGTTTCCATAGGAAGAGCACTTTTTGGGCGGCTTATAACTTCACTCCCCCCTGGACGAATCCTCACCAAACTTTGCAAAAAAAGTATATGGCCCACTATGAATTTTTTAGCAAAGTTTGGTGAGGTTTGGTCCAGGGAGGGCAAAGTTATAGGGGGCGTCCCAAAACTTCTTTTTTTCCCATAGAGATAATGGGAAAAAACTTTGCTCAAGCCTACAGCCGAAACCGCTGGACGGATTTACACCAAATTTGCGGCGGGAGCAGCGGCTTGTTCCCGAAAACATGCTTTTTGTACTTGTAGTAAATCTGTCCAGTAGTTTTTTTTAAAATGACAAAAATGTAAGTGAACAAAATTTGTGATATCTGTGTCCGCTTTGCGGACACACTTCCCTGTTCGCTCCGCGGACAGGACGGGGATTGGGCAAGCGGCTTGCGTGATGTGTGCGGACATCTGACGTGCTTTCCTATTGGCTGCGGTGAAGCGTGCAGTGCATCGTATTGTGAGAGACGCCCGCCATCCTTGTTTATCGTTTGCATCAGAGCTCTGCATAGTAAGCTCTGTGTCCTCCTCCCGTTGCCCCCACCCCCCGCTCAAGCCCCGTGTCTCCCTCCCGCTCCCCCCACCCCCTGCTCAAGCCCCTTGTCTCTCTCTCGTTCCCCCCACCCCCCTCTCATGGCCCGTGTCTCTCTCCCGTTCCCCCACCCCCTGCTCATGCCCCCTGTCTCTCTCACATTCCCCCACTCCCCGCTCATGGGCTGTGTCTCTCTCCCATTCCCCCCACCCCGCACTCATGGCCCGTGTGTCCCTCCCGTTCCCCCCAAACACCGCACATGCTCCGTGTCTCCCTCCCGTTCCACCCACCACTGCTCATGCCCCGTGTCTCCCTTGTGTTCCCCCACCCCCCGCTCAAGCCCTGTGTCTCTCTCCCATTCCCCTCACCCCCTTGCTCATGCCCTGTGTCTCTCTCCCGTTCCCCCCACCCCCGTTCATGGCCTGTGTCTCCCTTCCGTTCCCCCCACCTGCCGCTCATGCTCTGTGTCTCCCTCCTGTTCCCCCCACCCCCCGCTCATGCCCCATGTCTCCCCTGTTTCCCCCCACCACCCATTCATGCCCCGTGTCTCCATCGCGTTCCCCCCGCCCCTGCTCATGCCTCATGTCTCCCTCCTTTTCCCCCCAACCCCAGCTCATGCCCCGTGTCTCCCCTTTTCCCCCCACCCCCCGCTCATGCCCCGTGTGTGCCCTGTTCCCCCCACCCCCCGCTCATGCCCGTGTCTCCCTCCCATTCCCCCCACTCATGCCCCGTGTTTTCCCTGTTCCCCCCACCCCCCGCTCATGCCCCGTGTCTACCTCATGTACCCCCCCACCCCCCGCTCATGCCCCGTGTCTCCCTCATGTTACCCACACCCCCGCTCATGCCCCGTGTCTCCCTCCTGTACCCCCCACCCCCTGCTCATGCCCCCTGTCTCCCTCCTGTTGCCCCTCACCCACCACTAATGCCCTGTGTATGCCTCCTTTTCCCCCACCCCCACTCATGCCCCGTGTGTCCCTTGTTCCACCCCACCCACGCTCATGCCCCTTGTCCTCCTCCTTTTCCCTCCACCTGCCACTCATGCTCTGTGTCTCCCCTGTTCCCCCCACCCCCACTCATGCCCCGTGTCTCCCCTGTTCCCCCCACCCCCTGCTCATGCCCTATGTCTCACTCCTTTACCCCCTACCCCCCGCTCATGCCCCATGTCCCCCTCCTTTCCCCATCCGTCGCTCATGTCCCATGTCTCCCCTGTTCCGCCCCACCCCCCACTCATGCCCCGTGTCTCCCTCCTTTTCCCTGTGACCCCCACCCCTGCTCATGCCCCGTGTCTCCCTCCTGTTCCTCCCACCCCCCGCTCATGCCCCGTGTCTCCCTCATGTTACCCGCCACCCCCGCTCATGCCCCGTGTCTCC
Organism: Ambystoma mexicanum; assembly: GCF_040938575.1. Taxonomy (NCBI): domain Eukaryota; kingdom Metazoa; phylum Chordata; class Amphibia; order Caudata; family Ambystomatidae; genus Ambystoma; species Ambystoma mexicanum. Next base: position 488,382,548 of record NC_090933.1, on the reverse strand, counting down.
CTCCCCGCTCATGCCCCATGTCTCCCTCGTGTTTCCCCCACCCCAAGCTCATGCCCTGTGTCGCCCTGGTGTTATACCCAACTCCCCGCTCATGCCCTGTGTCTCCCTCCTGTTCCCCCAACCCCCCGCTCATGCCCCATGTCTCCCTCCTGTTTCCCCCCACCCCCCGCTCATGCCCCGTGTCTCCCTCATGTCAGTCCCCACCCCCTGCTCATGCCCCGTGTCTCCCTTGTGTTACCCCCCACCTCCCAGTCATGACCGTGTCTCCCTCCTGTTCCCCCCAACCCCCGCTCATGCCCCATGTCTCCCTCCTGTTCCCCCCACCCCCGCTCATGCTCGGTGTCTTCCTCATGTTACCCCCCACCCCCCGCTCTTGCCCGTGTCTCCCTCGTGTTCCCCCCTACCCCCGCTCATGCCCCGTGTCTCTGTTGTGTTCCCCATTCCCCCGCTCATGCCCTGTGTCTACTTCATGTACCCCCCACCCCCGCTCATGCCCTGTGTCTACCTCGGGTACCCCCCAACACCCGCTCATGCCCCGTGTCTCTCTACTGTTGCCCCCCACCCCCGCTCATGCCCCATGTCTCCTTCGTGTTCCCCCCACCTCCCGCTCATGCCCCGTGTCTCCCTCGTCTTACCCCCCATCCCCTGCTCATGCCCCGTGTCTCCCTCCTGTTCCCCCATCCCCTGGTCATGCCCCGTGTCTCTCTCCTGTTGCCCCCTACCCCCCGCTCATGCCCCGTGTCTCCTTCGTGTTCCCCCACCTCCCGCTCATGCCCCGTATCTCCCTTGTCTTACCCCCACCCCCCGCTCATGCCCTGTGTCTCCCTCCTGTACCCCCTACCCCCGCTCATGCCCCGTGTCTGCCCTGTTCCCCCCACCCCCTGCTCATCCCCCTTGTCTCCCTTGTGTTACTCCCCACCCCCCGCTCATATCCTGTGTCTCCCACCCCCGCTCATGCCCTGTGTCTCTCTCCTGTTGCCCCCCACCCCCTGCTCATGCCCCGGGTCTCCCCTGTTCCACCCCACCACCGCTCATGCCCTGTGTCGCCCTCCTTATCCCCCACCCACCGCTCATGATCCGTGTCGCCTCTGTTCCCCCCAATCCCGCCGCTCATGCCCCGTGTCTTCCCTGTTCCCCCCACCCCCCGCTCATGCCCCGTGTCCCCCTCCTTTCCCCCAACCTGCCGCTCATACCCTGTGCCTCCCCTGTTCCGCCCCACCGGCCACTCGTGCCTCGTGTCTCTCTCCTTTTCCCCCCACCCCAGCTCATGCCCCATGTCTCCATCCTGTTCCTCCCACTCCCCGCTCATGCCCTGTGTCTCCCGCGTGTTACCCCCCACCCCCCGCTCATGCCCCGTGTCTCCCTTGTGTTACCCCCACCCCTGCTCATGCCCCGTTTCTCCCTCGTGTTCCCCCACCCCCCGCTCATGCCCTGTTTCTCCCTCGTGTTCCCCCCACCCACCACTAATGCCCCGTGTCTCCCTCCTTTTACCCCCACCCCCCACTCATGCCCTGTGTCTCCCTTGTTCCACCCCACCACCGGCTCATACCCCGTGTCCCCCTCCTTTTCCCCCCCACCCGCCACTCATGCTCCGTGTCTCCACGGTTCCGCCCCACCCCCCACTCATGCCCCTTGTCTCCCTCCTTTTCTGCCCCACCCCCACCCCTGCTCATGCCCCCTGTCTCCCTCCTGTTCCCCCACCCCCTGCTCATGCCCCGTGTCTCCCTTGTGTTACCCCCCACCCCCCGCTCATGCCCCGTGTCTCCCTCCTGTTCCCCTAACCCCTGCTCATGCCCCGTGTCTCCCTTGTGTTACCCCCCACCCCCGCTCATGCCCCGTGTCTCCCTCGTGTTCCCCCCACTCCCTGCTCATGCCCCGAGTCTCCCTCGTGTTCCCCCCACCCCCCGCTCATGCCCCGTGTTTCCCTTGTGTTCCCCCCACCCCCTGCTCATGCCCCGTGTCTACTTCGTGTACCCCCCACCCCCGCTCATGCCCTGTGTCTACCTCGGGTACCCCCCAAACCCCGCTCATGCCCCGTGTCTCTCTCCTGTTGCCCCCCACCCCCACTCATGCCCCGTGTCTCCTTCGTGTTCCCCCAAATCCCGCTCATGCCCCGTGTCTCCCTCGTCTTACCCCCCAACCCCCGTTCATGCCCCTTGTCTCCCTCCTGTTCCCCCCACCCCCTGCTCATGGCTCGTGTCTCTCTCTTGTTCCCCCACCCCCCGCTCATGCCCCGTGTCTCCCTCCTGTACCCGCCACCCCCCGCTCATGCCCCGTGTCTGCCCTGATCCCCCCACCCCGCGCTCATGCCCCGTGTCTCCCTTGTGTTACCCCCCACCCCTCGCTCATGCCCGTATCTCCCATGTGTTACCCCCACTCATGCCCATGTCTCCCTCGTGTTCCCCACACTCCCCGCTCATGCACCGTGCCTCCCTCGTGTTCCCCCACCCCCGCTCATGCCCTGTGTCTACCTCGTGTACCCCCCTACCCCCGCTCATGCCCCGTGTCTCTCTCCTGTTGCCCCCCACCCCTCGCTCGTGGCCCGGGTCTCCCATGTTCCACCCCACCCCCGCTCATGCCCCGTGTCTCCCTCCTTATCCCCCCTACCAGCCGCTCATGCTCGGTGTCTCCCCTGTTCCCCCCACCCGCCGCTCATGCTCCGTGTCTCCCCTGTTCCCCTCAAACCCCCGCTCATGTCCCGTGTCTCCCCTGTTCCCCCACCCCCCGCTCATGCCCCGTGTCTCCCTTCTTTTCCCCCCACCCCCCGTTCATGCCCCGTTTCCCCTCCATTCCCCCACCTGCCGCTCATGCACTGTGTCTCCCCTCTTCCGCCCCACCTGCCGCTCATGCAACGTGTCTCCCTCCTTTTCCCCCACCCCCGCTCATGCCCCATGTCTCCATCCTGTTCCTCCCACCCCCCGCTCATGGCCCGTGTCTCCCGTGTGTTACCCCCATCCCCCGCTCATGCCCCATGTGTCCCTTGTGTTACCCCCCACCCCCGCTCATGCCCCGTGTCTCCCTCTTGTTACCCCCACCCCCGCTCATGCCCCGTGTCTCCCTCCTGTTCCCCCCACCCCCCGCTCATGCCCAGTGTCTGCCTCGTGTTACCCCATCCCCCGCTCATGCCCCGTGTCTCCCTCATGTTCCCCCACCCCCCGCTCATGCCCTGTGTCTATCTCTTGTACCCCCCACCCCCTGCTCATGCCCTGTGTCTACCTCGGGTACCCCCTCAACCCCCGCTTATGCCCCGTGTCTCTCTCCTGCTGCTCCCCACCCCCGCTCATGCCCTGTGTCTACCTCGTGTACCCCCCTACCCCCGCTCATGCCCCGTGTCTCTCTCCTGTTGCCCCCCATCCCTCGCTCATGGCCCGGGTCTCCCATGTTCCACCCCACCCCCGCTCATGCCCCGTGTCTCCCTCCTTATCCCCCCCACCAGCCGCTCATGCTCGGTGTCTCCCCTGTTCCCCCCACCCGCCGCTCATGCTCCGTGTCTCCCCTGTTCCCCTCAAACCCCCGCTCATGTCCCGTTTCTCCCCTGTTCCCCCACCCCCCGCTCATGCCCCGTGTCTCCCTCCTTTTCCCCCCACCCCCCTTCATGCCCCATGTCCCCCTCCTTTCCCCCACCTGCCGCTCATGCACTGTGTCTCCCCTGTTCCGCCCCACCCGCCGCTCATGCCCCGTGTCTCCCTCCTTTTCCCCCCACCCCCGCTCATGCCCCATGTCTCCATCCTGTTTCTCCCACCCCCCGATCATGGCCCGTGTCTCCCGTGTGTTACCCCCATCCCCCGCTCATGCCCCGTGTGTCCCTTGTGTTACCCCCCACCCCCGCTCATGCCCCGTGTCTCCCTCTTGTTACCCCCACCCCCGCTCATGCCCCGTGTCTCCCTCCTGTTCCCCCCACCCCCCGCTCATGCCCAGTGTCTGCCTCGTGTTACCCCATCCCCCGCTCATGCCCCGTGTCTCCCTCATGTTCCCCCACCCCTCGCTCATGCCCTGTGTCTATCTCGTGTACCCCCCACCCCCTGCTCATGCCCTGTGTCTACCTCGGGTACCCCCTCAACCCCCCTTATGCCCCGTGTCTCTCTCCTGCTGCTCCCCACCCCCTGCTCATGCCCCGTGTCTCCTTCGTGTTCCCCCCACCTCCCGCTCATGCCCCGTGTCTCCCTCGTCTTACCCCCAACCCCTGCTCATGCCCCGTGTCTCTCTCCTGTTCCCCTACCCCCTGCTCATGTCCCGTGTCTCTCTCTTGTCCCCCCCACCCCCTGCTCATACCCTGTGTCTCACTCCTATACCCCCCACCCCCCGCTTATGCCCCATGTCTCTCTCCTGTTGCCCCACCCCCGCTCATGGCCTGTGACTCCCTCGTGTTACCTCCCACCCCCAGCTCATGACCCGTCTCTCCCTTGGATTACCCCCATCCCCCGCTCATGTCCCCTGTCTCCCTCCTGTTCCCCCCACCCCCGCTCATGGAGTGTGTCACCCTCCTTTTCCCCCCACCCCCCGCTCAAGCCCCGTGTATCCCTCCGGCTCTTCCCACCCCCGCTCAAGCCCCTTGTCTCTCTCCCGTTCCCCCCCACCCTCCCTCTCATGGCCCGTGTCTCTCTCCTGTTCCCCCCACCCCCCGCTCATGCCCCGTGTCTCTCTCCCGTTCCCCCCACCCCCTGCTCATGGCCTGTGTCTCTCTCCCGTTCCCCCCAACCCCTGCTCATGCCCCGTGTCTTTCTCCCGTTCCCTCCACCCCCCGCTCATGGCCCGTGTCCCCCTTCCGTTCCCCCACCCGCCGATCATGCTCCGTTTCCCCCTCCCGTTCGCCCCACCCCCTGCTCATGCCCCGTGTCTCCCTCGTGTTCCCCCCACCCCCCGCTCATGCCCCGTGTCTTTCTCCCGTTCCCTCCACCCCCCGCTCAAGCCCCGTATCTCTCTCCCATTCCCCCCACCCACCGCTCATGCCCCGTATCTCTCTCCCGTTCCCCCCACCCTCCGCTCATGGCTCGTGTCTCCCTCCCATTCTCCCCCATCCGCCGCTCATGCTCCGTGTCCCCCTCCTGTTCCCCTCACCCCCTGCTCATGCCCCGTGTTTCCCCTGTTCCCCCCACCCCCTGCTCATGCCCCATGTCCCAATCCCATTCCCCCCAAACCCCGCTCATGCCTCGTGTCTCCCCTGTTCCCGCCCACTCTCCGCTCATGCCCTGTGTGTGCCCTGTTCCCCCCACCCCCCGCTCATCCCCTGTGTCTCCCTCCCCACCCCTGCTCATGCCCCATGTCTCTCTGCTATTGCCCCCTACCCTCGCTCATGCCCTGTGTCTCCCTCGTGTTCCCCCCACCCCCCGCTCATACCCTCTGTCTCTCTCGTGTTACCCCCAGACCTGCTCAAGCCCCGTGTCTCCCCCTGTACCCCCCAGCTCCCGCTCATGCCCCGTGTCTCCCTCATGTTGCCCCCCACCCCCGCTAATGCCCCGTGTCTCCCTCCTGTTCCCCCCACCCCCCGCTCATGCCCCGTGTCTCCCCTGTTCCCCCCACCTGCCGCTCATGCTCTGTGTCTCCCTCCTGTTCCTCCTCACCCCCTGCTCATGCCCCGTGTCTCCCCTGTTCCCCCACCCGCCGCTATTGCTCCGTGTCTCCCCTGTTCCCCTCAAACCCCTGCTCATGCCCCGTGTCTCCCCTGTTCCCCCACCCCCCGCTCATGCCCCATGTCTCCCTCCTTTTCCTCCCACCCCCGTTCATGCCCCGTGTCCCCCTCCTTTCCCCCACCTGCCGCTCATGCACTGTGTCTCCCCTGTTCCGCCCCACCCGCCGCTCATGCCCCGTGTCTCCCTCCTTTTCCCCCCACCCCCGCTCATGCCCCATGTCTCCATCCTGTTTCTCCCACCCCCCGATCATGGCCCGTGTCTCCCGTGTGTTACCCCCATCCCCCGCCAATGCCCCGTGTCTCCCTCTTGTTACCCCCACCCCCCGCTCATGCCCAGTGTCTGCCTCGTGTTACCCCATCCCCCGCTCATGCCCCATGTCTCCCTTATGTTCCCCCACCCCCCGCTCATGCCCTGTGTCTACCTCGGGTACCCCCTCAAACCCCGCTTATGCCCCGTGTCTCTCTCCTGCTGCTACCCACCCCCTGCTCATGCCCAGTGTTTCCTTTGTGTTCCCCCCACCTCCCGCTCATGCCCCGTGTCTCCCTCGTCTTACCCCCAACCCCTGCTCATGCCCCGTGTCTCTCTCCTGTTCCCCTACCCCCTGCTCATGCCCTGTGTCTCACTCCTGTACCCCCCACCCCCCGCTTATGCCCCTTGTCTCTCTCCTGTTGCCCCCCACCCCCGCTCATGCCCCGTGACTCCCTCGTGTTACCTCCCACCCCCAGCTCATGCCCCGTCTCTCCCTTGGGTTACCCCCATCCCCCGCTCATGTCCCCTGTCTCCCTCCTGTTCCCCCCACCCTCCGCTCAAGCCCCATGTCTCCTTCCCGCTCTTCCCACCCCTGCTCAAGCCCCTTGTCTCTCTCCCGTTCCCCCCGCCCTTCCTCTCATGGCCCGTGTCTCTCTCCCGTTCCCCCCACCCCCTGCTCATGCCCCATGTCTCCATCCTGTTTCTCCCACCCCCCGCTCATGGCCCGTGTCTCCCGTGTGTTACCCCCATCCCCCGCTCATGCCCCATGTGTCCCTTGTGTTACCCCCCACCCCCGCTCATGCCCCGTGTCTCCCTCTTGTTACCCCCACCCCCGCGTCTCCCTCCTGTTCCCCCCACCCCCTGCTCATGCCCAGTGTCTGCCTCGTGTTACCCCATCCCCCGCTCATGCCCCGTGTCTCCCTTATGTTCCCCCACCCCCCGCTCATGCCCTGTGTCTATCTCGTGTACCCCCCACCCCCTGCTCATGCCCTGTGTCTACCTCGGGTACCCCCTCAAACCCCGCTTATGCCCCGTGTCTCTCTCCTGCTGCTCCCCACACCCTGCTCATGCCCCGTGTCTCCTTCGTGTTCCCCCCACCTCCCGCTCATGCCCCGTGTCTCCCTCGTCTTACCCCCAACCCCTGCTCATGCCCCGTGTCTCTCTCCTGTTCCCCTACCCCCTGCTCATGCCCCGTATCTCTCTCTTGTCCCCCCCACCCCCCGCTCATACCCTGTGTCTCACTCCTGTACCCCCCATCCCCCGCTTATGCCCCGTGTCTCTCTCCTGTTGCCCCCCACCCCCGCTCATGCCCCGTGACTCCCTCGTGTTACCTCCCACCCCCAGCTCATGCCCCGTCTCTCCCTTGGATTACCCCCATCCCCCGCTCATGTCCCCTGTCTCCCTCCTGTTCCCCCCACCCTCCGCTCATGCCCTGTGTCACCCTCCTTTTCCCCCCACCCCCCGCTCAAGCCCCATGTTTCCCTCCCGCTCTTCCCACCCCTGCTCAAGCCCCTTGTCTCTCTCCCGTTCCCCCCACCCTCCCTCTCATGGCCCGTGTCTCTCTCCCGTTCCCCCCACCCCCCGCTCATGCCCCGTGTCTCTCTCCCGTTCCCCCCACCCCCTGCTCATGCCCCGTGTCTTTCTCCCGTTCCCTCCACCCCCAGCTCATGGCCCGTGTCCCCCTTCCGTTCCCCCACCCACCGATCATGCTCCGTTTCTCCCTCTCATTCCCCCCACCCCCTGCTCATGCCCCGTGTCTCCCTCGTGTTCCCCCCAACCCCCGCTCAAGCCCCGTATCTCTCTCCCATTCCCCCACCCACCGCTCATGCCCCGTGTCTCTCTCCCGTTCCCCCCACCCTCCGCTCATGGCTCGTGTCTCCCTCCCATTCTCCCCCACCCATCGCTCATGCTCCGTGTCCCCCTCCTGTTCCCCTCACCCCCTGCTCATGCCCCGTGTTTCCCCTGTTCCCCCCACCCCCCGCTCATGCCCCATGTCTCCCCTGTTCCCGCCCACTCTCCGCTCATGCCCCGTGTGTGCCCTGTTCCCCCCACCCCCACTCATCCCCTGTGTCTCCCTCCCCACCCCCCGCTCATGCCCCATGTCTCTCTGCTATTGCCCCCTACCCTCGCTCATGCCCTGTGTCTCCCTCGTGTTCCCCCCACCCCCCGCTCATACTCTGTGTCTCTCTCGTGTTACCCCCAGACCTGCTCAAGCCCCGTGTCTCCCCCTGTACCCCCCAGCTCCCGCTCATGCCCCGTGTCTCCCTCATGTTGCCCCCCACCCCCGCTAATGCCCCGTGTCTCCCTCCTGTTCCCCCCACCCCCCGCTCATGCCCCGTGTCTCCCCTGTTCCCCCACCTGCCGCTCATGCTCTGTGTCACACTCCTGTTCCTCCTCACCCCCTGCTCATGCCCCCTGTCTCCCCTGTTCCCCCCACCCCCCGTTCATGCCCCGTGTCTCCATCCTGTTCCCCCCACCCACGCTCATGCCTCGATTCTCCCTCCTTTTCCCCCCCAACCCCCCGCTCATGCCCAGTGTCTCCCCGGTTACCCCCCACCCCCCGCTCATGCCCCGTGTGTGCCCTGTTCCCCCCACCCTCCGCTCATGCCCTGTGTCTCCCTCCCATTCCCCCCACTCATGCCCCGTGTTTCCCCTGTTCCCCCCCACTCCCCGCTCATGCCCCGTGTCTACCTCGTGTACCCCCCCAACCCCCGCTCATGCCCCGTGTCTCTCTCCTGTTGCCCCTCACCCCCTGCTCATGCCCCGTGTCTCCCTCTTGTTACCCCACCCCCCGCTCATGCCCCGTGTCTCCCTCCTGTGCCCCCACCCCCTGCTCATGCCCTGTGTCTCCCTCGTGTTGCCCCCACCCACCACTAATGCCCTGTGTCTCCCTCGTGTTCCCCCCACTCCCCGCTCATGCCCTGAGTCCACCTCGTGTTCCCCCCACCCCCCACTCATGCCCCGTGTCTCCCTTGTTCCACCCCACCGCCCGCTCATGCCCCGTTTCCCCCTCCTTTTCCCCCCACCCGCCACTCATGCTCCGTGTCTCCCCTGTTCCGCCCCACCCCCCACTCATGCCCCTTGTCTCCCTTCTTTTCTCCCCCACTCCCACCCCCGCTCATGCCCCGTGTCTCCCTCCTGTTCCCCCCACCCCCCGCTCATGCCCCGTGACTCTCTCGTGTTACCCCCCACCCCCCGCTCAAGCCTCATGTCTCACTTGTGTTACCCCCCACCCCCCACTCATGCCCTGTGTCTCCCTCCTGTTCCCCCACCTCCGCTCATGCCCCGTGTCTCCCTCGTGTTACCCCCCACCCCCTGCCCCGTGTCTCCTTTGTGTTCCCCCCACTCCCCGCGCATGCCCAGAGTCTCCCTCGTGTTCCCCCCACCCCCTGCTCATGCCCCATGTTTCTCTTGTGTTACCTCACCCCCCGCTCATTCCCCGTGTCTACTTCGTGTACCCCCCACCCACGCTCATGCCCCGTGTCTACCTCGGGTACCCCCCCAAACCCCGCTCATGCCCCGTGTCTCTCTCCTGTTGCCCCAACCCCCCGCTCATGCCCCGTGTCTCCTTCATGTTCCCCCCACCTCCCGCTCATGCCCCGTGTCTCCCTCGTCTTACCCCCAACCCCCGCTCATGCCCTTTGACTCTCTCCTGTTCCCCCCACCCCCTGCTCATGGCCAGTGTCTCTCTCTTGTTCCCCCACCCCCCGCTAATGCACCGTGTCTGCCCTGATCCCCCCACCCCGCGCTCATGCCCCGTGTCTCCCTTGTGTTACCCCCGACCCCCCGCTCATGCCCTGGTCTCCCACGTGTTACCCCCGATCATGCCCATGTCTCCCTCGTGTTCCCCACACTCCCCGCTCATGCCCCGTGCCTCCCTCGTGTTCCCCCCACCCCCGCTCATGCCCTGTGTCTACCTCGCTTACCCCCCTACCCCCGCTCATGCCCCGTGTCTCTCTCCTGTTGCCCCCACCCCTCGCTCGTGGCCCGGGTCTCCCATGTTCCACCCCACCCCCGCTCATGCCCCGTGTCTCCCTCCTTATCCCACCCACCCGCCGCTCATGCTCCGTGTCTCCCCTGTTCCCCCCACCCACCGCTCATGCTCTGTGTTCCCCTGTTCCCCTCAACCCCCCGCTCATGCCCTGTGTCTCCCCTGTTCCCCTCACCCCCCACTCATGCCCCGTGTCTCCCTCATTTTCCCCCCACCCCCGTTCATGCCCCGTGTCCCCCTCCTTTCCCCCCCACCTGCCGATCATGCACTGTGTCTCCCCTGTTCCGCCCCACCCACCGCTCATGCCCTGTGTCTCCCTCCTTTCCCCCCACCCCCGCTCATGCCCCGTGTCTCCCGTGTGTTACCCCCCACCCCTGCTCATGCCCCGTGTGTCCCTTGTGTTACCCCCATCCCCACTCATGCCATGTGTCTCCCTCTTGTTACCCCCCACCCCCGCTCATGCCCCGTGTCTCCCTCCTGTTCGCCCCACCCCCCGCTCATGCCCAGTGTCTGCCTCGTGTTACCCCATCGCCCGCTCATGCCCCGTGTCTCCCTCGTTTTCCCCCACCCCCCGCTCATGCCCTGTGTCTACCTCGTGTACCCCCCACCCCCGCTCATGCCCTGTGTCTACCTCGGGTACCCCCCAACCCCTGCTTATGCCCTGTGCCTCTCTCCTGTTGCCCCCACCCCCTGCTCATGCCCCGTGTCTCCTTCGTGTTCCCCCCACCTCCCGCTCATGCCCTGTTTCTCCCTCGTTTTACCCCCACCCCCTGCTCATGCCCCGTCTCTCTCTCCTGTTCCCCCACCCCCTGCTCATGCCCCGTGTCATTCTCTTGTCCCCCCCACCCCCTGCTCATACCCTGTGTCTCCCTCCTGTAGCCCCCACCCCCACTTATGCCCCGTGTCTCTCTCCTGTTGCCCCCCACCCCCGCTCATGCCCCGTGACTCCCTCGTGTTACCCCCCACCCCCCGCTCATGACCCGTGTCTCCCTTCGGTTACTCCCCATCCCGCGCTCTTGTCCCGTGTCTCCCTCCACTTCCCCTCCGCCCCCTCTCATGCCCTGTGTCACCCTCCTGTTCCCCCCACCCCCCGCTCAAGCCCCGTGTCTCCCCTGTTCCCCCCACCCCCGCTCATGCCCCATGACTCCCTCGTGTTACCCCCCACCCCCCGCTCATGACCCGTGTCTCCCTTCGGTTACTCCCCATCCCGCGCTCTTGTCCCGTGTCTCCCTCGTCTTCCCCTCCGCCCCCTCTCATGCCCTGTGTCACCCTCCTATTCCCCACACGCCCTGCTCATGCCCCGTGTCTCCCCTGTTCCCCCCACCCCCTCTCATGCCCCGTGTCCCAATCCCATTCCCCCCACCCCCCGCTCATGCCTCGTGTCTCCCTCCTTTTCCCCCCCACTCATGACCCGTGTCTCCCCTGTTCCCGCCCACTCCCCGCTCATGCCCCGTGTGTACCCTCTTCCCCCACCCCTGCTCATCCCCCGTGTCTCCCTCCCCACCCCCGCTCATGCCCCATGTCTCTCTGCTGTTGCCCCCTACCCTCGCTCATGCCCTGTGTCTCCCTCGTGTTCCCCCCACCCCCCGCTCATACCCTGTGTCTCTCTCGTGATACCCCCACCACCTGCTCAAGCCCTGTGTCTCCCTCCTGTACCCCCAGCTCCCGCTCATGCCCCGTGTCTCCCTCATGTTGCCCCCCACCCCCCGCTAATGCCCCGTGTCTCCCTCATGTTCCCCCACCCCCTGCTCATGCCCCGTGTCTCCCCTGTTCCACCCCACCCCTGCTCATGCCCCCTGTCCCCCTTGTTTCCCCACACCCGCCACTCATGCTCCATGTCTCTCCTGTTCCCCCCCACCCCTGCTCATGCCCTGTGCCTCTCTCCTGTTGCCCCCACCCCCTGCTCATGCCCCGTGTCTCCTTCGTGTTCCCCCCACCTCCCGCTCATGCCCTGTGTCTCCCTCGTTTTACCCCCACCCCCTGCTCATGCCCCGTCTCTCTCTCCTGTTCCCCCACCCCCTGCTCATGCCCCGTGTCATTCTCTTGTCCCCCCACCCCCCGCTCATACCCTGTGTCTCCCTCCTGTACCCCCCACCCCCACTTATGCCCCGTGTCTCTCTCCTGTTGCCCCCCACCCCCGCTCATGCCCCGTGACTCCCTCGTGTTACCCCCCAACCCCCGCTCATGAGCCGTGTCTCCCTTCGGTTACTCCCCATCCCGCGCTCTTGTCCCGTGTCTCCCTCGTCTTCCCCTCTGCCCCCTCTCATGCCCTGTGTCACCCTCCTGTTCCCCCCACCCTCCGCTCAAGCCCCGTGTCTCCCCTGTTCCTCCCACCCCCGCTCATGCCCCGTGACTCCCTCGTGTTACCCCCCAACCCCCCGCTCATGACCCGTGTCTCCCTTCGGTTACTCCCCATCCCGCGCTCTTGTCCCGTGTCTCCCTCGTCTTCCCCTCCGCCCCCTCTCATGCCCTGTGTCACCCTCCTATTCCCCCCACCCACTGCTCATGTCCCGTGTCTCCCCTGTTCCTCCCACCCCCGCTCATGCCCCGTGTCCCAATCCCATTCCCCCGCTCATGCCTCGTGTCTCCCTCCTTTCCCCCCCCCACTCATGACCCGTGTCTCCCCTGTTCCCGCCCACTCCCCGCTCATGCCCCGTGTGTACCCTGTTCCCCCACCCCTGCTCATCCCCGTGTCTCCCGCCCCACTCCCCGCTCATGCCCCATGTCTCTCTGCTGTTGCCCCCTACCCTCGCTCATGCCCTGTGTCTCCCTCGTGTTCCCCCCAGCCCCCACTCATACCCTGTGTCTCTCTCGTGATACCCCCACCACGTGCTCAAGCCCTGTGTCTCCCTCCTGTACCCCCAGCTCCCGCTCATGCCCCGTGTCTCCCTCATGTTGCCCCCCACCACCCGCTAATGCCCCGTGTCTCCCTCATGTTCCCCCACCCCCTGCTCATGCCCCGTGTCTCCCCTGTTCCACCCCACCCCTGCTCATGCCCCCTGTCCCCCTCGTTTCCCCCCACCCGCCACTCATGCTCCATGTCTCCCCTGTTCCCCCCACCCCTGCTCATGCCCTGTGCCTCTCTCCTGTTGCCCCCCACCCCCTGCTCATGCCCCGTGTCTCCTTGATGTTCCCCCCACCTCCCGCTCATGCCCCGTGTCTCCCTCGTCTTACCCCCACCCCCTGCTCATGCCCCGTGTCTCTCTCCTGTTCCCCCACCCCCTGCTCATGCCCCGTGTCGCTCTCTTGTCCCCCCCCACCCCCGCTCATACCCCGTGTCTCCCTCCTGTACCCCCCACCCCCCGCTTATGCCCCGTGTCTCTCTCCTGTTGCCCCCCACCCGCGCTCATGCCCCGTGACTCCCTTGTGTTACCCCCCACCCCCAGCTCATGCCCCGTGTCTCCCTTGGGTTACCCCCCATCCCCTGCTCATGTCCCCTGTCTCCCTCCTGTTCCCCCCACCCTCTGCTCATGCCCTGTGTCACCCTCCTGTTCCCCCCACCCCCCGCTCATCCCCCCATGTCTCCCTCCCGCTCTTCCCACTCCCCGCTCAAGCCCCTTGTCTCTGTCCTGTTCCCCCCCACCCTCCCTCTCATGGCCCGTGTCTCTCTCCCGTTCCCCCCACCCCCGCTCATGACCCGTGTCTCTCTCCCGTTCCCCCCACCCCCCGCATCATGGCCTGTGTCTCTCTCCCGTTCCCCCCACCCCCTGCTCATGCCCTGTGTCTCTCTCCCGTTCCATCCACCCCCCGCTCATGGCCCGTGTCCCCCTCCCGTTCCCCCACCCGCCGCTCATGCTCTGTGTCTCCCTCCCATTCCCACCACCCCCTGCTAATGCCCCGTGTCTCCCTCGTGTTCCCCCACCCCCCGCTCAAGCCCCCTTTCTCCCTCCCGTTCCCCCCACCCCCTGCTCATGCTCGTGTCTCCCTCGTGTTCCCCCACCCCCGCTCAAGCCCCGTATCTCTCTCCCATTCCCCCAACCCCCACTCATGCCCCGTGTCTCTCTCCCGTTCCCCCCACCCTCCACTCTAGGCTCGTGTCTCCCTGCCATTCTCCCCCACTCGCCGCTCATGCTCCATGTCTCCTTCCTGTTCCCCCCACCCCCTGCTCATGCCCTGTGTCTCCCCTGTTCCCCCACCCCCCGCTCATGCCCCGTGTCCCAATCCCATTCCCCCCACCCCCCGCTCATGCCTCGTGTCTCCCTCCTTTTACCCCACCCCCGCTCATGCCCCGTGTCTCCCCTGTTCCCGCCCACTCCCCGCTCATGCCCTGTGTGTGCCCTGTTCCCCCACCCCCCGCTCATCCCCCGTGTCTCCCTCCCCACCCCCCGCTCATGCCCCATGTCTCTCTCGTGTTACCCCCCAGACCTGCTCAAGCCCTGTGTCTCCCCCTGTACCCCCCAGCTCCTGCTCATGCCCCGTGTCTCCCTCATGTTGCCCCCCACCCCCTGCTAATGCCCCATGTCTCCCCCCCTGTTCCCCCCACCCCCCACTCATGCCCCATGTCTCCCCTGTTTCCCCCACCTGCTGCTCATGCTCTGTGTCTCCCTCCTGTTCCTCCTCACCCCCTGCTCATACCCCATATCTCCCCTGTTCCCCCCACCCCCGTTCATGCCCTGTGTCTCCATCCCGTTCCCCCCACCCATGCTCATACCTCGAGTCTCCCTCCTTTTCCCTCCAACCCCCGCTCATGCCCTGTGTCTCCCCGGTTCCCCCCCACCCCCCGCTCATGCCCCGTGTGTGCCCTGTTCCCCCCACCCCCCGCTCATGCCCTGTGTCTCCCTCCCATTCCCCCCCACTCATGCCCCGTGTTTCCCCTGTTCCCCCCACCCCCCGCTCATGCCCCGTGTCCCCCCCAACCCTGCTCATGCCCCGTGTCTCTCTCCTGTTGCCCCTCACCCCCTGCTCATGCCCCGTGTCTCCCTCTTGTTACCCCACTCCCCGCTCATGCCCCGTGTTTCCCTCCTGTACCCCCACCCCCTGCTCATGCCCTGTGTCTCCCTCGTGTTGCCCAACACCCACCACTAATGCCCCATGTCTCCCTCGTGTTCCCCCACTCCCCGCTCATGCCCCGAGTCTCCCTTGTGTTCCCCTCACCCCCCACTCATGCCCCGTGTCTCCCTTGTTCCACCCCACCGCCACGCTCATGCCCCGTGCCCCCCTCCGTTTCCCCCCGACCTGCCACTCATGCTCCGTGTCTCCCCTGTTCCGCCCCACCCCCCACTCATGCCCCTTGTCTCCCTCCTTTTCTCCCCCACCCCCGCTCATGCCCTGTGTCTCCCTCCTGTTCCCCCCACCCCCAGCTCATGCCCCATTACTCCCTCGTGTTACCCCCCAACCCCCGCTCAAGACTCGTGTCTCCCTTGTGTTACCCCCCACCCCCCGCTCATGCCCTGTGTCTCCATCCTGTTCCCCCACCCCCCACTCATGCCCCGTGTCTCCCTCGTGTTACCCCCCACCCCCCGCTCATGCCCCATGTCTCCCTCGTGTTCCCCCCACTCCCCGCGCATGCCCCGAGTCTCCCTCGTGTTCCCCCCACCCCCTCTCATGCCCCGTGTTTCCTTTGTGTTACCCTCACCCCCCGCTCATGCCCCGTGTCTACTTCGTGTACCCCCACCCCCGCTCATGCCCCGTGTCTACCTCGGGTACCCCCCAAACCCCGCTCATGCCCCATGTCTATCTCCTGTTGCCCCCCACCCCCCGCTCATGCCCCGTGTCTCCTTCGTGTTCCCCCCACCTCCCGCTCATGCCCCGTGTCGCCCTCGTCTTACCCCCCAACCCCTGCTCATGCCCCGTGTCTCCCTCCTATTACCCCCACCCCCTGCTCATGGCCCGTGTCTCTCTCTTGTTCCCCCACCCCCCGCTCATGCCCCGTGTCTCCCTCTTGTACCCCCACCCCCCGCTCATGCCCCGAGTCTCCCTCGTGTTCCCCCCACCCCCCCTCATGCCCCGTGTTTCCCTTGTGTTACCCTCACCCCCCGCTCATGCCCCGTGTCTACTTCGTGTACCCCCCACCCCCGCTCATGCCCCGTGTCTACCTCGGATACCCCCCCAAACCCCGCTCATGCCCTGTGTCTCTCTCCTGTTGCCCCCCGACCCCCGCTCATGCCCCGTGTCTCCTTCGTGTTCCCGACACCTCCCGCTCATTCCCCGTGTCTCCCTCGTCTTACCCCCAACCCCCGCTCATGCCCTGTGTCTCCCTCCTGTTCCCCCCACCCCCTGCTCATGGCCCGTGTCTCTTTCTTGTTCCCCCACCCCCCGCTCATACCCCGTGTCTCCCTCCTGTACCCCCACCCCCCGCTCATGCCCTGTGTCTGCCGTGATCACCCCACCCCACGCTCATGCCCCGTGTCTCCCTTGTGTTACCCCCCACCCCCGCTCATGCCCTGTGTCTACCTCGTGTACCCCCCTACCCCCATTCATGCCCCGTGTCTCTCTCCTGTTGCCCCCACCCCTCGCTCGTGGCCCGGATCTCCCATGTTCCACCCCACCCCCGCTCATGCCCGTGTCTCCCTCCTTATCCCCCCCACCCGCCGCTCATGCTCCGTGTCTCCCCTGTTCCCCCCACCCGCTGCTCATGCTCCGTGTCTCCCCTGTTCCCCTCAACCCCCCCGCTCATGCCCTGTGTCTCCCCTGTTCCCCCCACCCCCCGCTCATGCCCCGTGTCTCCATCCTGTTCCTCCCACCCCCCGCTCATGCCCCGTGTCTCCCGTGTGTTACCCTCCACCCCCCGCTCATGCCCCGTGTGTCCCTTGTGTTACCCCCATCTCCGCTCATGCCCCGTGTCTCCATCTTGTTACCCCCACCCCTGCTCATGCCCCGTGTCTCCCTCCTGTTCCCCCCACCCCCCGCTCATGCCCAGTGTCTGCCTCGTGTTACCCCATCGCCCGCTCATGCCCCGTGTCTCCCTCATATTCCCCCCACTTCCCGCTCATGCCCTGTGTCTCCCTTGTCTTACCCCCACCCCCTGCTCCTGCTCCGTGTCTCTCTCCTGTTCCCCCACCCCCTGCTTATGCCCTGTGTCATTCTCTTGTCCCCCCAACCCCGCGTCTCCCTCCTGTACCCCCACCCCCGCTTATGCCCCGTGTCTCTCTCCTGTTGCCCCCCACCCCTGCTCATGCCCCGTGACTCCCTCGTGTTACCCCCCACCCCCCGCTCATGCCCCGTGTCTCCCTTGGGTTACCCCCATCCCCCGCTCATGTCCCCTGTCTCCCGCCTGTTACCCTCAGCCCCCGCTCATGCCCTGTGTCACCCTCCTGTTCCCCCACCCCCGCTCAAGCCCTGTGTCTGCCCTGATCCCCCCACCCCGCGCTCATGCCCAGTGTCTCCCTTGTGTTACCCTCGACCCCCTGCTCATGCCCTGGTCTCCCACGTGTTACCCCCGCTCATGCCCATGTCTCCCTCGTGTTCCCCACACTCCCCGCTCATGCCCCGTGCCTCCCTCATGTTCCCCCCACCCCCGCTCATGCCCTGTGTCTACCTTGTGTACCCCCCTACCCCCGCTCATGCCCCGTGTCTCTCTCCTGTTGCCCCCACTCCTCGCTCGTGGCCCGGGTCTCCCATGTTCCACCCCACCCCCGCTCATGCCCCGTGTCTCTCTCCTTATCCCCCCAACCCGCCGCTCATGCTCCATGTCTCCCCTGTTCCCCCCACCCGCCGCTCATGCTCCGTGTCTCCCCTGTTCCCCTCAACCCGCCCCGCTCATGCACTGTGTCTCCCCTGTTCCCCCCACCCCCCGCTCATGCCCCGTGTCTCCCTCATTTTCCCCCCACCTCCGTTTATGCCCCATGTCCCCCTGCTTTCCCCCACCTGCCGATCATGCACTGTGTCTCCCCTGTTCCGCCCCACCCGCTGCTCATGCCCCGTGTCTCCCTCCTTTTCCCCCCACCCCTGCTCATGCCCCATGTCTCCATCCTGTTCCTCCCACCCCACGCTCATGCCCCGTGTCTCCCGTGTATTACCCCCCACACCCGGCTCATGCCCCGTGTGTCCCTTGTGTTACCCCCATCCCCGCTCATGCCCCGTGTCTCCCTCTTGTTACCCCCCACTCCCGCTCATGCCCCGTGTCTCCCTCCTGTTCCCCCACCCCCCGCTCATGCCCAGTGTCTGCCTCGTGTTACCCCATCGCCCGCTCATGCCCCGTGTCTCCCTCGTGTTCCCCCCACCTTCCAGCTCATGCCCTGTGTCTCCCTCATCTTACCCCCACCCCCTGCTCATACCCCGTGTCTCTCTCCTGTTCCCCCACCCCCTGCTTATGCCCCGTGTCATTCTCTTGTCCCCCCCACCCCCCGCTCATACCCTGTGTCTCCCTCCTGTACCCCCACCCCCGCTTATGCCCCGTGTCTCTCTCCTGATGCCCCCCACCCCCGCTCATGCCCCGTGACTCCCTCGTGTTACCCCCCACACCCCACACATGCCCCGTGTCTCCATTGGGTTACCCTCATCCCCCATTCATGTCCCCTGTCTCCCTCCTGTTCCCCTCCGCCCCCGCACATGCGCTGTGTCACCCTCCTGTTCCCCCCACCCCCCACTCAAGCCCCTTGTCTCCCTCCCGCTCCTCATACCCCCCACTCAAGCCCCTGGTCTCTCTCCCATTCCCCCCCACCCTTCCTCTCATGGCCCGTGTCTCTCTCCCGTTCCCCCCACCCCCCGCTCATGCCCCGTGTCTCTCTCCCGTTTCCCACACCCCCCGCTCATGGCCCGTGTCCCCCTCCCGTTCCCCCACCCGCCGCTCATGCTCTGTGTCTCCCTCCCATTCCCACCACCCTCTGCTAATGCCCCGTGTCTCCCTCATGTTCCCCCCACCCCCCGCTCAAGCCCTGTATTTCTCTCTCATTCCCTCCACCCCCCGCTCATGCCGTGTCTCTCTCCCGTTCCCCCCACCCTCTGCTCATGGCCCGTGTCTCCCTCCCATTCCCCCCACCCGCCACTCATGCTCCGTGTCTCCCTCCTGTTCCCCCCCACCCCCTGCTCATGCCCCGTGTCTCCCCTGTACCCCCCACCCCCGCTCATGCCCCGTGTCCCAATCCCATTCTCCCCACCCCCCGCTCATGCCTCGTGTCTCCCTCCTTTTGTCCCCCACCCCCCACTCATGCCCCGTGTCTCCCCTGTTCCCGCCCACTCCCCGTTCATGCCCCGTGTGTGCCCTGTTCCCCCCACTCCCCACTCATCCCCCGTGTCTCCCTCCCCACCCCCCGCTCATGCCCCATGTCTCTCTGCTGTTGCCCCCTACCCTCGCTCATGCCCTGTGTCTCCCTCGTGTTCCCCCCACCCCCCGCTCATACCCTGTGTCTCTCTCGTGTTACCCCCACCACCTGCTCAAGCCCCGTGTCTCCCTCCTGTACCCCCCAGCTCCCGCTCATGCCCCGTGTCTCCCTCATGTTGCCCCCCACCCCCTGCTAATGCCCCGTGTCTCCCTCCTGTTCCCCCCACCCCCTGCTCAAGCCCTGTGTCTCCCTCCCTCTCTTCCCACCCCCCGCTCAAGCCCCTTGTCTCTCTCCCATTCCCCCCCACCCTCCCTCTCATGGCCTGTGTCTCTCCCCCGTTCCCCCCACCCCCTCTCATGCCGCGTGTCTCTCTCCCATTCCCCCACCCCCTGCTCATGGCCTGTGTCTCTCTCCCGTTCCCCCCACCCCCTGCTCATGCCCTGTGTCTCTCTCCCGTTCCCTCTACCCCCCGCTCATGGCCCGTGTCCCCCTCCCATTCCCCCACCCCCTGATCATGCCCCGTGTCTCCCTCGTGTTCCCCCCACCCCCTGCTCAAGCCCCGTATCTCTCTCCCATTCCCCCCATCGCCCGCTCACGCCCCATGTCTCTCTCCCTTTCCCCCCACCCTCCGCTCATGGCTCGTGTCTCCCTCCCATTCTCCCCCACCCGCTGCTCATGCTCCGTGTCTCCCTCCTGTTCCCCCCACCCCCTGCTCATGCCCCGTGTCTCCCCTGTTTCCTCCACCCCTCACTCATGCCCCGTGTCCCAATCCCATTCCCCCCACCCCCCGCTCATGCCTCGTGTCTCCCTCCTTTTCCCCCCACCCCCGCTCATGCCCCGTGTCTCCCCTGTTCCCGCCCACTCCCCGCTCATGCCGTGTGTGCCCTGTTCCCCCACCCCCTGCTCATCCCCCGTGTCTCCCTCCCCATCCCCTGCTCATGCCCCATGTCTCTCTGATGTTGACCCCTACCCTCGCTCATGCCCTGTGTCTCCCTCGTGTTCCCCCCACACCCCCTGCTCATACCCTGTGTCTCCCCTGTTCCACCCCACCCCCGCTCATGCCCCCTGTCCCACTCTTTTCCCCCCACCTGCCGCTCATGCTCCATGTCTCCCCTGTTCCCGCCCACACCCGCTCATGCACTGTGTCTCCCCTGTTCCCCCACCCCGCTCTTGCCCCGTGTCCCCCTCCTTTCCCCCCCACTGGGCGCTCGTGCCCCATGTCTCCCCTGTTCCGCCTCACCCCCTGCTCATTCCCCGTGTCTCCCTCCTTTTCCCCCCACCCCCCACCCCCACTCATGCCCTGTGTCTCCCTCCTGTTCACCCACCCCCTTCTCATGCCCCGTGTCTCCCTTGTGTTAACCCCATTCCCCGCTCATGCTCCGTGCCTCCCTTGTTTTACCCCCCACCCCCTGCCCCGTGTCTCCCTTCTGTTCCCCCTACCCCTGCTCATGCCCTGTGTCTCCCTCGTGTTACCGCCCACCCCCGCTCATGCCCCGTGTCTCCCTCATGCTCCCCCTCCCCTCTGCTCATGCCCCGTGTCTCCCTCGTGTTCCCCCCACACCCCGCTCATGCCCCGTGTCTACCTCATGTACCCCCCACCCCTGCTCATGCCCTGTGTCTACCTTGGGTACCCCCCAACCCCCGCTCATGCCCTGTGTCTCTCTCATGTTGCCCCCCACCCCTCGATCATGCCCTGTGTCTCCTTAATTTTCCCCCCACCCGCGCTCATTCTCCGTGTCTCCCTCCCGCTCCCCCCACCCCCCGCTCAAGCCCCTTGTCTCTCTCCTGTTCCCCCCACCCTCCCTCTCATGACCCGTGTCTCTTTCCCATTCCCCCAACCACCCGCTCATGCTCCGTGTCTCCCCTGTTTCCCCCACCCCCGCTCATGCCCTGTGTCTCCTTCCTTTTCCCCCACCACCCGCTCATGCCCCGTGTCCCCCTCCTCCCCCCCACCGGCCCCTCATGCCCCGTGTCTCCCCTGTTCCGCCTCACCCCCTGCTCATTCCCTGTGTCTCCCTTTTTTTCCCCCACCCCCACTCATGCCCTGTGTCTCCCTCCTGTTCCCCCCACCCCCTTCTCATGCCCTGTGTCTTCCTCATGTTAACCCCATTCCTCACTCACGCCCCGTGTCTCCCTTGTGTTACCCCCCACCCCCTGCTCATGCCCCGTGTCTCCCTCCTGTTCCCCCCATCCCCCGCTCATGCCCCGTGTCTCCCTGTCTCCCTCCTGTCACCCCCCATTCCCTGCTCATGCCCCATGTCTCCCTCCTGCTCTCCCCACCCCGCTCATGCCCCGTGTCTCCCTCGTGTTCCCCCCACACCCCGCTCATGCCCCGTGTCTACCTCATGTACCACCCACCCCCACTCATGCCCCGTGTCTTCCTCCCGCTCCCCCCACCCTCTCTCTCATGGCCCGTGTCTCTCTCCCGTTCCCCCCACGCCCCGCTCATGCCCCGTGTCTCTCTCCCGTTCCCCCCACCCCCTGCTCATGGCCTGTGTCTCTCTCCCGTTCCCTCCACCACCCGCTCATGGCCCGTGTCTCCCTCCCGTTCCCCCCACCCGCCGCTCATGCTCCGTGTCTCCCTCCCGTTCCCCCCACCCCCTGCTCATGCCCCGTGTCTCCCTCGTTTTCCCCCCACCCCCCGCTCAAGCCCCGTATCTCTCTCCCGTTCCCCCCACCCCCGCTCATGGCCCATGTCTCCCTCGTGTTTCCCCCACCCCCCGCTCAAGCCCCGTACCTCCCTCCCGTTCCCCCCACCCCCGCTCATGCCCCATGTCTCTCTCCCGTTCCCCCCACCCCCGTTCATGCCCCGTGTCTCTCTCCTGTTCCCCCCACCCCCGCTCATGCTCCATGTCTCCCTCGTATTACCCCCCACCCCCCGCTCATGCCCTGTGTCTCCCTCATGCTCCCCCCATCCCCTCTATGCCCCGTGTCTCCCTCGTGTTCCCCCCACCCCGCTCATGCCCCGTGTCTACCTCGTGTACCACCCACCCCCCGCTCAAGCCCCTTGTCTCTCTCCCGTTCCCCACCACCCTCCCTCTCATGGCCCGCGTCTCTCTCCCGCGTTCCCACCACGCCACGCTGATGCCCTGTGTCTCTCTCCTGTTCCCCCCACCCCCCGCTCATGGCCTGTGTCTCTCTCCCGTTCCCCCCACCCCCTGCTCATGCCCCGTGTCTCTCTCCCATTCCCCCTACCCCCCGCTCATGGCCCATGTCCCCCTCCCATTCCCCCCACCCGCCGCTCATGCTCCGTGTCTCCCTCCCATTCGCCCCACCCCCCGCTCATGCTCCGTGTCTCCCTCCCATTCCCCCTACCCCCCGCTCATGCCCCATGTCTCTCTCCCGTTCCCCCCACCCCCTGCTCATGCCCCGTGTCTCTCTCCTGTTCCCCCCACCCCCGCTTATGGCCCGTGTCTCCCTACTGTACCCCTGCTCATGCCCCGTGTCTCCCTCCTGTGCCCCCGCTCATGGCCCGTGTCTCCCTTGTGTTGCCCCCCACCCCCAGCTCATGCCCATTGTCTCCCTCCTGTTCCCCCCACCCCCCGCTCATCCCCCGTGTCTCCCTCCTGTACCCCCACTCATGCCCCATGTCTCCCTCGTGTTGCCCCCCAGCCCCGCTCATGCCCTGTGTCTCCTTGTTCTCCCCAACCCTCGCTCATGCCCCGTGTCTCCATCCCGTTCCCACCACCTCCCGCTCATGCCTCGTGTCTCCCTCCTTTTCCTCCCACCCCCCACTCATGCCCCGTGTCTCCCCTGTTCCCACCCACTCCCCGCTCATGCCCCGTGTGTGCCCTGTTCCCCCCACCCCCCACTCATCCCGTTTCTCCCTCACATCACCCCCGCTCATGCCCCATGTCTACCTCGTGTACCCCCCACCCCCTGCTCATGCCCCGTGTCTCCCTCAAGTTCCCCCCACCCCCCGCTCATGCACTGTGTCTCTCTCGTGTTACCCCCACCACCCGCTCAAGCCCTGTGTCTCCCTCCTGTACCCCCACCCCCGCTCATGCCCCGTGTATCCCTCATGTTGCCCCCTACCCCCGCTAATGCCCCGTGTCTCCCTCATGTTCCCCCCACCCCCCGCTCATGTCCAGTGTCTCCCCTGTTCCACCCCAACCCCCACTCATGCCCTTTGTCCCTCTCATTTTCTCCCCCACCCACCACTCATGCTCCGTGTCCCACCGCTCATGCCCCGTGTCCCCCTCCTTTCCCCACCACTGGCTGCTCATGCTCCGTGTCTCCCCTGTTCCGCCTCACCCCCTGCTCATTCCCCGTGTCTCCCTCCTTTTCCCTCCACCCCCAACCCCCACTCATGCCCTGTGTCTCCCTACTGTTCCCCCCACCCCCTTCTCATACCCCGTGTCCCCCTCGTGTTAACCCCATTCCCCGCTCATGTACCGTGTCTCCTTCGTGTTCCCCCACCTCCCGCTCATTCCCCGTGTCTCCCTCATGTTACTCCCACCCCCACTCATGCCCCGTGTCTCCCTTGTGTTACCCCCACCCCCCGCTCATGTCCCATGTCTCCCTCCTGTTCCCCCACCCCTGCTCATGCCTCATGTCTTCCTTGTGTTACCCCCCACCCCCCGCTTATGCCCTGTGTCTCCCTCGTGTTCCCCCCACTCCCCGCTCATGCCCCTTGTCTCCCTCGTGTTCCCCCCACCCTTGCTCATGCCCCGTGTCTACCTCGTGTACCCCCCACCCCCCACTCATGCCCCGTGTCTCCCTCGTGTTAACCCCCACCCCCGCTCATGCCCCGTGTCTCCCTCCTGTACCCCCCACTCCCCCACTCCCCGCTCATGCCCCGTGTATCCCTTGTGTTACCGCCCACTGCCCGTTCATTCCCCGTGTCTCCCTCGTGTTACCCCCCACCCCCTGCTCATACCCCGTGTCTCCCTCCTGTACCCCCGCTCATGCCCCGTGTCTCCCTCGTATTACCCCCCACCCCCCGCTCATGCCCCGTGTCTACCTCGTGTACACCCCCACCCCCGTTCATGCCCTGTGTCTACCTCGGGTACCCCAGCAACCCCCACTCATGCCCCTTGTCTCTCTCCTGTTGTCCCCATCCCTCGCTCATGCCCCGTGTCTCCTTCGTGTTCCCCCCACCTCCCGCTCATGCCCCGTGTCTCCCTTGTGTTACCCCCACCCCAGTTCATGCCCCGTGTCTCCCTCCTGTTCCCCCCACACCCTGCTCATGCCCCGTGTCTCTCTCTTGTTCCCCCCTTGCTCATGCCCCGTGTCTCCCTTCTGTACCCCCACCCCCCTCATGCCCCATGTCTGCCTGTTCACCCCACCACCCGTTCATGCCCCGTGTCTCCCTCGTGGTACCACCCACCCCCGCTCATGCCCCGTGTCTCACTTGTGTTACCCCCTACCCCCGCTCATGTCCTGTGTCTCTCTCCTGTTGCCCCCCACCCCCCACTCATGCCCCGTGTCTCCTCTGTTCCACCCCACCCCCTGCTCATGCCACGTGTCCCCCTTCTTTCCCCCCCACCTGCCGCTCATGCCCCGTGTCTCCCCTGTTCCGCCGCACCCCCCGCTCATGCCCCGTGTCTCCCTCGTGTTTCCCCCACCCCCCGCTCATGCCCCGTGTCTACCTCGTGTACCTTCCACGCCCCGCTCATGTCCTGTGTCTTCCTCGGCTACCCCCCGAACACCCGCTCATGCCATGTGTCTCTCTCCTGTTGCCCCCCACCCCCGCACATGTACCGTGTCTCCTTTGTGTTCCCCCACCTCCCGCTCATGCCCCGTGTCTCCCTTGTTTTACCCCCCACCCCCGCTCATGCCCCGTGTCTCTCTCTTCTTCCCCCCACCCCGCTCATGCCCCGTGTCTCCCTCCTGTACCCCCCACCCCCCACTCATGCCCCGTGTCTGCCCTGTTCCCCCCATCCGCCGCTCATGCCCCATGTCTCCCTCATGTTACGCCTACCCCCGCTCATGCCCCATGTCTCCCTTGTGTTACCCCCCACCCCCCACTCATGTCCCATATCTCCCTCCTGTTCCCCCCACCCCCGCTCATGCCCCATGTCTTCCTCGTGTTACCTCCCACCCCCCGCTTATGCCCCGTGTCTCCCTCGTGTTCCCCCCACTCCCCGCTCATGCCCCTTGTCTCCCTCGTGTTCCCCCCACCCTTGCTCATGCCCGTGTCTACCTCGTGTACCCCCCTACCCCTCTCATGCCCCGTATCTCTCTCCTGTTGCCCCCCACCCCGCTCATGCCCCGTGTCTCCCTCATGTTCCCCCCACCCCCCACTCATGCCCCGTGTCTCCCTCGTGTTACCTCCCACCCCCGCTCATACCCCGTGTCTCCCTCCTGTACCCCCCACTCCACGCTCATGCCCTTGTATCCCTTGTTTTACCCCCCACCGCCTGTTCATTCCCCCGTGTCTCCCTCGTGTTACCCCCACCCACTGCTCATGCCCCGTGTCTCCCTCCTGTACCCCCGCTCATGCCCCG
The DNA here is from genome assembly GCF_040938575.1 of Ambystoma mexicanum. Taxonomy (NCBI): domain Eukaryota; kingdom Metazoa; phylum Chordata; class Amphibia; order Caudata; family Ambystomatidae; genus Ambystoma; species Ambystoma mexicanum. The sequence goes on along the minus strand of NC_090933.1, from coordinate 488,357,026 downwards.
TGTCTCCCTCGTATTGCCCCCCACCCTCGCTCATGCCCCGTGTCTCCCTCCTGTTTCCCCCACCCCCCCGCTCATGCCCCGTGTCTCTCCCCTGTTCCCCCCACCCCCCGCTCATGCCCCATGTCTCCCCTGTTCCCCCCCCACCCCCCGCTCATGCCCCGTGTCTCTCTCCTGGTCCCCCCGCCGATGCCCTGTTGTGTTCTCTTTATACACCCCGCCTTCCCTTTCCATGGTGTCCATCTTGGTAAAAGATTTTCCTTCCTACACCAGGATGCCGCAGGCGTTCCGGTTGGGGAAAAAAAATCTTTTTTTTACCACCCCGGGTTCCCACTTTGAGAACCTAGGATGCTAGTGGTCTTCACCCATTGAAAAGGACGTTATGGTTAAGTTGCACTAATTAAAAAACTATGAAATCCAATTAAAAACATTGTTAAAGGAACGTTATGGTCAAGTTGCACTAATAAAAACCAATGAAATTCAGTGAAAAAACTTTGATAAAGGGACGTTATGGTTAAGTTGCGATACTGAAAACCTATGAAATTCAGTGAAAAAACATGGTTAAAGGGACGTTATTGTTCCAAGTAAAACCGAAAAACCCTTGAAGTTTTATCCCCGCTCATGCCCCGTGTCTCCCTCCTGTTCCCCCCACCCCCCGCTCATGCTCTGTGTCTCTCTCTTGTTCCCCCCACCCCCGTTCATGCCCCGTGTCTCCCTCCTGTACCCCCCACCCCCCGCTCATGCCCTGTGTCTCCTTCCTGTTCCCCCCACCCCCCTCTCATGCCCCGTGTCTGCCCTGTTCCCCCCACCCCACGCTCATGCCCTGTGTCTCCCTCGGGTTACCCCCCCTGCTCATGCCCCATGTCTCCCTCCTGTACCCCCCACCCCGGCTCATGCCCTGTGGCTCCCTCGTGTTGCCCCCACCACCCTCTCATGCCCCGTGTCTCCCTCCTGTTCCCCCCACCCCCGCTCATGCTCTGTGTCTCTCTCTTGTTCCCCCCACCTGCCGCTCATGCCCCGTGTCTCCCCTGTTCCGCCGCACCCCCCGCTCATGCCCCGTGTCTCCCTCGTGTTACCCCCCACCCCCAGCTCATGCCCCGTGTCTCCCTTGTGTTAACCCCACCCCCGCTCATGCCGCGTGTCTCCCACGTGTTACCCCCCACCCCCCGCTCATGCCCCGTGTCTCCCTCCTGTTCCCCCCCGCTCATGCCCCGTGTCTCCCTCGTGTTTCCCCCACCCCCCGCTCATGCCCCGTGTCTACCTCGTGTACCTTCCACCCCCCTCTCATGTCCTGTGCCTTCCTCGGCTACCCCCCGAACCCCCGCTCATGCCCTGTGTCTCTCTCCTGTTACCCCCCCACCCCCGCTCATGCCCCGTGTCCCTCTCTTCTTCCCCCCACCCCGCTCATGCCCCGTGTCTCCCTCCTGTACCCCCACCCCCCGCTCATGCCCCGTATCTGCCCTGTTCCCCCATCTGCCGCTCATGCCCCATGTCTCCCTCATGTTACGCCTACCCCCGCTCATGCCCCATGTCTCCCTTGTGTTACCCCCCACCCCCCCGCTCATGTCCCATGTCTCCCTCCTGTTCCCCCCACCCCCGCTCATGCCCCATATCTTCCTCGTGTTACCCCCCATCCCCGCTTATGCCCCCTGTCTCCCTCGTGTTCCCCCCACTCCCCGCTCATGCCCCTTGTCTCCCTCGTGTTCCCCCACCCTTGCTCATGCCCCGTGTCTACCTCGTGTACCCCCCTACTCCCTCTCATGCCCCGTATCTCTCTCCTGTTGCCCCCCACCCCGCTCATGCCCTGTGTCTCCCTCATGTTCCCCCCACCCCCCACTCATGCCCCGTGTCTCCCTCGTGTTACCTCCCACCCCCGCTCATACCCCGTGTCTCCCTCCTGTACCCCCCACTCCCCGCTCATGCCCCGTGTATCCCTTGTTTTACCCCCCACCGCCTGTTCATTCCCCCGTGTCTCCCTCGTGTTACCCCCACCCACTGCTCATAACCCGTGTCTCCCTCCTGTACCCCCGCTCATGCCCCGTGTCTCCCTCGTATTGCCCCCCACCCCGCTCATGCCCCGTGTCTCCCTCCTGTTTCCCCCACCCCCCGCTCATGCCCCGTGTCTCTCTCCTGTTCCCCCCACCCCCCGCTCATGCCCCATGTCTCCCCTGTTCCCCCCCACCCCCCGCTCATGCCCCATGTCTCTCTCCTGGTCCCCCCGCCGATGCCCTGTTGTGTTCTCTTTATACACCCCGCCTTCCCTTTCCATGGTGTCCATCTTGGTAAAAGATTTTCCTTCCTACACCAGGATGCCGCAGGCGTTCCGGTTGGGGAAGAAAAATCTTTTTTTTACCACCCCGGGTTCCCACTTTAAGAACCTAGGATGCTAGTGGTCTTCATCCATTGAAAAGGATGTTATGGTTAAGTTGCACTAATTAAAAAACTATGAAATCCAATTAAAAAACATTGTTAAAGGAACGTTATGGTTAAGTTGCACTAATAAAAACCTATGAAATTCAATGACAAAAACTTTTTTAAAGGGACGTTATGGTCAAGTTGCACTAATAAAAACCAATGAAATTCAGTGAAAAAACTTTGATAAAGGGACGTTATGGTTAAGTTGCGATACTGAAAACCTATGAAATTCAGTGAAAAAACATGGTTAAAGGGACGTTATTGTTCCAAGTAAAACCGAAAAACCCTTGAAGTTGTATGCTCTGTGTCTCACTCTTGTTCCCCCCACCCCCGCTCATGCCCCGTGTCTCCCTCCTGTACCCCCCACCCCACGCTCATGCCCCGTGTCTCCCTCGGGTTACCCCCCTGCTCATGCCCCATGTCTCCCTCCTGTACCCCCCACCCCGGCTCATGCCCTGTGTCTCCCTCGTGTTGCCCCCACCACCCTCTCATGCCCCCCCTCTCATGCCCCGTGTCTCCCTCCTGTTCCCCCCACCCCCGCTCATGCTCTGTGTCTCTCTCTTGTTCCCCCCACTCCCCGCTCATGCCCCGTGTCTACCTCGTGTGGCCCCTACCCCCCGCTCATGCCCCGTGTCTCTCTCCTGTTGCTCCCACCCCCCGCTCATGCCCCGTGTCTCTCCCCTGTTCCCCCCACCCCCTGCTCATGCCCCGTGTCTCTCCCCTGTTCCCCCAACCCCGCTCATATCCCGTGTCTCCCTTGTTCCCCCTAACCCCCTGTTCATGCCCTGTGTCTCCCTCCTGTTCCCTCCACCCCCCCGGTCATGCCCTGTGTCTCTCCCTTGTTCCCCCACCCCCGGTCATTCCCCGTGTCTCTCCCCTGTTCCCCCACCCCCTCTCATGCCCTGTGTCTCTTCCCTGTTCCTCCCCACCCCCCGCTCATGCCCCGTGTCTCTCCCCTGTTCCCCCATCCCCCGCTCATGCCCTGTGTCTCCCCTGTTCCCCCCCCACCCCCCACCCCCTGTTCATGCCCCGTGTCGCTCTCCTGGTCCCCCCGCCGATGCCCTGTTGTGTTCTCTTTATATACCCTGCCTTCCCTTTCCATGGTGTCCGTCTTGGTAAAAGATTTTCCTTCCTACACCGGGAGGCTGCAGGCATTCCGGTTTGGGAAGAAAAATCTTTTTTTTACCACCCCGGGTTCCCACTTTGAGAATCTAGAATTCTAGTGGTCTTCATCCATTGAAAAGGATGTTATGGTTAAGTTGCACTAATAAAAAAAAAACTATGAAATTCAATGAAAAAACTTTGTTAAAGGAATGTTATGGTTATGTTGCACTAATAAAAACCTATGAAATTCAATGACAAAAACTTTTTTAAATGGACGTTATGGTCAAGTTGCACTAATAAAAAACAATGAAATTCAGTGAAAAAACTTTGATAAAGGGACGTTATGGTTATGTTGCGATAATAAAAACCTATGAAATTCAGTGAAAAAACGTTGTTAAAGGGACGTTATTGTTCCAAGTAAAACCGAAAAACCCTTGAAGTTGTATCCCCGCTCATGCCCCGTGTCTCCCTCCTGTTCCCCCCACCCCCCGCTCATGCTCTGTGTCTCTCTCTTGTTCCCCCCACCCCCTGCTCATGCCCCGTGTCTCCCTCCTGTACCCCCCACCCCCCGCTTATGCCCCGTGTCTCCCTCCTGTTCCCCCCTCCCCCCTCTCATGTCCCGTGTCTGCCCTGTTCCCCCCACCCCGCGTTCATGCCCCGTGTCTCCCTCGGGTTACCCCCCCTGCTCATGCCCCATGTCTACCTCCTGTACCCCCCACCCCGGCTCATGCCCTGTGTCTCCCTCGTGTTGCCCCCACCACCCTCTCATGCCCCGTGTCTCCCTCCTGTTCCCCCCACCCCCGCTCATGCTCTGTGTCTCTCTCTTGTTCCCCCCACTCCCCGCTCATGCCCCGTGTCTACCTCGTGTGGCCCCTACCCCCCGCTCATGCCCCGTGTCTCTCTCCTGTTGCTCCCACCCCCCGCTCATGCCCCGTGTCTCTCCCCTGTTCCCCCCACCCCCGCTCATGCCCTGTGTCTCTCCCCTGTTCCCCCAACCCCGCTCATGTCCCGTGTCTCCCTTGTTCCCCCTAACCCCCTGCTCATGCCCTGTGTCTCCCTCCTGTTCCCTCCACCCCCCCCGGTCATGCCCTATGTCTCTCCCTTGTTCCCCCACCCCCGGTCATTCCCCGTGTCTCTCCCCTGTTCCCCCCACCCCCTCTCATGCCCTGTGTCTCTTCCCTGTTCCTCCCCACCCCCGCTCATGCCCTGTGTCTCTCCCCTGTTCCCCCCACCCCCCGCTCATGCCCTGTGTCTCCCCTGTTCCCCCCCACCCCCTGTTCATGCCCCGTGTCGCTCTCCTGGTCCCCCACGCCGATGCCCTGTTGTGTTCTCTTTATACACCCTGCCTTCCCTTTCCATGGTGTCCATCTTGGTAAAAGATTTTCCTTCCTACACCGGGAGGCTGCAGGCATTCCGGTTTGGGAAGAAAAATCTTTTTTTTACCACCCCGGGTTCCCACTTTGAGAACCTAGTATTCTAGTGGTCTTCATCCATTGAAAAGGATGTTATGGTTAAGTTGCACTAATAAAAATAAACTATGAAATTCAATGAAAAAACTTTTTTAAAGGAATGTTATGGTTATGTTGCACTAATAAAAACCTATGAAATTCAATGACAAAAACATTTTTAAAGGGACGTTATGGTAAAGTTGCACTAATAAAAACCAATGAAATTCAGTGAAAAAACATTGTTAAAGGGCTGTTATGGTTAATTTGCGATGCTAAAAACCTATGAAATTCATTGAAAAAATGTTGTCAAAGGGACGTTATTGTTCCAAGTAAAACCGAAAAACCCTTGAAATTCACAAGTTATTGTAAACTAAGCAACCATAACTCACGCCACCATCGTGCACTGCTAAGCCTAACACCCACGACATCAAAGATGACATCACAAATGTCATTGAGACATCACAGATGACATCACATTTGCATTTACCTTTCATGAAAAGTCTGCAGAAGGGATTCTTAGTGTAATGTTAATAAAAAGCGTGTAAAGGTTTTTTGGAATAAATATCAAGTGCTAATTAGTGCATTAAGCTATGCATTGATATAAATAGCATTCTATAATTAAGTTCAATCCAGTATACTAAGGTACTCATGTAGAAACATAGGCATTGTGTGCAGCATATATGATGGAGGTGCAATATTCATAAGCTTGCCATGTTGAATAGTGAAATGATAACTGTTTTCTTATTAGAGTTGTGCGTACTGTGAAACATGTGATAAGTAGGTAATAAAACCCACTTACTACATAATTGCATTATTATAGACAAAACACAACGAGACTACACCACTAAAAATATGAATATATACAAGGAAATAGAATTAAAACAAAAACAGCAGTAGTTGCAGAAAGTGTTCATAACCTAACTGATTACCTTTATGCAGAGAAATGATTGCTCTGTTTCTGAGCTGTTACTTACCCAATGTATATATATCACATGATGTGCTTAAACCCTAAGGTAAATAGTGTGAGTACAACATATAAAAATAGGAGCATATACAGGGAAAGTACAGTAAGAAAAAAACTTAAGAACTATCAGAAAGTGCTGATAAAACTCTACTGATTATTTTAATGTACAAAAAGGATTGCTGTCTTTCAAGGTTGTGTCTTCCCCTATGTATATGTTTCATATGATATAACTGGACCATAAGGAAATTATTGTAAGAACATACTTGAAAGATAAGTCTGCAAATATAGTACGTTTACAATTCTTAGTTCCTAACTGATACTGAAGAAAAATATGCGGCCTAGATATGTCAGTAAAGAAAAAAGGGGGAGCCAGACATGTGATGTCATCAGTGATGTCATGAATGACATTTGTGATGTCATCTTTGATGTCCTGGGTGTTAGGCTTAGCAGTGCATGATGGTGGCGCGAGTTATGGTTGCTTAGCTTACCATAACTTGCAAATTTCAAGGGTTTTTCGGTTTTACTTGGAACCATAATGTCCCTTTAACAATGTTTTTTCACTGAATATATATATATATATATATATATATATATATATATATATATTCAGTGAACAAACTTTTTTAAAGGGACGTTATGGTTAAGTTGCGCTACTAAAAACCTATGAAATTCAGTGAAAAAACGTTGTTAAAGGGACGTTATGGTTCCAAGTAAAACTGAAAACCCTAAGCAACCATAACTCACGCCACCACCGTGCACTGCTAAGACTAACACCCACGACATCAAAGATGACATCACAAATGTCATTGATGACATCACTGATGACATCACATGTCTGGCTCACTCTTTTTTCCTTTACTGACATATCTAGGCCACATGATTTTCTGCAGTAACAGTCAGAAACTAGCATTTTTATTTGATTTGTAGACCTATCATTCAAGTAGGTTCTTACAGTAATTCCCTTAGAGTCCAGTACATCATATGAAACATATACATAGGGGAAGACACAAGCTTGAAAGACAGCAATCCTTTCTGTGCATTGTAGGGGAGGATTGGTCCAAAAGACCCTCCTCGCCCACGTTTTCTCCCCAGGTGAGGAACATGGCTCATTGGGTGACCCCTCATGCCACCTGGACCCAGGTGGTGGAGGGTCCATCTGGTGACGACATTGCCCACACGTATCAATTACATATATATATATATATATTGATATTAGCTAGGCCCAGAAACCATTTTCGCCTACCCAAGATGGGGTGAACTCAGCGCACTGTAGCGCGGCCCCCACCCTCGGAGGGTTTCGATTAGCCCTGTTGCCGCAGCTCCCTGGCAGATCCGCTGCAAGCACGTTCCCACGAGCAAGACGGACATGAGCTAGCACAATACACTGACACTGTAACATTTCACCGTCCGCAGTGTATCACTGCTCCCAGAATGGCCCGGTCGGCAGGGCCTGGGTGATGGGAAGGTCTGCTGATCGGTCCTCTGAGAGAAGAGGAAAAGTACCCAGATACGAATGAAAAAAACTACTTGTTGTCTTCTCTCCACACAAACCATGTATACCAAAGATACCTGTAGAATTGTGTAGTTAGTGTACATAACACCAGCCATGAAGGACCCATACCCCTATAGGGGTGTGCCAATGACAAAAGCATTCCAGGGGAGTGGTCCTTAGATGTATTATTAAAAACAGTACACCCTGCGGTCCCGCGCCATAACTGAACTAATGCTGCTAGAGTACACAAGAAAACTAATGTAACCATACGGGGGCGCCTGTGAAGGGTGTGCGAGAATGTACTCGTCACGCATGAATGTTCAAAAGCCCCTTGCGTGCCACCACCGTCACATACAGTGGCGGTTCATTTTCTATGTACTACACCAACCTCAATGCTACCTCACTTACTGCCAATGTATATGCATATAGCTAAAATAATGGAGTCGTCGAACCATAGTGTACGTATAAGGTGCTTAGGCTGGATATAAACTAAGACACCTCCAGCGAAGTGAAATGTATGTTTTCAAGTAATTCAAACAAAATATTATAAAGTGTTCTAATGATTGTGATGTTTTCGCCTCTAAAAGCCGGCAACACGCGAGGAAGATACCTTTGTAAGAATGTGCAAGGCCATTTTCCCTCCCACCCTGCAGAGACTGCCAAACATGAGAGCAGAGGCCCGCGCCGCGCTGCCCCACCTCCCCCAACCAGACTGGAGCCGCTTCAATGATGTGCAACCCCCTCTGCCGCACCCAAGGCCACGGGCCGCCACCTGCATTATTTACAGCACAGCAGTAAACCTCTGCCTGAACCCACACTTCCAAGGGCGCCCCCTCGTAAACCCCACAAACCACCAGAGCATCCTAGACTTATGGCCCTGTGCAGTCAGGACACCCAACACTGTGGCAACACACCGCGGCACATTTATAACCACATCTAACAAGACAGGGAGGCTTGTACCGTCCGTCCCATGCCCTGAAGCTTAGCCCCTCAACCTATGACACCGGTCAACAGGACGCTGGTGACCATGCCCTGATGAACGACCATTAGACCCCTTACAAGGTGCATTCCTCCTGTGTTGCATTAACCTGTAGAGTAACCTATTGGAAGATTTACTAAAGAAGACAATATTGCAGTGACTGAATGACTGCGGTGTGTATGACCTAGGGCAGATAAGTCAGGAAAAGACATTCATCTCTGACACTGGCCGCGATGGCACACCAACACCGCCCGGATGAACTCTGCCAACCTGCCAAGCCCAGCCCAACCCACGAGGCTGACCAGTGATGTTCTCCAGCCACGGCCAACCGTATCGCAGAGGCACCTATAGTTAGTCATCACCACCCAATCCCATTGTATTTGTGCCCCCTATAGTATGTAGGTTCTTATGACGCTTTTTGTAAATATATACGCCTGTCTTTGCTATTGTCAGACAGAGCGCTCTCTGAGTTTGCAGAGTTCTTTGCATTCCCCATTCTGATTGATAAACTCCCATTTAAGCTCACCCGCACTCTGTCTTGGCTTTATTCCCTACCTGGGAGAGTCCTTCATTGTCTCTCATTGCGGGGAGGATCGTGCTGGCTGGGGACGCTTGCTTTCAGCATAAAGATAATCAATAGAGTTATCAGCGCTTTCTGATAGTTCTATTGTTTTTTTATGGCTGTACATTCCCTGTATATGCTCATATTTGTATACATTGTACTCACACTACTTTCCTTAGGGTCCAATCACATCATGTGATACATATACATAGGGTAAATAGCAGCTTTGAAACAGAGCAATCATTTATTTGCATGATAATAATCAGTTAGGTTATGAATTGTTTCTGCTACTACTTCTGCTTTTTTGCTAACTTCACTTTCCCTGTATATACCCATATGTGTATGTGTTGTTGTCTCTTTGTGTTTTGTCTGTAGTAATGCAATTATGTAATACATGGGTTTTATTAGCTACTTATTACATATTTCACAGTACACAAAAATCTATTAATAAAACAATTATCATTTCATTATTCAACATATCAACATTATGAATATTATACCTTCATCTTGTACGCTGCACAAAATTCTATGTCTCTGCATGAGTAGCTTAGTATACTAGATAGAACCCCATAATAGAATGCTATTTATATCAATGCATCGTTCAATGCACTAATTAGGGTATGCTATTTATTGCAATGATCCTTGTCACTTTTTTCTCAACATTATAATAAGAATCCCTTGTACACATATTTTATGAAAAGTAAATACACATGTGATGTCATCAGTGATGTCATCAATGACATTTGTGATGTCATCTTTGATGTCGTGGGTGTTAGTCTTAGCAGTGCACGGTGGTGGCACGAGTTATGGTCGCTTAGCTTACCATAACTGGCGAATTTCAGGGGTTTTTCGGTTTTACTTGGAACCATAACGTCCCTTTAACAAAGTTTTTTCACTGAATTTCATAGGTTTTTAGTAGCGCAACTTAACCATAACGTCCCTTTAACAATGTTTTTTCACTGAATTTCATAGGTTTTTAGTAGCGCAACTTAACCATAACATCCCTTTAACAAAGTTTTTTTACTGAATTTCATAGGTTTTTAGTAGCACAATTTAATAATAATAACTCTGACTTTATGTGCATATCAAATTGAACATACTGAACCCCCTCTACTGAGTTTGATGTCCGCAAACTCTTTTAATGTCCACGGACATGTTCGGACAACAGCACACTACCCAAAAACTCTGGGGGGATATATTTAATTGTTATATCATAACATATTAACATTTAACAAATTCACAAACCAGCACACATACACATTATATGTAGTAATACATAAGAAGTGTAACCCATATATGTAACACACTAACCATTCATTTAAATACAATATGTTCTAAAATTGAATATACCAAAAGAAGAAAGATAGGCTTCCAACATAATTACCTCATAGATACTCTACACACAAGAACAAGAGAAGATCTACAGACCACTTACAACATACCTTACCTGAAAAAGTAAGTGTACTGCATTTTACTCATATATTTATAAACTTTCTGTATTAGATTAAAAAAAAATGATATTATGTTTTTTTTCTCACAGAAATATCTAGTACTCTGGAGTGGCTAGAGGAGTATTTCCCACATGAGGAAATGTCAGAAGATAGTGAATCTAATGGTAGACACTTTACAATATATACCATTTAATTATTATTATTGTATATAAATTTAACATATATTTTTTTTCTGTACAGAGCATACCAAAATAGAAAGTACTACAGTAAAATATTTTATGGATAAGACTCTTCACAGCATACAAGAAAAAATGGATCTACTGTTGGCTAATTATAATAATTTAAAAAACTTTGTGGAAGGTAATTTTAAACAAAAGACCACATACCATTGTCCCACATGTACCTGTCCCCCCTCACCATATCCCAGTCAATTATCCCCAAACCCTCTCCATGAACCAAAACATTTTGATGAGACTTCCATCCCTTCTTCACCTCATACAAATCCTGCTGAAACCCCTAATTCTCCTATTTTTGTTTCAGTTTCTGCCTCACCTTCTCTGTCATAAATTAATCATACATGTTAAATAAAGTTACATTTTTATATTGTGTTCTAATTCATTTCATGTTTTTTTTTTAAAGCAATTTAGGTGTCCGCGGACAGCGCAGGTGTCCGGAATGTCCGCGAAGAAACAAAAATGGAGGTGCCCTGAAGAACACTATACCTGTCCGTACTGTTCGCTAGCAAGTTGAAACTGTTCTAAGAACACTCGCAGTGTCCTCAAATGTTCGTAAATAAACAAAATGTGGGTGTCCTGAGAACGGTATGACTGTCCGTTTTGTTCGTAGGCAGGTTGAAACTGTTCTAAGAACACATCATGTGCCCTATAATGTTCGTAAATAAATGAAATAGGGGTGTCCTTAGAACAATATACCTCTCCGTAATATTTGCATGCAAGTTGAAACTGTTCTAAGAACAAACGCGGTGTCCTGAAATGTTCGTAAATAAACAAAATAGGGGTGTCCTGAGGACGCTATGCCCGTCCGTATTGTTCGCAACCAAATTGAAACTGTTCTAAGAACACATGTGGTGTCCTCAAATGTGCGTTAATACACAAAATGGAGGTGTCTTGAGAATGCTATGTCTGTCCGTATTGTTCGCAAGCAAGTTGAAACTGTTCTATGAACAAACGCCTGTCCGTAACTGTTCGTTTGACGTGTGATGCACTTTTAATTACTTCAGGACCCGAACAGTGTCCGTAGAACATCAACGCGCATGCGCAAACCAATATCCGTGCCTTTGGTGCCCTGCGGACAGCCGCTCCCTTCGCGGACATGTTCGCGAAGCGATCATGTGACCGCGCCCACGCTGATCGTGTGTTCTGAATGCGGACACTGTTCGTGTCCCCGAACAATTTAAAAGTACATTTTCAAGTAATCCACAATATTTTTCAATAAAGACTCACCATAGCACAAGTCCCACATACCAATCCTGAGTTTCTACGTACTTTTAAAAACTTTTTGAACCTTTTTTTTGTGTTTCATCTGTCCGCGGACAGCACGCATGTCCGTGAACCGCGTACAAGCACCCCTATAAAAGACCATGCCCTAGAGCTTATTCTCATTGTGTTTCTGGCTATCCTACAGAGCACAGCAAATTTTTCTGCCACCTCCAGATTTCCATCTTGAACCTGATGGCATCCATGGCTGCACTGCTGCCACCTGGTGCTACGTATGCCTCTGCACCACCCACACCCCTTCCACCACCACCACCTCCCCAAGGGCCTGAAGAGGGGAACAGGAGTGAGGATGCAGAGGAGGAAGAAGAGGATGACGAGGTAGTTGAACTCCCTACTACCCGCACTCGGCGTGAGTCTTATGTGTGGCGGTTATTTACCATTCGTGGGAATGGTCATAAGGCTCGTGCAAACCAAGTCACCTGCAACGAGTGCAAAATGGTACTCAGTCGCGAGAGGCTTGGTTCGTACAGTTTTGCGACCACTACCATGAAGCGACACCTAAGGTCATTTCACACTGGGGCCATTCGCAGGGTTGTACCTTGCGAGGAGCGTAGCAGGTTGACTTCCTCTACTTCATCCTCTGTTTCTGATCCTGTCACCACAAGGAACACTCCTGTGGGACAGCGTATTCCTCAAGCTGTCTCACAGGTCATACACAATGCTGATGACCCTTACCTTTCAAGGGTCACAGTTGTGTGTATGTACTGCGATGCAGTACTCTGCTAGGGGGAGCGACTTCGCAGTGCTTTTGAGACTATCGTCTCAGAGCACGAGAAGATCTGCTCAGTACCCAAATAAAACCCACTCTGCATCTTCCTCTCTCAGTGCGCCCTTTCTTATCCCTGTGGTCGGTGTCCCCCCCTTTACCCTCCTTTCCCCCCTCTCCTAGTGTGTCTTTTATAAAAAAACAAAAAAAAATGAAACAACAAAAATAGCCGCCTTTCACAGTTAAAAAATAGAACTGAAAATAAATGAAGCAGGGCCCTTTGTATCTTTTAGATGTCCGCGGACATCTACAATTTTGGGGTGCTACCCTATCATAACCATTGCAGTTTTCTCTCGGAGGAAGTGGTGGCTCTGAAAAGAGCCTTTTGGTGGTGTTTGTGTTTGAAAAATTATAAATACTCAACACCTACTGCAAAATGTATGCTGTAATTTTAAAAAAGGTCGCAATGCATTTTGTATATTTCTCAGAAAAATCTGATTGACAGCATAAGTTAGATGGACTCCAACTCTGCGAAAAATGTATGTACTACGAAACATAATATTTTCATTGTGAAAAGAGGACATGCCAAAATCTCTTAGAAAGGCACAAACAGCCTTATTGACATTGCGCCTTGCTTTCTCCATTTGTGGACCAAATGAAGAAGAACGAAGCCACATTTGTCTCCGTGCAAGCCGTGAAAAAATTACTTGAGAATTTGGAAACATGTCCATGACCTTCCCAAGTCCTTCTTTCATTGAAAATTGCAAAGAAATTCCAGACACTTGTCCTAAACGGTTCCCTCCACAATGAATTATGATTATATCTGGATGTTGCTATGTCTCCAAAGTAGCACAGAGAGGTAACAAGTCCAACCACTTCATTCCACGTACTCCATGCCAGTGTACTTCCACATGTGGAAATCCAAGATCTACAGCTACTCCACAGCTTTCTGCATGCACCTTCAACCAATGTATCCACGGATCTCCCAAAATCCAAACAATCTGTTTTCTGAAACACACAGCCATAGCTATCTTTTGTTCTCTCAGCAAAAAGAGTTTCTGAGAAACTCTCTCCTGGCACAACACACCCACTAAACTTTCCTGACCAATACCTTTCTATACTCATTCTAATGTGCATGGCTTCCCAACCCAGAAATCCCCGGATGTAACACCTGATGTCCGCGAACTACCACCGTGTCCGTGGACATATCGTAACATGGACAGCCCTTCTACCATTTCCACTTCACTCCCTGTGCCATTCCCTCATTGGATGTAGTTAAGAAGTCACATGACCATCTACCAATCACATAGAAGACCTCTACATCTAACTGCATCATCATAGATCAGCACTGCAAATGTACTGTGAATCTCTCTTGAGTACAAGTGTCATTTCATTGGAAAGCACCTTACAATACTGTACAAGTCTCCAAGATTTCTACTTGCAGCTCCATGCATATCCATATGCATGAACACAAACTACAGGTATGCATATTTTCCGTAAAGTACATGTACAATTCTTCTAGTTTCATATAAACAGATTAACTGACTTTTACCTTGTATAATCTGTACAATGAACTTACTGTCTTTTTTTCCATCTCCTAAAATCAACTGTCACTTACAAACCTTTATAATATTTAATTTATTTTCACACACACATATTCAAATCATGTTGAAGTAACATTTTTTAAATAAAATATATAGACTGCATATAATCAAACAAAATTGCATGCATACACTATGTTCAAATCTCAAACAACAATACGTGTACAATAACATAAACATTTATTTATTTATTTATTTATTTACTTACTTATATTTAGATAGCACAAGCAGTCCATGACATTGAGGCACTATTACTTGTAAGAGCTTAGCTACAGGAATAGTGGTATTCACTGGTACATTATGAATTTCACAAGGCATAGTAAAGATATTTTGTGTGCTACAGTTAGTCATTGCAATACAGTTTAGTCATAACGAACATATGATATGTATTCAACTGGTGCGACGTATCTTATGTGAATAAGATAGTTTTAATGGTTTTGAGGAAGGCGCTGAGGATGTCAATTAAATAAATCAATGTCTAAATTAAAAACAGTGCTATATACAAACAAAATTATTAATTTGTTTCTTTTACAATTGCAGTGAAGACCATTTACCTGAAAAGAAGCAGCCGAACATGAAGTACAAAGAACAACTAAGAAGTAACCTGCTCATTTTAGAAAAAAAGTAAGTTGCATACCAGCATAATATTTATATTATTACTCAAACACACTGTAAGGTTAATTCATGCTATTTCTGTGCCTAAGAATAGAGATTGTGCACCATTCTGTCTAAAAATCCCCATTTCTTAAACAGCGATTTACAGCCAGAATGGCCCACAAATTCCTATTTTTCGACACACAAATTACCCAACTCAGCCTCTAGAATTTTGATGTTATAGAACAAACAATTATTTTAATTGTATAGCATTAGATTTACTATTTGTACTTCTCCACACCACTAGCTTACTTTTTTCTGTCATGTGAACCCCAGTTTAGTAACACATTAATTCAAGAATACCCATCCCTACTAGTTGTAGTTGCCCAATGCACAATCACACACCATTACACACATCTTTATCATCTTACTCAAACACTCATGCACACAGCACACATACATTGCAGAACACCCCAACCCATGCCTTCTTTATTTTTTCAACAGACCCTAAAGAATGCCTACCAAAAATCAAGTCCATAGAAAGCAACGCAGAAGCAGAACAAATGAAAATAAAAGTTTCCAACATAAGCATCCATCTCTAGCAGAATTTGTAACAAAAGTTGACACAAAACAGCTAATATAGTCATTTAGTGAAACAAAAGAAGTTTCAAGTACAGAAACTTTGCCTCCTCTATCAAAATGTAAAACAAACCAGAAAACTATTAACAAAAAATC
Organism: Ambystoma mexicanum; assembly: GCF_040938575.1. Taxonomy (NCBI): domain Eukaryota; kingdom Metazoa; phylum Chordata; class Amphibia; order Caudata; family Ambystomatidae; genus Ambystoma; species Ambystoma mexicanum. The sequence continues at coordinate 488,341,461 of NC_090933.1, read as the reverse complement.
AGCTATCACTACAGATAAAACTGCTTCTATAAATCTTGATATAGTGCAAAGTAAGCATACCAAGAAAAGTATTTTAGCCAAAATGTTCCATCACAGAGTCCTTCAAAATCTTATAAAAACAGGAGAGAAACCAGGTTCAACCCTTAAAACTTATCATAGGAAATTAATCTTAGAAGCGTTTATAGACAGTGCAATTCTTCTCAAAAGAAAGTTATTTATTTTAGTGTTAAACAAAATGAAACCACTAACAAAACTAATGACTAAATTACAAAAAAGACTTCTCAATAAACGAAATGTCAACAGAAAGAACTTTTTAAATATCTGCAGAGGTGAATGGAGTCACACTACAAGCACAGAACCATACTTTAATGAAGAAGCATACAAACAAAAGCAAACAAATACAATTGCCATACATAGCAGTGGTCGAGGTTATGAAAAAGTTAATAATACCATAATGGAACAAGAACTACTGCTTACAAAAATATGCCCTGGAATCTTAGAATTACCTCTCTATTCAACTTAAACAGAATGTCTAGTGTGCAAATGGCCATGCACATCAATGTGTACCATGCCCCAAAAAAATGTCAAGTCTTTACGCCAATTCCTCAATCAATATGTGAAAGGCAAAGACAAAATCAAAATTAAACTACTGCAAAATATGGATACCTGTCCAGTGCGCAAGTACACAGGACTACAAAGACATTCATTGGCCTGCATTACAGGACCTACTTGCAAAACCACCTTCCATTATATCAAAAGGATATCAACACATCATTCAACTATAAGAAATCTACGCATGGCAACCTTTTACTACACACATACAAAAAAATACTAAAATTTAAAAGTACATCAGCTGAAGTACCAAATCATGTGTGTGTATGTTGCCGCAGAACTTTTTATAAAAGTAACACAAAAACTGTAGACCTATCATACAAAATAGAAGACAATGAAGATTCTAAATGGTTTGAATTAGCTCTCTACCTTATAGCAGAAAACAAATACGAAATAACTGACCCCTTAATCCTGTGCAGTTACTGCACTACAAAACATGACGACAACCAAACTCCTTCACGTGCTATCACAAATAATTTGGAATTATATCCACTACCAAAACCCCTACAACAACTTAATTTATATGAGAGCATCATAATTCAAACAGTACACCCATTTCAAGCAATAATACGCCTTCAATCAAAAACAGCAAAATTACCTCCCTCTGAATTAGTGAAAGGTATTTGTGGAAAAGTAGTGTATTAACCATTAGATCTAAACGAAAATGTGCACACTTTACGAGTGCAACGTCCAATGCAGCAATCTTTAATTATCTTAGTAAATGGAGTACCTACAAAAGACAAAAAAATATGGCAACAGCTGGTAGATTTACATAATGTTAGACAAGCTTTGCAATATCTTAAAGAAAATAATGAATACTACAAATAAATTAATATTGAAGAAAACTTGAAGGATACAACTGAAATAATTCAAGAGACACAAGAAGCTGGTCAATTTGAGCTCCTAGATCCTGCCACAATATCAAATACTTTAGAGCATTATACCATTCATCCATTGCACTCTAATGACACCATAGAAGATGCACTAGAAACACACCAAATGCGTCAAACAAAAGGATCACCAATCAGCATATGGGAAAAAAGTATAGATGCACATGCTTTTCTTCTACTCTTTCCTACTGGCAAAGGAGGAAGGTACGATGATAGACCTATTCAAATATCAGCATCAGAATACCGCTCATTACAGATGTATTCTGAAGATCCCAGATTTAGACAAAATCCACCTACTCTTTGAAAGTGAACTAGCACCTTTATGTTACAGAGTTGCACACATATTAAAATCAGGATCCCACTTTCAAAGTAGGTCAGCTACACAATTATTACAAAAAGTGCAACAAAAAGATGAGGTTTTACAATCAAATATTACAAATCTATTAGCAAATATGCATGGTACTAAAGAGTACTGGTTTCGATGTTCGTTGTATGATCAGAAACCTTGGCCCACCCACTTGGTTTGTTACATTAAGTCGTGCAGAATATGCATGGGAAGATTTACATGATTTCCTATTTACATGATTTCTTACGCATATCAAACAAAAACAAAACAACCATAGATATACTAACACCTGGAGAACTTTGTTCTCTGGATCCTGTTAATGTTTCAAGATATTTTCACAATCGCTTCATTGCTATACAACACTTTATTTGTAATAAAACTGTTCCTCCCCTTGGAGAAGTGCAACACTTCTTTTGGAGAAAAGAATACCAAGCCAGAGGAGCATCACATATCCACATGCTTTAATGGATTAAAGATGCTCCTAAATTTGGTCAAGACAGTGATGCCACTGTTTTACAGTTTATTGATAAATATGTCACTTATGAAATTCCATCAGAAACCACAAATAGTGATCTTCATGCGCATATTTCACAATTTCATAGACACAAATGTAGCAAATACTGTCGTCGCAAATACAAAAACAAAGGGTAATACTACACCAAATGCCGCTTTGGTTTCCCTAGGCCGGTTACAAATACAGGTCAAGTGAACAACCTCATGTCTTCAGTTAGACATCGTGTTAAAGTTAAGTCACCTAAAAATACATATTACATAAAAAGAACAGAAGAAGAAAAATATATCAATGATTACAATGCAATCATTGCCCACTTCTGGAATGCAAACATAGATGTGCAGTAAATTGCAGACAATTCCACTGCAGTTGCATGATATGTTACAGCATACTTAACCAAAGCAGAAAAAACAGAGCTTCAACACCTCTGGAATGACCTGTCATCAGACAAAACAGTGTCTCAGAAATTATACAGCTTGGGCATAAAAATGTTCTCCCATAGAGAACGTGGATCATATGAAGCAGCAGATCATTTTACTGTTACTGCATTGTATGGTAAATCTGAAAATATAGTATGGCTAAGTCTTGGTCCTGCTAACTCTAGACAAAGAGTTCTAAAATCATACAAAGATATAGAAACAATAGCCAAACATGATCCCAACAGCCAAGACATTTTAAAAAACAATTTATTGGACACATACTACCCAAACAGAAGTAATACTTTGAAAACCATGTGTCTATACCACATAGCCCAAAACTTCACATACAAAAATAATATTAAACCTGATGAAAAAAAGGTAAATACAGAGTGACAAACTGTGAAGGCAGTTTAGTAAAACTCACCAAACCAAATTTAATTAATCATATCAAATTGTCATTAAAGACTCCTCAACATAAAGAACTATATTACATGTCCCTGCTACAACTCTTTAAACCATGGAGAAAAGAAGACGAAAAACTAGATAACTATGACTCATATGAAGACGCTTTCAAAGCAAATGAAAGCACTTTAACTGATGTAAACTTTACACAGTACAAAACAATGTTGCACAATGAACAGCAACACAAAGAAGAACTGTAGACCCAACTAGATAAGGACACTCCTGACAGTAGTCAACCTTCTGTAACAGGAAGCCAAGAACCACTGGGAGAACCACTAATAACAAATGAGGCAGAATTAGCTATGGCAGAAGTAGAAAACACCATGTGTCAGTATGAAGATAAAGAAGACTTAACTATACTGCAATCAAAACTAAACAATGAGCAACATAACATTTTTCAAGAAGTAACAAAAGAAATTGCACATGGTGTACAACATGAAAACAAAGAATGCACCTGCCAAAGTTACAAACCTATACTACTGTACGTCAGTGGTGAAGCTGGTTCTGGTAAAACATTCCTAATCAAAATCATCAGTAAATTCCTTCAACAATTGACAAACAGCAAACTGTCACCTGATGTCACTGCCCCCACTGCCCTCAACATAGGCGGTGTCACTTTACACCGATTACTACTCCTGCCAGTAGAACACCAAACATAATTAGTCTATTCCAAACTTTCTACAGAAGCTGCAATGGAACTACGCAGAGTATTAAAACAAATAAAAATGCTACTAATAGATGAAGTGAGCATGGTGCGCAACCTAATGTTGGCTTTGATTCACCTCAGATTACAAGAAGTACTCAAAGCAAACTACGAAGAGCTCTTTGCAGGAAAACACATTATTGTTTTCGGAGATTTTCTTCAATTGACACCAGTAAAACATGAGCCTATTTTGAAAACATTAGGACACAAACTCTGCGTTAAACTGCTGGCAGCATTGGAAATGTCAACCTTTGGCAACATTTCCAATACAGAGAATTAACAGAAAACATGCAGCAATCTGCAGATCTCACTTATGCCAACATCTAAAAAAGTATTAGAGTTGGTATACTATCTAAAGAAGCACAAGCAATATTGAAAACCCGGCACATTCATGCACTTTATGGCGATAATGCATGTGCTACAGATGTTATGGAACAATTAGCCCATAAAAATGTCAATTGTATGGCCTTAATGCCAACTCTTGAATGCTGTTTCAAATTCAATGAAATAATGTTAAATAAAGAAATGCAACCAATAATGGAAATTAGCGCCACAGACAACTAGATGTACATCGGATGACACTACCCATGTGTGAGCAAGCCACAACAAGACTAAATAGTTTAGAAAATTCAATCTCCAACACAGCTGGGTTGGAAAAGATATTAAAATTATCCTTAAACGTAACATTGACGTGGACCAAGGACTAGTTAATGGAGCACTGGGTACAGTTGTTGGATTTCAAACATACCCACGTGACACCAAAATTCAGTTTGTCAATATTCTCTTTGACAAACTTTCAGAAGTAAAAAGGATAGGACGCTCAACAGCTTGATTCCTTCTCTTCAAAGACATGTATGTACGCAGAGAACAATTTTCTCTAACTCTTGCATACGCTGTCACCATTCATAAATCAGACGGTCTTACCCTAGACAAAGCAATGATAGACATTGGTAACACAGTCTTTAATGAAGGCATGAGCTATGTAGCACTATCACGCTTAGGTACACTTGACGGTCTATTTCTAATCAACTTTGATGCAAGTAAAGTAAACGCTGATATTCCTTGAATTTTAGAATACAATAGACTGCGCTCACTATACACCCCCCATCTAAACACATATTCTGTTCCACAAAAAGTAAAACGTTGTAAAAGAAAACTAAATCAAACAGAAATGCAATAGGATGTCACTGCAAATCCTCCAAAGAGAATAAAAGAAACTGAAACTTCATTGAGTACCACAAACATAAAAAAAACAATTAGGGAAAGTAAACCAGGTACTTCGTCAAAGAAGGAAGACAAACAAAAAAAAAATCAATCAGATACAGAACTACCTGGTCCATTTAAACTCTCAAATATAGTTGGATTAAGTTGCTATGCAAATGTAGCAATGAATATTCTATTTCAATTGCCACCAATTGTTGACAACATTTACTTACACGGTACAGACCAATTGTGTCTGCAAATGTTAGTACTTCACAGAAATGCAACAAACAATCCTGACAACATGTATAGTGTTTATGGAATAAGACACCTATTGGACTACTGTGCTGGAATGGTTGAATTCACTATAAACTCACAGGAAGATCCACAAGAATTTCTAATGTACTTACTACAAGTACTGGAAAATAAAAACATACCTATAAATGAAATCTTCCAGATTTCATACATGTGGAGGCATACATGCACTTTCTGCAACAATGTGACGCAAGAACAAATCCCCCATGAACACTTTGTATATATATATCAATACCTAATTGTGAATCCATTCCATTTCAGCAACTTGTACAAAATGCAAACCATGGCAGATCATGTACTACCTGCAATTCGGATAATCTCTCCACCTTATTAATACAAACACATAGTAAATACATAATACTAATGCTTCTACGTTACAATGCAGATAGTACCAAAAACAACTGCAAGTTGAATGAATTCACACATGGTGTAGTATCAATTGATAAGAAAACCTTCGCAACAATAGGTATAATCTACCACGCAGGAGCCGCAACCAATTCAGGTTACTACGCTGCATATATAAAAAAGAAATGTGGATGGTTTGAATGTAATGATAGTGCCATTACTCTAAAGCAGAGTTTACCAGCAAACCTTTCAAACGCTTATTTAATGTTCTTAAAACCAAAATGTATTAACTAAACTGTACTTAAACCTTAACTAAACTCGTAGTAAACAAATATAAACTGTTAGAATATTCCAACAGGTATCTAACTGCCCAAAGATTCTACAACAAGTAATCAGATAAATGAATACCACTAAATTAGAGCAAAAAATAGACAGTTAGAACACACCAACTGGTATCTAACTGCTACAAAATTTTACAATATCCAAACAAATAAATGATATGTAACTGCTCCGAAAATCTGCAACAAGCCAATATATAGAGCATTAGCCAGAAACAACAAGTGAACACTGAAAACAAACAAACAAAAAGACAGTAGCATTACAAAAAAAGGTTATTTTTTTTTTATCCAACATGGATTTTTTTTTCTCCCACAGACCCAATGATTTTAGCAACAAACACAGAAACTGAGCAAATTGTCATGAGTCGTTAAATGTCATAAGTCGTTAAAAAATACCACATGATCTTTTCTTTTATCGCAGAAATGAACAAGAAATACATGTACTCCAGTTACTAAACCAACAGTAAGTATATTATAATAAGTACAACCATCGCAGCATATCACACCCATAGTGTCTTATAACTTTATTCCTTATAAATTTGTTTTTGGATCCTAAAGTTATAAGCCACTATGAGTGTGATATGCTGCGGTGGTTGTGCATGGTGCACCCATTTTGTTTATGCATGGTGCACCCAAGACTCTATGCCCTGGCCACAACCACAGTCAAACATTTTAAATATGCCTTATGGGAACTTTTAATGTCCGCGGACATAATGAGTGTTCTTAGAACACTTTCAACTTGCCAGCGAACAATACTGACAGCGTCCTCAGGACACCCCCATTTTGTTTATTTACGAACATTTCAGAACACCGCAAGTGTTCTTAGAACAGTCTCAGCCTGCTTGCGAACAACACGGATAGCGTCCTCAGGACACCCACCTTTTTCCTTTATTTACGAACATTTCAGGACACCGCAAGTGTTCTTAGAACACTATCAACTTGCCAGCGAACAATACGGACAGCGTCCTCAAGACACCCGCATTTTGTTTATATACGAACATTTCAGGACACCGTGATTGTTCTTAGAACACTTTCAACTTGCCAGCGAACAATACGGACAGCGTCCTCAGGACACCCCCATTTTGTTTATTCATGAACATTTCAGGACACTGCGAGTGTTCTTAGAACACTTCAAGTTCTCAGCGAACAATACGGACAACGGCCTCAGGACATCCCCATTTTGTTTATTTGCAAACATTTCAGGACACCGCAAGTGTTCTTAGAACACTTTCAACTTGCCAGCGAACAATATGGACAGCGTCCTCAGGACACCCCCATTTTGTTTGTTTACAAACATTTCAGGACACCGCGAGTGTTCTTAGAACACTTTCAACTTGCCAGCGAACAATACGGACAGCGTCCTCAAGACACCCCCATTTTGTTTATTTACGAACATTTCAGGACACCGCGAGTGCTCTTAGAACACTTTCAACTTGCCAGCGAACAATACGGACAGCGTCCTCAAGACACCCCCATTTTGTTTATTTACAAACATTTCAGGACACTGCGATTGTTCTTAGAACACTTTCAAGTTGCCAGCGAACAGTAGGGACAGCATCCTCAGGACACCCCCATTTTGTTTATTTACGAACATTTCAGGACACAGCGAGTGTTCTTAGAACACTTTCAACTTGCCAGCGAACAATATGGACAGCGTCCTCAGGACACCCCCATTTTGTTTGTTTACAAACATTTCAGGGCACCGCGAGTGTTCTTAGAACACTTTCAACTTGCCAGCGAACAATACGGACAGCGTCTTCAAGACACCCCCATTTTGTTTATTTACGAACATTTCAGGACACAACGAGTGTTCTTAGAACACTTTCAACTTGCTAGCGAACAATACAGACAGCGTCCTCAGGACACCCCCATTTTGTTTATTTACGAACATTTTAGGACATGGCGAGTGTTCTTAGAACACTATCAACTTATCTACGAACAAAACAGGCAGACATACCGTTCTAAGGACACCCCCATTTTATATATTTACGAACATTTCAAGACACTGCGTTCTCAGGACACCCGCATTTTATTCATTTAACAACATGTCAGAACATCGCAAGTGTTCTTAGAACAATTTCAGCTTTCCAGCGAACAATACGGACAGCGTCCTAAGGACACCCCCAACTTCTTTACTTAAGGACATTTCAGGACACCACAAGTGTTCTTAGAACATTTTCACCTTGCTTGCGAACAACACGGACACATATTGCGTCCTCAGAACACCCCCACTTAGTTTATTTAGAACATTTCAGAACAGCCGTGTTGTCCGTAGACAAATTGAACACAACAAGAGGGTCTACCACATAAAAAATACAACATTTAACCCATCTCATACTCTTCCACCCTCCCCAAACACTCTTATACACCAACACACTCTACTAAATACAATTTTTCAACCAAGTTTCACTGCGCTGTCCGCAGACGTCCGCGAATCCAAGATGGCGGGCGCTACCGAAAATCGGACGCGCTTCACCCACTACGCCGTCTGATCAGCGAACATGTTGCATGTCCGCGGACATGACGTAAGCCGATTGGCCAATCAGGACACTGCCCGCGGAGCGAACAGGGAAGTGTCTCCGCGGACCGAACACAGATATCACAAATTTTTTTTACCTACTTTTTGGTCACTTTAAAAAAAAATACTGGACGGATTTTCACCAAATTTGCAAAAGCACGCTTTCGGGACCAAGCCGCTACTCCTGGTCCAAATTTGGTGAAAATCCGTCCAGCAGTTTGGGCTGTAGGCGCAAGCAAAGTTTTTTCCCCATTCAGTCTATGGGAAAAAAAAAAAGTTTTGGGACCCCCCTTATAACTTTGCCCCCCTGGACTACCATGGCATGGTTAAGTTGCTGTTTCCATAGGGCGGCTTATAACTTTGCTCCCCCATGACGAATCCTCACCAAACTTTGCAAAAAATGTATATGGGGCACTCTGAATTTGTTTGCAAAGTTTGATGATGTTTGGTCTAGGGGGGAAAAGTTATAGGGGGCCCCAAAACGTCTTTTTTTCCCATTTTTCCCTGGAACAGCGTGAAGTGCATCAGATTCTTTCGCTGCGCCCGCCATGTTTCATTCGTGTTTTGGTATACGCGTACATCGCCGGTAACACATATAAAACAAGACACCACTTCACTTGTTTCCCTTGTGAAATACTATTTTGGAAGGTGAGCGTTAATGAGGCTGGAATGGGATGCGGCAGCATGAAGTCAAAAAGTGGTGTTTTCTTGTCACCAAAATCATACGGTAAATTGGAAGTTGGTGCTCCATGTACGGCGAAGAATTACTGCATCTGTGTTACAAAGCATTTACAGTAATATTGCAGTCACACTGGCGTCCTAGAGTTTCAAATCTGAGCCAGCCACCTGCACTATTTGAAGGAAACAGCGGTTCTACAAGTGTATGGGAGTAGCGATTCTCATGAATGGATTCTCATATGTTGTTGCAAAGTGAGAATGTATTTGCATTCTGAGTGAAGGTCACTTGCTTTCCTTTTTTGATTGCGAGCTCAGTAGGCCCATGCATCCAACTGAACCATAGGGGTCAATTGTTTTTTGACCTTGAGCTAAAGGGAACATTTTGTAAGAACGTTTGCAAAACATACCATTTGATGAGGTTATGTTTCAAAAATGTTTGTAAGGCACATGAAATATCACTTCACAAAGAATCTTTGGTGGAAATACATTGTTATCTGACTTTACCGAAAACAATGGAGGCGGTACATATCATGTAAATTTAATTTTGACGACTGTACACCGGACCGAGTTTTAATTTTTTAATACGAAAACAATAATTTTGATAATATAAATGAAGCAGTACATTTCTGTGCAGTTGTTATTTTTTTCTCACTTACGGAGAGTGCAGATTCTCAGCGTTTGTTGGCTATGACTACATTTACCCATGTTCTACGCTAATATTTCATAAAAATGTCATGTATGACCATTTCGATGTGTCTATTAGTTTCCAAGTTCTTTTTTTTTATTTTAAAATTGTTTGGTAAAGGTTGGGTACTGATACGTGTTTTCATTAACGTTTCCCGACCAGCTACATCCTGCCGTACTGTGCTTGCCATGGATTCCAAATGCCGAGTGATGGCTTTTTTCCATGCGAGATGCAACTGCTTGTGACTGGCTGCCTGTCCGTCACAATTATTTGGGATGATTGCGCTGGCCCCTTTTGTCCATACGCTGAAGTGGCCATTCGGAGTAACATAACTTCTTTTATGGTGGTGTAGGGCAAAGGTCATGGCGACGTCTTGGAAATCAATGCGTGAGCAAAGTGGTTGCTTTAACGAAAACACATACTTTGTGTGTGGGAAAAAAACAACGTGTGCCTCACCATTTACATTTTCGATGACACCCATAGAAAAAGAATTACAATTTTTTTTTAAATGGGAATAGTCCTATCGTCTCAGACAGTTTATTGTCAAATAAAACTACTTTACAAATTCTAAAATGTTAATGTTTTCTTTTAAAAACCAGTTTATTATTTCAAAATGTATCATGCTATGTTGTACGTCGCTGTATGTTCATTTTCAGGTTCTGCATCCCGGCACGTAGGTGCTTATGGGTAAATTTGGCTACGGAGGAGAGGAACGCCATCCAAAAAAGATGTACATATCATTAGGGTTGGTTATGTGACGAGATGTGGGAGCGTTTTCGTATTGCACAAGTGTCATGATGTCGTTCAAAAAACCTAGCAGTATACATTTATTGAATGAAGGGTTGGCTGCAGCTATGGGGAGCGGGCAGAATGTCGGGTTCATGTTATAAGCTCATGATCCACACCATGTGGCTACTGACCATGACTAGAAGGGAGATAAGATAGCATTACAGTGGCCTGTCCACCTGGGACTATGTTTGTGATAAAGTTGTTCCACATTACGATAACTTTGAAAGGGAAGAAAAAAGTGCTCATGCTAATATGTTAACAGGGTTTCCTTTTTGCTTTTTGCAGGCTGCCATGTAAGGCGAAGAGGGGCCCTGAATGGAACAACTGCTTTCCCTTTCTTTTCCCTTTCTATGGTGGCCATCTTGGAAAGGAATTTTGCTTTTAATCCGGGACGCCAAAACCCAAAAATCCTCCTTTTTCAGTACCGCCCGTTACTGCTTAGGAAATCTACATTGTTAATGGCATTCATTCCCTATTTTAGGGGTAGAAGTATCCTTTGCTGAGAAATATAAAGTAGATGGAGTCTAAGCATTATTTTTTTTACCTTTTAAAAATGTGAAAGGTGGTCTTTACTTTGTGTATGGATGGCTTTTTTTAAAAAACACAGCTCAAAATGAAAGGTGCGGACGGAAATGAGCAAAGACACATCAAACAGTAATATGGGGGGTTAGGTGGATGGGCCAAAATGTTGTGCGTGTGTTATTTATAAGCTAGGGGCACTGTTTCTCATGCTCCTTCATTACATCGGTGATGCTGTTTCTTAGGTAGAAGGGATGGTCGTAGCTCATGTCATTTTCAGATAAATAGTATTTTTCTAAAAATTTGCACTGTGTACTGCATTGATAATGCATGCGGACAAATTAGTGTTGGAGCTGTGCAAGGGAAATGTTGAAGTTGAAAGTTACTACATCAGTAAAAAATGTATTTTCACACTGTCCACGAGGCATACATTTTATTGGTAAGTGTGTACAGATTTTCACACACGTCACCATGCTGTGCACCAGCATATGGTCATGTGGCATTATCCACAAGGTGCGCAATGCAGTCAGATGTTCGTTTACATAACGGTTACATAGTACTACTAGAAACCAAAGTAATTCAGTAAAGAATGTTGTTGAAGGGACAATATGGTTAAGGGGCGCTACTAAAAACCTATGAAATGCAGTAAAAAAACTTTGTTAAAGGGGACGTTATTGTTAAATTGCCCTAATAAAAACCTGTGAAATTCAGTAAAAAAACGTTGTTAAAGGGACATTATGGTCCAAGTAAAACCGAAAACCCCCTGAAATTCGCCAGTTATGGTAAGCTAAGCCACCGTAACTCGCACCACAACCGTGCACTGCTAAGACTAACATCCAGGGCATCAAAGATGACATCACAAATGTCATTGATGACATCACTGATGACATCACACATGCATATACTTTTCATGGACAGCCTCCAGAAGGGATTATCATTATAATATTGGCAGAAAAGTGTATGCTAAATAGTTCCATAAGCAATGCATTGCTAGAAATGGTATTGCATTACTGAGTTCTTTCAGTATATGAACAAACTCATGAAAAAACGTAGGCATTGTCTGCTGCATGCGGCACAGAGGTGCCATATAGAAAATCTTTCCATGTTGAATAGTGAAAAAATAAATGCTTCCATTACAGCTATTTGCATACTGTGAAACATAAGTTCCTACGATTGCATCCTTCACTGCATAATTGTACTTTTACAAACAAAACATAAAGAGGCCACAATGCATACAAATAGGAGCATATACAGGGAACATAAAGTAAGCAAAAAACACTGCAGTTTTACTAGAAAGTGTCCGTACCCAAACTATTTAAATTAATGCTTACACAATATTCTACTGTTTCACGATTCCTTCTTCTCCTATGTATATGTATCATATGATGTAACTGTACCTTAAGGAAGTATTGTAAGAATATATGAGAAGGGTAAGGTCTACAAATATAGTACTTTTTATTTTTTTAAATTCCTGACTTACAGTGAAGAAAGCCACCTGGCTTAGATATGTCAGTGAATAAAAAAAGAGGGACCTAGACATGTGATGTCATCAGTGATCTCATCAATGACATTTGCGATGTCATCTTTGATGTCCTGGGTGTTAGTCTTAGCAGTGCATGGTTGTGGTGCGAGTTATGGTGGCTTAGCTTACCATAACTGGCGAATTTCAGCGGTTTTTCGGTTTTACTTGGAACCATAACGTCCCTTTAACATTTTTTTTTACTGAATTTCACAGGTTTTTATTAGGGCAACTTAACCATAACGTCCCTTTAACAAAGTTTTTTTTTACTGAATATATATATATATATATATATATATATATATATATATATATATATATAAATATATATATATGAATGGATGCGATGGGAAGGAAATCTCTTTCGATTGGAGTTTTGAACATGAATTAAAATCCATTTGCCTCCACCTTGATTAAGTCATATTCCGCTCACATTCCTCAGAGTATCTTGCTTAAAGCAGACTCTCTTAGGACTCCTCTTCCCTATTTACGTCTGTGTATATTCTTGTATTGACTATAGACTGATTCAAGCATGTGCAGTGTATATTGAACTACAGTTTTTTGTCCAGTTGAGGATCCAGGGCCATGGGTGAAGTCCCATGCACAGCAGGTTGGACTGGTGCAAACCAGGGAGGACAATGAGACTGCTCATAAATGACTGGAAGGAGTAATGATGGTGGAGGTCCATCACACCTCGCTTGGAATCAGCAGACCAGGAGTCTCCATATTAAGTCATAAATGGAAGTTGATATAGAGGATGGACAGACAGGGCATGCATGGGTTCATTATTTTGGCGGGAGGCAAGACAAGTGTGCTGGAAGGCCTTGTCATAGATTTCTAGATCATTCCATAGCCAGGTGACAAGTGTTTCTAAAATTATGGGCTCTGTAGAACAGGCATGTCAGTCAGGTGGAGTCCTGTTACTGGCAAGATGCTGTGTTTTCATGACTTGCATGCCAGTGAATAAAGGTGCCTCTGCTTGCCATCCCCCAAAATTGATGTGCATGCCTGGTTTCTCTGACAAAGCTTCACTCTAATATTAAATATTAATATCCCAAAGCCATCCACAAACATAAAGGGAGTAAACCATCTGTGGTTGGCATCCTAAAAAGGCTAGTTTACCCTCTAATTCCCAGACTCCCAAGTATCTGTTGATATTGGGGGAGGGCTGACCACATGAGAGGTCCCTCCAGTTGCAAAGGCCAGTGTCAAGGTTTTAAGCTGCGAGTTTGGCCTGTCCTGGTGAAGAGAAAGTAGTGGATGAAACTTCGCTCCAAATGTTATTTGGGGATGCAAGTTGAACTTTGCTTTAGAAGAAAAGATCCACCAAAATGTAAAAAAGTATCTTTGACAATTAATATAAATTGATCAAAAATACAAGTGCAGAAATATAGGGGCCAGAATGGCCTTGGTGGATGTTAGGCTGATCAGACCATATGTCACGTCCTCCTACAGTCACAGTAGCTGGTGGGCTCTGCAGGAAAATCCATACTGCCTTTGTTTCAATATAGGTATGAGACAAGGATGTAATTTTCCTAGTGAAGATAGACAATGTCCCAGCAATGGTACTGCTTGTGAAGGAAATAGAGACAGGGTGGCAAACTAAATTGGATAGTGGCATGGTTGGGATTAAAATGCTCCTCTCGGAGGTCAATACCATCGGGTCTATGACAATGTACAAGCTAATTATACAAAGTGTCAGCTGGTGGACATTTAAAGTAGTGAATGTTTAAGGAAGGGAAGAGAGGGAGTGTAAAACCACTTAGGAGGCTTGGGTAGGTCCTCTGAGATTGTTTTATAAATATGTTGATATGGCGCAGTTCGCAGTACAAGGTTCAGGAGAAAATGGATAAAGACTATAGCATTGACAAACTGTTTTCTACAGGTTCCATGTATCCCACAGGGGTGAGGTACTGGCCTCTATGACAATGGGGGAAACAAGGCAGGCCCAGAAGGTGAATAAGGATGAGGTGTCACATGCCAGTGTTTTCTCCTAATTATGATAAATCCCTTGGAGTCATAGAATATAGACTTTCTTCTTAGAGAGGACAGACAGTTCTTACTGCCTTCGGAGCTTGCGGCAGGCCAGTTTGTCAGAGGGTGCACCCGATGTCCTCCACTTCCTCTCTCCAGCCTACGCTTGCGTTTAAGGGCAGCGAGGTCAGATTCATACCAAGACTTGCACTTGGATTTAGGCTTCAAGTGGATCCTCATGACGGGGGCAAGGACATCCAGAGTGTTATAGATAGTGAGATGAAGGGGAGAGCGGGCACTGTCAGGGTGTGAGTCAGCCAAAGGTGAAGGAGGAAGAGAGAAAGTAGCAGCAAAAGCCTCAACTGACACACGCTCCATGGGTCGCATGACTGAGAAGGTTTGTGGCAATGCTGGAGCCGGCTTGACCTGCGTGAGAGAGAGGTGGGAAGAAAGGAGAACGTGATCACTCCAAGAGAGAGGACTGGTGAGAGGGTTTAGAGAAGGGGAGGTCTGAGGAGATCAGAACATCCAGGGTGTGCCCTGCAGAGTGAGTCGGCCAGAGGGAAGAATAGAGAGAGAGAGAGAGAGAGAGAGAGAGAGAGAGAGAGAGAGAGAGAGAGAGAGAATCGCAGAGGTTGTGAAAGAGTCCCAAAAAAGGACTGGTAGCATCCAGGTGGATGTTCAAGTCTCTGAGGAGGAGAAGTTGAGAGGCAGAGGCAAGAAGTGAGGAGGAGAGGTCAGCCCACTCAGAGAGGAAGAGGGCGACCTGGCCAGATGACCTGAAGATAGTGGCCACAGTGAGAGAGAGGCCAGGAGAGATAGAGAGCCTGCAGACCAGGCATTTAAAGGAGTAGTAATGTTGCATTGGAATGATAGAAGCAGGGACCCACTCTGGGAAAATCAAGGCTACACTCCCACCCAGGGGTGGGCTGGCCCATAGGGAACTCTGGAGATTTTCCGGCGGGCCTCTGCACCCTGGGCCTCTTTTGTGTGGTATTTTCAAATGTTCCCATAGGAAAGGGGCTGGGCTTGCTGAAAATGTGTAGAATGGGGCCACTTTGAAAATTATTTCCAGAGCCTCTTTTGCTTCCCAGTCCACCCGTGCCCCCACCAGGATGGTTGGTTCTGGGTACAGAGAGGACCTTGTAGTCATTGGGAAGGAGAGTGTTGAAACTTGTAACAGAGCTGGCCATGAACCATGTCTCGGTGAGACCGATGACATCCAAATCAAGCTCTTCCAGGAGATGGCAGGTGTCAGACGAGGGTGTGACAGCTGAACAAGTGAATACCAGGAGAACAATTAAAGTTATATGAAGAAACTTATTATTGTTTTACAAAGTATATGGTAAAGATGTACACAGGAGATACTTTTGCCATCTTAAAGGAATTATTGTTTGAAAGAGACACTTTGCCATCCTTAAGAAGCAGTTTTTATCCTTGAGGAGCTGATGTTTGGAGGAGACACTCTTGCTTTCCTTAATGAACTGTTATTTGAAAGAGACACTTTTTCCTATCATACTTAAATAATCCAGTGGAAAGCAAATCACCCTCTGGAACTAAGGATGTCTCCTTGGAAAAGACTGTTTTTTTTTTTAATGTGTCTTGTGCCTTACTTTTCGAACACTTTTTGCCAAAAAAAGGCCAAATACAACTCCTTGCACGTTTAGTGTTAATTTTAGTATGAGGTTCAGGGTAGTATGTTTTGGACAGAAGGACAGTTCATATGTTTGATGACAAGAAACAGACTGATGTTTAGCTTTAGTTTCCTAGGCAGGGAAACTCTCTTTAGTATACGGACAAAAAAGTCTTTATCCAATCCTTCTTTGTTTAATAAAGATGTCTGACGTTGAAAACATTACAACTTTATGTCCGTCTCTCATTTCTGACTCCTCACATGATGTCCTACCTAGCTGTGTTGATTTATGGGATCACGTCACTTCTACACAAGGGGAGCCCTTCCCTATAAAAGAAGGGAGGTGAGGTCAATACCCTATAGTCCACCTAGGGGCGGAAGAAAGCAGGTGTACCTAACATGGATAGACATCCCCTATAGGCACACAGACTCCCATTCCATGATGGAACTCCCTAATCCTCCTTCCCTAAAAACTATGAAACCCTTAAGATCTGTCGAGGTTCAGTGTGACACAACTACTGTGTACTTTTGTAACACTATTTTTCCTGTAATATTCAACACCATCAATGTGAACACTCAGTCTAAACAGGATGTGTACTATGATAATAATGAGAAGAAGAAGAAGAAGAAGAAGAAGAAGAAGAAGAAGAAGAAGAAGAAGAAGAAGAAGAAGAAGAAGAAGAAGAAGAAGAAGAAGAAGAAGAAGAAGAAGAAGATTATTCACAGAGTCATGCAGAACATTTTTGTGAAAGATACTGGGATGAGATGGCTCCACGGAGGCAAGATGAATACACCACTAAGCCTTATGACGGACAATGCCACTTCGCTGGGGAGGTCCCAGATCAACCAGATAAAAAGCAAAGATGGATTCAGTAAAGAGAGCAACAGGTGCAAAGCCAGATTAGCCTGGGATATTCGAACTGGGAGAGAAGACGGGACGTTACAGCAGGAGCAAACCAGATGCTGGGAGGACGTCAGCCGCTGAACAGAAGAGTCCTTCTATGGCCGAGCGAGAGCAAGTTGAACTGAGAGCTGGAATCTGGGAGACGGTGGCGTGACCTCGCAGAGTTGGACAGGGTGGTCAATGGTGAGAAAGATAGAGACAAAGAAAGAGAGAGAGAGAGAGAGAGAGAGAGAGAGAGAGAGATAGAGAAAGAGAGAGAGAGTTTGGCGGTGCCATAATAATTGAACATGGAATCTGTCCGTCGAGGTCAGTGACCACAGTGTGTGCTCGGGTCAAGGCTGAGAGGTAGCAGTGGTGGTTGGGTGCAGGGAAAGTAAACGAAGCCAGTTGAGAAATGGAACTAAATACCTCTTCCCCCATATATCGTGTACAATCTATAAAATATTTTTGCTCTTGGTGAGCTGTATACATAGGTTCTGCTCAATAGATCTAATAAATATAGCATGTGATTTAATCACAATTAGTACTAGCGGATTCCTTTTTTATGAGCAAGCAGTTGGAGACTCGTGCAGGTTCTGAGAGCTGCATTGCAAAACATGTATTCTTCCCATTTAGCGGTAACACAGATTGTGAACGCTCAGTGGTTAATGATGCACTTGATAGGCCACAGTTATCCTCTTTAATATTTTTCAAAGCAAATAAATGCACCCATTTAGTGCTATTTCATTGTAATCGCTGTTACAATTCCAGAGGATAAGCAATACTCATATTTTATTCAATTGCATTCAAATTCACGTGAAGAAAACCAGCATCCACTTCAATCTGAGCATTGTGTTAAAACGCACACAAAGCTGCTTTACATGGACACCACGAGAATGCATCTCACCTCTTGGTCTCCTCACTGTGGATTTACTGCACAGGGTTCTCACTTGTTCAGAACTTTCATAGCTCATTACCTTTCATTAAGAACATCTCTTGGCAAGCGCTGAGATCGTGTCCGATTACAAAAATTGCTTCAGTGCTGAGAAATTTTGTACCCGTGAAGGGCAATTTTACACTGTAATTTGCATTGATCCACTGATGCAAAATTGCAAAATTACAACATGACATCTTTGCACTGAATAATCAGCGCAATTCAATTGCTGTGTTGAAGGGTGTAAATGGTGTTGCAAAATACATCCTCACCTATCTGAAGTATGGTCAATACCTTGTTAGCAAGACTAAAATTGTATTGAAAATATGATGACATCACATCTTGGTTGATAGTTCTCATCCCTTCTTTAGATAAATGCTTGAGGACCGAAGAGGAAGGGACGCACAAGGACTCTAAATCCTGCGACCAAAAATAAGAGTTTGCCTAATAAAGGGTTTAATCCATTCAAGATCTCAAATTGTTGTTCCTTTTTAGAAAATGATTCCTTTTCAATACAGTTTACTATTTAAAGCAGCTGACGTCTTCAGCAACACAAATGAAATGGTAAGACGGTCATTGTGGTGTATGACACACCCAAGTGTATTGCCCCCTTAAGGGAATGTGTCCCTCCCCTGTGTATTGCCCTTTTAACATGGCCCATTACTCAAGCTAATAAAAGGAGCCTCTGCTGACATGTGCACCAGAATGGTTGCAGACTACCAAAGAGGAACGACTGAGTCTGTCTCTCATTCATGCGGGCCTGCAGGCCATGATGCCGTGAGACCCTCGTGCCAGGATGGTGGCAGAGGTCCGCATGGTTAAGGGTATGGCTCACCCTGCCCCCAAGAAGACTGGGTGCTTCCCGGCAACATTCCATGGTGCTGATGTGCCCTAGCACCCTCGGACCGGCTGGATGTCCCTAGTAGGCCCCCGATACACCATTGGCAACGAGGATGAGAATTGCCCCCGCGGTGTGGTTACCTGCTCGATGGGGGAACAAAGAAACGGCAACCATCGCTGTGGAAAACGGAGGATGCGGCATCCACCACCACGTCATCTGGTGCTGAAAAAGAAGTGCCCCCGACGGGGAAAGAAGCGCAGCCTCGACCACAGTAAAGGCCAGATCCCATGTGCCATGTAGGAGAGAGGGTCTGCTGGCAGCCCCTGCAGCATCCGCCACCGCGAAGAAAGAAAGTGAGCGGGCAGCCACGGAAGAAGAAATGGAACCCCCGATGGGGATGAGAATGCTGCATCCATCCTCGTAGGGATGGGGGAAAGGTGGTGAGGGAGCCCTGCCGGTGATCTCCCCTTGGCTGCGGCCCTCTGTGATGAGGGTTCTTGTGCGGCCGAGGTGGGAGTTTGTCCGCAGCCCCCCTGTGGAATCCGCCACGAACAGTGGGTATTTAATTTGTGCTCCATTGTGGAGCAATCAGTGGAGCAACTGTCCCCACCCCACCAGAAGCCGCATTGCCTGTGCAGTTCGTCCGTGCCCTAGAGAGAAGGAGAGGACCGCCGGCATGAGGGAGGCAAGGGGGAGGGTCCTATTGCCCTCCCGCAACAAAGGCATGAAGCAGCAGCAGCCACGAGGAAAGGTGGGATGGCTTCAAGAAGAAACGCAGTCGCAAGAACAAAGAGACCTCCCGCCTGGGGAGAATAATGTCCGTCCCGGGCCGGGCGGTGAGTATAGTGAACAGAGCCTTCCTTCTTCCACAAGTAAAGTGCACAGCACTCTGCTGTGACGTCAGCCCCAGCTGCAGCGAGACTGGGCAACCGGCGGTGAAACCAACAGCTCCATGCCAGAGCGATAGTGAAAGGTGCTCAGGGGTCGGAGCAGGGAAAGGGAGAGTCCCTGGCCCCACCGGCGGTCAATGACAATGTGCTCCATCCCCGGGCCTCCAGCAGTGTGAATGGGCATGCTCCTGTCATTGGGGCCCCCATTGACTAGAGCAATGTTGTACGGCTGTGAGCACAGTGAGGTGATCAGAGCTCCATGTCAGAGCAAGAGTGAGACAAACATTGCTCCATGCCGGAGCTGTATGAAGATGAGCCCAGGGTGCCCGGTGGCAAAGGTATCTGCAGTGCCCTGTCAGAGCTAAGGAAGGAGAGGCCCGCTCACTCCAGGGGAGATCACGATGTCAGAGGTGAGCATGTGGCCCGCCCCCCTGCAAGCAGGCCAGCCGGAATTGAAGCCGCCAGGCCCCCATGATCCCAGGCCAATGTGGTGGGTTGCAACTCAGTACAAATGCTTGTGCGCCCTCCTGTCCCACGACAGTATAGATACACTCCTGCCTGGAAGACCATGGCCAAGGAAAAGGGGAGTGAGTAACATGCCACCACCCCTGCCCTGTCAACATCATGTGGCACAGCCTAGTCACCCTGCTACCCGCGTCTAGCTAGCTGCCCAATATCAAGGGACTGACCAAGCCTGCCCCTGGTGCAGCCTGGACGCCCTGCTACCTGCATCTAGCTGCCTGCCCCAACATCAAGGGGTTCAGTCGATGTGGCCCCTGGTGCCCTTCAGGTGCAGCTTTACTGTCCTTTGAACTCTAACATCGTTGGACCTGGACACGTTGAAATTACTATCCTGAACGGATGCTGGAGCAAATTGTACTGGTCTCCTGCTGTCCTGTGAGTGCTCGGAGAATACTCAGTGGACACGTGTTTAAATGCTTGGGGCCTGTGTGAAAAGCATGGGCTTAAAATAGTTCCAGTTAAATGGAGGTAGAGCTGTATTCCCATAAAGTTTGTAGGCATGCTCTAATTGTTGCCAGCAGCTAGCAATGGCGTCATTCAGTGGTGGAAGTTCCCTTGGCCCCAGGTTAACATATCACAAAAGTTTGGATTCTGACCAGGTTTTCTTAAGTTCATCCAAGTATTGTACAGAAATCCAACAGCGAGAGTCAGAACCAACAAAACAATATCACAAGAGTTCTCGCTGCACCGAAGTACCTGCCAGGGCTGCCCCTTGTCCCCTCTCATATTCGCTGTGACCATTGAGGGTATGGCACTCCCAACAAGGTATAAGTATTAGGCCCCCCCAGCTTATCTCCCTGTATTCTGACGATACCATGTTATACCTCAGAGACCCTGAGCGAAACCTCCCTCCAGTAATACAGGAATTCCAACAGTTTGCTAAGGTTTCGGGATACCACATTAACAAATCCAAATCATAGATCATTCCACTTATGCAGGGCACAACGCAATCTGACACCATCACACAATTTCAATGGCCCTCAAAGTCGGCCAGATATCTGGGAATATTGTTGGCCTCCAACAACCAGTCACTATATGATTTAAACTATGAGCCATCCTTGTCACTCCTTGAAGCTAAACTAGGGGTCGGGAATAAATTACCAACCTGACTCTTTACTGATTGCCAACCCATGGGACCAGCACCACTACGCCACCTGAAGACCCGAAACGGCTTAACACACCATGAGGTTATTGCGGGCTCCAACGTGGACTACACATAGTTCGGGATCAGCACACTGACCCAAGTCCTCTCCATATTGTGGCAGCCATAGTAAGGTATAGACTCTCGGCATAAGTGCCTTGACCTTGGGAGGTTCTCTCCACAGTGTTAGGCAAGTGCATTAGTTCCAAACCATACATTGTTTCCGCTGCACAACTTACAGCATGTGTAATACTCTGTTCTTTACTGTTTGCATGCAGCATACGGACAGATGGGCCTATGAATAGATGACCTAAATATCTACCAATACATGATGCAAGGGACCACTCACCCTGCAAAGTAGGGTTGAGCAACAGATGGGACATGATGCACATGCCCACTCAGGTAAACCCTTATACTAGCACAACATGAAACAGTACACACGTACTTAGGTACAGGTAGTACTCTGACACGTACGGGGAGGATTAGCAATTGACTATACCCGTTTCCCCTCTTTTTTTTAGGGGGGTTCGGACTAAGTGGAGTCCCGGAATTTCCGTCTCTTCAACCGGTGCTACATTGGCACTATCAGTTCAGAGCTCCCTATTAGAGTTCACACTTGAGTGGCGGCCCGAGATGCAAGCAGCCCCTGTGGGGGGGCATGGTCTTACATAGAACACCTAAGGATATCCCTGGTGAGTTGATGTAATTACTACGTACTCTCACCATGGTAGGTCTGAGGTAGCATTTTTCTCCGAGACTTCCACTTTGCCAATGTAACTTGTAGTTTACAACCCAAAAAACATTCTTGTCTTTTTGCCATTTTGTGAAAATATTACTAGATGCCTTTAAGTGTCCATGAAGGAAACACACAGCATTTAAGGGGGCCCCTTTTTCTTTTTGTTTACAGGGGTCTTTCGTTCCGCCCTGAAGAAGGCGGCCATCATGAACAGTCACAAGTTACATTTGTTTGGTTGAAACTACTACTACTGCCGAAACGCAGTTTAAGGAAGGGGCAATGCACACAACGATTCTAGGGTTGACAAGCTTGGACTCTTAGAGACAATGGGCCTCATTACGAATCCGGCGGTAACCAAGCCGGAAAAACCAGCAGGTTACCACCGGACTCGTATTACCATTCCGCCTCTGTGATTCCTGGAATTACCAGGGCATTACGACCCCAGTGACCCGGGAATTCCAGAGGCGGAATTCTGTAAGTCCCCATTCCCATGGAGTCCTACAGGATTCCATAGAGTGGGGAAGTGGAAACACTGGCACCATGTTTTAATGGTGCCAGTGTTTCCATGTCTGCCTGCAGGCGGGTGGTGTTAAACCCGCCAGGTCAGACCTGGTGGGAGTGACATCTCCCGATTGCAGAACTCGAGATCAGCCGGTCCGGAAAGAACGGTGCTGGTGAGTTTACCTCCACCGTTCTTTCCAGACCAGCTGACTCGTAATGAGGCCCAATATCAACATTAACTTACTGGATGTATTCAACTTTACCCCCTGCAGTGTCAACATAACTCTTTCAGAATTTTTATCATTATGAGTATATGTTTACTTGAATTGTACTAGTTTCTATGCACATCGTCTGTGACTTATGTAACTGCAAACTTTCATTTCCTGGTGAATACCGAAGAGTATAACCAGGGTGATTTGTGATTTGGTGTTTGAGAATTTTTACTGTTGTTTCTTTTGAGACTGGATCCCATTGTAGACTGGGTCTCTCGGATTTGTTAAATTTTATGTCTGTGTATTATGTGTATTTGTCCACAGTAGCTCGTTGTCACTTTTCTACTGTTCTACACACCAGATTCAATTGAGAGGTATGGTTACCTCCATAGGGGTGTCAATACTTATCGCTCATTGTTATTTTTGAGAATTAACCTAATTCAGGAGCTAATTCATCTTTTAGGGTGCCAGGACTTTTCTGTTGAAGTATATACTGTTATTTGTGAAAATTGATTTCTTTTTCAAATACAACCACTTGAACATATTGTGTAACCCCTCTCTGTGTGTTTCTTTTCGGACAAATTGTTGGGCTCTGTTTTTGGATTCATTCTACTAGTAATACTAAGCGTCCCCAATTACATTTACACGGAATATGACCAGTATGGGTAGAACCCTTCGGTAGCAGTACTTTTCCCCTGTTTTGCTTGATTGAGATGCTGGAAGGGGTGCTGAGTGGTGGGTTGGCAACTAAGTGCGAGTGTGGAACCTACAAAAGGCAGAGTAGAAGAGTGACACAGTGTCACAGAGCATAGGTTGTATGTGACAAACCTACTTCTGCAAAACACCAAGAAGGAAAATGCCAGAGTGGGAGGATGTCACAGCACCAAACAAACTAGTAGACTCACAATTCTGTATGCTCCGGGAGACAAAATGCCAGGGTGGTAAAATATAGCAGGAGTGTGATAGTGTTGCAGTGCGGTCCAGTGCGCTACATTTTCTTCATCTACCATGATTTTGGCCACGTCTTGTTTCGCTGTCTACCCTTGGAGGAGGGATCTCTACAGTTAAAACATCTCCCAGCATGCAGAACGTAGCGGGAGTGTGAGAGTGTTGCAGTTCGGTCCAGTTGACTACAGGTTCTTCATCTGCCATGATTTTGGCCAAGTCTTCTTTACCGGTTTACTCTTGGGGGAGGGATCTCTGCAGTTAAAACATCTCCCAGTACGTGGAACATAGCGTGAGCGTGAGAATGCTGCAGAGTTACAGTTGAACTGTGGAATCTCGTGCAGAAGTCTTTTTTTTGGAAAACGTTTGTAAGTACTTCTTTCATGATTACCAGCATCTGTCAATGCTGAATCCTAGGTACCAGTTTACCCGACTTTGTTAACTGTTCATCCGATATCTGAACTCTTTCCTGAACGTACACACATTTTCTGGTGTCTTTCCCCTTGCTTATGCAAAATGACTGCAGGCTTGCAGAGCCTCTGAACTCTGCCTTTGCTAACCATGTGTGTGGTTTGCGCATGGCGGAATAAAGTATGAGATTAATTTGTCAGCTGACCCTGAACTTTTTGCAGAGTGACTGTGTTCCCTGAGCCTTTGGGCTCTGCATGGTAACAACCTGAAATAAAACATTAGGTGGCAGCATGGAAGCACACGGTTCATGGCAGAATAAAGGGCGAGTTAGTCATTTGCCAGCTGACCACAATTTACTTTGAGAAATCAAACTTTGCTGAGTGACTGCGGGCTCTGAGCCTTTGAGCTCTTCACACCAATAATCCAATTAAAACATCTAGCTGCAGCATTAAAGGACACAGCTTACTTCCTCACCCCTTGGTAGAGTGACTGCCGGATCTGATTTTTTGTTCTCTGCAGGATATTAATATACTGAGGACTTTGGCTTGTAGTACTTAGGGGGAAACGTGGGTTCAAGGCACCTCAATATATCCTCCTTTCCCCCGGTGTGTTCTGGAGCTCCCCAATTCCACCTGGAATTAAATACTTGTACAGGAGGTATACCTATAAATTGCATAATTTGCAGAAATGCCTAAACTAAAGCAACACTCAGCGCAAAATTAAACGCTTGCACAATTTGACCCATGGACAACTAGAACCGGTTGGCCCTCCATGCCCTAAGAACGTGTAAAGTGACCAATTGCGTTTACTGTACAGCATAAAATCACAATATACATGGATCCAGTGTGTCCTGAGCCAATATCGATGCAGAGTCTTACAATGCCAATTGAAACCGAAGGAGCTGCTGGTGACATACAGTACAACATAATAAAACTCTCTCCCAGCTCTTTTGCCATCGATAACAACGGCGCACCTTTGAATCACTGTATACATCTTTGCAAGAACTCTATGGGCATTGGGAAGGATAATCATGATAACGTAATAGGCTCTGCGTTGTCTGATACGCCTGACTTGGAAAAGCTTGTTACATTCACGGAATTTACCTCCAGTGACACAGACACCCACTCTGAAAGCCCCACATATACCTCTGATTATCTGACAAAATGGACTCCTGTGAAGGGGCGTCTGCTTGGAAAAATGCAAAGTCTAGAGTCAATCTATGCTCTGATATAGCCTGGGAATACAGAGGACTAAAAGAAACCATGGGAAAAGTATTGAAAGCAACTATATCAAGGAGCATTGATAACTGCAATGAACTACAGAAGCCGAAGGGAAAATGCTCCAACGAACTCATGGGAAAGACCACTAGTGCATCTCGGTTAGCAACAGGTCTAAATACATAAATACACAGCAAACTTCTGCAGCTCCTATCCCAGGTTCAGAGCACTCAACCCCTGCTCGACCTTAGCTTCCACCACATTTTGTGGTAATCAATCTAGACTCCACACAACTTCACACAACCTATTGAGAAGGAGGGAACAAGGGTGGATACGTTCAGTGTGACGGCGGAGTCTGAGGAACAGGCTACTTTGGCACTGGGTGCAGAACAGTCAACGCTAAATACTCCACCTTTCCCAGATTTCATATAGCGACTAACAAAGAATAGAATATCTAAGAGAAAATTGCTGATAGCTAAATCCAAGAGAGTTTGCTGTTAGAGAGGTCTGTCTAAACCCTCTACAACTACGACTTTAACCAAGTTGGCAGGCCCATACTTGCTCGCAAATGAGACTGGTAATGGTGTTGTAAGGAAGATTTGTATTTGTATTTATTGTTTTATATAGCACCTTAATCTTCTGCAGGGCTCATGGATAAATGGATGGTGCCCAGTAGCAGCCCCAACAGAAAAAACAGGGACATAGCGGAGGGTCTCAGTTCATCTGCGACTGGATTGAAATCGCAGACGCACAAACAAAGCAGGAGTCAAACAACCCCCTAAAATCACATTTGCCACATCATGACCACAGTGGAAATCAACTCCCTTAAATGTCTGGTAACATGCCTGGAAACTGGCACTCTTGGGTGGACTCACTACAAAGACCAATGAACCAGAGTAATCGACAATCTGATACCACACAATACCCCGATACCAGATATATCAAATTGGTGGAAGTGTGTCCGACGGCTAGTAGCCCTTATCTTAACAGAAGTTATTTGCTGGAACTATTCCACATTATACCAGCCCTTTGCAAAATTACAATGAATGACATTGCCACATTTGAACTGCCTCTCTTGTCTAGTTATGCAAACTGGGTAATTGTATCATTCAACTCGCCGATTATTATGGAATGTATATCTAAATATATACAAGACATCAAAGGTTTGGGATTTGAGTTTACTGCTTTCCTCCCATCGGTTATAGACGATCAGCATTGGGGAACTTGCATATAAAATATGTACATGGCCAGTCTGTGGGAGCTTGATACAGGATGGATATGCAGAGGATGGAGGGATGTTGGACTCTGGTGGGTGGGAACTGTTGTAGCTTACATGTGGACCCAACACCATTTAAGGTGCTTTTCTGGAACACCAGTGGTTTCAGCTCCTTTCTTAGAAACAAATGTGGTTTACAACTAAAAGCATGTTATTATGTATGTCTTCTTCAGGAAACGTGGCTGACTGTCCCCTTTGATCTGGACGGGTATAGTGTGATTTTTAAGTCAGCAGTGGCCAGGCCAAGGGACGCCCTAGGGGTGGGCTATGTATAGGAGCAAGGACAGCATATGATTTAACTGTACTTGGAGACTTTCCTGGCAACAAAAATATAATCTGTGCAATCCTTACAAAGTAGCCTTTTGGTTTTGGTCCACTGCTGTTACTTACACTCTATGACCCGTTGGTGATGGCCTTACAAAGTCTCTTAGGCTTGCTGTCACAGAGACGCTCAGGCAATGGTGTAGACTGCACCCACGTGCAGGTGTGATTCTGTCAGGCGATTTTAATGTGCACTGCACTAAATTAGATGACACTGATTTATTTATTTAAAAATGAAAATAAATAAATAAATAAATAAATAAATGTAGGCAAATGCCAGGCAGCACAGTTTAAGGGACAGGCTTGGTGGGTAGCCTTATTGGAATTTGACCTACATGTAGTCACATTGGGTAGTGTGGAACCTTATCAGATCTGGTCAAATAGTGTATGCAGCAGTTGTATAGATTTTATCTTATTAAATACTGCCATGCTGAAGTACTCACCAGAATTGCATGTGAACCCTATTGACATAAGTGATCATGCTGCATTTAGCATACAATGGCAGCTGCCATCACAAAGGTTAAGATCATGCTTGAGAGAAAATACCACTGTTAACGTCCAGGGAAATAGACGTAGGTGGTCCATTCATAACATCAACAATTTTAACTCTAGTCTTAAATTTGACACGAAGTCCAACCTTGACCTTCTCAAGCACCATGACTGGGAACTGAAAAACCTCATAAACAGGCAATGCATAACTGTCCAGAAACGAACCTGTAGAGGAACACAAGTGGAAAGGACTGGAGAGGTGTTTGATATAGAGATATATAAGAGAAAGAAACAAAAGAATAGACTCATAAGAGTAATTAGCAGATGTGACCAAAAAGAAATGAAAAGCTTCAGCCAGATGCAAATATAAAAACTGATTGTGAGATCATAAATGCAGTGAACAATCAACCAATTGTCGATTCCTATTACAACTGCTTAGGTCTCAGGACACTAGGAAGTACTGGTTCCTATTACGTACCTTTAGATACGTAAAAACAAGGCATGAGGTTTGCAGTATAACCGAGAGTAAGTGGGCAGCCCATATTAAGAACACTTACTGGGGTAAAGATACTACTCAGATCTGTGTGCCCGATGTTCCCAAGCTAGGCTCCCTGGTGTGGACCCATGTGTGCCAGGCCAACATAGCCTCAATCATTAATAAGTTAAAATCTTCTAGGGCCATTGGGCCAGATGGTATGAGTAATGAAATACTTAGGAGGGACCCACAAAATTGGCCTGTACTCCTGAGGGACCTGTTCCTACATGTGTGCGAGACTGGGTGTCTTCCTACCACTTGATTGGAGTCAATACTCATAACTGTACACAAGAGAGGGGTTCAATCTGACCCTAACAATGATAGACTCTTTGCAATGCTAGACAGCAGCTCCAAGATATTCTTCCGAATTCTATTGGAGTTGCTGGTCACATGGATAACACAAATTCAATATTAGATACCACACAAACAGGATTCAGGAAAGGTTACTGTAGAATCTATTCTCTCTGGGTACTTCTTACCTTCACTTCTGACACACATCGAAACCATTGAACATGACTCTATATGTGTTTCGTGGATTATTGTTCAGCGTTCGATTCTGTTGACAGAGGGAGGCTACGGTCGAAACTGATGGATAGGGGTTTGGACCCATCAGTGCATTACTACATAGAGAAGCTGCATAGTGAGACGGTAGTTAGGGTAAGGATGACACAGGAAGAGACACTCACAGAATTATTACCTACTAATACAGGCTTGAAGCAGGGCTGTGTACTTGCACCATTATTATATTACATGGCCACGGTAGTGGCCATATAGTTATGGTTAAGTTGGTGTTTCCATAGGAAGAGCACTTTTTGGGCGGCTTATAACTTCGCTCTCCCTGGACGAATCCTCACCAAACTTTGCAAAAAAAGTATTTGGGTCACTCTGAATTTTGCAAAGTTTGGTGAGGATGCGTCCAGGGGGGGCAAAGTTATAGGGGGGGTCCCAAACCTTTTTTTTCCCATAGACATAATGGGAAAAAACTTTGATCACGCCTACAGCCCAAACCGCTGGACGGATTTAGACCAAATTTGCGGCAGGAGCGGCGGATTGGTCCCGAAAGTGTGCTTTGCTTTATTTGGTGTAAATCTGTCCAGTAGTTTTTAAAAAAATGACAAAAATGTAAGTGAAAAAAATTAGTGATATCTGTGTTCGCTTCGCCGACACACTTCCCTGTTCGCTCCGCGGACAGGACGGTGATTGGGCAAGCAGCTTGCGTGATGACGCAGACATCTGACGTGCTCTCTCATTGGATGCTGTGAAAGCGTGCAGTGCGTCTGGCTTCAGTCAGAGGCGCCCGCCATTTTTGTTCCTCCCCGCCTGCACAGTAAGTCTTGTGTCTGTCTCTTGTTCCTCCCACCTCCGCTCATGCCCTTTGTGTCCTTCTTGTCCCCTTCCACCCCCACCCCCACTCATGCTCCGTGTCTCCCCTGTTCCTCCAGCCCCCCGCTCACGCCATCGGCACACGGTGGCCAGCGGTGGGCCGAGGAGCGGGATCTGCCGCCTGCACACGAACGCCGTATGTCTCTCTCCCTACCCCCACCCCCCACTCATGCCACGTGTGGCTCTCTCCCTCCCCCCACCCCCCACTCATGCCCCGTGTGTCTCTCTCCCCTTCCCCCATCCCTGCTCATGCCCCATGTGTCTCTCTCCCTCCCCCCACCCCCTGACTATGCCCCGTGTGTCTCTCTCCCTCCTCCCACCCCCCGCTCATGCCCCGTGTGTCTCTCTCCCCTACCCCCACCCCCCACTCATGCCACGTGTGGCTCTCTCCCTCCCCCCACCCCCAACCCATGCCCCGTGTGTCTCTCTCCCCTTCTCCCATCCCCGCTCATGCCCCGTGTG
This sequence comes from Ambystoma mexicanum, assembly GCF_040938575.1. Taxonomy (NCBI): domain Eukaryota; kingdom Metazoa; phylum Chordata; class Amphibia; order Caudata; family Ambystomatidae; genus Ambystoma; species Ambystoma mexicanum. The sequence continues at coordinate 488,311,306 of NC_090933.1, read as the reverse complement.
TCTCTCTCCCCTTCCCCCACCCCCTGCCTATGCCCTGTGTGTCTCTCTCCCTCCTCCCACCCCCTGCTCATGCCCCGTGTGTCTCTCTCCCCTTCCCCCCACCCCCCGCTCATGCCCCGTGTGTCTCTCTTCCCCCCACCCCCCACTCATGCCCCGTGTGTCTCTCTTCCCTTCCCCCACCCCTGCTCATGTCCCGTGTGTCTCTCTCCCCCCCCCCCGCTCATGCCCGGTGTCTCTCTCCCCTTCCCCTACCCCGCTCATGCCCCGTGTGTCTCTCTCCCTCCCCCCACCCCCGTTCATGCCCCGTGTGTCTCTCTCCCTCCCCCCACCCCCGCTCATGCCCTGTGTGTCTCTCTCCCCTTACCCCCACCCCCCCGCTCATGCCCCATGTGTCTCTCTCTCCCCTTCCCCCACCCCCCACTCATGCCCCGTGTGTCTCTCTCCCCCCCACCCCCGCTCATGCCCCACGTGTCTCTCTCCCTCCACCCCACCCTCGCTCATGCCCCGTGTGTCTCTCCCCCTCCCGTCCACCCCCCGCTCATGCCCGTGTCTCTCTCCCCTTCCCCCCACCCCCCGCTCATGCCCCGTGTGTCTCTCTTCCTCCCCCCCACCCCCGCTCATGCCCCGTGTGTCTCTCTACCCTTCCCCCCACCCCCCCGCTCATGCCCCGTGTGTCTCTCTCCCCCCCACCCCCTGCTCATGCCCCGTGTGTCTCTCTGCCTGCCCCCCACCCCTGCGCATGCCCCGTGTGTCTCTCTCCCTCCCCCCACCCCCGCTCATGCCCCGTGTGTCTTTCCACCTCCCGCCAACCCCCAGCTCATGCCCCGTGTCTCTCTCCCCTTCCCCTACCCCCGCTCATGCCCCGTGTGTCTCTCTCCCCCCCACCCCCCGCTCATGCCCCGTGTGTCTCTCTCCCCTTCCCCCCAGCCCCCCGCTCATGCCCCGTGTGTCTCTCTCCCCCCCACCCCTGCTCATGCCCCGTGTGTCTCTCTCCCCCCCACCCCCGCTCATGCCCCATGTGTCTCTCCCCCTCCCGTCCACCCCCCGCTCATGCCCCGTGTCTCTCTCCCCTTCCCCCCACCCCCCGCTCATGCCCCGTGTGTCTCTCCCCTTCCCCCCACCCCCCGCTCATGCCTCGTGTGTCTCTCTCCCTCCCCCCACCCCCGCTCTTGCCCCGTGTGTCTCTCTCCCTCCCCCCACCCCCGCTCTTGCCCCGTGTGTCTTTGCCCCTCCCACCCACCCCCGCTCTTGCCCCGTGTGTCTTTCCCCCTCCCACCCACCCCCGCGCTTGCCCCGTGTGTCTTTCCCCCTCCCGCCCACCCCCGCTCTTGCCCCGTGTCTTTCCCCCTCCCACCCACCTCCGCTCTTGCCCCGTGTCTTTCCCCCTCCCGCCCACCCCCGCTCTTGCCCCGTGTCTTTCCCCCTCCCGCCCACCCCGCTCTTGCCCCCTCCTGCCCACCCCCGCTCTTTCCCCCTTCCGCCCACCCCTGCTCTTTCCCCCTCCTGCCCACCCCCGCTCATGCCCCATGTCTTTCCCCCTTCCGCCCACCCCCGCTCATGCCCCGTCTTTCTCCCACCCGCCCACCCCCGCTCATGCCCCGTGTCTTTCCCCCTCCCACCCACCCCCGCTCATGCCCCGTGTCTATCCCCCTCCCACCCACCCCCGTTCATGCCCCGTGTCTCTCCCCTTCCCCCCACCCCCCTTTCATGCCTCGTGTGTCGCTCTCCCTCCGACCTCTCCCTCCACCCCACCCCCACTCATGTCCCATGTGTCTCTCTCCCTCCCCCACCTCCGCTCATGCCCCGTGTGTCGCTCTCCCTCCCACCACCCCCGCTCATGCCCCGTGTGTCTCTTCCCCTCCCGCCCACCCCCCGCGTGTCTCTCTCCCTCCCGCCCACCCCCCGCTCATGCCCCGTGTGTCTCTCTCCCTCCCCCCACCCCCCGCTCATGCCCCGTGTCTGTCTTCTGTTACCCCTGCTCATGCCCCGTATCTGTCTCCTGTTCCCCTCATGTGCCGTGTCTGTCTCCTGTTGCCCCCCATGCCCCCGCTCATGCCCTGTGTCTGTCTCCTGTTCTTCCCACCCCCCGCTCATGCCCTGTGTCTGTGTCCTGTTCCCCCCACCCCCCGCTCATGCCCCGTGTCTATCACCTGTTGCCCCCCACCCCCCCGCGCATGCCCCGTGTCTGTCTCCTGTTCCCCCATCCACTCATGCCCCGTGTCTGTCTCCTGTTTCCCCCACCCGCTCATGCCCCGTGTCTCTCTCTTGTTGCCCCCTACCCCCTGCTCATGCCCCCTGTCTGACTCCTGTTCTCCCCACCCCCCACTCATGCCCCGTGTCTGTCTCCTGTTCCTCCCACCCCCCACTCATGCCCCGTGTCTGTCTCCTGTTGCCCCCCAACCCTCCGCTCATGCCCCCGTGTCTGTTCTCCCCACCCCCCGCTCATGCCCCGTGTCTGTTGTTATCCCCACCCCCCGCTCATGCCCCGTGTCTGTCTCCTGTTCCCCCCATGCCCTGCTCATGCCCCGTGTCTCTCCTGTTGCCCCCCACCCTCTGCTCATGCCTCGTGTCTCTCCTGTTGCCTCCCAACCCCCGCTCATGCCCCGTGTCTGTCTCCTGTTGCCCCCTAACCCGCTCATGCCCTGTGTCTGTCTCCTGTTCTCCCCACCCCCCACTCATGCTCCGTGTCTGTCTCCTGTTCCCCCCACCCCCCGCACATGCCCCGTGTCTGTCTCCTGTTGCCCCCCACCCCCCGCTCATGCCCCATGTCTGTCTCCTGTTGCCCCCCACCCCCCGCTCATGCCCCGTGTCTGTCTCCTGTTGCCCCCCCACCCCCCGCTCATGCCCCGTGTCTGTCTCCTGTTGCCCCCCACCCCCCACTCATGCCCCGTGTCTGTCTCCTGTTGCCCCCCACCCCCCGCTCATGCCCCGTGTCTGTCTCTATTGTTCCCCCCACCCCCGGTTAAGCCCCGTGTCTGTCTCCCATTCCCCCACCCCCCACTCATGCCCCGTGTCTCTCTCCTGTTGCCCCCCACCCCCCCGCTCATGCCCTGTGTCTGTCTCCTGTACCCCTCCACCCCCCGCTCATGCCCCGTGTCTGTCTCCTGTACCCCCCCACCCCCCGCTCATGCCCCGTGTCTCCTGTTGCCCCCCCGCTCATGCCCCGTGTCTGTCTCCTGTTCCCCCCACCCGCTCATGCCCGTGTCTCTCTCCTGTTGCCCCCCACACCCCGCTCATGCCCCGTGTCTGTCTCCTGTACCCCCCCATCCCCCGCTCATGCCCTGTGTCTCTCTCCTGTTGCCCCCCACCCCCTGCTCATGCCCCATGCCTGTCTCCTGAACCTCCCCAACCCCCGCTCATGCCCCGTGTCTCTCTCCTGTTGCGCCCCACCCCCCCGCTCATGCCCCGTGTCTGTCTTCTGTTCCCCCCACCCCCGCTCATGCCCTTTGTCTGTCTCCTGTTCCCCCCACCCATCGCTCATGCCCCGTGTCTGTCTCCTGTACCCCCCCACCCCCCGCTCATGCCCCGTGTCTCTCTCCTGTTGCCCCCCACCCTCTGCACATGCCCCGTGTCTGTCTCCTGTACCCCTCCACCCCCCGCTCATGCCCCGTGTCTGTCTCCTGTTCCCCCCACCCCCCGCTCATGCCCCGTGTCTGTCTCCTGTTGCCCCCACCCATGCCCCGTGTCTGTCTCCTGTACCACCCACTCCGCGCTCATGCCCTGTGTCTCTCTCCTGTTGTTCCCACCCCCCCGCTCATGCCCCGTGTCTGTCTCCTGTTGCCCCCCACCCCCCGGCGCCTGCCCCATGTCTGTCTCCTGTTCTCCCCACCCCCGCTCATGCCCCTTATCTGTCTCCTGTTCCCCCCACCCCCCGCTCATGCCCCGTGTCTGTCTCCTGTTCTCCCCACCTCCCGCTCATGTCCCGTGTCTCTCTCCTGTTAGCCCCACCCCCCGCTCATGCCCTGTGTCTGTCTCCTGTTGCCCCCCTCCCCCCGATCATGCCCCGTGTCTCCCTCGTGTTCACCCCACCCCCCGCTCATGCCTCGTGTTACCTCCCTTCCCCCCGCTCATGCCCCGTGTCTCCCTCATGTTCCCCCCAACCTCCGCTCATGCCCCTCGTCTCTATCCTTCCCCTCCACCCCTGCTCATGTCCCGTGTGTGCCCTGTACCCCACTACCCCCCGCTCATGCCCTGTGTCTCCCTCGTGTTCCTCCCCACCCCCCAGCTCATACCCCGTGTCTCCCTCATGTTCCTCCCCACCTGCTGCTCATGCCCCGTGTCTCTCTCGTGTTCCCCCATCACCGCTCATGCCCCGTGTTTCCTTCCTTTTCCCCCAGCCCCTGCTCATGCCCCGTTTGTACCCTGTTCCCTCTCACCCCCAGCTCATGCCCATGTGTCTCCCCTGTTCCCCCCCACCCCCTGCTCATGCCCTGTTGTGTTCTTTATACACCGTGCCTTCCCTGTCCATGGTGGCCATCTTGGTAAAAGTAGGAAGGAAAATCTTTTTGTTTTATTTACCACCCGGCGTTCCCACTTTGAAGACATAAGATGTTAGTGGTCTTCATCTATTGAAAAGGATGTTATGGTGACGTTGCACTAATAAAAACCTTTAAAATTTAGTAAAAAAAAAATGTTACAGGGACGTTATGGTTAAGTTGCACTAATAAAAACATATGAAATTCAATGAAATAACTTTGTTAAAGGGACGTTATGGTTAAGTTGCGCTACTAAAAACCTATGAAATTCAGTGAAAAAACGTTGTTAAAGGGACGTTATGGTTAAGTTGCGCTACTAAAAACCTATGAAATTCAGTGAAAAAACTTTGTCAAAGGGACGTTATGGTTCCAAGTAAAACCGAAAATCCTTGAAATTCACCAGTTATGGTAAGCTAAGCAACCATAACTCGCGCCACCACTGTGCACTGCTAAGACTAACACCCAGGACATCAAAGATGACATCACAAATGTCATTGATGACATCACTGATGACATCACATGTCTGGCTCACTCTTTTTTCTTTTGCTGACATATCTAGGCCACATGGTTTTCTTCAGTAACAGTCAGAAACTAAAAATTTTATTTTATTTGTAGACGTATCCTTCAAGTAGGTTCTTACAGTAATTCCCTTAGAGTCCAGTCACATCATATGAAACATGTACATACGGGAAGACACAAGCTTGAAAGACAACAATCCTTTTTGTGCATAAAGATAATCAATAGACTTATGAGCACTTTCTGATAGTTCTGTTTTTTTTTTATGGCTGTACTTTCCCTGTATATGATCATATTTGTATACATTGTACTCACACTACTTTCCTTAGGGTCCAATTACATCAAGTGATACATATACCTAGGGTAAATAGCAGCTTTGAAACAGAGCAATCATTTATTTGCATGAAAATAATCAGTTAAATTATGAATTGTTTCTGCTACTACTTGTGCTTTTTTGCTAACTTCACTTTCCCTGTATATACCCATATTGGTATGTGTTCTGGTGTCTTTGTGTTTTGTCTATAGTAATGCAATTATATAATACATGTGTTTTATTAGCTACTTATTACATATTTCACATTACAAAAAAATCTATTAAGAAAACAATTATCATTTCATTATTCAACATATTAACATTACGAATATTATACCTTCATCTTGTACACTGCACACAATGTTATGTTTCTGTATGAGTAGCTTAGTATACTAGATAGAACCCCATAATAGAATGCTATTTATATCAATGCATCGTTCAATGCACTAATTATGGTATGATATTTATTGCAATGATCCTTGACACTTGTTTCGCAACATTATAATAAGAATCCCTTGTACACATATTTCATGAAAAGTACATACACATGTGATGTCATCAGTGATGTCATCAATGACATTTGTGATGTCATCTTTGATGTCCTGGGTGTTAATGTTAGCAGTGCACGGTGGCGGCGCGAGTTATGGTTGCTTATCTTACCATAACTGCCGAATTTCAGGGGTTTTTCGATTTTACTTTGAACCATAACGTCCCTTTAACAAAGTTTTTTTCACTGAATGTCATACGTTTTTAGTAGCGCAACTTAACCATAACGTCCCTTTAACAACGTTTTTTTTTACTGAATTTCATAGCTTTTTAGTAGCGCAATTTAACCATAATGTCCCTTTAACAAAGTTTTTTCACTGAATTTCATAGGTTTTTAGTAGCACAACTTAACCATAATATCCCTGACTTCATATACATGTAACATAGAACACACTAACCCCCTCGTAGTGATTTTCATCTCCGGGGACTACCGCCATGTCCGCGGACATATCGAAAATCTGAGCGTGGTGAATGTAAATTTAAATATTGTGCCTCATTTCCGTTTTGAAGTTGGCTCTGAAAAGAGCCGTTTTTTTTTTTTACAGATGCTTGACAGACACCTGTTATTTTGTATTTTATTTCTTGTTTTTTTTCTTACTTTCTCCTAAAATCTTTACATAACCTTCTCCAAAGCAACCCTTACATTCCAAAATAGAAAGGCATTTCCCATAAAAGATAAAGAAATGCCATCTTCTTTAAAATTAACAGCCTTACTGGCATCAATATTCTCATTGTTACAGAAGAACATACCAGCTCTAAGCATGAAGGCACACATGCCTCGGTTGATGACACACCTAGCAATGTTTTGCTGAGGACAAAAAACTGAACTATTGTCCCATATTGCCCTAGGTAGTAATCCAGAAAAAATTACTTTCGCATTTGGAAGGATCTTCATTACGGCTTGAACCAAGCGTTCCAAATCATCCAACAAAGTAGGGGCACTGACGTTGCCCAAATGGAAAGCACCATAGTGCAAAACGACCACATGCGGACTGTTCATCGTGGCCATATCCTCACAAACTTGTACAATTCCCTGTACATTGCAATCAGGCACAGTGCTCCACACCACCTCCACTCCTTTCACATCAAAGTTCTTTGCAACATGCCTGCATTCAGCGTACTGCTGTAAACCATGCACAAACATATCTCCGAGCACCAACACCCTGACTTTCTCCACTTCTGCCATCTTAACCACACACAGTCTCTTTCAACACAAATCCACTACCTCGACATCTGATTGGCTGATCCGTACAGTCTTCTTTCCATGTTGGATTTCCTGGAAAAACCCGGATGTAGCACGCCCTGTCCACGAACAGCCGCGGTGTCCGCGGACGGCGTCCACTTTGCTCTCTGTGCCATTCCCTCATTGCATACAGCTAAGCAATCACACAATACGAATAACATCCTCAGAACACCCCCATTTTGTGAATTTTCAAACATTTCAGGACAATTATCATTTCATTATTCAACATATTAACATTACAAATATTATACTTTCATCTTGTACTCTGCACACAATGCTATGTTTCTCCATTAGTAGCTCAGTATACTAGATAGAATCCCATAATACAATGCTATTTATATCAATGCATCGTTCAAAGCACTAATAACGGTATGATATTTATTGCAATATCCTTGACACTTTTTTCGCAACATTATAATAAAAATCCCTAGTACACAAATTCCATGAAAAGTACATACACATGTGATGTCATCAGTGATTTCATCAATGACATTTGCAATGTCATCTTTGATGTCCTGGGTGTTAGTCTTAGCAGGGCACGGTGGTGGCGCGAGTTATTTTTCATAGCTTACCATAACTTGCGATCTTCAGGGGTCTTTCGGCTGTACTTATAACCATAACGTCCCTTAAACAAACTTTTTTTAATATCACGCAAACAATATACAAACATGGCGTGCAAAAACCAACTTCTCACAGATGGCTTTACACAGAATGTTGCAAAGTAAGAATTTATGCTCGTTCACATTGAAGGTCAGCTGCTTCCATTTTTTTCTCGGGCCCCGGAGAGGATCACGAAGCAGACTATAAGGTTGTATTGTGTTTTGACCTTGACAGACAGAGATTGTGATGAAAGACTTCTCTTGAAGGAGTGTTGCTAAAACGTAAGAGAAGATAAGGATGAAATTTATGAAACAAAACCACTTTTATATATTATATCACTATGCGAAAGATCGTTGGCACACGCAGAGTCGTATTTTGGGACTGCACCACTCGTAGACAATGGAAATTGCAATTGTACTCTAAGTAACCCTTAAGATTATTTTATACCAAATATAATTACAATAGCGTAGCATTAAAGACCGCTCAAGTTGAACTTGTTCGTTGAAAGTGGCATAATGTTTTCTACCGCGCACTATCACCGCCGAATTTATCCCCTGTTGTTTAGAGGGCTCTGAAAAAGGCAGACGACACAGGGTGGGTTAATAGAAATAATTTAACCGGTCTATAGGCGGTCAAGCGCTCTACTCGCTGTTCCACTTCACTGTAGCCTGTGAAATGGCACAGCGAGTACAACGCTCGCTTTGACATCCGTGCACAGCTTGCTAACGCAAGTTCGAATCCCGGCAAGGCCAAACTCAGCCTTTCATCCTTCCCTGGTCGATAAATGAGCACCACACACCGTGGTTAATAATAAGCACTGCTTAGATACCTCACGGTTCTTAGCGCTATATGAATGTGAAAATATTATTATTTTATTATTAACATACTCCATTGCACTATCTTCGATAGCAAATAGTTTCACGCCCTAATCAATAAAATGATGATTTTTAATGAAGATCGGCTGGTGAGACTAATTTATGTTTTTTAAAACAGGTATGTGGCCCCATTTTGCCTATGTCACGATTTACAGACTCCAGCGTATGGGGTCTTCAACTGCCAGGTGCAGGTCCAAATATGCAACTTCATGATCCTCACCATTTTATGGGACAATCGCCAAGGACCAATATGCCCTTACGCAGTACTAGTGGCTACAAACAACATACCAACCAATAGGGTGGTCTAATGGCTCATTTTTGGAGCAACCTTCCGATTATCAGACCGACCATTTACTGCTTTTATCATAAACCAACAGCCTATCTACCGCAAAGGAACAACGCGTGGCTCCAAATAAACTTTTGCTGATCGACAGCAGAGACAATAGCAAATCGCTGAATATTCACTAAACATTTCATGTGAAATAAATGTACTTTACCAAATGTACAATCCTGCTATTTACTTTTAAACCACAGTTCCATATTCTGAATTGTGGCGCACTCAGTTGTAAGCTGATCAAACACCCTCTGTACCGCAAAGGAACATCGCGTGCCTCAACATGAACTTTTGCGGATCGACAACAAAGACAAATGCAAATTGCTGAATATTCTCTAAACATTTGATGTCAAATAAATGTACTTTACAAAATTTACAATCTTGCTGTTTGCTTTTAAATCACTGTTTCATATTCCGAATTGTGGCGCGCTGTGTTGTGACATAATATGTGTTGCTTTCTGGGTTCTGTGTAAAGTCACTTAGGACTGGAGAGGACTGGGCGCGTTTGATGACGCACCCTGTAACGTCACGGAGAGAGGCGGGGAATATGAATGCTTTGATAATATCAGGCTCAGGGGCGGGAGATATGATTTAGTGTCGCAAAAGCAAGTCAGCCAGGTCAATAGCGCCAGTCATAGGATTATCACATAATGTTGGCGCACACCAGCCGGATTTATCGTTTCTTTAGTGGACAAAAAGTCGGTTGACGCCCATAGGAAATTGTACTATTAGCGGACAAAAGTAGTGGTCTTAAAACACTTTCACCCTGACAACGAACAATACAAGCAACGTTCTCAGAACACCCCCATTTTGTGTAATTGCAACCATTTCGGGACACCGCGAGTATTCTTAGAACACATTCAACTAGACAGATTACAATACGGAAAGCATCCTGAGGACACCCCCAGTTTGTGTATTTACGAACAATCAAGTACACCGCGAGTGTTCATAGCTCATTTTTACCTTCCTTGCGAACAAAAATGACACATACTCCGTCCTCTAAACACCCCACCATTTAGTTTATTTACAAAATGTCAGAACAGCCGTGTTCTCTGCGGACAAATTGAATGCAACAAAAACATCTAGCACATAAAAAAACAAAACATTGAACCTATCTCATACTCCCCCACCCTCCCCAAACACTCTTACACACCAACACAGGGCACTAAATACAATTTTTTATCCACGTTTCACTGCGCTGTACGCGGTCGACGGTGAATACAAGATGGCGGGCGCCACAGAAAATCTGACGCGCTCCTCGCCCCTCGCCATCCAATCAGCGAACACGTCACATGTCCGCGGACATGACGCAAGGCCATGGGCCAATCGGGGTGCTGTCCGCGGAGCGAACAGGGAAGTCCGTCCGCGAAGCGAACACAGATATCAACCATTTGTGATGTCATCTTTGATGTCCTGGGTGTTAGTCTTAGCAGTGCACGGTGGTGGCGCGAGTTATGGTTGTTTAGCTTACCATAACAGGGGAATTTCTGGGGTTTTTCGATTTTACTTGAAACCATAACGTCCCTTTAACAAAGTTTTTTCTTTGAATTTCATAGGTTTTTGTTAGTCCAACTTAACCATAACGCCCCTTTAACAAAGTTTTTTCAGTGAATTTCATGGGTTTTTACCAGTGCATGCTATTTTCCCACAACTTACTAATATCATACGTATCCAATATAGCAATGTTTGTGTCCAATTTACAAAGTGTCACCTTAAAACTCTGCCATTTCCCACCTTCTGGAATAATTTTTAACACTTCTATGCACTTTTTGCAACTAATTCAACTAGTTTGTTAATCCGTAGACGTCTGCGAACATCTGACTTCATAGCGGACCTTCCGTACAGTGCCACATGAGCATACGCTGGCGAGCGGCATGATGACGTGTCCGAGAACCCGTCCGCACTTCACGATAAGATCTTTGCTTCATGGACAGTTCAGAACTTCATTTTCTACTGATCTAGAAACTTTTAACTTCAAAATTTCCCTTGCACAGCTCCAACACCTATTCCTACTCATTATCCATTAACAATATCGTACACAGTACATACTTTTAGCAAAACTGCTATTTATCTTAAAATGTCATCAGTTAATGCCATCCCTCCTCCCCAAGAGCCACCACCACTGCTGTAATCATGGAGCATGAGAAACACTGTTCCCTACCTTAGAAATAACACACATGCAACATTTTCTCTTGTCCACCCACCCCTCCATATTAGTATTTGGTTCCTCTTCCCTCATTTCCCTCCCCACCTTTCGTTCTTAGCTCTCCTGCCAAAATAAATAAATCCAAAAACAACAAAGGACATATTCCTTTAGGAACCACCTTTCACAGTTAAAAAATAGAACAAAAAAAAAGTATAGACTCCATCTACTTTATATTTCTCAGTAAAGTACATAGACTCAATAAGATTTTCCAACATTTCCATTTCCATTTTGTGTTGTACTAATGGGAATATTGTGGCATTCATCCTCCGTTCGAGGGACTGGAATGGTGGATACCGGCCCAGCAGCCGACGTTACCAGCCCAAGTGAAGTGAGGGGGATAACAAGGTCTTTGGACCATTATCCCCACATTCCAGCCCCTGAAATGGGGGATGAAGGCCATTAGCATCCTAGGTTCCCAAAGCGGGAACCCAGGGTGCTAAAAAAGAGGATTTTTCTTCCTACAAAGGGACGCCTTCGGCGTCCCGGTGTAGGAAGAAAAATCCTTTTCCAAGATGGCCACCATGGAAAGGGAAGGCAAGGATTCCATTCAGGGCTCCTCTTCGCTTTCCATGGCAGCCTGCAGAAGGCAAAAAGAGAACCCTATGACCATATTACCACAAGCACATTTTTCTTCCCTTTCAGATCTATCCTAATTTCGAATACCTTTACCACAAAGCCAGTCCCAGGTGGGCATGGCCACTTTAATCCTATGTTTTGTCCCTTGTGTTCATGGCAAGTAGCCAGATTGCCCGTATCATCACCTTATTCCATGACCCGGACAATCTGGGCACTGCCCATGGCCACAGGCTACCCCACAGTCACTAAAGGTATACCGCTATTTTTTGTAGCTACATTATGACACTTGTCAAATAAAAAAACACTGGTACATTTGCAAAACCATGCTTGTAGGTCCTTGCCAATGCTCCTTACGCAGTTTCAAAAGTGTCAAATGTTTGCACACACAATCGTCATATAACCTAGCCCCCAATTGACAAAATCCATTCAGACTTTACCAAAACATCTATATCTAGATCTATAATCTTTTTGCAAACCTTTGTGTAGATTTGTCAAATGGCACCACATTTATACGCCTTTACAATATTTTGGGACACCCCCTCTAATTTTGCTCCTTCTTTACAGAATCCTACCAACCTTTGCAAAAACATTCATATCTAAATGTATTATCAGTTTCCCAAATTAAGTGTAGATTCGTCAAATGGCACCTCATTTATAAGCCTTTACATTATTTTGGGACACCCTCTAATTTTACCCCCTCATGACAGAATCCCACCAACCTTTGCATACTCACTCAGTATCAGGTCAGAAATATACATGCAACATTTCATGCAGTTCCAATAAGTGGCACCAAAGTTATAAGCCATCCAGGAACTGCATTTCACCAACCCTGTAATGCTGAGGTGTTTGTGAACTTCACAGGACTGTTTGCAAACATCCGTCCAGCGGTTTGGGCTGTAGGCGTGAGCAAAGTTTTTTCCTCATTCAGTCTATGGGAATAAAGAAATTTTGGGACCCCTCCTATAACTTTGCCTCCCCTTGACCAAACCTCACCAAACTTTGCTAAACAAATCAGAGTGGGCCATATACTTTGCAAAGTTTGGTGTGGATTCGTCCAGGGGGTGCAAAGTTATAAGCCGCCCAAAAAGTGCTCGTCCTATGGGTTTAGCAACTTAACCATAACTAAACAGCCACTACCATGGGCCGTGTACTATATCACAGGACAGCATTTACACGTATGTAATGCAAAATGTATTTTTTTTTAATTCAGCTTATACTGATTATCCTACTTAATAGTGACTTTCATTTCTGACCAATACCTCATTATCCTATATTTCATAACAATCTTCTATTTACAATAATGTATCAACAGTGCACCTTTTCTAGTAAATAATCCAGTAGGTCTGTATCAAATCGACACATAGGATGTTTTCCGCTTGGTCACCGATGCTCACCTTAACAACAGGATCGGAATACCCTACAATACGGCTCATGGTGACGTCACCATGCCGTACATGCACCCGGTTGCTAACAACTACATCCCCTAATAATGCGGGCTGTCTTCCAGCATCCACGTTATGAGTCCACGTATAACTCTTACTGAATTAAGAACTCCTGGTGAATTTGTACACAGGGGCTACCAGGACATCGGAATAATATATGGGGATTACATTCTCTCCTAAATAGGCTAGATCATTGAGATTCACATGGTGATTTGTAGGTCCGAAGTAACGGACTGGAAGAGCTCCTCCTCTGAAGACAACAGGTGGTGCGTGTCTCTTTTGGATTGACACGTAAGTGTAGTTGGGCAGTTGCACTAACATTAGTTGGCGAGAAGAGTATGCATCACATTGGACTACCATAATATATGTTTTTACCCCATAGATTGAAGATATTTTGATATTAACGAGTGGAGTTAACTATGAGGTATTCTTTGTCCTCTATGAATTATTAACATACACATACAGAGGAAGTGAGACTATGTACATTACAATTTTACATTTTCTTGTGTGGATCAGTGGATAGCAGTATACAATTCTCTATATCTAATTTTACAGAATTACCCTGGTCATTTTGAATTTGGTAGATTTCTTACCTGCACACCAACAGCTCCAATTTTGAGATTAAGGTGATCAATCAAGCTTCAAGTGGTTTTGAATGCTGTACTTTGTGAGTGTTGATATTTCTAATGCAACAGATGGACATTGTGACTTATTTACTTCTGTTCTCTTTTATAATACAGTTATATTGTGCAATCATGACCCCTGATGAAGAGGATACCAGCTTGAAACGCGTTGGGCACTTTATTTAAGGAACATTTGTGGACACCACAGAACTGTGTTTGAAGATGTCTGGCTAGATATATTTTTATGATTAACAGATTATATATCAAAACAGTCCTATTGGACTACTGCCTAGAAAGTTTTACTATCCTTTTCTAATTATTTTGAAAAAAATATTTGTTACCATGTTTGATCAATATTTGGCTGTTTTCTGGCCATTGATAGTGTGCAGGGGACGGAAGTGCCCCTATCGTGGGCACTTTGTCACTGTGCTTAATACTGCCATACCGCCACTTGTAATCCAGTGCTAATTCTGCCAGACCAAGAGACAGTAACTGTAAATCCATTTGGATGTATCTTTGCAGATTTACTGCTGAGATACCACCAAACTCATAATGAGGCACAACATGCCCAAATAGAGTTAAATGTGCAAGCAGGGGCTACTCACCAGCTGGAACATCTCCTCCAAGCCAATGCTTCTGTGAAATTGAGTTTCTATGGCCTTCCTCGCTGTGTACTCTTGGTGTTTGACTGTGCCTGGTGTGAACTAATCTGCCTGGGCTGGGTGTACCCAAAACAGTCATGCTGTGACCAACCCAGAAAGCCTTCTCTCTCTTTGATCTCCTAAAAAGGGTTGAAACCTTCCTCCAGAACACATGAATGCTCCATGGGAAGTCCTCTGATAAATGTGATTCAAAGAGAGCCCTGTCATGACAATTGCCACCTCATGACTTTGATATAGGCAGAAAGAGGAAGGGGCCGAGCTAGTGCAGCTCAGAAGAGAGCTTCACTCCAAAGAAGGATCTCACCATCTTAGATTTTGCTACGGTTGTCAAGCTTCTTCTTCCCCTACCCATTTCCTGCAGACAAGTCACTCTGAGCATGACATCAACAAGCAAAGGCATTTATTACAGAAGCCAATGTTGGACCGTTAACAAAGAGGCTACTCTGCACCAACCGGCTGTAAGATTTTCCTTATATAAGTTGATTCCTCTTTGGAACAAATTAGAAGAAGGATTCATCTGGAACTCTATTGGGGATATGCTTTGTTCCAAATCCCTCTTACATAGAGCTGAAGACAGATAACTTCAAGGAACAGGCAAGCTCTGCTTCCTAACCATACCAGGGGCCTATTTGGGATCAACAGATGGCTAGACAAGTCCTACTGCAATCGAAACACTGGAGCCCAGGACCTTCTGACGGAGGTGACAGGACACTGAAAGAGACATTTACAAACGTTTCTGGCTGGTAAGAGCAGAAGAATGTACTCACCTTGCAGCTGAGACACACGACTAGTTCTCTTAGTGACTGAAAAGCCCAGAAAGCAGCCCAAAGCTTGTCTGCCAACTCAAGACACTTTTTGAGCCGGCTCAATCGTGCTTGAATAGTTTAGAGCCACAACATGACATGTGGTGCTGCCTCTGGCACTACAAGTACTTCCAACTTCTTACCTTCTCTTCAAGCTTTCCAGGTGCTGACTCCCCAGTGAAGAAGGTCGCCTCTACTCTTGACTCGATTGATGCAACAGATTCAATGTATCTCGACTGCCAACTCATTCCAATCGAAGAATTGTCTCAACCTGACTCAAAGGCTGACTCAACCTGCTGGGAGCCATCAAATCACTTGTCTTGAATGCTGACTCACCCCAGTGGAAGCATTGTCTCACCGCCAACTCAACTGTTGCCATGACCTGCTGAAAGACATTGACTTGACCCTTCTCAAATGTTGACTCTATCCACTGTGAGCCCTCACCTCAAACTGTCTCCATGCCAACTCACCATTGGTGAAAGCATGACACAACCATCTTGGCACAGGCTCAACTGCAGTAAAGCACCTAGATACCTGACTCAACGTCATTGAGCCCCAGAGACAAGAAAATACATTATTTGAAGAGGCTGTATCCACCTTGTCTGCCTTGAGGGAACCCAGTGACATTTAAGCCTCCCTGCAGCCTTTGACATTTTACTCCTAAAATCTTTGCCTCAGTACGCCAGTCTGCAAACCCAGAGCACCCCTTTATTTTAAAGTGTGATTACTCTGTATTTTCCTTTAAGGGTTCAGTCAGCAGTTGTTTTTATTAGTTGTGTGCATTTTTAGATGTTTACTTAAATATACTGTTTTTATAAAACCTTGGTTGGGCATTCCTTCATTTTGGTACCACACTACTAATGTTGTTTCTAGCTTGCTTTTGTACCAGTTCACACCCCTCCTGAAGATTATAGACTACCCATGTTACCAAAAGTGGTGAAGGAGATGTATCTGTCAGGGTGTGACTGTTTTTCCTTCGTAATTGGGATCACTACTGGTACAAAAGTAGTGTAAGCCTAACTAGGTGCATTAGCCACCACTCATCCCTGTACTCCTTCCGGGTAGTAGCTATTTCATCACATCACTTTCCCCTGAAGATACCTCCTTTTTAAGAACTAATTGTCTTCCTTTCCAACATCCACATCTTACTCAGTGACAAGAGACCACCTAGGTGATGAATGTTGCAATTTACACATGTTCTCGGAATGAATAAAGAGAATATACTACTGTTAGCGGCAGCCAAGACAGGGATGGGAAAATCCCTGTTTCTCTTCCCACTTGGCCAGTATTTGTTTTATGGTTTTTCATAATTGCCTGTTACTCAGGTCGAGTGGGAGGTTCACTTTGTCTTGAGGACCAGCCCACACCAAAGTGTGTATCAAGGAGTCTCCCCAGTATCCACCCTCAAAGAGGCTTATTAATCAGCTAGATTTGTTGTATTCCTTCAGCTTCTGCTGGTGTTGTAAAGTTACATCCCATTGCAGTACTGATTCAGGAAGGAGGTGAAATGTATTTACGTTGAGCATGCTCAGCTGCTCAGCCAGCAGTTGTTCATCCAGCTAAGTCACCACCTGACATTTCCAAAAAGCTATGTATTGGTCAGTATCCTTACCACTCTTCCTGTAAAGGGAGGGAGGGGGGGCTAACTTGAATCCAGAAGCATGTGATATAAAAATGGTATAAGAGCAAATTTGCGCATTTCCTTGTAACTTTATATGAGGATAGAACATGCTTAGTGCCTATAATTGTCTTTTTAATGAGACTGCATACATTGACCAGGAAGGTTTGGAGAGGAATCTGGGTGGACATATGTGTGATCCGGACCTTTGAAGTACTGACGGAGCTGAACTCCTTAACTCAGTAGTGCGCTACAGTGGGTATGCCAGGCTTTGATTGGTTAGATCCGTATTGTAGCCCCATTGAACTTTTAAATGCATATCCTTGCTGGATAAAGCGCCACCCATATTTGAAGCACATTGCACCATCATAGTATTACTGCTCCAGATTATCCTTGATCAGTTCTCTCCTAGACGACCATCCCTAGTAAATATGGCTAAAGCAGCTTAACAATTCTGGTATCGCCCGAAGAAGGTTGCATGAACTTGAGTCAGCACAATGACTTTGCTGTTAAATAAGTTTAAAGATGTTGAGAAAGGCATGCAATGCAATGGCAGAGGCCAAAACATGCTATTTGACTGCAAGATCAAGTAGGTGGCTACCGATGGGCAGTCATTTTCTGAGTAGTAAATGACTATTGGAGCAAGATAGTGCTAGCTGTCATTTGATTAAACTGTACTGTCCCTGGCTCTCTATGACAAGATACTTCAGAAGATGAATGGCAAGCTCACTAAGAACAGTTTTAAAAGCACCAGTATGATTAAAGGAAGTAGATCCCTCCCCCGGTGGGTGGGGGGGGACCCATACCAGAGAACAGGTTATATAGCTGTATTCAGTAGATGGTCTCCAATAATTATGGCATGTGGAGCAAGCGTTAATATCCCATTGTGTTCTTCAGAAATGTAATGACTGTAATCTATCTACAATGTAGTTCTGAACCTTCTGGAATCCGCTTGGTATACACTCGCAATTCTGACTTTGTCATTTCTAGAAATTCTTATTGAAATTCTTATTGTAGTTTATTAACTGGTGCAAAAATTAAGATTCACATAATACTTGACATTATATCTCATTGCACATTATTTTAAACTGGCCCACTGGCCACAGTTAGTGGGGTCATCATGACAGCGACCTAAAAGGAAATTCAAACATACCTCTGTGACCTGCATGCCCCATTCAGAGAACTTCAGATCAGAGCTGCCGAAGTAGCGTGATGTGGCGTTACAAGTTTGGCAGTAACTGCAAATATTAGCAGAAACAAATGTACTGCCTGCTTTTTCAGTACCGCAAAATAAAACCTTGAAGCACATTCAAAGGAAATATCTCGAGGATATGCTTGTAGGCATTACCTACAGCACAGTAACTTATGAATAACCTATGCAGTAATTTCTCCAGGCCCTGAAGAAATCATTTTGGCTTAAAAATGGGTTTGGTTAATGAAGAAAGGATAGGAGTGGTGTCATCATATAGATATCTTGGGGCCATCTTCGCATAGGAAGGATGATGGTCCATCTATGTAAATTAGGCAGCCAAGCAGATAGAAGTAAGGCTAAGGGGGCTCCAATGGCGTTATCATTTGTATGGGGGAACGGTTGGATAAGTGTATAGAAATGTTGAACTTCAAACAAATACGGCTAAGCTGTATGGAATGCGACTGGCTCATAATCGATTTCTTCCTGAAAGTACACCTTGATGCTTTTATGTACCCCAATGCATAAATGGAAATGTTAAGCCGTACTGTAAAGGGCAAATATCAATGGCTTTCTGAGGGGGTGGGTCTGCTGGACAAATGGGGGTGGTATAATATAGAGCATTTTGTCAAAAGGGCAAAGGTTTAGGCTGGTTTTAGAATATGATGATAAAGAGGAATGGAATTACACTCATGGCCTTATGTTAAGTCTCCCATCAATGAAGGACCCCCTTGAAATGTTATTACAAAGTTAAACTCTAACAAGTGAAGGAGAATTATTTTAATGATCAGGTTGAACCTTTTACATTTCCTGGTGGTATGTAAATGTAATATTGGACCAAGAAGAAAATGGTTAAGACCACATTTTTTAATGAATATTGTTAAAAACTGCACAGAAGCTATGCTTTTAAAAAGGCACTCGATAGATGAGAATGTTACGTTTGATATTGTATCTTACGTGACAGAATCTTAGGGGGATATATGTGAACGTTTTGATAGGACAGTATTTATAAGTATAATTGTAAAGTATGTATTTATTTGTTTTATGATGGATGTTAATGGTATATACCTAAGAGACGTTGATTGACTGACTAAATATGGGCATTAACAATAACTTGGTTACCCATGGTAGGAGTAAATGCATTTAGTAGTATTAGCAGGGCAACACCAATTATCATGTAACAGAACCCTATGCATTCTATGCTCATAGCCTGTTTAAGACATTTTACATATTTTTCTTATGCATTTACATTTATGTATGAAAGGAAGTCACCATAGGGCTGCTATTTTTACAATATGGAGCTCATTTTCTAATGAGCCGTAATGTCAATGGAAGACATAAAAGCATTGCAGAAAGCTTTATGCCCTCCGTTGATGCCACGGCTCATTTGTATTCATTTGTATGGCAGAGAGGAGGGGTTCCATGTAATAATGTAGCCACAAAAATATCGCCATACAAAAATATCGCCGAAAAATTGTTGTTTTTTGTGGCGACATTATTGCATGGAACATGCGGGGACACCCCCGCAACCTTCAATTTTGATTTAATTTTTTTTAATTGTTTTTTTTTTGCCCCTGTCGCCATATATATGGTCACCCAAATAATATTGCCACGACATTTTCCCGGCGATATTATTTACGGCGACCATATATGTGGCGATATTATTACCTGATACCAGAGGAGGGGCTCAACGTATCTTTCGTTTCTCCCCCCCTTCTTCTGCGCAATACAAATCTGCACTGGCACAAATGCTGGCAAACCTATGGAGGCCGTCAGCTTTATGCACCAGCAAAACGCAGGTGGACTTCATAAGGATCCATTATAAATGCTGCCTGTCATGCTTACATGACCTGCAGCGTTTACTATTAAAAGCAGCATGGCATGAAGCATTTACAATAACAACTAAAAATGTGAGCAGTGGAGTGCGTATATGCAAGGAAAAAAGGCAGCCTTTGCCCTGCACATTTGCACTCCACAATGCGAATGAACACATTTTGGCAGCGGGAAGCCACCTACTTGCATGTCTACACATAACAGCACCCTGGCACCAAATTACATAATGGAGCAAAATGAGCCCTATGGGATTTGCTATTGAAAAGCTGCACTAACCCTGTTGTGCTGCTCTTTAACTGCTATTATTACTTGGCAATTTTGTAAAGCGTTCACATGTACTATGGCTAAATTATGTTGACTACATTTTGTTTTTCAATACGCTTTTAAAGTTGTGTGTCTATACATTCTATGCATTTTTATCCCACTTCTTCTGGAACCTGTGATCAGGAATGCAGCATTCTGAACAACTGCTTACAACATTTCTTTGGGAGACAACTCCATCAAGCCCCCATGCAAGTGTTTGGGTTGGTTTGCTCATATTTGGGGCTGGTCTTTTTCATCCCACTTTTTAAAATGTCAACAGCCATCACAACCTCATGGTGTGATAAGTGTGTGAGCCCTGATTAGAGGTCAAAACACAACCAAATTCCTATAGGGGGTTCATTATGAGTTCCCTGCTATCCCGCTGGCAATTCTGACGGGATACTGGGGAACTAGCGTACTGTCTCCACTGCCCCATATCCCATATTAACAGGATATTACAAGTAGTGGAGATGCAGAAAAACTCCCCATTCCATGGAGCCCGACAGGACTGAATGGGATTGGGTTGCCTAAATCACCAGCACCGTTAGTACTGGTGCCCTTGAAACAGGCATTTTATCTGCCGGTAGGGGCCTGATCTACCCGCAGGTCAAGCCTGTCGGTAGACCAGAGCACCTACCGGTAGACTTGGCATTGGACGGTCTGGAAAGGTGCCGGTATATGCTGTTACCGGCACTTTATTTCTGGGCCGCCCAACTCATAATAAGGGCCTAAGAACTGGAAATCTAGCACAGTTCTTCTGGTGTACTCTTCTGTTTGTTGTGGATGTCTGAGAAGGGCCTGCAAGCAACTGCAAATCCGCATGTTTGTCCTATATAGAGCACCAAACCACCTGTTTGGCGCCTGGTTGGCACATAAGACCTAATAGTCAAAATGCAAATATTGTGTGCCTAATTGTATGTGTACACACACACACACACACACACACACACTCTCTCTCTCTCTCTCTCTCTCTCTCTCTCTCTCTCTCTCTCTCTCTCTCTCTCTCTCTCTCTCACTCACTTGTTTATGAGAATTAGGGCTTATAGACTAAGTGCATTTCTAAAATGAATAATAATTTGACAGTAAATACATCAGAGACAATGATCATTATTATTACCATATTTCATTTACATTGAAGAATGCAAAAAGTTACATATGTATTACCAAATTCATCATTCAACGTTGATCACAGCTAAAAAAAGTGCATTGAACAGAATGCATCATGCAAAAATATTAAGAGTGGGACATCAGACCCTCATTACAAGGTTGTCTGTAGGCCACATTTGCAAAATCATGCTTTCAGGTCCTTGCCAATACTCCTTGCACATGTGTGATACAAATCTGTCCATGTTTTATTTTTTCATACATTCAAGTGTAATACTTATATAAAATAGCCTTAAAAGTTAGCCCCCACTTAACAAAATCCATTTAGACTGCCAACAAACATTAAAGGTTGGGTCTATAATTTTTCTGAAAACATGTGTTGAGATTTGTCAAATGGCAACAAAGTTATTAGCAATCTAAAAATGTCCATACCCCCATCGGAGTTTGGCCTCTCTTGACAACACCGCACCCAAATTTGCAATAGCAATAAAATCTGGTTCTAAAATCTTTTTGCAAACGTGGTGCAGATTCGTCAAACTGCACCAAATATCTAAGGCTTTCAAATATTTTGGGACCCCCACTCTAATTTTGCTCCCTCATGGCGAAACAGCACCAAACTTTAGAGAACCATTCAGGGTCGTGTCCAAAATGATGTTGCAAAATTTCATGCAATTTCATTGAGCCATGCAAAAACGCCTTTCACCAACCCTGCAATGCAGAAATAAGTTTTGATGCACTCGAACATCTGAGATGTCTATGGGGGGTGAAGGTATATGTGGCCCAAAAAGAAATGTGCTCTTCCTATGGGTTGAGCAATTCCATCATAACTACATGGCCGCTACCACAGGTCCTGTAATTACAGGCAATGTTTAGATCTACAAATAATGTATTTGAATGAGCATATCATAAAGTCATCCTATGTAGCAGGATGGATCTATTGTATCATATCACCTAGATTTTAAAGTTCACCAAAGTCTATTGGTGAATAATATTAATTATAGTGATCATAGTTACAGTTCTCATTGTCCTACTCTGTTGGTGGTGGCGCTGCTGTATTATTGTCAATATTTCATTCAACACTCACAATCAATGTATAGAAATTGTATTGATTGATGGTAATAATGAAAATGATGCAATACAAAATGAAGCGAAGGGAATCATGATAATAGAATGTGAATTAAAATGCTGTATACTTGTATCCAAATAAATAGCATGTAACACAGAAAAGAAATAAGTAAAATTACAAACCTTGTGCACTAAACATTTGTAGCATATGAATATATGATGACACCTGGATTGGAGATAGAGGGTAATCAAAATTAATAAAGAAAATGGAGAAATACAAACATGGGTAAACCACAAAAGCAGGGATTTTGCAGAAGCTTAATATTTTTTTTTAGGCCCTCGACCTAAACATATTGTGGGCAGAGCAAAACTGCAGACATGGTTAGGAAGATGCCACAGAAAACATAGCCATGTTTAGGGAGGTTGCATAGTGAAAAGCCCGATTGACTACTATGCATATGAAAACTCACAAGGCTGTCTGAGCCTGATGTGAAGGCTTTGCCCGGAGTACATGCATGCCCAGTGAGACGTAATATGTCACCAATGAGGGGGCGTGCTTTAACGCCTGAGAACCCAGAAAAGTGGTAACATGGGAGTTCTTTGAATCATGTGGGTAAACCAAGCAGAATTGTACTGGCCATGCATGATGCTGTAAAGCAGTTCCACCTCAAGTTGGTAGGATGCTCAGTTATGAAGTCCATTGTTAACATAACTGACTAAATTGCTCTTGCGAACTTTTTGTATGAGGCACATTGCATACAACCCTATAAAACCCAAAGGTTTCTTTTTACAGGTGGTACAGTTTGGGTACTCGGATACTCTGCCAGTATCCAAATCCATGTCCACATAGTTTTATGAAAATAAATTAATTCTGTATCTTTGCTGCTTGAGGTTGCATATTGGATTACTTGGTGCTTTGTTTCTTGGTGTTGATAGCAGATTAACAAGAGTTAGCTATGGATATGTCTGCTTTAATCCAGGATTAATGTTTTCATTTTAGGTGTAAACTGAGAAAGTCAAATTTAGTTGTTGTAAATTGTTTTTCAATCAGACCCTAAATCTTTAAGAAAAGAAAAAAGGAGTACTTTCGATTTGGGGAAAAGGCTCATCACAACTTTATGGAAAACATCTTGTTGTTTTAGTGGTTCTGCTGTTTTTTTATAATTAAATAAACCAGTCCAAATCAGCTAACAAGTCACACATGCCATAACATCACTCCAGTAGCCATGACTGGAAATTCACCCTGCCAATTCAGAAGCACTCAGCAGTTTGGGCTTGCAATGTGCTCTAAAATATTGTCTTTGTTTTATATGGCAGCACTATGTTATACTTAGCTTTATCAACCAAAGACAGACAGAGGTCAAGGATGCTGGAAGCCACATATGTGTTCACCCTCATTAGGGATCATCCTTGGGGTGTATTATAACACCCTTGTGATTGGAGCATTGGAGTATGTTTAGCAAACACCCTCAATATTATGGTGGGTTTATAAATCACAACCCATTCTACCTGATATGTGCGAGTAGAATAGGACATTTTAGCTAACAAGCCACACATGACACTGCGTCACTGAGTAGCCATCCCTGGAAGTTCATCTCCAATTCAGATACAATGAGCTAACCGCTGTTTGGGTAAGCAAATTAACTATGCATTTTGCTCCAGAGATGTGTCTTCTTAAAGGTGTGGTATTTAATTTATAGATGTATGAACCCAAGAAAGATAACTCTCAAAGATGCAGACAACCAATACATTTCAGCGGTAAGCGGTTGATGGCTCTGGCACTTTTACCAGTGCCGGTAACCCCTTACCGCCAGGGTCGGACCCCCAATATCTTGAAGCATTAAAGCAATGATAACTTTACTTCGTATAACACCTTAGCAATAGACACCATTTCTTCCTGGTGGAGAGACGCTTGTGGTCCTGAAGCGCACGCAGAAAGATATGGAGTTATCCTAGATAGACATGAGTACAACAGCGTGCATTGAAAAAGAAATTCTTCAACACTGATTAATAAGTCATTTTATCACATAATTATTCACATCCAATATTTTATATTGTACTTTATGGATTGACTGCTGAAAATAATTAAAACAAGCTCCTCTTATCTAAGACAGAAAGCTCTTAGACGGAAAGAACCATCTGCTTTTATTGTAGTTTGAAACTTGCTCACATTTAAAATGGTTTATGCAGAGGTTCTGACATTTTTTGTAATGACAAGAGCAAGATGACATTTTGGTATTTAGCAAATGGGGGAGGTCTCGGCCAGACACGGCATTATGAAGTGTCTGCTTCATTGTACAAAATGGAAACATTACACAGTTTTTTAAAATATCAGAAGGTACTTTTCCCAGCAACAGATAGTGAAATGAGTTCATCTATTATGAGGGAAGTGGCCAAGCTGTAATAGTTATTCAGATTTAGGCACCAATTAAACAGGTTGAAACAATTGTTTATGCTTTTTTTATGAGTGAATGGATGAGTAAGTACAGAAGATTAGGGTGGTATTTACAGTGCACACCCTATGGCATTATGTGATTGTAGGTGCCAAATTGCTGATGTGATGATGCAAATAAAACATGTAAGAAATTGAATATTTTATTCGACATATAAAAAAAGCAAATCCATTGTGAAACCTGTATAGTCGCAGGGATTTTGAGTTTGATTACCTGTTACACAGTCCCATAAGTGCCATAGTAGAGAGGTTGAGTGATTGTGCATTTGAGAACAATGTGAACTTCTTCACCTTCATGTGTCCATGAAGACTTTGGGCCTCATTTCGAGGCTGGGGCCTGCACCGTTCATTATGGGATGCCTCATTACGAGGTCCCCTAGGGGGATCCGCACAGAACGTCTGGTCTGGTTAGACCAGATGTCCTTTGTGGGTCCTGCAAGGGGACCAAGGAGCTAATAACGGGCCCGTTATTAACGGACCCGTTATTAGCTCCACCCCCATTCCCATTGAGCCCTGTCAGGGCTCAAATGGGAATGGGGATGGGTTTTGTGGATGAGGAATTACTGGGTCCCTCAAGGTTGGAATGACCCGGTAATTCCTCATTCAAAGAACCTGGTACTGGAACCCGGAATGGAGGCAACCATGCCCTTATTAAGGGCATGGCTGCATCCATACTCGTAATGAGGCCCTATGACTTGCTCTTACATTCCTGATCAGCCTATTTGCTGTCCCTGTTCCTTGGATTGCATAGGTGAAAATGACGTCTGGACATCACATAGTGTTGGATGTGATGACCTCTGTTTTTGGATGAGATGGTATGGAGAAATGGGTTGAGGTAAATTATTTCTGTTTTGCACAAATGGCAAGAGAACTATGCTGTAGATTGTGCCTTGTCATACTTTTCCTCTGCGAAAATAAATGTCTAGAATTTCAAGTGATTTGAACTGGTTAATCTTTGAATTAACTTTTCAAGACCATGTTCATTGAAGGGGAACACGTGGCAGCAGCTCTTTTTCTTTCAGAGAGAGAGGTGACGTAGGAAAGTTAGGAGCCAGTGTATGAACTGTAGTGGAGTTATAGTGGTTCAGTAGGAAGAGGGGTAGGGTTAGCTAGTGAAAGATTGTGATGTATTCAAAGATAGATGCATGGCTGGTTTTGATTATGCAGCACAGTGTGATTCATTCAGTGATGAGAAGTCAGAGAACAACACAAGTCTGGAGAGTTTCATCTGGAGCGAGTTTAGGTAAAGATAATCCCTGAGAGTAAGAACTAGTTGAGGGACTTGAGACACACAAACACATTACCTTGTATTAACTTGAGGGCAGCGTGAGGAAGAGCTTGTGTGCTCACCTTATTTTGGTGGGAGGGAACACCAGAGATTTGGATAGGCAGGTGAAAAACCTGGTAGTGGCTGTCTCTTAAAGAGAGTTGATGTGAGAGACATATGTCATCAGTTGTCCTCTTGGGTGAGGAGACAGGAATCCCTATTTACGTTAGAGGGAGCAAAACAGAATAGGGGACGAGGAAAATAACCCAGTCTGTGTCCATTCATTGAACTCAGGGGATGAGATATGTGCCATCTGGTCACCCTTGAGAGAAGGTTTATCAGGAGCTGGGAATCCCTGAGGGCAGCTTGTGGAAGAGTCACACTCACTTGATTTTGCTGGGAGTGAGCAGCAGGGTTTCAGGGATGTGGGGGATTCAGAGAGGAGGGTGAAACACCAGTCAATGTCCTTTACTTTAGGTGAATGGACAAGGCACATGCTATTTGGAGACACATGGGAGGAGGGAAGGGGAATGCATGAGGGAAGGTTGTGGGAGATTCACACTCAATACATTTTTGGTTTGAGGGCGCACCAGAGATTAAAGAGGCAAGTGACAGACCAGTCCGTGTCTTTCTCTTTAACTGAGTGGGCACAGTGTGTGTTATCAGGTAACACCTGGGAGAAGGAGAAGAGGGAGGTGGTAATCCCTGAGGGCAGCTTGTAGGAGAGTCACACTCACCTGATTTTTGTGAGAGGGAGCACCAAAAAGTAAGGGAGGTAAGTAAAAGGCCAGTCTAGTCCATCACTTGAAGAACGTGGACAAACATTGTGCTATTGGCTGACCACTTGTAAGAGGATTAGGAGAAACCTGGAATACCTGAAGGCAGTTTATGGAAGAGCCATAATCACCTGATTTTGTTGGTAGGGAGCAGAAGGGATTCACGGTGATGGATGACACACAAGGCAGTTTTTGTCTCCAGAAGTTAATGAACAAGAAAAATGCTATTGGGTGACATTTGAGAGGAGGGGAAGCAGGGAATCACCAGGGCAACCTGTGGAAGAGACAAACCCACCTGATTTTTATTGGATGCCTCTAAGGTCAGTTGGTCAGGAGGAGCAGATGATGCATGCTAGAGGAGCCTGGCAATGTTACAAAAGTGGGCTTGGACTCATTCAACAAGGCCACTCCGGTTTTGGTGATTGGGCAGCACTGCTGTGTTCCCTGACTGAGGTCTCATCGCAGCTCCCACAGGAGATGCCCAGCTCTTTGTAGCAGGCTGGAATAGGCTTAATACCTCTTTGACTTACGGGGCATAATGTCCAACAGAAGGAAGCAGATGATGTGCTGTGCTTGGGGCTACTATTTCTCCAACTCACCAGCCTTGCTTTTTGAAGCAGCCCACTAATCTATGAAAATGCACTTTCAGTTATTTTTCATACCATGTGGCCTACCTCTCCTATCCCTGGGCCCGCTTCAAAGAGGGGGTCAACGCAGCCCAGGTCAGTGTACGCTTGGTGTTCTTTAGAAATGGCTCTAATGAGGGTGTGTTATCAGGGGATGCCAGGGGTAGATTCATTGCACCTGACCTTTTTGCGCTGGTGGTGGTGATCCACATTGGTTTATTTGCTCATCCCTTGTCATTCCTTGTCATCCTCGATTTCGTACTGTATCAGTGCTCTTTGGCAGAATCAAATCAAGGTTTGCTTTTTATCTGTTGCATCCTCCATTTTAAGCTGTATTTGTGACTTTTTTTTTCCAATCTGTACACTGACTGTCTTCCCTTGTGCACCCCCTACACTGTGCCTGTCTGGCTGCTAGGCCACTTGGTGAGTTCCTGTGCACTGTGCAACTCCTTCGCCTATCTCTCCCCTACTTTTTCCAATGGCACTATCCATCTCTCCTATCTACACCAACTGCTATTCTATCGCATATCCTTTGTCTCTCACGACGTCTGGAAGACAAAAGCTGAAAGAATCCCTCCTGGGGATGTTGCAAAACTAAATGAGATCTGCCTGGAAATCCAAGCATGGATGGCCACCCACAGCCTCTGCTTAAACAATGACAAGACGGAACTGTTAATCATCGGCTCCCAGGCCTGCCTTAACAAACTTGACCATAAATACCAATCCTTCATCATTGATGACAACATCATAAAAGTATCCAAATAAGGCAAAACACTGGGCATGTACCTCAATTCCACCCTCTCACTGAAAAAACAAATTAATACCACTATCTCATCCACAGCCTACACTAGTAAACTTATCAATGCCGGCAAACCTTTTTTATCCACTAATAGCTGCCTCACACTGGCCAGGGCTCTCATAATATCCAAATTGGACAACTGCAACACACTCTTCCTCGGCACTACCAACCACAACCTGAATAGACTACAGATACTGCAAAATAATGCCCTCAGATGCGCACTCAATCTCCCCCGCAAGGCCCACATCTCAACCCTCAGAAAGGAGTCTCACTGGCTAAACTAAAACTAAACTAAACTAAACTAATCTAAACCCAGGTACTCGCATTGCAACACTTACGTCAATACCACTTCCAGACAAACCTTCACAGACAGCTTCTTCACTGTGCCCTATCCTGACCTATGGAGCCCCCATCTGGTCTTCACACTTTCTCCGTTTTCCTCCTTACCCATTAATGCTGGCACTAGGTGGGAAGTTCTGCTTGCATACTTCTCATCCTCTAAGTGCATCATTAATGTCTATCACAATGGCACTATATGGACCAAGGTTCTCCACCTGCTCTTCTCATTCCTGACAGGTGCCTGCCTTCTCTTGTAAACATTGCCCCTTCTCCCTCCACCCCTCTTCCCATCCCCTCACTTCTACACCACCACCAATGGGGGTACCATGCCCCTCTACAACCCCTCGGAAAACCATCAAACGTGGGAACCGGCTTCACTTAGCTACTCTGACTGGTCGCTCTGCTGTCACAAAATCCTCTGACATCTGTCTACTTCTTGAGGATCTTGTCTTGGACGTCCTCGCTCTTACCAAATTGTGGTTCATTGCAAGCTCTGTCACTGCTCTCGACACTCTCCTCCCTGAGGGATACAAAATCCTTTCAAAACCCAGACCCAACTGAAATGGTGGTAGAGTGGCCCAGTTCTTCCCTGAGTGGGTCCCTGCTTCCATTATTCCTACTCAATCCTACTCCTCCTTTGAATGCCTTGTCTGTAGGCTGGGGGTCTCCCTCACTTTCTTTCTCAACCCTCGCCACTATCTACAGACCCCTTGGCACTATCACCCTCTTCATCTCTAAATGGGATGACCTTGCCTCATCTATTTCCACCTCTTCTTCCAAACTCCTCTTGCTTGTTGACTTCAACATCCACCTTGACTCCCCTGAAACATCCACCTCTCAGTTACGGGTCCTCTAAAACTCAATCTCTCTCACTATTCTTCCCTGCGGCCCGATTCACTCTGCTCGCCACACTCTTGATGCTCTCATCTCTGGTGACATTCCCATCTCTAATCTGGTCACCACCCCCCTCTTCTTATCTTACCACTCTCTCCTTTCCTCCTATATGGGGCCCCTTGGCCTTCTACCCGAGCCCCCTCCTGCACTGCCAGCCTCCTTCACCATCATTCGACCAATGAAGCGAGTGACAGTTTCTGATTTCGCTTCCACCTTCAACCCCCCCACTTCCGCTCCTAACTCTCCCTCTGACTCTGTCCTTGCAAATCTACTTCTTGCCATCTCCAACACTCTCAACATCCTTGGCCCTGCCATTAGAATCTGTATAAAATCTACCACCAAGAACAACATCTGGTACGACTCTGATCTAGCATCTCTGAAACGCAAGTGCAGAGTTTCTGAATGGAAGTGGCATACCTTGGGCTCATTCTCTGACAAACTGCCCTGCCACCTGCTCCAATGGCAATATCACTTCTCTAACCACTCTAAAAAGTGGCCCACACTCAAGCCCGCATCACTGGATCTTCTAACAACACAGCCAAATGTTTGGGAGAATTCTTTGTTTAGGCTGAATTTCCTAACCTAGTGAGTCCCCCAGCAGCTTTGCTGGATTTCTGGAGTTTGTTTTTTTCCATCATGCCAAGAGTGAGACTCTTTTTCTCCCACTCTTGGACATGAATGTGTGTAATTCCTTTGAATGTCAATGTGTTCTATGGGCCATGGGGTCCTTTACTCCATAGGGACTCATATGTTTTGCTATGTGTGTAACACCGCACCCTCCATGCCGTAACACTGGGGCGTCCTAGCGGACCTCCATCATAGACTCCATACCTGGGGACTGACTACTGTCTCCCCGGGCATGTAAAGTCACCATTGGCTTTACTAGACCTAAATTTACTAACAGAACTAGTACCAACCATCCTATTGTGGACGTACTAGTAGGGGTAATTCGATTACTCCTGGGTCTGTTATTCGAGGGGGCACTGTCCCGTCCCCCCTCGTCGAGTTTTGGCTGGTGGTAGTGGAAACTACTTGTTATATTCGACCCCGAATATACCCCTATGGGATTCTTCCCATTGTTGGAGATTGATACTTTTTCTTGTTAATCTCTAACATACCACCGGTCTACTTATCTTAAATAAATCTATCGGATGGTATTTTCTGCCAGAACTCGGCTTTTTAAAAATGGCATCTGTGTTCGTCTCTGTGACTCCTAAACCAAAGGTCGAGCCCTTTGTTCCACTTTTGGCGGGCTTCTGTACAGAGTCCCTCCAAAGTGGTGCCATTCTGTCTGGGTTACCACAGGGGTGTGGGAGGGGGTTTAGGCACCCTGGACCGAGTTGCCTTGCCAACTCCGGTCGCACTCTGGTGTGATTGGCCCAAGTGGTTAGCCTCCCCGCTCACCACTTAGCGTGTGTTGATTGACAGCTAGGCTGAATGAATGGGGGTTTTCTGCATAAAAGCAGGGCTTTTGGGACTGGATCTTCAGAAGTCGCCACAGGACCTAAGAATCCGACGAGGGTAAAGCTGAGCCGACCTGCACCGATGACACCTCCGGTGGAGCCCTGCTGAACCGACTCACCACTTTCCGACGACAGAGGAGATCTCCCTGCCGGAGAGTCTGTTCCCCTGACTGGTGGAAACAACCAGTCCCCTTTTGCTTTTTCTTCGCCTCAGGACGCAGTGGTTGAATTGCCCGTGCAGAGCACCTTGGCAACCGGATAGCTACTACCCCTGTACCGCGACCAAAAGGTGGTGCCTTGTGACGGAGCTCTCCGCGGCTGGTCTCTTCCCTGGTGGTGCAACGATCTTCAACTTTCCTTCGACGACAAGATCATCTCTTCTCTTGGCAAAGACCGGACGTGCATCCACCACCAGGAACCACTGCCCCCACCGGAGTTGTCTCTCCACAATCAAGGTACTGTGTCCGCCTGGCTTCCCTTGTTGCCGGATAGAGTGAGGTGTCTTAATCCTCGCCTCTCCATAGGGTTGCCTCCAAGCTTTCTCTAGCGTGTTGTTCTGAACTGGTCCAATCTGCCGATAACAATTTTCTGCAAAGACTCGAACGCATTTCCACTAAGATACTTTTTGGGACATATTGCCTCGCCTCTCTCCGAGTGGGCTTGGCCTCTGAACTTTATGATCTACCTTGGTTCTTGTCTTCTTGCCTTGCATTTGTTCGTAAAGTATTGGAACCGTGTTGAATTCGTAACCTGCTTATTTTTCTCTCCCGTCCTAACGAATACTAGAGTGCCATCTAGATTGAAGCATACACCTCTGTCTGCAAATAAGTGATGCTGGTAAACCTAGACTTGTCGAACTATTGTTAGGGGGATTGATCTTTTTCTTCGTAGAGTAATTGTAATTGAAGTGTTTGCCGTAATAGTGCCAGAGTGTTTCCTATAGATGTGTCGTTATAAATAAATACCTTTATATCTTTACACTGAAGCCTTGTTGCGTGTTTGCTTGTCTTACTGTGAAGAATTTCCCTATGTTGTATACTCCACATACTGCCTAACTCTTCTTGATGGAAGTCTGACTGCTCAGCCACAGCTACCAAGTGAATCTGTGTGGTACAGACTGCTACCAAGTGGGTTCACCACCAAACACCTATAGTCCTAAATCTTTTGCAGTGGTCCCAGAGGGAACTGCACAGGTTTCCGCCTAACACCAAACTTTTCAAAATCTGCAAGGACCTTGCCAATCCACTTGCAGTCTCCACCTCTCTCATTCCTTCCCAGGCCATCTGCACTGCATTGGTCTCCCACTTCACATCCAAAACTCAGGACATCCTGTCCTTACTCTCCTCCACCTCCATCTCCTCTCCCACTCCTACTCCCCTCCCTCGCCCCCCTCCTGCTAACCCCCTCACTCTACTCCCTCCTGCCCATAACACCGGACAAGTCTCTAAAGTGGTCTGCTCTATGAAGGCCTCCTCCAAACAGGTGCTTCCTGCTCTCTCAGAACCATTAAGGACTCATCTCCTCTCTCGCCCCGGCCCTTGCAGACTTCTGTAACCACCACTTCCCTCTGACTCTTTCCCTCTATCCCTAAAGCACTCCCTTGCACACCCTCTCTTAAAAAAGCCATCTGCTGATCCCTCCTGCCCAGCTATTGCCCGGTCTCTATTAACCACATCCAGGGTAAACTCTTTAAAAAGTTGGTTCTCCCCCAACTGACCCTCCACAATGATCTTGTTGGCTACCTTCATGACCACCAATCTAGAATTCAGGCATCCAGAGGCAGGTAAACTGCTCTCCTGAACACCTGCGAAACCATGCTCACAAATCTCGACTCCAACTCTCCTGCTGTTCTCACTCTCCTCGATCTCTCCTCTGCCTTTGACATGGTCAACCATTCCATCCTCATAAAGCTACTCTGTGACACCTTCGGCATCACTGGCTGGGAACTGGACTGGCTGACCGCTTTCCTCACCAACCACCCTTCCCAGATGCACTGCAATTGAGCCCTTTCTCCTCCTTCACTACCCTCTCTACCTGTGATGTCCCACAGGGCTCTATCCTATCCCCCTTGCACTTCAATTCTATCTCACCCCTCTTGCTCATCTAATCTCCTTCCTTCCATCCTCATGTCCATTGTTATGCCAATGACACACAGCTTCCTTCAAACTTCCCTCTACTTTACCCACTTCCTCCTCTCTCACACCTGACTGTCTGTGCACCATTCAGGCATGGTTTTTGTTCAGCGAACAATCTCTTTCTCAATGCCAGTAAGATGGAGATCTTCCTCATCGCGAGAGCTGTGCCCTCTTTTCCTCCTACCCTTGGGCCATGATCTTTGAACCATATAATCCCACCATCATGCAAGGCCAAAAACCTCTCAGTCATTTTTGACTATGTTCTCTCCTTCACCTCTCACATCATGGACCTTACCAAAAAGTCCCACTTCCAACTCCACATCCTTAGAGGCATTCTTCCTTTTCTCACCTTCCCCGAAGATCAATGTCTCCAAGCTCTGGTCTTTTCCAGACTGGACTACTGCAACATCCTCTTTCTCAATCTCCCTATTTCCTCTCTTTGCCCCCTCCAGCTAATCCAAAATAAGGCTGCAAGACTTATCCGTGGCCTCAATTCCAGGGACCGTATCTCTCCAGCCCTATAAATCTCTCCACTGACTTCCAGTGGCTGCTAGGATCAATTTAAAGATATTCATAATCATCCACAAGGCCTTCTGAGGCCTGGGACCACACTATCTGCAGTGTTCCCTCCCTAAATATTCCCCTACTAGAGCACTACATTCCTCTTATTCCAACTTTCTGTCTGTCAAACGTTTCTCTAAGCAGAGAGTGGGGGGCAGATCTCTCTCGCGGCTGGTGGCCCCCTTTGGAACAGCCTCCCTGGCACTCTCAGATTTGAACCGGACCTCCTTAAGTTCCGGAAACTGCCAATATCTCTGCCCTTCTTTACCTCTCTCCCTCTTCCCCTTCCTTGCTAAGCACCCCACTGCCGCTGTGACCAGTGGCCTGATCCACATGAAGCCCAAAGGCTCTCAGGCCCTTCCTCCCAGTCATTACATCACCCCCCACCACTTCATTGCCCTCTGGGCCCTTGCCTGGTGACTTCACACACAACCCTTGAGAGCTTTCTATACTAGCACTTAGCCTGAGGTGCTCCTCCTTGCTCCCCTTAGCACCTCCCTCTTGAGCCCTCCGCCAGCACCTGTCCACTCCTCTGCTTCCCCTTTCTATCCCCCCACACTTCTCACAAATGCACTTGCTCGGCTGAATGCCACAAGGCCTAGTAGGACCACAACTGTATATATATTATTGTTGCATTTTTGTTCGTTACCACTGTTATTAGTTCCCCCGTTCCCCTCCCATTTAGCCTAGTGGTGCTTTGAAACACCATTCTGTTGTATAAAGTGCCTTACAAATGATCATTAAATAAATAAATTAATTAATTAATAAATGATTAACTACATCAGCCCTTACAGTCTGGTCCATGGCCTTGCAGGTTGGAAACTATCATTTGGAACTATCAAGGTAACAAGCATCCCTGTGCTGCCATGTCTCGCCCCTTTCACCTCCCCTCCTCATAAAATGTGTCCAAGAATGTTATCCTGTCTAGAGCCAAGAACCATATTTGTCTGGCAGTTATGTTTTTGGGGCCATGAAATGGTTTCTTCCAATGCCTCAACGCTTAATTGTCTGGTTCTGGGATTCTCCTGAAAAATGCAATTGTGATGCCTTGTGATATTGAAGAGTTTGTAGAGGGCACTGGTTCCTAGGCTAGGAAGTCCTGTTGTGTGACAGCCACATCATCTCCTTAAAGACATATTTGGATTGTTTATTTGTGTTTGTGTCTTGAGTATCCTTGTATTTAATGCTCTAGGTACTTCCTCAGGACCCAAATATTAATCTCTTGTCTTATGGTGCAGGCACAGTCAGATTTGTTTTTTATGGACCATGTCATTTCAGGTTGCCATATAGTACTTACCCTCTTCATCAATCTATTTCAAATATATATTAAAACATTTATTAAGGAACATCAGAAGAGCAATAACATCATGTCAGGGTGGCTTTATAATGTTTATGAAATTATTATTTGTATGTCAAACTTGAGGTGATGGTGTTTTCAACTAAGCTATTACTTAAGAATGTGAAGGAGGTGAAAAGTTCCTTAGGACTTTCTATTTCTTTTTTTATATAGAAAATGCAGTGGTAATTATTCTACATGGACACACCACATTATGATTGTAGCCTCAAGTTAACATCAAATAATGTATTAAATTGCTGAGAAAAGTGGAAAGAGGTATTTTCCCTAGTATGCCCTTTACAGCAGCTGGACGGTTTTGAGGTGTTCTGTAAGGTGTATAGGGCCTCTATTATCCCAACAATCAGTGGATGAAATAAATAAGGAGCTAGAGCATTATCACAATAAACAAAATATGGTCTTATAGATGAAGAGTTTATAGCTACCAGTTTAAGAGGATGTCCCAAAGTCTAGTTGACACCTTAAATGCAGAGAGGCTTGAATGATGGAAGACTGATGGGGGAATTGCAACCAGTTTTTGGATGAAAACTATGAACAAGGACTTTGAACAAAATGGGAATTAATTTGCAATGTATATGCTGAATAGCCTAATTAGAGCTACACATGAATTATTGCTAGCATGATTTTCTATGCATAGAAATTAAAGGCATATGGTTGTTTTGGGATTTCATTACCAATGTACCTCTTCCTCGTACTAATTTGCAATTTTAAATTTTAGTAACCTTTGTTTCCTTTTTTAGAAATAGAAAATACTTTTCTCTGCAATAAAGTGGTCTCGTTTTTTAGGGGAACAATGTATTGTCAAGAATATTTACAGTTATAATTCCCAAAAGAATATCTCGGTTTACACTGGAAAATATTAGGTTTCCTTTTACAAATTGAAATTTCATGTCCTCGACTATTTAAGCTATTATTTTCATTAAAACATCAAAAACAAGCGATGAGCAGCAGACAGGTGGAGAATTACAACAGGGAAGTCAAGTCAATCTATCTATACATATCCTGATAAAATGTCAAATGGCAGAGTACTGAGTGTACATTACAGTGCCTGCAGTAGGGGCCCTGTAGTTATGGGTAAGTTGCTGAACTCATAGAAAGAGCTCTTTTTGGGTGGCTTATAACTTTGTACCACCCAGGCTGAATCCTCACCAAACTTTGCCAAAATGTTTTACGGCCCCTTTGGCGCGATTTGGTCTAGGGGGGGCAAGGTTATGGGGGGTCCCATAATTTGCCGAAATCCTCTTAGACACATTGGAAAAATGCGTTGCTCGCTTACAGCCCAACCGCTGGATGGATTTTCACCAAATGTCTGCCTGGAGCGGTATCCTGGTCCCAAAAGAGTGCTTTAATAAATTTGGTGTAAATCCATCAAGTAGTTTTAAAAATAACTGGCAAAAGTAGGTAAAAAAAAATAACCGATATCTGGGTCCGGTGTGCGGACTCACTTCCCAATTCAGAGTCCGTGGATGCCTCTGGGCTAATTAGGGGGCAGCGTGATGACCGCGGACATTGTACGCGCCCGCTGTTTTGGATGGTGAAAAAATTGATGTGAGACATATTTTTGTCGGATTCTGGCCGCAGATAGCATGGTGTGGAAAAGGTCTGGAAAACACATTTGGGGTTATTTGGTGGCCGAAAGAAGGGCTTGAAAAGGGTGGGGGAGTGGAATGTATTTGATATGGAGCTGTTTTTAAAGGTGAATGAATAAAAGTGTGCAGGAGGATGAGCCAATAAGTATTGAGGGACTAGTGGAGGATTTGAAGTGCACAGAAGAACAGCGTACAACGTGTTTTCTTTGTTGTGCTTAGTGAAGATGGCTGTGGCTATGGCTGTGAAGAAGCAGAGTGTGTGAATGGTTGGAGATTCCTTGATCCATTCATTGAAGGTTGATAGTGAATCTCGTGGCATCTCTGCTACTATTGGATTATACGAAGTGGAAGTTTCATGGTATCCAGATTGTAGGTTAAATTGGGTAACCTTATTATCATTCTGTAAGAGAATGGCTCACTTTAAACGTCCAGATATTATTGTTGTAGATTGTGAAGGTAACTGTTTGGGCTATGTGACTCCAGGATCTTTGCAAGTTGCACTAAAGGATATGTTGAGAAGCCTAATGGAACTGTTTCCAGATGTCAAAATAATTCTTTCTGAAATCAATTGAAGACAAATATGGAGACGTCCAAATTTGTTTTATACTTAGATCAAAGAAGGTAGACAGTTTGTGAATGGAGGTTTATGTGCTTTTTTATATGCTTCAAGAATGGCATCTTTTGACAACGAAAATATGAAGTTGGATGATGTAAATAATTTTCGATGAGATGGAGTGAATTTGACTGATGTCGGAAATCAGATTTTTATTTTCAATATCCAAAATGCACTGAAACAATTTTTGTGAACTTGTGAAATATGTTGTGAAGTATTATTTTAGTAGTTGTAGAAAAAGAAAATAGAAGCAGATGGGATCATCTTCCCCACAGGAGTATGCTGGTGGCAGGAATGGTTGAGGAAGATGGGGTAGAGGATTTATTTATCTGCATTTGTATAGCGCGCTTACAGCCCAATGGCATCGAGGTGCTGTTAACCTGCTTCTCAATGAGTAAGAAACAGCCTTTTTGAAAGCACCCAGGTGGTTGGATCTGGTATGGTGGTGCATATACGTGGTCCTGAAGGAGTACTGCCCATGTTGTCTGCAACTCCACACTCAATACATTCAACACAGGCAGCCCACGACTTTCGGAACCCCCTAGGGTCTTACAGAACCACTATACTCATTACTGTCTCCAGGTGCTGGAGGTAGGCACTCCCTCTACCTATTTTTTGTGTTCTTCGTCATCCTCCAGTGCATTACTTTTAGAAAGCATACTTTTTGGCAGCTGATAACTTTGGCGCCATTCAACAAATTGCCAGCAAACTTTGCATAGAGGTGAGGTGTGTCATCATTTTTCAAACTGTGACCATATAGTGCTGTGAGGAAAGAAGTCTGGAAAATATATTTGGGTTTATTTTGTGAACAAAAGAGGGCATGTAAATGTGGGGGAGTGGAAAAAGTTGATATACAGCGCTTTTTATTGGTGAAAAACCTGTGTTGGTGATGGCGTGAGTGCTGTGAAATTTTGGGTTCATGGATGTTATTGAGATTGGGGGTTAGGGAGGTCTAGGTGAGTCTTGTTATTTGAAGGTGTAGTGTACATATTTGTTATATGGTTTAATTCTACTGTGATGGATGTGGCCAGTGGCCAGATTCTTGGGGGCATGGCCATAGACTGTGTACCCAAGAATCTAGCCACATACACTATAATAATATGTGTATAGTTATTATAAGGGGAGTATACCGTATTTGTAATATGGTGTATTTATATAATTGAAGTGTATATGATATTTTTGATTGTAGTAGTGCTCCTTGACCTCTCCTCTGCCTTTGATATGATGAACCATTCATTCTTTATTGAACGCTTCCATGATACCTTTGGCATCACAGACAGCGCACTGGACTGGCTGGCCTATTTCCTAACTAACCACCCTTTCCAGCTAGAACTTGGTTGTTTGTCCTCCACCACCCATCGTTCTACCTGCAGCTTCTCCCCGGGTTATATCCTATCGTTGTGGCTTTTTATTATGTATCTCATCCCTCTGGCTCACCTCATCTGCTCCTTCTCTTCTAATTTCTAGTGTTATGGTGATGATACAGAGCTTTGCTTTAAACTTCCCTCTACTACTTTCTTATGCACCTGTCTGATTCCCGATTGTCTGTCTGCCATCCAGGCATGGTGTGCGGCTAACTATCTCTGTGTGAATGCCAGTAAGACAACGATTTTCCTTATTGGGACACCTGTGCTCTGTTTCTTTCCTACTTTCTAGCCACTGTCCTAGGGCTCTCTATCCTCACCATCATGTGAGGCCATAAACCTTGGGGTTATCTTTAAATCCCCTTTTTCCTTAACTCCTCACATGTTGAACTTTTTGAAGAAGGGCCATTTTGAGCTTCCCCTCTTTACAAGAATTCTATGTTTCCTTACATTAATTCAGAAGCTGAATGTTTCGAGAGCCCTGGTCTTCTGTAGGCTGCACTACTACAACAGCCGCTTCATCAACCTCCCCCTTTGTTCCGTATGGCTCATTTAGCTAATCTAGAATAGGTTACAAGAGTTATGCTTGGGCTGAAGGCTAGGGATCGTATTTTGCCAACATTTAAATATCTAAACTGGCTTCTTGTGGCAGTAAGCATGACATTGAAGACTCTCTGCAACATCCTCAAGGTTTTCTGGGGCCTGGGACCACACTATTTCCAACTTTCTGTCCCTAAATGCTCCCCTGCTAGAGCCTTGTGTTTTTTTTAACTCCTATAGTTTTCTTGTGAAACGCCTCTCCAAACAGAGAGGGGGGTAGATTTCTCTGTTTAGCTGGTGCCTTTCTTTTAAACAGTGTCCCTGTCCCTTTTAAACTTTGAGCTGAACATCCTTAAATTCCACAAACATTTAAAAACTCTGCTTTCGTCTTCCTCTTTCTCGCTCTCGTTTCTCTGCTAACTCATCCTACTGCCACTGAGATGGCTGCCTGGTGCCTCATTAACTTCACAGGTTCTAGACACCATACCTAACTGACACCAGTACCCCCTCCTTCAGCACGCCCTTGCGGGCCCACTGCCTGGTGGCTGTGGACCACAACCCTGGGACTCTTCCTCAGCACTTATGTAGTGACTTTCCACATGGTGTAGCATTCCAGCCTTGCTTATGTCATCATCTTTCAAGGTGGAACCCTCTGGCTCGTGTGCTTACGATTGCCTATTACATGAATAGAACTGTGAGGCCAGATTGAAGGAAAACTGTTTACTGATCCGAGTCCGGTGGGGCTCACATAATCTCCTTCCCACTTTCCGTTTTTATATATGCTATAAAAATAAATCCTAATCAATCTCAATATTGAGTGTCAGCCTTTTATCTACATATTACACATGGGCACTGATTGGCTCTTCCTTCCCTATCTCCCATCAGCACTTGCCCATCCCTAAACCCCCTTTCATTAATACAAATGTCTTACTGAACAATGCATGTGTGCATTTATAGCAGCGCTGCGTACAATTTGTTTGTATAAATAAAGGAAATGCAGATAGAAAATATTTGTAGAACATTGTTAAGTGGCAGTTGGTGTGTAGAAGTTTAATATGTTGTTAGGGTTACATGTAGAGTTTTTGGAAGTGATTGCAGGATGGATGTGTGACTGAAAGCAGGCAATGAGGGAGTTTTAATGTTAATGTTAAAGGATATTTGTACTGCGCACTATCACCACCGGAGTGTCCCCTGGTGCTCTGGCGGCTCTGACAAAAGGGGAAGGGGGTGAGTTAATGGGAATAAGCTGGAAAAGTGCAAGAGAGCAGTATTGTGTTGTTGGTGGCCTCAGCCCAGTGGGTCCGTTGGCTGAGCTTGGGGTGTTTTTACTGTCGGTAGCCGCTGTGTACTGCTGTGTGAGTCTATGTGTGTTTTGTTTTGTTGTTGCAGTGTAATGACGTTTGTGCAGATTGTTGTGTTGTAGGCTTGTGGTTGTGTTTTGGTTAGAGTTTGAGAGGTGTATGCAGAGGGGTGAAATTGTTAGTGGATTGGTTAATTGGTCTTACTGCCCCGAAGTGAGCCGCTGAATTTCTGTATTCTCTCCAGGTAGGGTTTTCAAGTATTTCTGCCTCTCTGTTCTGATCTGAGCTGTCCGATACTCACATTCCCTTTCACACATGGCCTCCACTCACATTCATAACCTTGTCCAAGTTCGGAACTGGCCATCTACGTGACACATGTTTGTATGTGGGGCAGGCAAGTGTATGTGAGTCCCTTCAAATTTGGCCCAGAGAGCATTCCCAATTTAGTCGGTGCGCAGCATTGACTAGCCGAGGCTACTTCATCCATATGTGGTGGGTGGTTGGCCTTCCTCATCTTATTCAGTTGTTTTAGCAAGCTATCGTCCACTAGCCCTTTCGCAATGTGACACATGCCATTGCTTGCATTACGTCTAGGGGTGGTACCTGCCTTCATTCACAACTCCATATGGTCAGTGTCCATGCCAATGTCTACAACTTAGTTCAAGTGTGGTAAGTGCTAACATTCACATAACTCTATAAAAGTATGACACCTGGTAGCAATTATGGGGCGGGTGAGGTAGTTGTCTGGAGTTGGCTAGGGATGCTGATGTCTGTCCTTATGGGTTTCGCTATTGTCCTGTTTGACTTAGCGTCATCTTTCTTGTTTTGGTAAGAGTTTCTCTGTTCAGTTATGGGTGTTGTCAGTGTCCTCTTAAATTTAGTCATCCCTTCCTTTGTGTTTCCCATTCGGTTGTTTTGGTTTTTCTGTTTGAATCTGTGGTGTTGAAGAGCCATTTTATTAGTAATTTTCTGAATTGTAGGTAATCTCTGGTGTTTCTTATTTCTTTCGGGATGGTGTTGCAGGTTTTTGCAGCTGAGTGGGAGAAGGAGGAGACTCCAAGTTTTTTCTTAAGTATGGTTTTTTGTTCCAGACGGATTTCGTTGCTTGATCTGAGGAGTCTTGTTGGCTTGTAAATTGTTATTTTTTTTGTAGGAATTCTGCTCCTTGTCTGCTGATTGCCCTGTGTTTTATGTACATTGTTTTGAAAGTGACGCATGGTTTAACTGTGAGCC
This sequence comes from Ambystoma mexicanum, assembly GCF_040938575.1. NCBI lineage: Eukaryota > Metazoa > Chordata > Amphibia > Caudata > Ambystomatidae > Ambystoma > Ambystoma mexicanum. The sequence continues at coordinate 488,269,674 of NC_090933.1, read as the reverse complement.
AGTGCAGTGTTTTTAGGGCTGGAGTGATGTGGTCTCTTCTGGATAGCTTGAGGAGCAGTCTGGCTGCTGTCTTTTGGATTTGTTGTAGTTTCTTCAGGAGGTGTTCTGGTATTCCGAGGTAGAGGATGATTGCATAACATAACAACAAAGACCAACTGCTTCTCCATCAAATAATTCAACCACAAAACTGTCTAGTACAAAATCAACTGCAGGTCCAAAAGAATACAAATACAGAAATGTCTCTTCTCAAAAACAACTACCCACTACCTTCACAAAAAGGCCCATGAAAGGATGCAGAGGCACAACCCTCTGGTCCGTTTAAATTCAGCAACAAAAGAGGAGTAAATTGCTATGCAAATGTAGCAATCAATTTTCTCTTTCAATTACCACAGATTGTTCACACCATTTACTTAAACGGCTTGAACTAGCTGTCTTTGCAACTGCTCATCCTTCATATAAATGTCACAAATAATCCTGACAGCACTTACAGTGTCTCAGGTATAAGGCAAGAATTGGACTACTGTACCTGCATGGTAAAATTCACCATGAAGACATAGGAAGATCCACAAAAGTTTCTAATGTCCAGATGTGTCATTACATTCAAGCCAACCACTTCTTTTTTCAACATATGCAGTATGGTGACCTGAAGTGGTTTTGACACCAGTGTGGTAGATTATGCCTACTGTTGTGAAGGTTTTCTTTCCAAGAGATACTTGGCCGTGTGTGAAGCTAGTTAGCTCACAGTTATTGTTGGTACCATCTGCATTGTACTGTAGAAGCATTAGTATGACATATTGGCCTTATGAGTTTATTTGTATGCTCGAACGATTGTCTACATTGCAAAAAGGGAACAACATGCTATGATTTGCATTTTGGAGAAGCTGCTGAAATGGAATGGATTCACAATGTGGTATAGATACATACACAAATCGTTCATTAGGGATGTGCTCTTATGAAACATGGTTACAGAGAGTTCATCAATGTTTCCAAGTGTATAAAATCTGGAAGAATACATGTATAGGATTGTATTTGGTTTCTAGTACTTGTAGTTATTACATTAGGAATTCTTGTGGATCTTCCTGTGTGTTTAAGGTGCATTTTACCATTCCTGCAGAGTAGTCTAATTCTTGCCTTATACCTGAGGCACTGTAAGTGTTTGCAGGATTATTTGTGGCCCTTGTATGAATGAGGAGCATTTGCAAACACAAGTGGGACATGGGACAGAAACAGCACTATTGGATCTTAAAATCCAAATGGACGAGTTCAAAGATAAAGGTAAACTAGCCCTGCTCATTCTACTCGACCTCTCTGCAGCATTCAACCTAGTCAATCATAAAATTCTCTGCAATCACCTCTCATTAGCTGCCCACTTCTCACCCAAAGCAATCTGGTGGATAAAATAATTTCTTACAGACAGAACAATGAGAGTATTCTCAGCCGGTGCAGCACTCACAACCCAGACAGGTCACCTGTGGTGTACCACAAGGGTCCTGTGCCTCACCGACACTTCATAACATCTTTACTAAACGCCTTTTTGACCGGTTGATGACTTGGGTGTCACCTACTCTAACTATGCAGATGACACCCAAATCTTCATTCCCATCATTGGCTCTCGTGCCATCGACTCAGCCTCTCTCAACGTCAGTTATAAAACAATACAAATCTGGATGTCCCACCACAGCCTGTGTCTAAATGATGAAAAGACTGAACTTCTCCATATTGGGTCTCAACTGCATCTCAACAAGCTTGACATCGCATTTAAATCCTTCAATATTGACAGCAATACCATAAAGGTGTCCAAGGCAGTAAAAACCTTAGGATTCTACCTAGACTCAGCTCTGACATTAACTAAACAAGTTAATGCCACAGCCTCTGCAGCAGCCCACACCTCCAAGCTAATCAACACGTGCAGACCTTCTTATTATCCCCTGAAAGCTGCATTACCCTAGCCAGAGCACTCATCCTGTCCAGACTGGACTACTGCAATGCTCTTTGTACCGGCACCAATAACCACAATTTGAAAAACCTTCAGGTGATACAAAATAACGCTTCGAGTGCAGCTTTAAAAATGCTGAAAAATGTGCACATTTCCTCAACAAGAAGGAACACTCACTGGCTACCTGTTCAAGAATGCATAATTTTCAAAACCCTCACCCTGACATATAAATGCCTACACAAGTCAGCCCTGTCTTACCTGACAGACAAACTCTCTAGACACCAGACCAACAGCCTGAACCTGCTCTACACCCCAAGGTTCAATTTACGGAAATCCCTGAGACAGCAGCTTCCCAACTATAGCTGAGAAACACTGGAACACCCTACCACCCACACTAAGGTCAGAAGACACCTTCTGTGCCATGCAAAAATCCATGAAAACTTGACTATTTACACAGGAGACTAGCAACTAAATCCAGGCGTCAAGTAGCCTACCATATGCTTAGCATCTAGTCGAGTTACATGCCATTACTGACCTCTTGTCCTACTATGTCTGCCAGAAGTCTGTGCAACTTTGCAACCTTGCACCACTGTGTTCTCCTTTGCAGAAATGTGCCTAGATGAGGCCAGACCTTTGTGTAACTATGTAACTTGCATCTATGTGATCTTATACTGTTATTTACTCTTCTGTAAGAACAGCGTCTAGATGCCCTCGGGCTGGGTGGGCTATGTAAATTACAACATAAATACATTAAATAAATAAATAAAACTGGTCAGGGCCGTTTGAGTAAATGTTGTGTACAAATAATGGCAATTGGAAGAGACAATTGATTGCTGCATTTGTATAGCAAGCTACACCACTTGTGTTTCTGAATTTAAATGGACCAGAAAGTTCTGCTTTTGATTCTTTTGATGGCCCAGTTATTTTTTAAGAAGAGACATGTGTCTGTTTTTCTTCTGATGGATGTACAGTTGTTTTTGGACTGGAGTGTTTTGTGGTTGTATTATTTGATGCATTAGCAGTTTTTTGTTTCTTCAGATGTATCGCTGAGAGGTTCTGTTTGTATTACTTTTCTTTTTAAATATTTTCTTTTTTCAGGTACACGGTACATAGCTAGGTGGGTGGTGTACAGTGCATGTAGCCTGTTGTATTCTAGGATGCAAGGAATGTCATTGTTGACTTTGCTTGCATCAAAATTGACTAGGAATAGACCATCAAGTGTACGCAGATGCAAAAGTGCTACATAACTCATATATTCTTTAAAGACTGCAATGCCAATGTGAAACACTGTGTGATATAGGGTTAAACCCTGTGATGTATGAATATTGACTACATATGCAAGGGATAGAGTGAATTCTTCTTTGCATATGTACATGTCTTTGAAAAGAACAAAATGTGCTATTGTGTTGTCTATTTTTTTAACCTCTGCAAGTTTGTCAAAGTGGATATTGACAAACTGAATGCTGTTCTCATATGGAGATTGTTGGAAGTCTACATGTCATCCCAGAGGTCTTTTAGCTCTATTTTCTAAGCTTTGGTGAGATAAGATGTGACCTATCTTGCAACTGCATTGGAAGTGTCTGCAATGTACTGGATGCCTATATTTGCATTCCACAAGAGGACAATGATTGTATTGTAATCATTGATGTGCTTGGATGCTTGCTCCCTTTTAATGTTTGTGCTTTGTCTAACAGAAGACATTATGCTATTTACTTGTCCTGTTGTGGAAACTGGTCTAGGGAAACGAAAGTGTCCTTTGGTATATTTTTTAATCTTTGTTTTTATATCGACTTGTGCAGTATTTGACACACTTATGTTTTTAGATGCATAAGATTTGTGTATGTGGGTCACTCTCTGTGGATTCTGAAGGGATGTCATAGGTAATGCATTTTTAAATAAATTATAACACAGTGGCATCACTGTCAAGCCCAAATTCGGGAGCATCTTTTATCAACAAAAGCATTTGGATGTGTGGTGCTCCTCTGGATGGATTCCACTTCTCAGAAAGGAGGGGCAGTTTTGTTGCAGATGAAGGGCAGCATGGCAATGAAGCGATGGTGAAAGTATATTGATACATTAAAAGGGTCAAGAGAACATCGTTCTCCTGGTGTTTTTATATCTATTCCTTCTTTTTTTTTGGTTTGCAGTTAGTACAAAGTCATGCAAGTACTCCCAATGCATATTCTGCACAACTAAATGTAACAAGCCATGTGGGAGTCCAGGTTCCTTAGCATACAACAAACACCAGTGTGTTGTCAGAACCAGAATTGTTTTGTACCACACATGATTCTTGAAGAGATTAGTGGTACTTGACAGCAACATTTTATTGTTGTCTTTTATCTTTTGAAGCAGTTGGATAGGGGACATGTTTAAGATATTAGAGGCTGTTTTTAATGTGTGTGCATCTCCATAACATAGAGTTGCTAGTTTGCTTTGCAACATGAGGTGGAAAATGTATTCTACATTTTGTCTAAATCTGGGGTGTTCAGAATGCATTCATAAAGAGCGATATTCTGATGCACTAATTTGTGTGGATCTTTCATCATATCTGCCTCCTTTTCCTATAGAAAAGATTAGAGGAAAAGAATGTGCTTCTACACTTTTTTTCCATATACTCATTGGAGAGCCTTTGTCTTGACACATTTAGATGTTTCTCATGCATCTGCTATGGTGTCTTTGGAGTGTAGTGGGTGAATTGTATATTGGTCTAAAATGGTGTGTGCAGTAACAGGATCGACACATTCAAATAAGCCAGTTTGGGCTGAATCTTGAATTATTAGAGTGGTTTCTTTTAAGTATTCTTCTATAGTTATATCACTGTAGTATTCAATGTTTTCTTTAAGAAATTGTAGGGCTTGTCTGACTTTGTTTAAGTCAACTAGGTGTTGCCAATTTTCTTTGTTTTTTGTTGGTGCACAATTTACTAGCACAATTAATTATTGATCTATTGTCCATTCTACTCTTAGAGTTTCTACATTTTCTTTAAGATCTAATGGCAACTATAACACTTTGCGATGGATGCCTTTGAGGGCTTATTATAGCTTCAAATTGTTGTACTGTTTGGATTATAATGCTCTCATAAAAATTAAGTTGTTGGACAGCTTTTGGAAGTTTGAAGATTTCTAAGTTATTAGTACCAGCATGTGATGGCATTTGGTTATTGTCCAACTTCGTTTTGTAGTATGTGCAAACTATGGAGGGGTCAGATATTTTGTATTTATTTTCTGCTGTTAGGTGTGAAGCTTATTGGAACCAATGGGATTCCTCATTGGTTTCTATTTTGTAGGCCATATCTACTATTTTGGTGCTCTTTTTATAAACAGTTCTGTGACAACAGACATATACTTTGTTGTTTCAGCAGATGTGTTTCGGTACTTAACTATTATTATTACATGTGTGTATGTGTTTGTAAGGTGGGTGTTGTTTGTAAGTTTTCGCTAATGTTTTCAAAAGTTTCTGAATTTTGTAATCAACTTCAATTACAAAATATTTACATTGCATCTGTTCTATTTCTTGAAGGAGTTCTCTGGCAGTGTCAGTGTGGATAATGTAGGGAGCTTTTCCTATAGCAGTATCGGTGGTCAAGAACTTAGGTGTCTGTCTTTCTTCTTCACTTTCCATGACCTCACATGTAGGGGCGGTGTGCCAAAAGGGTTTTCATTCCCTGAAGGTGCTCCGCAAGATCCTACCATTTTTGCCGGTGTCATTCTGCCCACAGGGGGTGTCCTCCCTGATTACATGCCACATTTGCTACTGCAAAGCCCTCTGTCTGGCTCAGCCTAAAGGTCTCATTTATAGGCTGCAGAGCCCTCAGAATATCGTGGCCAGGTTGGCTTCTCTCTTGCCCTATGGTGCCCACATTAGCCCTATTACCTGCTTTTTGCACTGGCTCCCGGTGAAGGAAACAATTACATTTAAATCCCTCAGTCTGGTCCACCAGGCGTACTAAGGGCAAAGAGAGGAATTTCTACAGGACCCATTTCTGTTCTGTACCCTGAATCGGACCCTCTGATCAGGTGTGGACAAGCTTGTGGTCATTCCTGAAATGCAGGCTAATGAATGTCATTGCAGTCCTGTGTGGATGCACACTGGGCAGGAGTCCATGGTTTGTGAAGTTTGTATTCTATTTTTATCTTTTAGTTTTACTTAGTTATTTAGGAATTATCGCAAAGATTTGAAGGATTGTTGCTGTACATTACATATTGAGCTGCCCATCCGTTTGTATACTGGACAGTTTGATTGGGCAAAATGTACATTGGGTTGAAAGTTTGTTGGGGAGGTTTTCTATATAAGGGTTTCTTTTGCCTTAATGTTGTATCCTACCGTTTCGTAGCCTCAGCCATTATTGTCTATGGTAAATTTGAAAAGGTATCTCTGTTGCCATTGCGCATTTTTAGAAGTACCTTTTGTAGTTTATTGATAAATATAGTTAGTGGTTTTATTCTGTTTAATATTAATATGGACAACTTTCTCTTTAATAGAAATTTGCTGGCAATTAGAGCTTCGACGATATGTTTTCTGCAGTAGTTTTTAACGGTAGATCATGACTTTGTAGCTGTTTTTATAAGATTGTTAAGAACTCTGTGGCAGAATTATTTTAGTAAAATTAATTTTCTGGATTGCTTTACTGTGGGTATGCTAATATTGGTAGATATAGTGTTAAGTTCCTTAATTGGTCTGGTTTTGTGTGTACATGTGTTTTTACTTTTAGATGTTGACAGAGGGATGTTAGTTGTTTTACTGGTGGCTGGTTTACTTTTGTTGAGTGAGGTTACTGACTGCTTTGTTTTAATGTTTTCTATACATTGTTTTAGAGGTGGATGAGTATATGTCTTGTTTTTAGTCTTATCTGCTCTATTTTTCTTTGTTTTCTATGGAGTTGCTTTTTAGTAGGCATTGAGTTTGCCTGTTGGGAAAAAAGAATGTTTGTGTTTGGAAATTGTAGAATGTTTATGCATGTATTATTAGGGGGGGCGTGGCTAACTGGCCATGTAGTGGGACGTGCCTGCTGAGAGCTGCTCCTGTGATCCGACGCTGATCCGAAAATGCGCACGCTAAAAATGGACGATTTACCCTATTAATGAAAGCACGGGCGTGTGAATGGATGCCCTTCCACCATTGAAGATAACAGACAATTTGGATGAACGGCGGTAGAGAAACTGACACCTAAACGTGTGGCGGCTGGCAACGAAGTATCCAAAATGGCGGAGGACAATGGCCGAGCGGCCGCGACTGCATGATCAACAGCGTAAGCTGCAGCGGCGAGCGCGAGGGCACAGACGAACATTGTTGTTTGAAACTGTTGGAACTCTCGCCGCTGGGAGCAGAGCTGCGACCCGATACGGAATATATGTGATCAGGCGAAATCGGGCCGTGAGTGAGGCGGCAGAACACGGAAGAAGTGAGGGGCCGTTGACTGGAGCCTATGCGGCCCCCTCCCCCTCTAACAACGTGTAAATGCTGGGCGAGCGTTTACATGCAGCCCTCGAGCGCTAATCAAATGCGCGGATGCTCTTCCGTGAAAACGAAAGTGCGGCTGATGGCTCGGGCGGCATGTGGCTGCTGAGGGATGCAGGCGAAGGGAGAGGAGGTCCGGGGTGCACAAAATAAGTGCCCAGAGTATATAAGGGCACCCGCGTGCGAGCATTGCTGTAGAACAGGAGCTGCACGGCTCCCCTGAGGTCATTCCTTTGTCCCCTCTGCACGGAGGGAAGGGCAACCAGCGCCAGTTCTTCACGCAGTGCCACTATTGCAAGACAGAAATTACCGTGTCTGGGAGGGCTGAGTACCCCCTCGGGACAGACGAACCAGAGGAGGAAACACCTGGGGTGCAGTGCTGCTTATTACAGGGAGGAGATATCTCCTCCCTGACACCAACACAGTGGGGACCAGGGGACTGGTGGCCGAACGCTCACTGGGGCATTCTGTGAATTTGATCACGAATTAATCAGCACTCTGAGGGGCGTGGCCAAGCAGCCATGGAGTAGGCTGCACTATCCGTAAGCTCCGTGATCCGATGTGGTGACCCGAAAGAAAATGCACGCTTCAGCAGAACATCTTAATCGCAGAGCACATGGATAGATGTGTGAATGGTTCAGGCACAGTCTGAGCGCATCGGCGGACTGCTGAAGTTACTGTAACGGAAGATGCGCTACTTTGTATCGGGAGCCGGCGCGGCGAAATGGTAAACAATAAAATAGCGGGAGTGAACAGAGGAATGCCCGGCGGGCAAGTGCCACGGCCCGCAATGGTCCCGACGGCGGTTTAAGGCCCCGGAAGGTCTAGGGCCTGCAGTGCGAGGACACAGGCATAATGCAGCCTGGCATCCTGACACCGGGTGCGAAACCACTTTGAAGGGGACGCTGCAAGCATTCGCTAGCCCCGGAAGATAAGCAATTGCAACAGAGAAAAGACACGGGGGCATTGAGCCAAAGCTGGGCATAATAGCTGTGAATGGTGTGCGGTCTCTTGGACGCAGTGGCAAGTCGGATACGTGGGAGGACACAGCCCACTCGGAACTAGCAACCCGGGTACATAACGAAAGCTGCAAGATGTCGGGGCGAGGGGCTGGAGCTAGAACTAAGATTAAGCAATCCACGATGGAAACATTCGCCAAGACGCAGCAATCTCCGGCGGCCATAGCGTCTAAAGAAGCAGAGGTACCAGGGGAGGGCGCTGCAGCCACTGACAAACAACAGATACTAGCGGCTATAACGGAGCTGCGAGACTCATGGGGGACAGCGATGTCGGACCTGCGCACTTCCCTGGAGGCCAAAATGGATGCAGTGGGCATAGAGGTTGCCCTGCTGAGGCAAGACGTGAGGGGGCTGGCGGAGAGAACAAGTAGCCTGGAGAGCGCCGTGAAAATCAACACGGACACTAGCACGGGCAACGTACAAGAAATCCACGTGCTCAAACAACAGGTAGCCAATCTGGAGACTCGGGCGGAGGAGGCTGAAGGGAGAGCGAGGAGGAACAACATTCGTGTGGTGGGCCTGCCGGAAGGAGAGGAAGGACGGGACCCGACGGACTATATCGAGAATTTGCTCCTACAGGAAATAGGGGCTGCAGAACTCTCGCAGGGGTTTGCGGTGGAACGTGCGCACAGAGCCCTCATGAGGAAGCCACAACCGGGGGCTCCCCCCCGGCCTATAATAGCTAAAATACTGAATTATAAGGATCGTGAGAAGATTTTGGAATACTTCCGCAAAGGAGGAACCATTGAGAGGGCGTCGTGTGCCATCATGGCATATCCAGACTACACAATGCTGGTCCAAAGGCAGCGATTCAGCTATGTGACGATCAAAAGAAGGCTGCGTGCGGCCGGGATCAAATATATGTTGCTGTATCCCGCGAAACTGAAAGTAATACATAAGAGCAAGATGTTTTTTTTCCACACGCCCGAAGAAGCGACGACCTGGCTAGACCTGCAGGGTTGTCCGGAGCAGGAAGCGGATCAAGCGCAAGAATAACACGATAAGTGGCGGGGGACACTACATGTAGAGTGACAGGATGTGCAAGGGGTATCCAATAGAACTGTGGGGCATGGCTATGGCTAAGGGGTAGTGCTGGGTACGGGCGGCGCTGGAAGTAGATCCCATGGACGTGGGCGCAAGCGAGGACTTGAATAGAGTGAAGTGCATATATATGGGGTAATTGTACAGTTAAGCGTGCAGAGTTTTATAGCAATCAGGAGCGACAGGATGCGGGCACCCTATCCCCCCGTATTGGTATTAGTAGGCCAGCCAGTAGGGCGGCCTCACCCCGCGGGGCATCGAGTACAGGCGACAGCCAAGAAAGTGCTAGATGCGGGGGAGCCTGAGATCCAGGGATGGAGCTGGGCAACAGTTGGGGAAAGGGATATGGGGGTTAGGTGGGAGGATGGGGGGAGGGAGGTGTGGGGAGTTGGGTGTGGTGGGGTTTGATAACGGGAGGGGAGGGGTGTTTGGGGTGTGTGAAGTTAAGGGAAGTTTGAATTGGGATACGAGCCTAAATAGACGAGACCGGGTACGAGCAGTGGACTGCGCGGGTGGGATGGGGGCGGAAATCATAACAAGCCATGGGGGACCTTAAAATAATTACGTGGAATGTTAGGGGTCTAAACAGTTATTTGAAGAGAAATAAGGTCATGTTATACTTGCGAAGACAAAAAATAGATATTGCGTTGTTGCAAGAGACCCATTTGACGAAAGAGAGACTGGAAATGATTAAGAAGAAATGGAAAGGAGTGGTGGTGGGCTCGACATACTCAGCTTATGCTAGAGGGGTTCTTATCTGGGTGGCCCCGCATGTCCCCTTTCATGTGTTACAGGAAATTGCTGAAGCGGAAGGGAGAATGGTCATACTCAGGGGCATGGTAGAGAACAGAGAGATAAGTGTAATAAATACATACGCTCCCAATCAGAATACGGCAACGTACTTCAGAACCCTGAGTGTTCAACTTGGTATGTGCATGGGAAGTGCGGTACTCTGGGGGGGGGACTTTAACTGTGTATTAGATCCAAGGGTGGATAGATCAGATCAGAAATGGGAAAAACCTGCCCCGGCGGCACGGGTGCTACAAGCGCTGCTCAATGATTTTGACTTGACTGATGTATGGAGAATGAAGCACCCCCAAGAACGACAGTATTCTCATTATTCGGCCCCGCAACAGCTGTCCACTAGACTAGATTATGTCTTCGTTACGTCAGGCCTAATAACGGAGATGGTGCGGGCGGAATATAAAGCGAGGGTCTTGTCGGACCACTCGCCCTTGGTTGTTGGCTGGCAATATCGCCCTCCAAGGGCAAGGATCCCGACGTGGTGGCTCCGAGCGGAGGCGCTCAAAGATCCCGTGTTTAAAGAAGAGGTGAGGGAGGAGATCATAAATTACTTTGAAGAGAACACGGGCAGCGTAGATTCGGCGTGCACGTTATGGGAGGCCTTTAAAGTGGTGCTGAGAGGCGTGGCCATAGCAAAGTCCCAAAGCCTGCAAGGAGGTGTCCTGGCTGATTTACAAGAGGCTGAGAGGGACTTAGAGAAAGCGCAAAAGGAGGGTGGTGATACTGGTTTAAATACGGAGCGGGTACTTCAACTTAAGCAGACGTGTGGAGAGTGTTGGGATAGGTTGTGTAAACTGAATTATAAGAAATACATAGAGCGGCAGCACGCGGGTGGGGACAAAACAGGACGGCTCCTGGCATGGCTATATAAGAGCGAAACCCCCAGACCCACCATCAGGGCGATAACAAGGGAGGACGGAAGTGTAGCGGATACCCAGGAGGGAGTCAATCAGGAATTTGCCATGTATTACGGAGAACTGTATGGGGATGTTGAGGAGGATAACCAAGAGAGAATAAAGGAAACGCTTGAAGACATAGGTCTGCCCAGAATAAGTGCTGAGGAGAGGGAAGAGCTGGATGCACCAATCACTTTGGAGGAGCTAGAAACGGTGGTGAGACAATTGCCAACTAGTAAAACCCCAGGTGCGGATGGGTTCCCGAGCGAGTTTTATAAAGCATACATGGCAGAAGTGCTCCCTCCGATGCTGAATATGCTAAATGAAGCGTTTGAGGTGGGACGGCTGCCAGAGTCGCTGAGGGAAGCAGTCATAATACCGCTCCCTAAACCGAATAAGCCTGGGAACAGCTGTGGCTCCTATAGACCGCTGTCAATGCTGAATCAAGACAGCAAGATACTAACGGCTGTTTTGGCGAGTAGACTGCGAAGAGTCATAGACAAGCTCATACACCCGGATCAGACGGGTTATGTTCCCAACAGGAACATAACTCACAATCATAGGCGATTACATCGAGTCATTGAATGGGCGGGGGATAAGGAGGGTGACATGGCGGTAGTGTCCCTGGATGCTGTAAAGGCCTTTGATTCCGTCAAGTGGCCATGGCTACTGTCGGCTTTGACGGAATATGGGATGGGGCCCGGATATGTAAGATGGGCGAAGATGCTGTATAGTGAGCCGCTCGCCAGAGTTAAGACGGGAACAGTGATTTCAGAGAGATGGAGGTTAGGCAGAGGTACCAGACAGGGATGCCCATGGTCCCCTATGTTATACATATTGGCATTGGAGCCTTTAGCCATATACCTTAGACAGCAGTACGACACTATAGGCATAGAGGTGGGTGGGGAGCGACACTTGATCTCTCTATATGCAGACGATATGCTGTTGTATCTGAAGTACCCAGAGGAGAATCTCCAGTATATCTTGGAGGTTATGGATCGGTATGCGGGGTTGTCTGGGATAGCTGTGAATCCTCAGAAGTCTGTAATCTTCCCGCTAGGTAACTATAGGGGACTCCCCGTAGACCAGCTGCCGGTGTTGCGGGTTCCTTGGACTGTTGCTACCTTTCGGTACCTTGGGATAGATGTGTATCATACGGTTGAACAAGAACACAGACACAACACGGAGATAGCTGTGGGGAAAATCGAGAAAAGCATGCAATTTTGGGGGAAGCTGCCGCTAGCCATGATGGGGCGTAGCGCAATGCTTAAGATGGTGGTTTTACCTAGGCTCCTGCATTTTTTTGGAAACATTCCACACCTCATACCTGGGAAGTTTTTTGCCAAGCTTAATAGTATATGTAGGGACTTTTTGTGGCAAGGAACCAGGTGCAGGATGGCATTGTGGAAACTGCAAAACGTTTATGAAAAAGGGGGGATACGGCTCCCCAACTATGAGGCCTATTATATAGCGAGCCAATTGCAGTACGTAGCGAAATGGCTCTCGGATGAAAGTACCCCCGAATTCAGATTGTTTAGTACAGACTGCGCCCCATTTTACTTAAAGGAAATGATCTGGCTATCTGAAACAGACATGAAGGGGCTCCCCAAAATGATGTTGCTTGGGTGGAGGATCTGGCGCCGCGCGTGCAAGATGATGGCAATCCCGGCCCCGTGCTCCCCGCAGATACCACTGGTGGCGCTAGCGAGAGGAGATGAGCAACTGCGGAGGAGAATTAGAACCCACTGGGAATCAGCGGGGTTGGCAACGATGTGAGATGTTTGGCGGGAGGGAGCCATCATAAGCTGGGAAGCGTTGGGCGAGGAAACAGGTCTACACGTAGGTCAATATATGACATATCATAGATTAGTGTGGGAAATTAAGAGGGCTTGGCCCGAAACTATACTCGAAGCAGAGCCGGATGGTATCGTGGACACTATATATGATATGACAGAGGGAGGGCACGAGATTTCAAGATTGTATGAAATGCTGATGCTTAAGATTGGTAAAGAACCAGTACAACTTCGATTAGATTGGGAAACTGAGGTGGGGGCCCCGATGGAAGATAGGATGTGGGAGCGGGCTTTGCGGTATCATCAGAAGGTGTCGAGAAATGCTAGGCTGAAACAAATACAATTATACATTACGCATAGGGCGTATATGACGCCCCTGAGGATATCAAGGTTTAAAAATGCGGGCAGACAGGCATGTCCCAAGTGCAATGAAGAGCAGGCAGACATGACACACATGTTTTGGTCCTGCCCTGTGGTTGGGCGCTTCTGGGGCGAGGTAGCGGCGAAACTGGCGGACAAAGGAGTTACGCTGGTGGTAGAGTCAGCTTGGGCCTGCCTATTGGGGGGGTTCCCTAGATCGCAAAAACTGAAGCATGTTAACAAACTGAAGGATTTGGCATACGTGCTGGCTAAGAGGAGGATTGCCATGGGGTGGAAGGCTTGTCATAAACCACAGGTGGAGATATGGTGGAGGGAACTGCAAAAGTGGGCGGAAGCAGAGACTGTGGTGTGGCAGGAGTCCAGTCTGGTGGGAGGGGGAGAAGAGGTGGGAACTCTGCTGGCTTGGAAATCATTGATATCGGAACTGTTTGGAACGATGGCAGATTTGGCGGATTCCAATGGAGAATGTACCGCACCGCGCAGCGCAAACATAGAGTAAACAGACTTGATGGGCTCGTAGGGGGGGTGGGTTTGGGGATTGGAGATCAAATTGCATGCGATACACATTCAAAACTGTATTACGGTATACTGTATTGTATATTTGGTCTGTATTGTTTGTTGGTTGAAATAATAAAAAAAGTTTTTAAAAAAAAAAAAAAATGCATGTATTATGCATGGGCATGTGTGTGATTGTGCAGTGGGATTATAGGTGTGTTTGTGAAGGTTGTAAAAGTAAGAGGCTTTACAGTTGTGATAGGTTTGGGTTAGTGAGTAAGGGAGTGGTGGTGTGATGGAATAAGGAGGGGCATCATGATGTTTTGAGGAAAACAGTGGTTGTTATAATGGCGTGTTTTACTGCATAGGTATGAGGGTTGTGTGGATGCAATGGAAAAGGGGTAAAAAAGTATGTCTGTGTGCTAATGTGTGTTTGTGATGTGGAATGCAATGAGTTTCAAAATGTTTGCCTTGGAATTAGGACCTTATGTGCTTAGGGGAATGGAATATTAAGGAAGTAAATTGTGGTATAGAATTTGTTGAGAGATGGCTGTGTTGTTAGGTAGTAAGGAATGGGCTGTGTTTTGAATGAAGAACACTGTCTAGATGGGATTCGAAAGAGTGTAAATGTTGCAATATAATGAGTAACAGTGAAATATAATGCTGGTGGGTAGAACAAACTATTCTAGGCTAACATTTAGTAAAATAACATTGTGAAAATTAGAGCTCTGAACATAATATAGGATGTGAACAGTATTCTTTCTTCAGTTGCTTTTTTCTTCAATCTTCCTTTTCCCTGTAATTGTAAAAGAAAGTTAGTGGATATATGTGGTAATGGTGAAGTACTTTTCATGAAAGAGTGTGTTATTTATTAAGGTAGTGGAAGCTGTTGGGAAAAATAGTTAATAAAGATGGGTTATGAGTGGTGGTATAAAGTATATTAAGTTTGTTGTTAGAAAGAAATGGCTTTACCATGAATGAGCGAGTCAGTAATAAAAGAAAACAGTAAAATGTTACTCGCAGCTTTTGTGGACCGGCTTACTCTGTGTTTACTGGTAGGGACACTTTACTCCCGGCATGTGTTACCTGCTGGGAGTTGAGAATGCTACCGGTAGGCTTTACATTGGGGCACCAGCATTGTTATTAATGGTGCTGGTGCTTTATGGTTCTTTGTTGAGCTGAGCGTGGGAGAGCGGTCGCCGGTACCCCTGCTGGAAGTATAGGCCTTGGAAGCCCTGCCTGGCCCTAGCGGGCCTCCGTGGGTAAACAAGTGTTTTTTTTCTTCATTTGATGCCTTTTGCATCCGCGCTCTGAGCGCGTTGTTGTGCCTGCTCTCCCCTCCCCTCCCACTTCCTGGTCCTCCTCTCCCTCCCGCCTCCCTGCCCGCCCGCCCCCCCCTCTGATTGGCTGTCCGGCTGCCTCCCTTCTGGGCTACTCGACACTCGCTCCCCCTGCTCGCTTCTTTGTTGAGCTGAGCGTGGGAGAGCGGTTGCCGGTACCCCTGCTGGAAGTATAGGCCTTGGAAGCCCTGCCTGGCCCTAGCGGGCCTCCGTGAGTAAACAAGTGTTTTTTTTTCCTTTGATGCCTTTTGCATCTGCGATCTGAGCGCGTTGTTGTGCCTGCTCTCCCCTCCCCTCCCACTTCCTGGTCCTCCTCTCCCTCCCGCCTCCCTGCCCGCCCACCCCCCCTCTGATTGGCTGTCCAGCTGACTCCCTTCTGGGCTACTCGACGCCTGCTCCCCCTGCTCGCTTCTTTGTTGAGCTGAGCATGGGAGAGCGGTCGCCGGTACCCCTGCTGGAAGTATAGGCCTTGGAAGCCCTGCCTGGCCCTAGCGGGCCTCCCTGAGTAAATGAGTGTTTTTTTCTTCCTTTGATGCCTTTTGCATCCGCGCTCTGAGCGCGTTGTTGTGCCTGCTCTCCCCTCCCCTCCCACTTCCTGGTCCTCCTCTCCCTCCCGCCTCCCTGCCCGCCCACCCCCCCTCTGATTGGCTGTCCGGCTGCCTCCCTTCTGGGCTACTCTGCGCCCGCTCCCCCTGCTCGCTTCTTTGTTGAGCTGAGCGTGGGAGAGCGGTCGCCGGTACCCCTGCTGGAAGTATAGGCCTTGGAAGCCCTGCCTGGCCCTAGCAGGCCTCTGTGAGTAAACAAGTGTTTTTTTCTTCCTTTGATGCCTTTTGCATCCGCGCTCTGAGCGCGTTGTTGTGCCTGCTCTCCCCTCCCCTCCCACTTCCTGGTCCTCCTCTCCCTCCCGCCTCCCTGCCCGCCCACCCCCCCTCTGATTGGCTGTCCGGCTGCCTCCCTTCTGGGCTACTCTGCGCCCGCTCCCCCTGCTCGCTTCTTTGTTGAGCTGAGCGTGGGAGAGCGGTCGCCGGTACCCCTGCTGGAAGTATAGGCCTTGGAAGCCCTGCCTGGCCCTAGCGGGCCTCTGTGAGTAAACAAGTGTTTTTTTCTTCCTTTGATGCCTTTTGCATCCGCGCTCTGAGCGCGTTGTTGTGCCTGCTCTCCCCTCCCACTTCCTGGTCCTCCTCTCCCTCCCACCTCCCTGCCCGCCCACACCCCCCCTCCCCTTCCTCTTCCTATAACCATTCCCTCCTGGGCAGCCCTCTGCCCGGCAGCCCCCTGCGGCTAAGGGCCCCTAGGCCAAGGGCGACTCCTACAGTTGCGGCTCCCTGTGTGTCTGCAGGTGTCCGCAGGGGACTCCAGGCGCCAGCTTCACTTGCTATCTCCACCTTCTCCCGGCCCACCCCACCTACACCGGGTCACTACATTCGCATTGGTGTCTTCACCTCACCTGTGTCCAACAGTTGTGGTAAACTAGGGTTTTCTCCCCTCGCAGGATTCTCAAACTTAGGTGGGCTCTCCACTGTGTACCTAATACGCATTACTGTTGTTGTTCTGAAATGTGGTAAACTAGGGTTTTTCTCCCCTCGCAGGATTCTCAAACTTAGGTGGGCTCTCCACTGTGTACCTAATACGCATTACTGTTGTTGTTCTGAAATGTGGTAATATAGGGTTTTTCTCCCCTCGCAGGATTCTCAAACTTAGGTGGGCTCTCCACTGTGTACCTAATACGCATTACTGTTGTTGTTCTGAAATGTGGTAAACTAGGGTTTTTCTCCCCTCGCAGGATTCTCAAACTTAGGTGGGCTCTCCTCTGTGTACCTAATACGCATTACTGTGGTTGTTCTGAATTGTGGTAAACCTGTGCTTGCCGCTCTATTCCTGTCTGCGGGCTCTCGCATCGTCTGTCTTCCCCCCCCCACTCCCTCCTACTTCATGGTGCTCTCTATCTCGCCTATTTTCTCTAACTGCTTCTCCATTGACTATCCTGCTCTCCTCACTAAATCTGGTATGAAAAAGTTTAAAAAGGACATCCTGGTCTCCAACCCAGGCCTCCCTATCGCTGACACCTATACCACTGCCTGCTCCAAGGAAACTCTTACTGACAAATCCTCTTTTTTGTGCCTTCGCCTGACCTATGGACCCTTCATATGGTCTCTGTGCTCTCTCCTTTCTCCTCTTCTCCCATTAATGGTGGCACCCGTTGGGATGTCCTCCTGGCCCCTTCCGCTCCTCTAAGGCCATCATTAATGTCTATGCTAATGGGACCGTCTTGGTCCAAGGTCCTCAGGCCAACCTTCACCTCTTTGATAGACGCTTCCCTCGCCTCATCAACTTCCTTTCCTCTCCCGCTGTCCCCCCTCCTCTGTCCTCGGCTACCTTGCCTCTACCCTCCCTCCCTGCCCCCTCTCGTGCTCCTTCTTCACCTCCTTCTTCTACACCTCCGCAGGGCGTACCTCTGATCTGTACCCCTCCCTGGATGTCCTTCAATGCTGGCAACCTTCTCCACATTGCCTCTCTTAACTCTCGCTCGGCCATCAAGCATTCCTCTGATATCTGTCGCCTTCTTGAGGAACTGGACCTTGACGTCCTCGGTCTCACTGAGACATGGTTCACAGCCAGCTCTGTCACCAGCTTTGACACACTCCTACCTGATGGTTACAAGATCTTCTCCGTGCCCAGGCCCAACCGTGCAAGTGGGGGTGTTGCCCTTATCTTCCCTGAGTGGATTCCTGCCACTGTCACTCCAACGCAGACCTACTCCTCTTTTGAATGTCTTGTCTGCCGACTCTCTCTCTCTCCTAGCCATTCCCTTACTGTGGCTACTATCTATCGGCCACCTGGTCAAATTTCCTCCTTCCTCTCTGAGTGGGCTGACCTCTCCTCCTCACTACTGTCCTCAACCACTCAACTCCTCTTTCTTGGTGACTTCAACATCCACCTTGATGCCTCCTGTCCCCCCACTGGACTCTTTCGTGACCTCTGCGACTCTCTCTCACTCTCTATTCTCCCGTCTGGGCCTACTAATTCTGCAGGGCACACTCTTGATGCTCTGATCTCTTCTGACCTTCCCCTCTCTGTCCCTCTCTCCACTCCTCTCTCCTGGAGTGATCACTTTCTCCTAACCTCCCATCTCACCCTCCCTACCCCACAGGCAAAGCCACCCTCATCATTGCCACCCACCTTCTCGGTCATCCGACCCATGAAGCGCGTGTCAGTTGAGGCTTTCGCTGCCACTTTCTCGCCCCCCCCCCCTTCGGCTGGCTCCCACCCTGACACAGCCCTCTCCATGCTCCACTCTGCTATATCTGATACTCTTGATATCCTTGCCCGTCATGAGAATCCGCCTGAAGCCCAAAGCCAAATGTAACTCCTGGTATGACTTGGATCTCGTCACCCTAAAACGCAAGTGCAGGGTGGCTGAGAGGAAATGGCGTTCTTCATGTTCATCCTCTGATAAACTGGCCTGCCGCCTGCTCCAAAGGCAATACCGTCTCTCCGTTCTCACCAAAAAGAGAGCCCTTATCCAAGCCTGCATCACTGCGGCATCCAACAACTCGGCTGAACTCTTTAAAATCTGCAAGGAGCTTGCCAACCCTGCTGCAGTCTCTACCTCTCCTGTCCCCTCCCAGGCCCTCTGCACTGCACTGGCCTCTCACTTCATCTCAAAAACTCAGGACATCTTGTCCTCACTCTCCTCCTATCACCTCCCTCCCTCTCTTCCTGGCTCTTCCTCTGGCCCTTCTGCAGCCACCCCTCCTCCCTCCTTCTCTGCCTTTCCACTTTTTTCTGCTGACAAGGTTTCCAGACAAGTCCGATCTATGAAAGTCTCGTCTAAACAGGTTCACCCCTGTTCCTCCAAAACTATCAAGGACCACATCGACTCCCTGGCTCCTGCCCTGGCTGACTTTTGCAACCACTCCTTTGCCTCTGGAGTCTCCCCATCCCCCCTCAAGCACTCCCTTGTGCACCCTCTTCTTAATAAACCCTCCTCCGACCCCTCCTGCCCGGCTAACTATCGCCCAATCTCCATCACTCCCTTCCTGGGCAAGCTCCTGGAGACACTGGCCATCTCCCAGCTAAACCTCCATGCTGAAACTGTTGGTAGTCTCCATGACCATCAATCTGGCTTCAGAGCGGCCAGAAGCACGGAAACTGCTCTCCTGAACATCCGTGAGTACCTGCTCTTGAACCTCGACTCCAACACTCCGTGTGTTCTCATTCTGCTCGATCTCTCCTCTGCCTTTGACACTATCAACCATGCCATCCTGCTCAACCGTCTCCGTGATGACCTGGATATCACTGGTCAGGCTCTGGCGTGGCTGAGCTCTTTACTTTCCAATCGACCCTCCCAGGTCCAACTTGGGTCCTTCCTCTCTGACATCTTTTTCTCCACTTGTGGTGTTCCCCAGGGATCTAATCTCTCTCCCTAGCTGTTCAACCAGTATCTGGCACTCCTTGCCCACCGCATCGCCGCTCTCTGCCCCTACTTTCAGTGCTATGCGGACGACAACCAGCTCATTTTCAGGCTACCCTCGGCCTCCTCCTTTCCTTCCCTCATCTCTGACTGTCTGTCTGCCATCCAGGAGTGGTGTGCCGCCAATGACCTCTGCCTTAATGCCACTAAGACTGAGATTCTACTCATCGGCACACCCACTCCCTCCTTCCCTGTAGCTCTCTGGACAGCCTCGCTTGGCCCTCCTCCTGCTCCTACCTGCAAGGCAAAAAACCTCGGGGTCATCTTCGACTCCACACTCTCCTTCTCTCTTCATATATCTGACGTCTCTAAGAAGTCACACTACCAGCTGCACCTCCTCAGAGGTATTCTTCCCTTCCTCTCCTTCCCCCAGAAGCTCACTGTCTCCCGAGCCCTGGTTCTCTCGAAGCTGGACTACTGTAACAGCCTCTATCTTAATCTGCCTGCCTCCACTCTCTGCCCCCTGCAACTCATCCAGAACAGAACTGCGAGACTTGTCCTTGGCCTCAAGCCCAGGGACCGTATCTCTCCAGGACTGAAATCTCTACACTGGCTCCCAGTGGCTGCGAGGATTAAGTTCAAAGCCCTCTGCATTGTCCACAAGGCCTTCTGGGGCCTGGGTCCTAAATACCTTCAACTCTCTCTTCCTAAATATCTTCATTCCCGAGCACTTCGCTCATCCATCTCCAACTCCCTCAGGGTCAGCCGCTTCTCGAAGCAACGAGTTGGGGGTCGATCTCTCGCCGTGGCAGGGGCCTCCCTCTGGAACAGCCTTCCTGCCTCCCTGAAACTTGAGGAGAACCATCTCCGGTTCCGGAAGCACCTCAAAACCTTCCTCTTTGCTTCTGCTTTCTCTCTCCCTCTCCCCTGCTAAATTCTCGACTGAATCTGCACCGAATCTGCAACTGGGCCACTCTCTCTCACCGACCTCGGTCCTGGGCCCAGCCACTCTCCTCTTGCACTGCCTCCCTGGCAACCCCTGCACTGAGGGACTGTCTCTGTATCCCTACAGCCCCCCCTTTCCCAGCACTTGTCTGCACTTACCTTGCACTTGCCACCAGCTGGCCCTATTTATTTACTTACTCTACTTACTTGTATTGCACTTCCCCCTCCCCTTCCCCTTACACTTTTCCCTTCCCCCTACCCCTGCACTTGCGCGGTCTGAATGGCACTTGGCCTAGTAGGATCGTTGTCTGTCTTCTCCTTGTTCCCCCCTCCCTGCCTCGTCGCGCCTTGAAACACTTGTGTATAGGCGCGTTACAAATGCCATATCATATCATATCATATCATATCATTCCCATGGAGTCCTGTAGGATTGTATGGGAATGGGAACTTAGTATACTGACACTGATTGTGATATATTTCGGTAGCATTGAGATGTTAGGTGGTGGTAACAGCAATCCGGGGTTCATGGCAACACGCTGGCTTCCAGTGGTTTTACGGGCAATCCCGTAATGAGGCCCTATGAGTAGTGTTGTCTTGGACATTATCAGGTGTAGGGCAAACATGGGTATGTAACAAAATTGCACATCTAGTTTATGTTTGTGCTGGTGATTTTAACAAGTGAAGGGCTGTGTTTGTGGTGTTATGTATTTGTAATGTGTTGCAGTGTTTTGAAATATCAGGGAAACCGTGACCTAGTGATAATGCAATGGTAGATTGTAATTCAAGTAGTGTTTGGTTTTACAGTAGTGGTTGGAAAAGAACAATAGTCTATATGTAAAGGGAAGTGTTGTATATAAGCACCTTGGGCCCAATGAATGGATTTTTTTGCAGAGTGCAAATTGACTTTGCAGTGCTGAAAAGGGAATTTGCACTGCCAATAGAAACCCTGGATGCACGGAACTGTGCAAATTGTGTTTTTGCAGTGGAAAGTCAGTGCAAATTAATTTCTGCGGTTTGAAGTGAGTTTGCATCAACTTTGTACTGCAAAAATACATTTTTCACAGTCTGATGAATAAGCGTTTGTGTTGGCAGCATAAAGTTACTTTTTTGCAGTGGAAAACCGATTTTGGCAGTACACATGTATGTGAGAGCAGGTGGGGAATGGTGACACTATAAGGGAATGATTGAGAAAGCTTGGAAGCTTTGATGTTTATAGGGAATGAGAAATGGAAAATGGTGTTTATTTTTAGGAGAATGCTGAAAGTTAAAGCATGCATATGTGCATTTACAGCAGCACTGTGTCTAAGTATTTTGTAAAAGGAAGGATAAACTGATGTGAAAGATTTGTAGAACATTTTTAAGTGGAACTTGATGTGTGGAAGTTTAATATATTGGCAATGCATGTATGTAACTGCCACTTGATGTTACCAGATGCATAGGGTTATCATATATGGAATTTGATGGAGTGGTTAAAACAAAAATATGCTTATTGGGAAGATTATTACAGGGCAAGTGGTAGCAACCATGCATATTTAGTAATTTTTGATTTAGGTGGTTGTGATTAACACAATATATGTACTTTCAGTGTTCAAGTGTGAATGTGAACTGTTGAACTGAGATGACAGGGTTAAGTGTAGAGTTTTTGGATGCGATTGTTGGATGGATGTGTGACTGTTTCAAAGCAACCAATGAGGAAGTGTTACACACATGAAAGTAGAAAAGGGTGGAAGGGCTGCCTTGAGCTGTGGGGTCCACGGACACTGTGGTAGTCCACAAACATTGGACATGCCATCTGGGTTCTTTAATGTTGCCTGGCATGGAAAGAGGACTGTGGGGATTAGCCAATAACATTTTGTGGTTGGGGTTATAAAAAGACAGGGTAGCATATGTTTTGTTTGTTGTGTGCAGGGAAGATGGCTTTGGCTATTGCTAGGAAAAAGATACATGTGTGGATGGTGATAGATTGTTGCATGAATTCATTGAAAGGTTATGCTGAGTCTTGTGGCATTTCTGCTACTATTGGATTGTAGCGAGTGGACATTTGGTGGTATATAGTTTCTAGACTAAACTGGGTGAATTTATTATCATTTGTCAGAGTATGGCTCAATTTCAATGCCCAGATATTATTATTGTGCATTGCGGAGGAAATAGGCTGGGCTTTGTTACTCCAGTATCTTTGCAGGTTGCATTAAAGGATATGTTCCAAAGCTTAATCAAACTATTTCCATATGCAAAGACAATTTTTTCTAAAATAAATCCAAGGGAAATATGGAGATGACCAAATATGTTTGGTGTACAAATATAAGATGCTAGGTAACATGTGAATTACAGTGTTGGTGCTTTTCTGAATGGTTTAGGCATAGCATATTTTTTAAATGAAAATATCATGGTGGATGGTGTAAATACTTTTTGGAGCAATGGCGTGCATTTACATTATGTTGGTTATTAAATTGTTTTTTTCAATGTTAAAATGCTTTGAAAAAAATCATGTGAACAACTTCAATGTGAAATGTGGAGTGCATAGAAAAGCATTTGTTAGTAGAAGTAGGATATACAAATGGGAAAAACAAAACAAAATGTGAAAACTGAAAAACAAAATAAAAAAGGCTCTTTTAAGAGTCACTATTGTAAAATAAGTTGTTTAAATTGAGTGCTAACCTCCCCAAACCCTTAAACTGGACATGCTGTCCACAGACATGGCGGTAGTCCACGGACACCTCACATGCCATCCGTGTCCTTTGAGGATGCCTGGCATAGAAAGAGGACTGCAGAGACTGCAGACAGTCGAGATGTCTGCGAACACGGGGGATGAGCCAATCAGGTTTCTTTGCTGTGCTGTACAGGAAGACAGGGTAGCAGGACTTTTGTTTGTTGAGTGCACTGAAGATGGCTATGGCTATGTTTTTGAGGAAGCAGAGTGTATGGATTATGGGAGACTATTGGATCCATTGGCTAAAGGTTTATTCTGAAGTTTCATGGTGTGATGTTCATGGAATGAAGTGTTTGGAATTGTTCCTGTTTTGTGAGCGAATGGTTAATTTAAAGCATCTGTACATCATTGTTGTTCCTTGTGGAGGTAATACTTTGGGGTTTGTGACTGGAATTTCTTTACAGTTTGAAATAAAGTATATATTTAGGATCCTTTTTTCCCCCACTTTACCTTGGCTCTCTGAGAAAAAAAACAAAAGCCAAAAAAAAATATAAAAAAACAAAAACACAAAAAAGCTTCTTTTAAGAGCTACCATCTTTGAAGGAAAAACCAGTTAATTGATTTTATTTCCCCAACCCCACACGTGGAATTTCCCAGGTTTCCACGGACTCCCACACTGTCCATGGACTATACAGGCTGCAAAAGGTCCTGCAATATTTTCTTTAAGTTCTATGTTTTAACTGTGAAAGGTGGCTTCTAAAGAAAGTGTGTTTTGTATTATATGACTTTATTTTTTGGAGTGGCCTTTTTAGTTTTTTTATAGGAGAGGCAAGGTAAAGTGGGGAGGGAAGGCAGGGAATGGAGGGAAGGGGCACCAGCCACAGAGATGAAGTGGCAGGTGGACAGGGAAAGATATTGGGCGGGCCTTAAATGTAAGGTAGGTGGCAGTGTTTCTGGTGCTCCTTGACCGCAGCCTTGAAAGCAGTACAAAACTGCTCCCACCTGCCGATCAGTGTGTTGCAGTACAAACATAGCACTGTGACTCTTGAAAGGTAAGGGTCAACAGCGTTCTGTATGGCCTACGAGGCGGCCACCGGGATCCTCTGCACCACAGGAGTAGCCTGTGTGGTTGCAGGAGCAGCCGAGGAAGATGGTGTAGAGCTTGTTAACCTTCTTCTCCCTGAGAAAGGAACAGCCTTTCTCAGAGCTCTCCAGTGGTTGGATCTGGTGTGGTGCCTCATGGAGGTGATCCCGTAGGAGTACAGACCAGGTTTTCCATGACTAAGTATGATGTGGCATTCAGTGCATCTGACCTTGTCTTCCCAAGCCTTTGACACACCCACAACGGTGGTGAAAAACTGCCAAACCCATGATTCACGCTGGGTGCTGGAGGTAGACACTTCCTCTACCTCATCTTCCTCTTCCTCTTCATCCTGTTCTGCATCAATGCACCTGTTACCTTCTCTAGGCCCTAAAGATGGTGATGGTGGTGGCTGCTGGGAAGGAGGAGGGATGACCATAGTAGATGCTATTTCTGGAAATAAAGCTGTTCTACAAAGCAGATGCAGTTAGCTGCTCTCTCCTGGATAGCCAGATTGAGAATGATTAAAAGTAATCAGTGTGTCCCTTCAGAGGAACTGTCCGCAGACTGCACGACTGTCCACGGACTATTGTGTCAAATGTAAGCCATGTAAAGTTGTACAAAGTTGATAGGTCAACTAAGATTGGGTCTTATAGAAATAAGACTTATGGAACAATATATGGACTGGGCTTGTGATATATCTTTAATTTACAGGTTGCCGAGGTGGGGGGATCTCCGCACAGAATTGTGCCTAGTTGGTAGGGGTCAATATTCTGCCCATTGTTCTAACCAACTGCTTTCCTCCTATATCTATTGTTGGTTACTTTCATTCCTTGATCTGTGTGACATTTGACCAGAGTATAGTTGATGCACTTTAATGAGATCTGATAATAATTGTGGTACCACTTTAGAACTGTATATATTTGCCATTGTGGATTTTCTGAGCACAAAGTGAGTTATTATGATGGTGTACATAACCTTGAATATTAATTATATAAAGACTGTGTTTTAACTAATACAGTGTGTGGACATTCCTGTGTGGGGGCTTGGGGACTACACTGTACTTAAGAACCAGCCTGTATCACCTCCTGAGAGGCTAGGCCTTGATTGCTCGACCAGCGCTACCCTATAGAGAATCTGGGCTCGGGTCCTCTGTGCCTCTCCTCTGCCATATAGAGAGCAGGAGTACAGACACACCGCTCCAGTCTTTACACTGGTTGCAGCAGTGGGATGGTCATGGTTTTAAGAATCAGTGTATAACCGTGCCACTTACAAAATATCTGCACTTTGTTAAATTGAGGTTTAGTTGTGTACAAGATAACTGCATTGCAAGCAATGGAGTCTATTGCAAATGGTAAATTGACTAGGATGAGCTAAGAGGCTCGCCAGAGTGCGTGTGAAGCCAGGGGTTAGACTTTGTGGATAAGTCTATGGCTGATCAGACTGATGGTGAAACTCTTGAAGGGGGGGATGCAACCAATGAGGACTCTGCCCCTGGGGTTTTTGCTTAATCTGATTCTGGGAATGCCACCATTCCTGCTGCCTCTGTTCCAAAGCCCAGCACTGCTCTTCAGGGGGAAGCCCTGAAGATTGAACTTTTAAAATCGGAGCTACAACAGGAACAGTTAGCCTTTCAATACAAAAGGTTGGCAACAGAAGCTGAGTTAAAGAAAGAGGAGTTGGCACAGCTGATGGTACTCAAAGATAGGGACACTGAGCACCAAAGAATCCAGCTAGAGAAATCTAGAGTGGAGACTTCAGCTAAACCAGTTGAGAGTGGCAGGTCCCCAGCCACCAGGTTTCTGAAAGATTTGGTTGTTTTGTTTGTGGAGGGTTCTGATATCCTCCAGTGTATTGAAGCATTTGAGATGGCTTGTGCAATTCATGATGTTGATGAGCGAGATTGGGCTAAGTGTTAGTTAAGCAGAGTTCCTCAGACTCGATATGACTGTATTCTGAAACTGAGTGTGGAAGAAAGGGGTCAGGATGAGTGCATAAAGTCTGCTTTGATTGCCAAGCTTGGCAAGACAACTACCCAATGCCTTAAAAGGTTCACAGATTTTAAGAAACAAGAGAATGGCCCTCATTACAACACCGGCGCTAAACCATGGCACTATTAGCACCATGGTTGGTGCCGGTATTGTAACGATTCCGCCAATGTTCAATGGGGAATTACCACCCAGTTCCAAGGTTGGCGGGGCGGTAATTCCCCATTGAACATTGGCCCTTCCCCATTCCCATTTTTGCCCCATAGGGCTCAATGGGACTGGGGAAGGCGGGAAGTACGGTACCGCAAATTGCGGTACTGTACTTACCTCGAGAGTCCCTTTCCGGGTCCCTACTTTAACAGCTGGTCTAGACCAGCCGTTCAGGTTGGGTACCACAAAGGGACCTCATAGTAAGGCGCTAAGTGGTTAACGGTGCCGCAGCCTTTTACGGTGCCGTTAACCACTTAGCGCCAGGGTCGTAATGAGGCCCAATGTGTCTTGGGTTGACTAGGCGAGTGCTGCACAAATGAACATGATGGGGTGGATTGATGGTTACAAAGTGAAAATGTTTGTTGAATTGTCCCACCATTTGTTTTTTGAGCATTTTACAGAAGCCTGATCACCAAAGCTGCGTCAGTATGTTGCTGACCAGAACATTTTGGATCCCTTTAAGCTGGCTAGGTTGGCTGACAAGTGGGTCTCCCACCGGGTGTCCCCTAAGGACTCCAGTGGGAAGGACATCGACAAAGAAAAGGGGACCTCTCAGAAAGCTGAGGAGTCCTAGAAGCAATCACAGTCGAGTAAACCAAAACCTTCCTCTCCTAAGAACCAAAAATCTAATGGGGTTAAGTCATCTGTGGGTGGGAATAAGAGGAGTGGTCAACCTGCTGCAAAGCAGGTTCCCAGTGGTTCCAGTTGTGTACCCCGCATTCCTGGCACTTGTTGGGACTGTGGGGCTCTGGATCACAAGAGGGTTGACCCCAAGTGTAAAGGTAAGGCACTTTGAGTCCAGGCTGTCACCCTGACCTACCTTTACCCCATGTCTGAGGTGGAGGCCACTGTCCTCCCCTCCTGTACATGGATCACATTTGGTGCTCCTGTAGAGATTTCCTTAGTTTCCCTTGGGGCCTGGGACCAGTACGCAGAAGTACTGGTGACTATGCCACAGAACACCCGTAGGTTTTTTGAGAAGTGTCCTCTTGAATGGCCAGCCTACTACTGGTTTGAGAGACACTGGGGCAAGCATGACAATGGTGCAAAGGACCCTGCTAAAGCCAGAGGACTATGTATGTGCTCCTCTGAGAA
This sequence comes from Ambystoma mexicanum, assembly GCF_040938575.1. NCBI lineage: Eukaryota > Metazoa > Chordata > Amphibia > Caudata > Ambystomatidae > Ambystoma > Ambystoma mexicanum. Next base: position 488,242,129 of record NC_090933.1, on the reverse strand, counting down.
CCACCAGGTTAGCTGGTCGGCCTCCCAAATTATCGCCTGTAGCCTTAGTCACACTCATGATTGGAGACAAGACAGCAAAGCTTCCTGTCCTGGTTCGGGACAATGTCCCTGCTAACATTCTGTTAGGAAATTATCTAGTGGAGCTGGGGTTGATCTTGGATGGTCTCCCCCTGACTGCTGCTGCAGTCACTAGGTCACAGGTGACACAGGGTCTGGCTGTGAGTCAGGTACCCGAGCCAAAGCTGAGGCCTAAGGCAAGAAGACGGAAGACCAAGAAGGCCACCTCTGTGTAGGGGGCTCCTTCTCTTCCTGCTGTTCCTAGAGCACCCATTGGTATTCATGCTCCGGAGGGGTTGGGTCCAGTGGAAAACCCAAACTCAACTCCTGAGGGAGAAGAGATAGAAGACTCTCCTGTGGGAGAGGTTCTCAACCCGGAAGACCACCCTAATCTTCAATGCCTGTTAGTTGAAGGGGGACCCTCCCGGGCAGACTTCTGTAAGGGACAGAGAGAGTGCTACTCTATCGAGGGTCTGAGGAAACAGGCCCCATCCCAGGTACAAGGAGAAGTCCCTAGGACATTCCGGATCTATTGGGAGGGTGAGCATCCTGTTAGTGAGCCCACTAAGCCTGAACCTAGTGCCCTCAAGAGGTTGGTGGTACCCCAGGTTTACAGGCCCTTCCTGCTGCAATTGGCGCATGAGGTGCCCTTAGCTTGTCATCTTGGTACCAAGAAGACTAAGCAGAGGGTCTCTGCCCATTTCTACTGGCCCCGGATGGATGTGAAAGTGGAGTCCCACTGCAGGACCTGCCCAACTTCTCAGTTGTCTGGCAAGACTGGAGGCAGTGTCATTGCCCCACTGCAGCCATTGTCAGTGGTTGGCACACCGTTTGAATGGGTGGGCATCAACATTGTCGGTCCCCTTGACCCTCCCACTTCAGGTGGATATCGGTTCATCCTGGTCTTGGTGGATCATGCCACCAGGTACCCTGAGGCTATACCCCTTCGGACTGTTACTGCCAAGGTGGTTGACAGGGCTCTCCTGGGCATTTTCACCCATGTTGGATTTCCTAAGGAGGTTGTCTCTGACAGAGGATCCAACTTCATGTCTAGTTACATGAAAACCAGGTGGAAAGAGTGCGGGGTAACCTACAATTTCTCCACCTCTTACCATCTCCAGACCAATGGTCTGGTTGAGAGATTTAATAAAACTCTCAAGGGCATGCTGGGTGCTTTGGAAGAGCCCCTAAGGAGGAAATGGGATCTCCTCCTGCCATGCCTGCTGTTCGCTTACAGAGAGGTACTGGTTTCAGCCCCTTTGAGTTACTCTTTGGACATCCCGTGAGGTGAGGGTGCCCCTTGCATTGATCAGAAAAGGTTGGGAGGCTACGCCTCCAGGTCCCGCCAAGCAAGTGGGGGACTATGTTTTAGGCCTCAGACGGAGGATGACACAGATGATGGGTCAGGCGACAGCAAATATCAAGGCCAGCCATGAATTGAATAAGTAGTGGCATGACTCTAAGCCACGTAAGTGGATTGGACTCCGGGACAGGAAATCCTTGTGATGGAGCCTACCAAGGCTAGAGCTTTGGCAGACAAGTGGACTGGACCCTTCAGCATCATCTCCAAGGTGGGCAAAGTCAATTATCTGGTTGACATGGGAGCCCCTGGGGTAGCCCCTCAGGTATTCCTTGTTAACAGGCTCAAGCCTTTCCACAGGCGAGCAGAAGTCTCATGTCTCTTGCTAGCTTCAGAGCAAGAAGACGATGAGAGTGTGGCCCTTCCTGATTTGCTGCATAGCAACCCTCAGGATGGCTCCGTGGAGGGAGTACATCTCTCTCCCGATCTGACGACAGAGCAGCAGAGGGCCTGCAGGGCTTTGCTCCGGCAGTATGCCTCTCTGTTTTCACTGACTCCAGGCCTTACACTGTGGTGTAGGTATGAAATTGACACTGGTGACAGTGTGCCTGTCAAAAGCAGGTGCTACTGTATGTCAGATACAGTTAAGAAACACATCTATGCTGAGCAAAACACAAAAATAAAGATCCAGGATTCTGCACCCAGTAGTGTCGGTACGTGTTTTATTGAATTGCCCTTTAGATAACACGTGTTTCAGCCTTCCTTGGCCTTTCTCAAATCAGGGCTCTTGTTTTATTATAATTCACTATGTTCATAGTGAAAAGCATATAATCAAATGAAGAAGACCCAGCACAAAGGGCGGGTGGGGGAGGGGTTTACAGTGCACAGTGCTTACCTCTAGGAAAATGTCTTTAAAGTCCAAAAATGCTTAATCCTTAGTATCTGTAACAAGGTGCATACTATAGGAAAGTGCTATATGCATCCAATTATCCCAGGGATAACTCCATTAACGTTCACAGTGCTTCAGTCTGAGTATCCAAGGAAGGAGCACATGATTTTAGCAGACACAAGAATTCACATTTGAATCACTTAAAATACATCTAATCCAATGGCTATCTGATCATACAATGAAAGCTTCCTTAAATTAAAACGTACTTCCATGTAGCTTAAACTGGAATCACACACAAAGTTCTAAAAGATGACGCACACCAGAAAGAAACATGTTCATCTCTGGATGACCAAATCTACAAGAACTACACTCACCCCGCAATAACAGATGTCCAAAATGTCAAATTAATCGAAGAGTGCAAAAAGAACTCCATTCTATATTAGCAATCTTATAATTACGCACTCACCAGAAAGATGGTTAAATATCAGAAAATGTGCAAAGCAATAGAGAGAAAACAAACACCAAATCTATTGACAGTGAAAAGAAAAGAAAACACAGGCAGAGATAAATTAAGAAATGAAGCAAAGAAAGACAAGGAGTTTCTGAAGTAAAGCAAAGCAAAACGAATTGATCAGCTGGGCCAAACACCATTTCTCATTATCAACAGGCTGGCCAAAAAACACAAAATGAAGATTACTAGATCAAATCGATGCATGGCAAAATGTGCATATCATTAACAAGTGTACAATTATTCATCTATATTGTTTCCAAAAGGAAATTGAGTCTCAAAGTTCAATATTGTTTTAGGGCCTGATCACGACTTTGGCGCTTACCCTTAAATCTGGCGGTAGCGCTATTACCGCCGGATTTAAGGGTCCGCCAAATAAGGACTTCGGTGGATTTCGCCCCAGCTCTGAGCTAGGGGGAAATCCACCGAAAATTTGTGCTATTACCGCCGGCAGGAAATCCGCCGGCGGTAAGAGTGCGAAAATTCCCCATTGAGCCCAATGGGGAAAGGGGCATTCCCGAATGGGCTCAATGGGGAATGGGGATTAACATTACCGCTGAACTCGTGATCCGACGCTATTAGCGCCGGAGAGTTTGGCGGTAGGGCTAATTCTGCTGGCGGTAATACGCTGGCGTTACCGCCAAAGTCGTGATCAGGCTCTTAGTCTCTTTCTGTCAGAGAATCAATTCTCGGTTCCCCCTTTTGCGTGAATGATTTTTGATTTGTAATCCAAAGAACTTGAAACATTTCAAATCACTTTCATGTGCTTCTCTAATATGTTTGGCCATAGAGTATGATTGATCATTGTTCTTTGCAGCTTGTACATGTTGTAATATTCGTAATTTTAATGTACACACTACTTCCACCATGTCCTCGGTCTCACTGAGACATGGTTCACGGCCAGCTCTGTCACCAGCTTTGACATACTCCTACCTGATGGCTACAAGATCCTCTCCGTGCCCAGGCCCAACCGCACTGGTGGCGGTGTTGCCCTCATCTTCCCTGAGTGGATTCCTGCCCCTGTCAATCCTATGCAGACCTACTCCTCTTTTGAATGCCTTGTCTGCCGACTTTCTCTCTCTCCTAGCCATTCCCTTACTGTGGCTACTATCTATCAGCCACCTGGTCAGATTTCTTCCTTCCTCTCCAAGTGGGTGGACCTCGCCTCCTCACTCTTGGCCTCAACCACTCAACTCCTCTTTCTTGGAGACTTCAACATCCACCTGGATGCCTCCTGTCCCCCCTCCGGACACTTTCGCGACCTCTGCGACTCTCTCTCACTCTCCATTCTCCTGTCTGGCCCGACTCATTCTGCAGGGCACACTCTCGATGCTCTGATCTCCTCTGACCTTCCCCTCTCTGTCCCTCTCTCCACTCCTCTCTCCTGGAGTGATCACTTTCTCCTATCCTCCCACCTCACCCTCCCTACCCCTCAGGCCAAGCCACTTTCATCTCTGCCACCCTCCTTCTCGGTCATCCGACCCATGAAGCGCGTGTCAGTTGAGGCTTTTGCTGCCACCTTCTCATCCCCCCCTTAAGCACTCCCTTGTGCACCCTCTTCTTAAGAAACCCTCTTCCGACCCCTTCTGCCCGGCTAACTATCGCCCAATCTCCATAACTCCCTTCCTGGGCAAGCACCTGGAGAAACTGGCCATCTCGCAGCTGAATCTCCATGCTGAATCTGTGGGTTGTCTTCATGACCATCAGTCTGGCTTCAGAGCTGCCAGAAGCACGGAAACTGCTCTCCTGAACATCCGTGAAGACCTGCTCTAAAACCTTGACTAGAACACTCTGTGTGTTCTCATCTTGCTTGATCTCTCTTCTGCCTTTGATACTGTCAACCATGCCATCCTGCTCAACCGTCTCTGTGATAACCTGGGTATCACTGGTCAGGCTCTGGTGTGGCTGACTTCTTTCCTCTCCAATCGACCCTCCCAGGTCCAACTTGGATCCTTCCTCTCTGACATCTTTTTCTCTCCCTAGCTGTTCAACCAATATCTGGCACGTCTTGCCCACCGCATCGCCGCTCTCTGTCTGAACTTTCAGTGCCATGCGGATGATACCCAGCTCATTTTCAGGCTACCCTTGGCATCCTCCTCTCCTTCCCTGATCCCTGACTGTCTGTCTGCTATCCAGGAGTGGTGTGCCTCCAATTACCTCTACCTTAATGCTAGTAAGACTGAGATTCTACTCATCGGCACACTCACTCCCTCCTTCCCTGCAGCTCTCTGGCCGGCCTCTCTTGGGCTTCTTCCTGCTCCTACCTGCAAGGCAAAAAACCTCGGGGTCATCTTCGACTCCACACTCTCCTTCTCTCCTCACATTTCTGACGTCTCAAAGAAGTCACACTACCAGCTGCACCTCCTCAGAGGTATTCCTCCTTTCCTCTCCGTCCCCCAGAAGCTCACTGTCTCCAGAGCCCTGGTTCTCTCTAAACTGGACTACTGTAACAGCCTCTATCTAAATCTGCTGCCTCTACTCTACGCCCTCTGCAACTCATCCAGAACAGGACTGCGAGACTTGTCCTTGGCCTCAAGCCCAGGGACCGTATCTCTCCAGGACTAAAATCTCTGCACTGGCTCCCAGTGGCTGCGAGGATTAAGTTCAAACCCTCTGCATTGTCCACAAGGCCTTCTGGGGCCTGGGGCCAAAATACCTTCAACTCTCTCTTCATAAATATCTTCCTTCTCAAGCTCTTCGCTCATCCGCCTCCAACTCCCTCAGGGTTAGCCGCTTCTCCAAGCAACGAGTTGGGGGTAGATCTCTCTCTGTGACAGGGGCCTCCCTCTGAAACAGCCTTCCTGCCTCCCTGAATCTTGAGGGGAACCATCTCCGGTTCCGGAAGCACCTCAAAACCTTCCTCTTTGCTTCTGCTTTCTCTCCCCCTCTCCCCTGCTAAATTCCTGATTGAAACTGCACTGAATCTGCACTGGGCCACTCTCACTGATCTTGGTCCCTGGCCCAGCAACTTGCCCCCTGCACTGCCTCCCTGGCAACCCCTGCACTGAGGAACTGTCTCTGTATTCCTAGAGCCCCCCTCCCAGCACTTGTTTGCACTTACCTTGCACTTGCCACCAGCTGGCCCTTTATTATTTATCTTATTATTCTACTACCCCTGTACTGCACTTCCCCCTCTCCCTTGCCCCTTGCACTTACCCTTCCCCTCTTCCCATGCACTTGCCCGATCTTAATGACACCTGGCCTAGTAAGATCGTTGTCTGTCTTCCCTTTGTCCCCCATCCCAACGGCATCGCGCCTTGAAACACTTGTGTATAGGTGCGTTATAAATGCCATATCATATCATATCATATACCACTTCTGACAAGAGCACATGAGTACATAAACAACAAATTCCGATTTACACAAGATTCTGTCTTTGATTTTCACTGTCTGTTAAAGTATTGGATGTTCAAATGTAGTGCAATTCTGAGCATATTGACACACATTAATTCTAGTGCATTTGCAAAACCAATCACTTGCAGTTTGTAACAATTGTCCCATAGATGATTTTGGCTCTTCTTGCATAAAGGTAGACACTTATAAATCTTTAATCAGAGTGGATAATCTGTATGAAGTGCTTGGCCCATTGGTAAGTACTTTACCCAAGTTTGTATCTAGCCTTGACACATGCCAATGACGGTTCATGATAGTTCTAATATTTTTAGAGGCTAAATAAAATGTAATAATGAACCTTGACTCATCCACTTCTTTCCCAATCTTGGTCATCACATTGGTGTTAATCAATAAGCTCTCTCTTTGGATAAAGGACATCCAATCACTTGTTGAGGGTACCAATGATCTTTAAAACCTTTAGCAGCCCATATGCTCTACTTTTCGAAATAACCCATGGTTGAACAGTTCCTCAGGAGTCTTAAACATTTCCCATATGGTGTATTCCATATTAAGCTCTGGGGATGGTTACTCATAGCATGAAGGGGAGTATTTGAATATGTGGGTTTTCTAAACAGATTGGTTTCTATTTTACCCAATTTTTGTTCAAAGATGATATTCAAAATTTCATTCAGGCTATGGGACTCAGTGAATTTAAGATTCAATGTGTTCTCATTGATAACTTTTACAAACTCCAACCACTCTATCTCCTTTCCATTCCAGATGATAAATAAGTCATCTATAAATCGTAACAATAATACGACTTTGTCTGTATATTGCACATTTCCCTCAGACCACACAATACATTTCTCAAACCAACCCGTTGTGAGAATGGCATAGGATTGCGCAAATCTAGAACCCATAGCAGTTCCCTGTAGCTGTTTCTAGAAACGTTCATCAAACAGGAACACATTATTGGTCAGGCACAGTTCAATGATACCTAAGATCATTTCAGTGTGTAAATAAAGGCAATAAGGAGTGTCATCACGCCTTATCACAAGAACGCCAAGTATTCTGTTTGGGAACATTTGGAGCTTTACGAGCAAATGATGGAGACTTTCCATTTGAAGGACAGCCAAAGCTGTAATAAATATGTAAAGTGGACCTTCTCACCAGAATACTCCAGTTTCTTTGCGGGGCTGGAGGACCAAAATCATTTAAGATGGTCCACCTATAAGGCGGCCATCTTGAAACATTTTTCTGTTCACAGAAATCCTCAAGAGGCTCGCAAGGCAGCCTACAATTTGCAATGTGGGGAGGATCAGGCCCCACAAGAATTTGTGCAAGAACTGAAACGTGCCTTTGCGCAGACCACCAGAAGGGTGCGCACAGACAGCAGAGAATTTGTCAATACATTTTTCCATGCCTTGCCCAAATATATAATGACCCAGCTCGTGAGAGATTTTCATGAGAAAAGATCTTTAGACTGGGTCATTGAACAGGCTACCCGGATCTATGAGGTGCAGAAGCCCATAGAAAATAAAAGCAATACCCAGAAAAATCCCAAAACCAACAGCACCCCTGCTGCTGCCAAGGTGGCAGAGGTAAAGGTACCCCCGTTTTGGATTTGGAGATGGGGGGGCCTAAAAACCTACCTGCACCTAATAATTCACAGCCCAGAAGGCCCTCGGGCCAGTCACAGACAGGGAGTCGAGGAGGTAGTCCTACAAATGGGGTCCCCCGCTCCCCTGACTATGTAAGTCCCCGCCACAAGGGAAACCGACCAATCCTGGGTTATGTGTGGACTCCTCCAGCCCAAGGGGGGGATCCAGCCAAGCACCTGACCCGGGGAACTTCCCTCCCAACTTCCCCCAGGAGGGCGGAAATTCTCCAAATCCTGGGCAGAACTTTTTCCCAAGGTATCCGCCCAATTTCCAGCCCCAAAATCATCCATCCTTCTTTCCCCAATTCCCTGAGCCCAGACAACCTAATCCGGGAGAGGGGAGGCCAAGGGTGGAGGGGTACCAAAATCTTCCCAACCAGGGGTACTACCAGAGAAGGGATAGCTACCCTTCCCGGGATCAGCCCAGGGGAGAAAATAGAGCCCCGTATCAGCCTGAGCGGGTTTCCCAGTTAGAGCGCCAGGTCCAAAATATGGCACGGGATCTGGGTCACATACTGAGGGCTCAACAGAACCCTCAGATGAGCGTGCCACCGCAGAATGCCCCAAACTGGACCTGGTACTCCAGAACAATGACGGGGGCAGCACCCCGATAACACACCGGTTCCCAGGGAGGAGGCACAAGGGGAAGAGGGGTGTAAAGCCTTGGAGGAAGCTTCCTTCCCAACTTGTAAACAGCCCCTGGAAAACCAGGAACAGGAAACAAAATCTCCTACCCCTGAAAGTCTGCCACCCAAGGAGCAGAGGGGGGGTAGGAGAAACAAAGGACCCAAACAGACCCACTTTGTGGAGGAGGTACAGGTCTTCCAATTTGAGGGAGAGGGATCCTCAGAAGATCCTGGGAAAACGATCTTCTCCTTCAGAGATGGGGGAACTCCTCCCAAAGAAAAATGGGTCCCAAGGGATGTCAATTCAGACTGGGGAGATATGAAGACTATGCTACCGCCGCCCATCATCTCATCCCAGAACCCACAATACCAAAATCCCCTGGTTCAAACCCATCCTGGTGACTGCCTCCAAGAAGGGGGGGCAGCCCAGAACCGGAACCAGGGGAACCCACAATGGCTCTGATCTCCAGTTGCCAACTTTTTCTTTCAGATTCCCAAGGTTCTCCACAGAATTCTGCCCAAATCTCTTCGCTAGCAATGTCCAAAACCAGAAAGTTAGCCCACCAGTTGTCCAAAAATGTGCATTATCTGTGCCCCCTTGAGGAGAAGGAGGGAAGATACTATGCCCCGGTACAAGTACAGGGGAAGGGTACAATTTTGGCACTGGTGGACACTGGATCCCAAGCTACCATTCTGTCCAAAAGGGCCTTTGAGGAACTAAATGCAGGAAGGGGGGAGAATTACCGAATTCCTCTCACCTCTCTTCCTGGACAACTGCAGAACTTTGACGGGAAGGAAATTCCCGTTGAGGGGACTGCAGACTTGGACATTAAAATTGGGCGACACAAGGTGAGACACCCAGTCATAGGAGTGACTCCAGAGGGCACCCCTTGTTTACTAGGGAATGACCTCCTGAGAAGGTTGTCACCCCTAATAGATTGTGTAAACAAGGTCCTCTGGACCCAGACTAGCCAACCGATAAAATTAAAACAGAGTGTCAACCATGTTAGTTTAAACGGCACCTGCCACATGGTTGAACAAAAATCTGACCAAGTACAATTTCACTTCCAGAACAACCAAATTCCAGACGTGACAGTAATAGCAGTAGGACAACAGACTGGTGATGGGGGGTCCTCTCTATTTCTGAAAATCAACCTTCCTTCCAGTTTAAAGTGGTATTCCACACTGGAAGGAAACACCCTGAAATTCTTTACTATCCACAATCAGACACTCCCACTCCTATAGTCCAGAAAGATGTGAAATCAGCTCAGAGCCTGGCTGATATTCAGAAAATTGGAGAGCAGTTGTTCATCCCTGTTCAGTTAAATGATGGGAAGGACTCTGTTCTCGCTCGAGTGTGCGTGAACAACGGTAAGAGCTCCATCAGCGAAGCCATGTTCCGCCAACTCCCAAAAGATCCAGCCATTCCCACATTCAAACTGATAGACAAATGGGAAATGGACCTGGAAGCACCCAATTCCAAACATCCCCTGCCAAACAGGTGTATGCTCAAAATCTCCATTGGCAACAAGAGCATAGTCCACAATTGTTGGGTCGTGCGAGACGTCCCTGCCGCTTTTTACTTAGGCAGTGTCATTCTCAATCGCTTTGCCATTAGTTTGGACCTAATAAACTTCAAAGCTTGGTCCCGATTAGCGGATAATCCCACGGGCTTTGATGATCCAGAAAAAGCATTTAGGTCAGCTCAATTGCTACCTTATGCCGTTGAAATTCAGATCAAAGAGGAAGTCACCATCCCAGAAAGGACCCGACAATTCTCCCTGGAAGTGAAAGTTAAAAGAGGACAATACTTGCCAAACCCTGATGCTTATATACATCTAAATGCTTCTCTCCAACAGCAAGGGTTGGGGGTAAACCCAACTCCATTAGTCAACATAGAACATGACACCATTCCAATAGAGGTGGATAACAGAGACTTAAAGAGTATTACTCTAGCCGCAGGCACCATTATTGGAATGGCGGTTGATGACTGACATTTTTCCATCGATTTAGGAAATGAACTCTTAGGCACAATCCCCAAGGACTGTTTTGACAGTGACAGTGATGACAATACAACACCAGACAGGATTTTTACCCGGCATGGGGGGAACTTCCTGGTGTACACTTCCTGCCCCTATGGTAAGGAAGATGTGACTTGTGACTTCAGGAGGGATGAGGTGATTTTCCAGGTCCATGAGGGTTGCCTTTCCCACCTGAAGCCTCCAGTCCAAATCAGCACTCTGACCAGGGACTTCTCCACCCAGCTGGAGGAGGCCGCTGAAATAGCCAAACCAGAAGTCTTTCCAGGCTTCAGGCAGATGGTGGAAGAGAGAGTCAACCTAGCTGATGCCTGTGTGACTCTGGAACAGAAGCAAAAGTTGAAACAAGTTTTCTTGGATTTCCAAGATCTCTTTGCGGTAGACTCATATGACTGTGGTCGCACCGACATCCACACAACAACAATCCCCACGGACCCTGGAATGACTCCAGTGTTTGTGAAGCAATATCGCTTGCCTCTCGCATCCATGGAGTCCCTTACTGAAATAATTAAGAACCTTGAGTCCCGGGGAATAATCCGTCCAGTCCACAGCACTTTCAATAATCCGGTGCTGGAAATATTGAAGCCAAACGGCCAGTGGAGACTCAGCGCCGACCTCAGGGAGCTCAACAAACGGGTCCATACTTCCTGATGGCCTCTGCCCTACATTGACCAAGGGCTGGCCCAGATTCAGGGGTCACAGGTATTCACTGCAATAGACCTGACCAATGGATACTGGACCGTGCCTGTCAGTAGGGAGGACCAATACAAACTGTCTTTTACCTTTGGGGGCCAGCAGTACACATGGACCCGGACTCCCTTCGGATACCTCAACACCGGCAATGAATTCAACATTTTCCTACACAAGGCCATGCCCGACCTGGGTGCAAGGGGTAACCTGGATTATGTAGATGATGTCCTCATCAAAAGTTCATCTGTGGAGGAACACATAGCGGAGATCCGTTATGTTCTGACCCAGTTGAGGGCCGCCGGAGCAAAACTTTCCTTTCAGAAAGCACAGTGGTGTAAAACCCGTGTTAATTTCTTGGGGCATGAGATTACTCCTCAGGGTCTCTGTCCCCAGGAAAAGAAAGTGGAAGCACTTCAGAAGCTGAAAGACCCCACAACTCTGCGGGAGCTAAGGAGCCTCCTTGAACTGACTAATTACAGCAGAAAGTTCATTGAGGGCTACGCAGAGATCACCAGACCCCTGATTCATCTCCTGAAGGGGGGGGTCAAGTGGGAATGGGATCCAGAAGAAGCCGAGGCAGTAAAACAACTCAAAAGAAGCCTCTCACAAGCGCCCTGCCTAGCTTACCCTGTCAGAAACAAGGAGTTCTTCCTGGAGACGGGGTTCTCTAATACGTGCTTGACGGCAGTATTATACCAAAAGCATGACAAGGTCAATAAAGTAATCTCCTATGCGAGCAAAACTTTATCCTCTGTGGAGGAAAAATTCAACGATTGTGAGAAGGCACTCCTGGCAACGGTGTGGGCATTGACGAATTACCGCCCGTTTATCCAGGGGGAACACATCATAGTGGAGACTCCACACCAGCCTCTGCAATATCTCCAAAGTGACAGAATCCGGGCCGGAAATGTGAGTAATTTCCGAATTACTTCCTGGATTCTGTCAATGCAAGGCTTTCCTGTGGAGGTCAGATATGGCCAAAACAAGAAGAGTCCCCTCGCGCAAGGTCTGGCTGACTTGCATGATTGTGCCAGAGAAAACTGTCTCGAGGACGAAAGTCTAAAAATCAAGGACAACACGGAGGCATACCTTAATTCCCCACACAAAGTCTTTGAAGAGGACAGTGTGAGGGAATGCCCACTGTCTATGTGGATGGATGCTCTTACCATGTTGATAACGACGGGGAGAAAGAACTGGTGGCCGGCGTAGGGAATGCATGGGTGAATGAGTCCCCAGAACCCTCCGCTGGATACAAAATTGGTCCCCGAAGTAGTCAGGTGGCAGAATTGATGGCTGTGCATCAGGCCATCCTCACTGCTGTCCAGCATCAACTCCACAAACTGGTCATAATCACAGATTCTGATTATGTACGGAACAGGTTCGTGGAGCACCTGGTTAATTGGAAAACCAGAGGCATGTTATGTGCTAACAACAAACCCTTGAAACATGGGAAGTTGATCCAAAACATTGATGATCTGGTCACATCGAATGGGATGACCATCTACTGGAAAAAGATCAAGGGTAATTCCAAAGTAGAGGGACCAGACAAAACTGGAAATGACTTAGCTGATCAGCTGGCCAAAACCGGGGACATCCAAGGGGATATAATAGAAATAGAGTCCCTGTTGGGGGAAATCCAGGTCACTGCTATCACTAGGTCCCAGACAAATGCTCACAGTGATCTTTCAATTGCCCAATGGAGTAAGAAGACCCCTGATGCTGATTTGATTACAGCTCAGAAGGGGGATCCAATTATTGGTAAGTTTTACCAACACCTTGAGGACCCTGAGAACTTTCCCCTGACGGATACCGATTACATTGGGAAAGAGGACCTAAGAGTGTTGATGAAATGTGCAAAAATGTTCTGAATCCAAGACGGTTTGCTGGTAAGGAAATCCAAAGCTGGCCACGATCAGTGGGTGGTTCCTACCTCATTCCGAAGCCTGATGTTAAGTCACGCCCATGTTGCAGCCACCGCCGGTCATAGGGGGTTTCACACAACACTGGAAATCTTAAGAGAGGTTGCATACTGGCCACACATGGGGCAGGACCTTGACCAATACTTGAAGGGGTGTCTTGTGTGTGCACAATTTCAGCCATCATCCCTCACGCACCGTGCACCCCTCCAAAATAGGGGATGACACTGCCATTGTCAGATTTGCAAATCGACTTTGTAGGCCCTGTGATTCGCTCGACTAGAGGAAACAAGTACATGTTGACCGTTACATGCTTGTTTACCAAGTGGGTGGAATGTCTCCCAGCCCCAAATTGAAAGGCAGAAACTGCAGCTGCCCTGATGATTAACCACATCTTTTCCAGTTTTGGTCTACCTCAAAGGATTGAGTCAGACAGGGGTAGCCACTTCACCAGTGAAGTGATGACAAAGATGTGGGAGATACTGGGAGTCAAGAGAAAGCTACACATTGCTTACAGGCCAGCTTCTTCTGGAGCAGTAGAACGCTACAACCGGACAATTGTAAGCATCTTAAAAAAATTTGTGGCAGATTCTGGGCCAAATTTGGATATCCAATTACCTCTGGTCCTAAGGGCCATCAGATCTACCCCTTAATCTGCAACCAAAATGTCACCATTCGAGTTGATGACTGGACGCAAGATGGTGCTTCCGCAGCATTTGCTCTACAGGACCCAAGAGCAGTCACTAATAAATGCCTCCACAACTCATGAGTATGTGGAGAATTTAAGGAAACACCTTCAACATGCTTTTGCCTATGCTCAGCGGAATCTAGAAAGATCAGCTGAGAGTATGAAGACCCACTATGACCTGAAAACTTCCAGGAAGGAATATCAGGTGGGGGACCAGGTCTATTTATACAATTTCCAAAGGAACCAGGCCAAACAGCGAAAACATTTGCCTACATGGAAGGGACCCTTTGAGATTATAGACAAGATCTCCCCTGTGGCCTACAAGATCTGCATCCCTAAAGGCGGTTTGGCAGAGGGGGAAGACAAGTGGGTCCACATTAACCAGTTGAAGTGTTGCCATCCCAGGCACACTCTGCAACAACTGGAGGAATCCTCTGTAATCCTAGAGGGTATTGTCTCAGATTAATTCAGTTGTAACTTAAAATATTCTACATATCGCCTATCAAATTCTGAGTTTCTCAATGTGGGTGTTTTTGTTTTTGAATGCAAAAAGAAATGTGCATGTTCACATGTTTTGACTATAAATTTATATGCCACCCCACTATATCAATGGTGGGGGAAAAATGTCTATGAATAGGTATTGCTGCTCTTCCTTTGTCGTCCTAGGAGAAAGAAAACCTGGAGACTGGCCAAGGAGGACGATCCGGAGACTGGGAGGATGATCCGAGGGGCCCAGGGTACCGCCCAATCTTCCCATCAGGACCGGCGAGGAGAACCGATCGATCCGACCGGATGGAGGAAAAGATGCTGAACTGTGCCATGTGCAGAATTGGAAGAAGATTATGCAGACATACCAGTGCGTGGGTCATCACCCTTGTGCACCCGACTCCCCATCGACTCAAATTCAAAGGGCAGTCAAGTGGGGGGGCTTTGTTGGGTGTGCTGACCCACGTTTGAGCTATCATGCTGCAACATTTGGTGCTGTGGGCTTAGAAAATCCAAGATGGCCAAAAAGCCCACATGTGCGCCAGAATCTAGGAGAACCACGCAGTTTGTGCACACTAAAATGGTTGCCTAACTTGCCACCCACCAGTGTGAGCAGGATGGGCCGGGGTGCCATGAGTGAAATGTGTGCCAAAGGAAAAAACGTACTTTAAAATCACCTTTTGTTTCTCTGAATGCCAGCTAAAAATGCCTATTTTCAAACATTGAAACACATCCAAAAATCTCACTGAACACCAGCGGACATCTGGCAGAATGAAGTATGTGTGCATACTAAATCTGGGAAGTTGAAGAGCCCCAAAACAATGTTCATAACAAGACTGGCTGAGCTCTGCAGGTCTGCAGCAGCCTAACTGAAACTGGATTTAAAACTACCAAAAATCGAAAATGTTTAAATTAACTGAGTGACCTACTTTGAGTGTCACCTAGTTTGTCACTGTTGAAATGTCATAGTTTTGAACTTAGAATCAGCATTCTAGCTGCATATGTAAAAATTGTCTTGATTTAAACTGGGGAACAAAAAGTGACATTTTATCTGAAACCTGGCTTAATGAAACTGAATTCTGCCTGAAATCTACCCCCACAGGAGTTAAAACCTGCTCAGCCACTCTTCACCTTGCCAAAAGGATTTGCCACCGCTCTGATTAGATTAGGGGTGGAGCAGCTACAGAGAGTTGAACAAAGGCCTGTCCTGGGCCCAGACAGATGGTTTATTAGGGTGGCCGTAAAATAGCTTCCTCTTGGCAGAAGCTGGGAGGGGCAGGGTCTCTGAGCTTGGCAGAAACTGGATAAACTGGTTTCTACACCATGTGACCTGAAAAGACACACCCCTGTTGGCCAGAATATGATTCTAAGAAAGATGTATAACTCACAGTGCGGACTTGTCAAAATTATTTAAATGATACCATAATTCTTGTGAATTTTCTGTGCACGTTTTAAGACGCGTTGGGAATTTGTGTGATGTTCTGGGGCAAAACCCCGCTATTTATGGATACTACAGACTCTGTGTTTAAGCTAGAGACATGGGAATTTACTGGAGTATGTAAGGACAGGCCGTGTATATGTGTATAATTTTTAATGAAGAACCAGGTTTGCATAACCCACTAAAATCAAAAATGTTGCCGTTTCTGAATGCAAGCCCTCAGGAAGAGCAGATTTGGGACAGAGGCTACCTCATGTGATAGGTAATATGTACATGCAATGACAAACCACTATGTATTTGAGAAATGTGTATTTTGACCAAATATAGATTTGTGGGCAAACTGACCAGGGGAGGATCCTCTGACCCATAAAACCTACAGCATCACTCTGACTCACAGTTCCTTCCCCAATCATGGGAGAGGGGAGAATTGGGCCAATGACAAGTTGAAAGAGGGGCTGGCTAGTGATGCTGCACACACACCCACTTTCAAAAGACATAAAAAGAGCCACTGGAAGCTAGAGAAGACATTCAATTGCATTTGCTGCGGAGCATGCTGATCGACGACTTCACATCCAGAGATCCAGACTTCAATCCATCAATCTCCAGAACCTGTAGCAGTACCTAGAAAGCAGAGCAGTATCCAGAATCCAGAGAGGCTAGACCAGCAGAGCAGAGCTGACCCAGACCGCTGTTCGCAGAACCAGAGAGCTGACCCAGAACACTGTGAAGTGCCGAGACCAGAACCGGAGTCCAGTCCAAAACCTGACCAGATCCGTGGGGAGGCCTAATTCAAAAATATATTGTGAGTACCTAGCAGAACTGTGCAGAACCAATCTCTTAGTTAAAATAATCTAATCCAAACTATTTTAATCTAACCAGAACTGCCTCCTAACTGTCACCTGTCATTTGCAAAGCTGTCACCTGTCATTTTCTAGCTGCAAGCTGTAACCTGTCGCTTTGAACTTTTAAAATTTCAAATCCGAAAAACTACCTTTATTTAATCGACCGTATCTCTGGAACCGTTTGGGCTAGGAACTTGGTTTAACTTTCCTCTGAAAGCTTAGAATCTCAGCTTTTCAACGAGTCTAGAACCGACTACTCCTTATACTTTCTCCGTAATCACGATTCTCGCACTCGCAAATTTTACCATGATTTGCGATTTGGTTAAAAATCCAGCCACATGTAACCATCCGCAGTCATCTCTTTCCTTGCTAAAAATTTGTTTGCCTCTTAAGAACCATCCTAGATCCTTGCTAATGTGAGCCTGAACTCATCCCAAGTATATTTCACTCACCCTGAACCTCCTAAAGGGAATTAAAACCATTTTCAGCATATTCCTCACTTCATTGCCAGCACATATAAAAGCATTTTGGGCCTGTGTTTCAAACTTCTGTAGTCTAAACTTGCTGGGGTGAACTGAATTACATTTGATTGCATTTCTGAGAACTGTGTGCTTTCCTCCCATTCTATTCATCTCCTTACATTGCATTAAGGGGGGGGGGTGAATTGTCCAAGAAAGTGATTACATTGTCTTTTGCTGAAATCCTATCAAGTTATTTTCTGTACTGCATTTCATTCCACATTGCATCCATTTGAAACCATAAAAGTATTGTTGCTATCTTATCCATCCTATAACCACTCATCATTGATTATAAAGAAGCGTGCTAGTGCCGGACTATCCATTATTGATTACTGCTCAGATTAAGTGTGATATCCAATTATTAATTTATTATAAAGTGTGATATATATATAAATAAACCTTCTAAACTTGCAAAACAGAACTACTTCTTGGCTCAGTGGGGTCAGGGGGATTCCAAGAGAGGGGTGTTATATAGGGGTAGTCATCCAGAACTCATGAACTGGACGTAAAGATATATCAATAAGGGTTTCCATTCAGTATCCCAGACTAGGCATTGACTTAGCTGTAGTGTTGAATTGAATCCTCTTACATACTGTTGGGCTCTCAAACCTATACCATGCTGTATGGATGTATAGAGTGATACCACAACCATTGTGGCAAATAGATATTAATTCTTCCAGGAGAGCACATTAATCTTACCCAAAAAATCTTTAGTGTCTCTCAAAAATTAGGGTTTTGTGGACACAAATGGTAAGAGTACCTCATCAAATATTTTAAATATCTTTATTAGCTTTTGCAATGTAACAGTAACAAACATTACTGCAAGTGATCATATACTTCATTTCATTCCACATTGCATCCATTTGAAACCATAAAAGTATTGTTGCTATCTTATCCATCCTATAACCACTCATCATTGATTATAAAGAAGTGTGCTAGTGCCGGACTATCCATTATTGATTACTGCTCAGATTAAGTGTGATATCCAATTATTAATTTATTATAAAGTGTGATATATATATATATATATATATATATATTGTTTAAATGATCAAATAAACCTTTTAAACTTGCAAAACAGAACTACTTCTTGGCTCAGTGGGGTCAGGGGGATTCCAAGAGAGGGGTGTTATATAGGGGTAGTCATCCAGAACTCATGAACTGGACGTAAAGATATATCAATAAGGGTTTCCATTCAGTATCCCAGACTAGGCATTGACTTAGCTGTAGTGTTGAATTGAATCCTCTTACATACTGTTAGGCTCTCAAACCTATACCATGCTGTATGGATGTATAGAGGGATACCACAACCATTGTGGCAAATAGATATTAATTCTTCCATGAGAGCACATTAATCTTACCCAAAAAATCTTTAGTGTCTCTCAAAAATTAGGGTTTTGTGGACACAAATGGTAAGAGTACCTCATCAAATATTTTAAATATCTTTATTAGCTTTTGCAATGTAACAGTAACAAACATTACTGCAAGTGATCATATACTTCAAGCTTGTTTCCAATATTCCTCATTTAACTTCCCAACCCCCCTTAACTGCCTGTGTATAGGTTAAACATGTATTCTTTATTCCATACACTTTGCCCAGCTTTGTCTTGTGTGTCTTGGGTAGCGTTCTCACCCTCATCTTGGTTAAACAATTACACTGTTAGGGCAATCCATTCGAGAATGTCTGTTCCCAGTTCTTGTCTTTGTTCCCCTTGTGCCTTTTTGCATGCTCCCATTTCTGCTGTTGTCCATTCCCTCAGGTCATCCCACCGACTGTCAATACTTGGTTCCTTGGTGGCTTTACACTGCATGGTTATGCAGTGTTTAGCAAGTATATAAATTAGGTCTTTTATTTTGACCATAGGTTTATGCTTTGTGCTTCTCTTGAAACAGCCCAACATACATGCCTCTGGGAATTGGATATCAAGGTTAATGCCTCCTTGGGTGACTGTATTTGCCCCTCTCCTCCAAACTATCTGTACCACATGACATTCCCAGAACATGTGTATCATGTCTACAATATCTTCTGTGCATTTTGGACATGTCTGCTTACCCGCCCCTTTAATCGTGATTAGGTGCATAGGTGTTCACTATGCTTACTACCCAGTTCTCTAACAGGCCGTGTAGTGTGGGATGTTTTAACCCACTTCTGCTCTGCTATGCTGCAGCACTGTGTTATGACGGTGCCAGAAAAAGCAAAATGGCCGTGAAAATCCTTGTGCGTGCCAAAACCTCTGGAAATCGTGCTTTGCAAAGCACAAAAAGATGGCTGCCCAATTTACCACGCATGTTGTCAGTGGTGGAATAGAGATCTCACTCCTGGAATATGTCACTGGGCTCCCCAACAAGTGAAAACGGAGTACAGAAGGAAAAAAAAACGTGTTTTGCTAATGCAACCTCAAAAATCTTGCTTTAAATCCCTTTGTCTTTGTTGCTGAAACTGCAGAATTCCGGTACAAAACACCCTCAAACATCCAAAATTCTTGCTGGGTGCTACAATTCACTTAATTTAAATAATCATGGTGTACTGGCAAGGTCCTAAAAAGCTGAGAGCATAAAGAAAATTCCACAGCAAAAGTGGCCTGTCTGTGGATCTGTCAAAAATCTGGGGGCAGTACCCTGGGCCGCCTGAATGACAGCTGTCAGGAGCCTGCCTGATTAAACTTTAAACATGTATAAACTGAAATCAAATGTTTGCAATCTAAGAGGCCTGTTACTGAGAGTAACCTATCTGTAATTGTTTTGATCCCATGGTTTAAAATCTTGAATGA
Source organism: Ambystoma mexicanum (assembly GCF_040938575.1). Classification (NCBI taxonomy): domain Eukaryota; kingdom Metazoa; phylum Chordata; class Amphibia; order Caudata; family Ambystomatidae; genus Ambystoma; species Ambystoma mexicanum. The sequence goes on along the minus strand of NC_090933.1, from coordinate 488,222,368 downwards.
GAATTCTAGCTGCTATTTTGAAATCACAAGTTTGTTTTAAGCTAAGGGAAAATGCAACAGAATTAACAATTAAATCAAGCCTGACTAAAAGCTACCAAAAAGGAATATGAGGTTTCTCCACAGAAGGATGGCCTTTCCCCCCACCAGGAATTCACAACCAAGCAGTAATTATAGGGTTTGGAAAGAACTTGGTCTACAGAGGCAATAGGGAACAATGAACAGCTGCTACTAAGGAAATGCGTGGTGTGAGGACAGTCGTAAATGGCCTCTGCCAAGAGCAAACAGGGAGGAAACTGCTTCTGGACTGCAGGGAGACAGAAAGAGGCGGACCCGAACAACAATCTGTGGCTGAACCTTCACAAAGAACATTTTCTTCAAAGACTTATAATTTGCCAGTGAAAATTGTACAAAATATAAAAGTAACAGATTGGTGAATCTAAATTGTGGCTTTACGTTTCAAGAGACGGTAAAATCGTGTGACATGTTCTGAAAAGAAATGGCAGTTAATGTGATTTTACACAAAATTTATTTTCGCTAGAAGTCTGAAACTTTATACACTTATGCCCATGTTAAACATGCACACTTGTAGAAATGTGCTTATAAATTGGACATTGTGTTCCTGATGAAAAAGGAAAAATTCTGTAAAAAGCCGAGACAAGATCCCACAGCTACGGGGTTTCGAGGAATAGCTGCTATATAAAATATGTAATCTGTATCTGTGATTCTTATACAGGTTGCACATGTGGAAATATGTATGGTGCAAAAAGTAGATTTTGTGTTCAACGGGCCAGGGGTGGATTTTCTGCATCATAAAATCCCACCATAAAGATGACACACTGTTTCTCTCCTCCTATCAAGGCAGAGAGGAGACTCAACCCAATCACCTGTCAAAGGGGCGAGCTTAGGATAAAACAGCCCTCACACCCCTTTATCATAGCATAAATAGAGACAGCTCACCACTCAAAAAGAGAGATAGATTCACTCACCATCCCGATACTGCCGGAGCACCCTGCTAATGAACTCTACATCTTCCTTGCTCCAGACTCCAGAAACTTGTCAAAGCAGAACCCCATTGCATATCTGAACAATTTACAGCCAGGCCCCACATTCCACAACCAGAACCCCACAAACCTAAGGGGAAGCATCAAAATACAGCTCGGCTGCGCTGTACTGCTTACCTGCTGAAATAATTATCATCAGAACCAAGAAGGGTGATCCAATCCAGTCCTGTGCCGTGCTGTGACCAGAGCATCTTTCTGATTGCAGATCCAATCCGATGTGCCCAGCTGTCTGCCATAGAACCAGATCCAATTCCCTGACCAGAATCTTGACGGATCATAATCAAGACGGTTCCGTTTAAAAACATATTTAGTGAGTATCTATAGATAGAACTGTGTCACTAGCATATGCACTGTCCATAGTCAATCCCTATCTTAAACCCATCCTATCTTGTATTCAGAACCTGTATTGTTATGAGTACTTTTGAATTATCTGAACTCTCTCCAAACCATTCTATTTTCCTCCTGTAATAGTATTGCTAAAACTATCTTTGCGCTGATCTTTTCCCATCCGAAGAAGGCAAGTCCTTAGCAGGCAGTCATTCTGATCAAGTGGCTGTGTTCCTGTGGGCATTCGTTTTGTTCATAGTCATCCTTTTGTCATTTTAAAAGTGCACTTTGTGATGTCATCTTTGATGTCGTGGGTGTTAGTCTTAGCAGTGCACGGTGGTGGTGTGAGTTATGGTTGCTTAGTTTACCATAACTGGCAAATTTCAAGGGTTTTTCGGTTTTACTTGGAACCATAACGTTCCTTTAACAAAGTTTTTTTCACTGAATTTCATAGGCTTTTAGTAGCGCAACTTAACCATAACGTCCCTTTAACAAAGTTTTTTCATTGAATTTCATAGGTTTTTATTAGTGCAACTTAACCATAACATCCCTTTAACAAAGTTTTTTCATTGAATATCATAGGTTTTAATTAGTGCAACTTAACCATAACGTCCCTATAACACATTTTATTTTAACTGAATTTAATTGGTTTTTATTAGTGCAATGTCACCATAACATCTTGGGTCCTGAAACTGGGAACCCCAGGTGGTAAAAGAAAGATTTTTTTGTAGGAAGGAAAATCTTTTACCAGATGTCCACCATGGAAAGGGAAGGCAGGGTGTATAAAGAGAACACAACAGGGCATCAGCAGGGGGTGGGAGGGAAAGGAGGGAGACACGGGGCATGAGCGGGGGGTGGGTGGAACAGTAGGGAGACACAGGGCATGAGCAGGGGGTTGGTGAGAAAAAGAGAGAGACACGGGCCATGAAGGGGGGTGAGGAGAACAGTAGGGAGACACGGGGCATGAGCGGGGGGTGGCGGGAACAGGGGAGATACATGGGCATGAGCGAGGGGTGGGGGGAACAGGGGAGACATGTGGCCATGAGCGAGGGGTGGGGGGAACAGGGCACACACGGGGCATGAGCAGGGAGTTGGGGGAACAGGGGAGACAAGGGACCATGAGCGGGGGGTTGGGGGAAAAGGAGGGAGATACAGGGCATGAGCAGGGGATGAGGGGACAAGAGAGAGATACAGGCCATGAGCAGGGGGTGGGGGGAACAGTCAGGAGACACAGGGCATGAGCAGGGGGGTGGAGGGGAACAGGGGAGACACGTGGGCATGAGTGGGGAGTGGGGGAACAGGGGAGACACGTGGGCATGAGTGGGGGGGTTGGGGGGGAACAGGGGAGACACGTGGGCATGAGCGGGGGTTGGAGGGGAAAAGGAAGGAGACATGGGGCATGAGCAGGGGGTGGGTGGGACATGACATGGGAAACACGTGGGCATGAGCGGGGGGTGGGGGGAACAGGGCACACACGGGGCATGAGCAAGGGGTAGGGGGAACAGTGGAGACATGGGGCATGAGTGGGGGGTGGGGGGAAAGGAGGGAGACACTGGGCATGAGCAAGGGGTGGGGGGAACAATAAAGAAACACGGGACATGAGCGGGGGATGGGGGGAACAGTAGGGAGACACAGGGCATGAGCAGGGGGTGGAGGGGAACAGGGGAGACAAGTGGGCATGAGAGGGGAGTGGGGGTAACAGGGCAGACATGGGGCATGAGCAGGGGGTGGGGGGAACAAGGGACCATGAGCGGGGGTGGGGAGGAAAATGAGGGAGACACAGGGCATGAGCAGCGGTGGGGGGAACAAGAGAGAGACACGGGCCATAAGCGGGGGTGGGGGGAACAGTAGGGAGACACAGGGCATGAGCGGGGGGTCGAGGGGAACAGGGGAGACATGTGGGCATGAGTGGGGGTGTGGGAGAACAGGGGAGACATGTGGGCATGAGCGGGGGTGGTGAGAACAGAGAAGACACATGGGCATGAGCGGGGTTTGAGGGGAAAAGGAGGGAGACACGGGGCATGAGCGGGGGGTGGGGGTACAGGGGAGACACGTGGGCATGAGCGGGTGTGGGGGGAACAGGGCACACATGGGGCATGAGCGGGAGGTGGGGGGAAAGGAGGGAGACACAGGGCATGCGCAAGGGGTGGGGGGAACAAGTAAGAAACACGGGCCATGAGCGGGGGTGGGGGGCACAATAGGGAGACACAGGGCATGAGCGGGGGTGGAGGGGAAGAGGGGAGACACGTGGGCTTGAGCGGGCTTGGGAGGAAAAGGGGAGACATGTGGGCATGAGCGGGGGGTGGGGGGGAACAGGGGAGACACGTGGGCATGAGCGGGGGGTGGGGGCAACAGGGGAGACACGTGGGCATGAGCGGGGGTTGGGGGGGAAAAGGAGGGAGACACAGGGCATGAGCGGGGGGTGGGGGGGAACAGGGGAGACACGTGGGCATGAGCGGGGGGTGGGGGCAACAGGGGAGACACGTGGGCATGAGCGGGGGTTGGGGGGGAAAAGGAGGGAGACACAGGGCATGAGCGGGGGGTGGGGGGAACAGGGGAGACATGTGGGCATGAGCGGGGGGTGGGGGGAAGGGAGGTAGACATGGGGCATGAGCGGGGGGTGGGAGGGAAAAGGAAGGAAACAGGGGGCATGAGCGGGGGTGGGGGAAAAGGAGGGAGACACGGGGCATGAGCAGGGGGTGGGGTGGAACAGGGGAGACAACAGGGGAGACACGGGGCATGAGCGGGGGTGGAGGAACAGGGAAAACACAGGGCACACACGGGGCATGAGCGGGGGGTGGGGGAATTTGAGGGAGACACGGGCATGAATCGGGGGTGGGGGGAAAAGGAGGGAGACACGGGGCATGAGCAGGGGGTGGTGTGGAACAGGGGAGACACGGGGCATGAGCGGGGGGTGGGGGAACGGGAGGGAGACGGGGCATGAGCGGGGGGTGGGGGGAACATGACACACACGGGGCATGAGCGGGGGTAGGGGGGAACGGGAGGGAGACACGGGGCATGAGCGGGGGTGGGAGAGGAAAGGGCACACACAGGGCATGAGCGGGGGGTGGGGGGAACAGGGCACACACGGGGCATGAGCTGGGGGTGGGGGGACCAGGGGAGACATGGGGCATGAGCGGGGGGTGGGGGGTAACACGAGGGAGACACAGGGCATGAGCGGGGGGTGGGGGGTAACACAAGGGAAACACAAAGCATGAGCGGGTGTTGGGGGGAACAGGGCAGACGGGGCATGAGCGGGGGGTGGGGGGAACAGGGGAGACACGGGGCATGAGCAGCGGGTGAGGGGAAAAGGGGAGACAAGGGGCATGAGCGGGGGGTGGGGGGGAAAAGGAGGGAGACACAGGGCATGAGCAGGAGGTGGGGGGAACAGGGCACACACGGGGCATGAGCGGGGGGTGGGGGGTTACAGGGCACACACGGGGCATGAGCAGGGGTGGGGGGTAACACAAGGGCGACGCGGGGCATGAGCGGGGTGTGGGGTGGGATCATAGAAAACATGGGGCATGAGCGGGGCATGGGGGGAACAGGGCACACACAGGGCATGAGCGTGGGGGTGGGGGGAACAGGGCACACATGGGTCATGAGCAGGGGGTGGGGGGAAAGGGGACACACGGGGCATGAGCGGGGGGTGGGGGGAAAGGAGGGAGACACAGGGCATGCGCAAGGGGTGGGGGGAACAAGAAAGAAACACGGGCCATGAGCGGGGGGTGGGGGGAACAATAGGGAGACACAGGGCATGAGCAGGGGGTGGAGGGGAAGAGGGGAGACACGTGGGCTTGAGCGGGCTTGGGAGGAACAGGGGAGACATGTGGGCATGAGCAGGTGGTGGGGGGAACAGGGGAGACACGTGGGCATGAGCGGGGGGTGGGGGCAACAGGGGAGACACGTGGGCATGAGCGGGGGTTGGAGGGGAAAAGGAGGGAGACACAGGGCATGAGCGGGGGGTGGGGGGAACAGGGGAGACATGTGGGCATGAGCGGGGGGTGGGGGGAACGGAGGTAGACACGGGGCATGAGCGGGGGGTGGGGGGAAAAGCAGGGAGACACAGGGCATGAGCAGGGGGTGAACAAGAGAGAGACACGGGCCATGAGCAGGGCGCTGGGGGGAACAGTAGGGAGACACGGGGCATGAGCGGTGGGTGGGGGGAACAGGGCACACACGGGGCATGAGCGGGGGGTGGGGGGTTACAGGGCACACATGGGGCATGAGCGGGGGTGGGGGGTAACACGAGGGAGACAAGGGGCATGAGTGGGTGGTGGTGGGATCATGGAAAACACGGGGCATGAGTGGGGCATGGGGGGGAACAGGGCACACACGGGGCATGAGCGTGGGGGGGAAGGGAGGGAGACACAGGGCATGAGCAGGGGTGGGGAGAAAAGGGCACACACGGGGCATGAGCGGGGGGTGGGGGAACAGGGCACACATGGGGCATGAGCAGGGGGTGGGTGAACAGGAAGACACAGGGCATGAGCGGGGGGTGGGGGGTAACACGAGGGAGACACAGGGCATGAGCAGGGGGTGGGGGTAACACAAGGGAAACACAAAGCATGAGCGGGGGTTAGAGGGAAACAGGGGAGACACGGGGCATGAGCGGGGGGTGGGGGGAACAGGGGAGACATGGGGCATGAGCAGCGGGTGAGGGGAAAAGGGGAGACAAGGGGCATGAGCGCGGGGTGGGTGGGAAAAGGAGGGAGACACAGGGCATGAGCAGGGGGTGGGGGTGAACAAGAGAGACACGGGCCATGAGCGGGGCAGTGGGGATAACAGTAGGGAGACACAGGCATGAGCGGTGGGTGGGGGGAACAGGGCCCACACGGGGCATGAGCGGGGGGTAGGGGGGAACAGGGCACACACGGGCATGAGCGGGGGGTGGGGGGTAACACGAGGGAGACACGGGGCATGAGCGGGCGGTGGTGGGATCATGGAAAACACAGGGCATGAGCGGGTCATGGGGGGAAAGGGAGGGAAACACGGGGCATGAGCGGGGGTGGGGGGAAACAGGGCACACACAGGGCATGAGTGGGGGGGTGGGGTGGAACAGGGCACACACGGGTCATGAGCAGGGGGTGGGGGGGAAAGGGGACACACAGGGCATGAGCAGGGGGTGCGGGGAACAAGGGAGACATGGAGCATGAGCGGGGGGTGGGGGGGAAAAGTAGGGAGACACGGGGCATGAGCGGGGGTGGGGGGGAACAGGGGAGACACAGGGCATGAGCGGGGGGTGGGGGGTACAGGAGGGAGACACGGGGCATGACCGGGGGTTGGGGGGAACGGAAGGGAGACACGAGGCATGAGCGGGGGTGGGGGGGAACAGGGGAGACACGGGGCATGAGCAGGGGTGGGGCGTACAGGAGGGAGACACGGGGCATGAGCGTGGGGTGGTGGGAACAAGAGAGAGACACGGACCATGAGCAGGGGGTGGGGGAACAGTAGGGAGACACGGGGCATGAGCGGGTGGGTAGGGGGAACAGTGGAGACATGGGGCATGAGCAGTGAAGTGGGGGAACAGTGGAGACCCGGGGCCTGCGTGGGGTGTGGGCGGTACAGGGGAGACACAAGGCATGTGCGGGGGTGGGGGGTAACACAAGGGAGACACAGGGCATAAGCAGGGGGTGGGGGGGTAACACAGGGAAAATACTGGGCATCAGCGGGGGGCTGGGGGGTACAGGAGGGAGACACGGCGCATGTGCGGGGGATGGGGGAACAGGAGGGAGACACGGGGCATGAGCGGGGGGTGGGAGGTAACACGAGGGAAACATGGGGCATGAGCGGGGTGTTTGGGGAAACACGAGGAAGACACGGGGCATGAGCGGGCGGTGGGGGGCCTCAGGAGACACACGGCATGAGCGAGGGGTGGGGTGGAACAGGGAAGACACGGGGCATGAGCGGGGGTGGGGGGAACAGGGAAAACAGGTCACACACGGGGCTGGAGCGGGGGATGGGGAACGGGAGGGAGACACAGGGCATAAGCGGGGGTGGGGGGAAAAGGAGGGAGACATGAGGCATGAGCGGGGGGTGGGGGGAACAAGGAAAACACGGGCATGCGCGGGGGGTGGGGAAATGGGAGGGAGACATGGGGCATGAGCGGGGTGGAGGGGAACAGGGCACACACGGGGCATGAGCAGGGGGGGCCGAACAGAGCACACACGGGGCATGAGCAGGGGGTGAGGGAACAGGGGAGACATGGGACATGAGCAGGGGGTAGGGGTAACACAAGGGAGACACAGGGCATGAGCGGGGGTGGGGGGTAACACAAGAGAGACACGGGGCATGAGCGGGGGGTAGGGGGGAACAGGGGAGACACGGGGCATGAGCGGCGGTTGGGGGAACAGGGGAGACATGGGGCATGAGTGGCGGGTGGGGGAACAGGGGAGACAAGGGGCATGAGCAGGGAGTGGGGGGGAAAAGGAGGGATACACAGGGCATGAGCAGGGGGTGGGGGGAATGGGAGAGAGATACGGGGCATGAGCAGGGGTGGGGGGAACAGGGCACACACGGGGCATGAGCGGGGGTGGGGGAACAGGGCACACACAGGGCATGAGCAGGGGATGGAGGGGAACAGGGCATACATGGGGCATGAGCGGGGGGTGGGGGGAACGGGAGGGAGACACAGGGCATGAGCGGGGGGTGGGGGGGAACAGGGCACACACAGGGCATGAGCGGGGGGTGGGGGGAACACGAGGTAGACACAGGACATGAGCGGGGGTAGGGGGCAACAGGAGACACACGGGGCATAAGCGGAAGTGGGGGTACACGAAGAAGACACGGGGCATGAGTGGGGGGTGGGGGGAATACGAGGGAGACACGGGGCAAGCGCGGAGGGTGGGGGGAACACCAGGGAGACATGGGGCATGAGCGGGGGGTGGGGTGGAACAGGGGAGACACTGGGCATGAGCGGGGGAGGGGGGGAACAAGAAAGAAACACGGGCCATGAGCGGGGGTTGGGGTGAACAGTAGGGAGACACAGGGCATGAGCAGGGGGTGGAGGGGAACAGGCGAGACACGTGGGCATGAGCAGGGGTGGGGGGAACAGGGGAGACGCGTGGGCATGAGCGGGGGTGGGGGGAACAGGGGAGACACGTGGGCATGAGAGGGGGGTGGGGGGAACAGGGCACACACGGGGCATGCGCATGGGGTGGGGGGAACATGGGAGACAAGGGACAATGAGCGGGTGGTGGGGGAAAGGAGGGAGACACAGGGCATGAGCAGGGGGTGGAGGGGAACAGGGGAGACACGTGGGCATGAGTGGGGGTGGGGGGAACAGGAGACATGTGGGCATGAGCGGGGGGTGAGGGGAACAGGCGAGACACTTGGGCATGAGCGAGGGTGGGGGGAACAGGGGAGACACGGGGGCATGAGCAGGGGGTGGGGGGACAGGGGAGACACGTGGGCATGAGTGGGGGTGGGGGGGAACAGGAGACACGTGGGCATGAGCGGGGGGTGGGGGGGAACAGGGAAGACACGTGGGCCTGAGCTAGGGGTTGGAGGGGAAAAGAAAGGAGACACGGGGCATGAGCAGGGGGTGGGGGGATCATGGGAGACGCATGGGCATGAGCGGGGGGTGGGGGGAACGGCACACACGGGGCATGAGCAAGGGGTGGGGAACAGGGGAGACAAGAGGCATGAGTGGGGGTGGGGGGAAAGGAGGGAGACACAGGTCATGAGAAAGCGGTGGGGGGAACAATAAAGAAACACGGGCCATGAGCGGGGGGTGGGGGGAACAGTAGGGAGACACAGGGCATGAGCAGGGGGTGGAGGGGAACAGGCGAGACACGTGGGCATGAGCGGGGTGGGGGGAACAGGGGAGACACGTGGGCATGAGCGGGTGTGGAGGGGAACAGGGGAGACACGTGGGCATGAGAGGGGGTGGGGGGAACAGGGCACACACGGGGCATGAGCAGGGGGTGGGGGGAAGAGGGGAGACAAGGGACAATGAGCGGGTGTTGGGGGGGAAAGGAGGGAGACACAGGGCATGAGCAGGGGGTGGGGGAACAAGAGAGAGACACGGGCCATGAGCGGGGGGTGGGGGGAACAGTAGGGAGACACAGGGCATGAGCGGGGGGAGGGGAACAGGGGAGACACGGGGCATGAGTGGGGGTGGGGGGAACAGGGGAGACATGTGGGCATGAGCGGTGGGTGGGGGGAACAGGGAAGACACAAGGGCATGAGGGGGGTTGGAGGGGAAAAGTAGGGAGACACGGGGCATGAGCCCGGGGTGGGGGGTGCAGGGGAGACACGTGGGCATGAGCGGGGGTGGGGGGGAACAGGGGAGACACGTGGGCATGAGTGGGGGGTGGGGGGCAACAGGGGAGAGACGTGGGCATGAGCGGGGGTTAGAGGGGAAAAGGAGGGAGACACAGGGCATGAGTGGGGGGTGGGGGGAAACAGGGGAGACACGTGGGCATGAGGGGGAGTGGGGGGCATGGAGGTAGACAAGGGGCATGAGCGGGGGGTGGGGGGGAAAAGGAAGGAAACATGGGGCATGAACAGGAGTTGGGGGAAAAGGAGGGATACACGGGGCATGAGCAGGGGGTGGGGTGGAACAGGGGAGACACGGGGCATGAGTGGGGGGTGGGGGGAACAGGGAAAAAACAGGGCACACACGGGGCATGAGCAAGGGGTGGGGGGAAGGGAGGGAGACACAGGGCATGAGCAGGGGTGGGGAGAAAAGGGCACACACGGGGCATGAGCGGGGGGTGGGGGGAACAGGGCACACATGGGGCATGAGCAGGGGGTGGGTGAACAGGGAGACACAGGGCATGAGCGGGGGGTGGGGGGTAACACGAGGGAGACACAGGGCATGAGCAGGGGGTGGGGGTAACACAAGGGAAACACAAAGCATGAGCGGGGGTTGGAGGGAAACAGGGGAGAGACGGGGCATGAGCAGGGGTGGGGGGTACAGGAGGGAGACACGGGGCATGAGCGTGGGGTGGTGGGAACAAGAGAGAGACACGGACCTTGAGCAAGGGGTGGGGGGAACAGTAGGGAGACACGGGGCATGAGCGGGTGGGTAGGGGGAACAGTGGCGACATGGGGCATGAGCAGTGAAGTGGGGGAACAGTGGAGACCCGGGGCATGCGCGGGGTGTGGGGGGTACAGGGGAGACACAAGGCATGTGCGGGGGTGGGGGGTAACACAAGGGAGACACGGGGCATAAGCAGGGGGTGGGGGTAACACAGGGAAAATACTGGGCATCAGCGGGGGGCTGGGGGGTACAGGAGGGAGACACGGCGCATGTGCGGGGGATGGGGGAACAGGAGGGAGACACAGGGCATGAGCAGGGGGTGGGAGGTAACACGAGGGAAACATGGGGCATGAGCGGGCGGTGGGGGGCCTCAGGAGACACACAGGCATGAGCGAGGGGTGGGGTGGAACAGGGGAGACACGGGGCATGAGCGGGGGTGGGGGGAACAGGGAAAACAGGTCACACACGGGGCTGGAGCGGGGGATGGGGAACGGGAGGGAGACACAGGGCATGAGCGGGGGTGGGGGGAAAAGGAGGGAGACATGAGGCATGAGCGGGGGGTGGGGGGAACAAGGAAAACACGGGCATGCGCGGGGGGTGGGGAAATGGGAGGGAGACACGGGGCATGAGCGGGGTGGAGGGGAACAGGGCACACACGGGGCATGAGCAGGGGGTGGGCCGAACAGAGCACACACGGGGCATGAGCAGGGGGTGAGGGAACAGGGGAGACATGGGACATGAGCAGGGGGTAGGGGTAACACAAGGGAGACACAGGGTATGAGCGGGGGTGGGGGGTAACACAAGAGAGACACGGGGCATGAGCGGGGGGTAGGGGGGAACAGGGGAGACACGGGGCATGAGCGGCGGGTGGGGGAACAGGGGAGACATGGGGCATGAGTGGCGGGTGGGGGAACAGGGGAGACAAGGGGCATGAGCAGGGAGTGGGGGGAAAAGGAGGGATACACAGGGCATGAGCAGGGGGTGGGGGGAATGGGAGAGAGATACGGGGCATGAGCAGGGGTGGGGGGAACAGGGCACACACGGGGCATGAGCGGGGGTGGGGGAACAGGGCACACACAGGGCATGAGCAGGGGGTGGAGGGGAACAGGGCATACATGGGGCATGAGCGGGGGGTGGGGGGAACGGGAGGGAGACACGGGGCATGAGCGGGGGGTGGGGGGGAACAGGGCACACACAGGGCATGAGCGGGGGGTGGGGGGAACACGAGGTAGACACAGGACATGAGCGGGGGTAGGGGGCAACAGGAGACACACGGGGCATGAGCGGAAGTGGGGGTACACGAAGAAGACACGGGGCATGAGTGGGGGGTGGGGGGAATACGAGGGAGACACGGGGCAAGCGCGGGGGGTGGGGGGAACACCAGGGAGACATGGGGCATGAGCGGGGGGTGGGGTGGAACAGGGGAGACACTGGGCATGAGCGGGGGTGGGGGGGAACAAGAAAGAAACACGGGCCATGAGCGGGGGTTGGGGTGAACAGTAGGGAGACACAGGGCATGAGCAGGGGGTGGAGGGGAACAGGCGAGACACGTGGGCATGAGCAGGGGTGGGGGGAACAGGGGAGACACGTGGGCATGAGCGGGGGTGGGGGGAGCAGGGGAGACACGTGGGCATGAGAGGGGGGTGGGGGGAACAGGGCACACACGGGGCATGCGCATGGGGTGGGGGGAACATGGGAGACAAGGGATAATGAGCGGGTGGTGGGGGGAAAAGGAGGGAGACACAGGGCATTAGCAGGGGGTGGAGGGGAACAGGGGAGACACGTGGGCATGAGTGGGGGTGGGGGGAACAGGAGACATGTGGGCATGAGCGGGGGGTGGGGGGAACAGTAGGGAGACACAGGGCATGAGCAGGGGGTGGAGGGGAACAGGCGAGACACTTGGGCATGAGCGAGGGTGGGGGGAACAGGGGAGACACGTGGGCATGAGCAGGGTTTGGGGGGGAACAGGAGACACGTGGGCATGAGCAGGGGGTGGGGGGGAACAGGGAAGACACGTGGGCCTGAGCTAGGGGTTGGAGGGGAAAAGAAAGGAGACACGGGGCATGAGCGGGGGGTGGGGGGGATCATGGGAGACGCATGGGCATGAGCGGGGGGTGGGGGGAACGGCACACACGGGGCATGAGCAAGGGGTGGGGAACAGGGGAGACAATAGGCATGAGTGGGGGTGGGGGGAAAGGAGGGAGACACAGGTCATGAGCAAGGGGTGGGGGGGAACAATAAAGAAACACGGGCCATGAGCGGGGGGTGGGGGGAACAGTAGGGAGACACAGGGCATGAGCAGGGGGTGGAGGGGAACAGGCGAGACACGTGGGCATGAGCGGGGTGGGGGGAACAGGGGAGACACGTGGGCATGAGCGGGTGTGGAGGGGAACAGGGGAGACACGTGGGCATGAGAGGGTGTGGGGGGAACAGGGCACACACGGGGCATGAGCAGGGGGTGGGGGGAAGAGGGGAGACAAGGGACAATGAGCGGGTGTTGGGGGGGAAAGGAGGGAGACACAGGGCATGAGCAGGGGGTGGGGGGAACAAGAGAGAGACACGGGCCATGAGCGGGGGGTGGGGGGAACAGTAGGGAGACACAGGGCATGAGCGGGGGGAGGGGAACAGGGGAGACACGGGGCATGAGCGGTGGGTGGGGGGAACAGGGAAGACACAAGGGCATGAGGGGGGTTGGAGGGGAAAAGTAGGGAGACACGGGGCATGAGCCCGGGGTGGGGGGTGCAGGGGAGACACGTGGGCATGAGCGGGGGTGGGGGGGAACAGGGGAGACACGTGGGCATGAGTGGGGGGTGGGGGGCAACAGGGGAGAGACGTGGGCATGAGCGGGGGTTAGAGGGGAAAAGGAGGGAGACACAGGGCATGAGTGGGGGGTGGGTGAACAGGGAGACACAGGGCATGAGCGGGGGGTGGGGGGTAACACGAGGGAGACACAGGGCATGAGCAGGGGGTGGGGGTAACACAAGGGAAACACAAAGCATGAGCGGGGGTTGGAGGGAAACAGGGGAGAGACGGGGCATGAGCAGGGGTGGGGGGTACAGGAGGGAGACACGGGGCATGAGCGTGGGGTGGTGGGAACAAGAGAGAGACACGGACCATGAGCAAGGGGTGGGGGGAACAGTAGGGAGACATGGGGCATGAGCGGGTGGGTAGGGGGAACAGTGGAGACATGGGGCATGAGCAGTGAAGTGGGGGAACAGTGGAGACCCGGGGCATGCGCGGGGTGTGGGGGGTACAGGGGAGACACAAGGCATGTGCGGGGGTGGGGGGTAACACAAGGGAGACACGGGGCATAAGCAGGGGGTGGGGGTAACACAGGGAAAATACTGGGCATCAGCGGGGGGCTGGGGGGTACAGGAGGGAGACACGGCGCATGTGCGGGGGATGGGGGAACAGGAGGGAGACACAGGGCATGAGCAGGGGGTGGGAGGTAACACGAGGGAAACATGGGGCATGAGCGGGCAGTGGGGGGCCTCAGGAGACACACGGGCATGAGCGAGGGGTGGGGTGGAACAGGGGAGACACGGGGCATGAGCGGGGGTGGGGGGAACAGGGAAAACAGGTCACACACGGGGCTGGAGCGGGGGATGGGGAACGGGAGGGAGACACAGGGCATGAGCGGGGGTGGGGGGAAAAGGAGGGAGACATGAGGCATGAGCGGGGGGTGGGGGGAACAAGGAAAACACGGGCATGCGCGGGGGGTGGGGAAATGGGAGGGAGACACGGGGCATGAGCGGGGTGGAGGGGAACAGGGCACACACGGGGCATGAGCAGGGGGTGGGCCGAACAGAGCACACACGGGGCATGAGCAGGGGGTGAGGGAACAGGGGAGACATGGGACATGAGCAGGGGGTAGGGGTAACACAAGGGAGACACAGGGCATGAGCGGGGGTGGGGGGTAACACAAGAGAGACACGGGGCATGAGCGGGGGGTAGGGGGGAACAGGGAAGACACGGGGCATGAGCGGCGGGTGGGGGAACAGGGGAGACATGGGGCATGAGTGGCGGGTGGGGGAACAGGGGAGACAAGGGGCATGAGCAGGGAGTGGGGGGAAAAGGAGGGATACACAGGGCATGAGCAGGGGGTGGGGGGAATGGGAGAGAGATACGGGGCATGAGCAGGGGTGGGGGGAACAGGGCACACACGGGGCATGAGCGGGGATGGGGGAACAGGGCACACACAGGGCATGAGCAGGGGGTGGAGGGGAACAGGGCATACATGGGGCATGAGCGGGGGGTGGGGGGAACGGGAGGGAGACACGGGGCATGAGCGGGGGGTGGGGGGGAACAGGGCACACACAGGGCATGAGCGGGGGGTGGGGGGAACACGAGGTAGACACAGGACATGAGCGGGGGTAGGGGGCAACAGGAGACACACGGGGCATGAGCGGAAGTGGGGGTACACGAAGAAGACACGGGGCATGAGTGGGGGGTGGGGGGAATACGAGGGAGACACGGGGCAAGCGCGGGGGGTGGGGGGAACACCAGGGAGACATGGGGCATGAGCGGGGGGTGGGGTGGAACAGGGGAGACACTGGCCATGAGCGGGGGTGAGGGGGAACAAGAAAGAAACACGGGCCATGAGCGGGGGTTGGGGTGAACAGTAGGGAGACACAGGGCATGAGCAGGGGGTGGAGGGGAACAGGCGAGACACGTGGGCATGAGCAGGGGTGGGGGGAACAGGGGAGACACGTGGGCATGAGCGGGGGTGGGGGGAGCAGGGGAGACACGTGGGCATGAGAGGGGGGTGGGGGGAACAGGGCACACACGGGGCATGCGCATGGGGTGGGGGGAACATGGGAGACAAGGGATAATGAGCGGGTGGTGGGGGGAAAAGGAGGGAGACACAGGGCATTAGCAGGGGGTGGAGGGGAACAGGGGAGACACGTGGGCATGAGTGGGGGTGGGGGGAACAGGAGACATGTGGGCATGAGCGGGGGGTGGGGGGAACAGTAGGGAGACACAGGGCATGAGCAGGGGGTGGAGGGGAACAGGCGAGACACTTGGGCATGAGCGAGGGTGGGGGGAACAGGGGAGACACGTGGGCATGAGCAGGGGGTGGGGGGGAACAGGAGACACGTGGGCATGAGCGGGGGGTGGGGGGGAACAGGGAAGACACGTGGGCCTGAGCTAGGGGTTGGAGGGGAAAAGAAAGGAGACACGGGGCATGAGCGGGGGGTGGGGGGGATCATGGGAGACGCATGGGCATGAGCGGGGGGTGGGGGGAACGGCACACACGGGGCATGAGCAAGGGGTGGGGAACAGGGGAGACAATAGGCATGAGTGGGGGTGGGGGGAAAGGAGGGAGACACAGGTCATGAGCAAGGGGTGGGGGGGAACAATAAAGAAACACGGGCCATGAGCGGGGGGTGGGGGGAACAGTAGGGAGACACAGGGCATGAGCAGGGGGTGGAGGGGAACAGGCGAGACACGTGGGCATGAGCGGGGTGGGGGGAACAGGGGAGACACGTGGGCATGAGCGGGTGTGGAGGGGAACAGGGGAGACACGTGGGCATGAGAGGGGGTGGGGGGAACAGGGCACACACGGGGCATGAGCAGGGGGTGGGGGGAAGAGGGGAGACAAGGGACAATGAGCGGGTGTTGGGGGGGAAAGGAGGGAGACACAGGGCATGAGCAGGGGGTGGGGGGAACAAGAGAGAGACACGGGCCATGAGCGGGGGGTGGGGGGAACAGTAGGGAGACACAGGGCATGAGCGGGGGGAGGGGAACAGGGGAGACACGGGGCATGAGCGGTGGGTGGGGGGAACAGGGAAGACACAAGGGCATGAGGGGGGTTGGAGGGGAAAAGTAGGGAGACACGGGGCATGAGCCCGGGGTGGGGGGTGCAGGGGAGACACGTGGGCATGAGCGGGGGTGGGGGGGAACAGGGGAGACACGTGGGCATGAGTGGGGGGTGGGGGGCAACAGGGGAGAGACGTGGGCATGAGCGGGGGTTAGAGGGGAAAAGGAGGGAGACACAGGGCATGAGTGGGGGGTGGGGGGAAACAGGGGAGACACGTGGGCATGAGGGGGAGTGGGGGGCATGGAGGTAGACAAGGGGCATGAGCGGGGGGTGGGGGGGAAAAGGAAGGAAACATGGGGCATGAACAGGAGTTGTGGGAAAAGGAGGGATACACGGGGCATGAGCAGGGGGTGGGGTGGAACAGGGGAGACACGGGGCATGAGTGGGGGGTGGGGGGAACAGGGAAAACACAGGGCACACACGGGGCATGAGCAGGGGGTGGGGGGGAAGGGAGGGAGACACAGGGCATGAGCAGGGGTGGGGAGAAAAGGGCACACACGGGGCATGAGCGGGGGGTGGGGGGAACAGGGCACACATGGGGCATGAGCAGGGGGTGGGTGAACAGGGAGACACAGGGCATGAGCGGGGGGTGGGGGGTAACACGAGGGAGACACAGGGCATGAGCAGGGGGTGGGGGTAACACAAGGGAAACACAAAGCATGAGCGGGGGTTGGAGGGAAACAGGGGAGAGACGGGGCATGAGCAGGGGTGGGGGGTACAGGAGGGAGACACGGGGCATGAGCGTGGGGTGGTGGGAACAAGAGAGAGACACGGACCATGAGCAAGGGGTGGGGGGAACAGTAGGGAGACACGGGGCATGAGCGGGTGGGTAGGGGGAACAGTGGAGACATGGGGCATGAGCAGTGAAGTGGGGGAACAGTGGAGACCCGGGGCATGCGCGGGGTGTGGGGGGTACAGGGGAGACACAAGGCATGTGCGGGGGTGGGGGGTAACACAAGGGAGACACGGGGCATAAGCAGGGGGTGGGGGTAACACAGGGAAAATACTGGGCATCAGCGGGCGGCTGGGGGGTACAGGAGGGAGACACGGCGCATGTGCGGGGGATGGGGGAACAGGAGGGAGACACAGGGCATGAGCGGGGGGTGGGAGGTAACACGAGGGAAACATGGGGCATGAGCGGGCGGTGGGGGGCCTCAGGAGACACACGGGCATGAGCGAGGGGTGGGGTGGAACAGGGGAGACACGGGGCATGAGCGGGGGTGGGGGGAACAGGGAAAACAGGTCACACACGGGGCTGGAGCGGGGGATGGGGAACGGGAGGGAGACACAGGGCATGAGCGGGGGGTGGGGGGAACAAGGAAAACACGGGCATGCGCGGGGGGTGGGGAAATGGGAGGGAGACACGGGGCATGAGCGGGGTGGAGGGGAACAGGGCACACACGGGGCATGAGCAGGGGGTGGGCCGAACTGAGCACACACGGGGCATGAGCAGGGGGTGAGGGAACAGGGGAGACATGGGACATGAGCAGGGGGTAGGGGTAACACAAGGGAGACACAGGGCATGAGCGGGGGTGGGGGGTAACACAAGAGAGACACTGGGCATGAGCGGGGGGTAGGGGGGAACAGGGGAGACACGGGGCATGAGCGGCGGGTGGGGGAACAGGGGAGACATGGGGCATGAGTGGCGGGTGGGGGAACAGGGGAGACAAGGGGCATGAGCAGGGAGTGGGGGGAAAAGGAGGGATACACAGGGCATGAGCAGGGGGTGGGGGGAATGGGTGAGAGATACGGGGCATGAGCAGGGGTGGGGGGAACAGGGCACACACGGGGCATGAGCGGGGGTGGGGGAACAGGGCACACACGGCATGAGCAGGGGGTGGAGGGGAACAGGGCATACATGGGGCATGAGCGGGGGGTGGGGGGAACGGGAGGGAGACACGGGGCATGAGCGGGGGGTGGGGGGGAACAGGGCACTCACAGGGCATGAGCGGGGGGTGGGGGGAACACGAGGTAGACACAGGACATGAGCGGGGGTAGGGGGCAACAGGAGACACACGGGGCATGAGCGGAAGTGGGGGTACACGAAGAAGACACGGGGCATGAGTGGGGGGTGGGGGGAATACGAGGGAGACACGGGGCAAGCGCGGGGGGTGGGGGGAACACCAGGGAGACATGGGGCATGAGCGGGGGGTGGGGTGGAACAGGGGAGACACTGGGCATGAGCGGGGGTGGGGGGGAACAAGAAAGAAACACGGGCCATGAGCGGGGGTTGGGGTGAACAGTAGGGAGACACAGGGCATGAGCAGGGGGTGGAGGGGAACAGGTGAGACACGTGGGCATGAGCAGGGGTGGGGGGAACAGGGGAGACACGTGGGCATGAGCGGGGGTGGGGGGAACAGGGGAGACACATGGGCATGAGAGGGGGGTGGGGGGAACAGGGCACACACGGGGCGTGCGCATGGGGTGGGGGGAACATGGGAGACAAGGGATAATGAGCGGGTGGTGGGGGGAAAAGGAGGGAGACACAGGGCATGAGCAGGGGGTGGAGGGGATCAGGGGAGACACGTGGGCATGAGTGGGGGTGGGGGGAACAGGAGACATGTGGGCATGAGCGGGGGGTGGGGGGAACAGGGGAGACACGTGGGCATGAGCGGGGGTTGGAGGGGAAAAGGAAGGAGACACAGGGCATGAACGCGAGGGTGGGGGGAACATGGAAGACACATGGGCATGAGCGGGGGGTGGGGGAACGGCACACACGGGGCATGAGCAAGGGGTGGTGGAACAGGGGAGACAAGGGGCATGAGTGGGGGTGGGGGGAAAGGAGAGAGACACAGGTCATGAGCAAGGGGTGCGGGGGAACAAGAAAGAAACACGGGCCATGAGCGGGGGGTGGAGGGAACAGTAGGGAGACACAGGGCATGAGCAGGGGGTGGAGGGGGACAGGCGAGACACTTGGGCATGAGCGAGGGTGGGGGGAACAGGGGAGACACGTGGGCATGAGCAGGGGGTGGGGGGACAGGGGAGACACGTGGGCAAGAGTGGGGGTGGGGGGGAACAGGAGACACGTGGGCATGAGCGGGGGGTGGGGGGGAACAGGGAAGACACGTGGGCCTGAGCTAGGGGTTGGAGGGGAAAAGAAAGGAGACACGGGGCATGAGCGGGGGGTGGGGGGATCATGGGAGACGCATGGGCATGAGCGGGGGGTGGGGGAACGGCACACACGGGGCATGAGCAAGGGGTGGGGAACAGGGGAGACAATAGGCATGAGTGGGGGTGGGGGGAAAGGAGGGAGACACAGGTCATGAGCAAGGGGTGGGGGGGAACAATAAAGAAACACGGGCCATGAGCGGGGGGTGGGGGGAACAGTAGGGAGACACAGGGCATGAGCAGGGGGTGGAGGGGAACAGGCCAGACACGTGGGCATGAGCGGGGGTGGGGGGAACAGGGGAGACACGTGGGCATGAGCGGGTGTGGAGGGGAACAGGGGAGACACGTGGGCATGAGAGGGGGTGGGGGGAACAGGGCACACACGGGGCATGAGCAGGGGGTGGGGGGAACAGGGGAGACAAGGGACAATGAGCGGGTGTTGGGGGGGAAAGGAGGGAGACACAGGGCATGAGCAGGGGGTGGGGGGAACAAGAGAGAGACACGGGCCATGAGCGGGGGGTGGGGGCAACAGTAGGGAGACACAGGGCATGAGCGGGTGGAGGGGAACAGGGGAGACACGGGGCATGAGTGGGGGTGGGGGGAACAGGGGAGACATGTGGGCATGAGCGGTGGGTGGGGGGAACAGGGAAGACACATGGGCATGAGCGGGGTTGGAGGGGAAAAGTAGGGAGACACGGGGCATGAGCCCGAGGTGGGGGGTGCAGGGGAGACACGTGGGCATCAGCGGGGGGTGGGGGGGAACAGGGGAGACACGTGGGCATGAGCGGGGGGTGGGGTGCAACAGGGGAGAGACGTGAGCATGAGCGGGGGTTGGAGGGGAAAAGGAGGGAGACACAGGGCATGAGTGGGGGGTGGGGGGAAACAGGGGAGACACGTGGGCATGAGGGGGAGTGGGGGGCATGGAGGTAGACAAGGGGCATGAGCGGGGGGTGGGAGGCGAAAAGGAAGGACACATGGGGCATGAACAGGAGTTGGGGAAAAAGGAGGGATACACGGGGCATGAGCAGGGGGTGGGGTGGAACAGGGGAGACACGGGGCATGAGTGGGGGGTGGGGGGAACAGGGAAAACACAGGGCACACACGGGGCATGAGCAGGGGGTGGGGGGGAAGGGAGGGAGACACAGGGCATGAGCAGGGGTGGGGAGAAAAGGGCACACACGGGGCATGAGCGGGGGGTGGGGGGAACAGGGCACACATGGGGCATGAGCAGGGGGTGGGTGAACAGGGGAGACACAGGGCATGAGCGGGGGGTGGGGGGTAACACGAGGGAGACACAGGGCATGAGCAGGGGCTGGGGGTAACACAAGGGAAACACAAAGCATGAGCGGGGGTTGGAGGGAAACAGGGGAGACACGGGGCATGAGCGGGGGGTGGGGGGGAACAGGGGAGACATGGGGCATGAGCAGCGGGTGAGGGGAAAAGGGGAGACAAGGGGAATGAGCGCGGGGTGGGTGGGAAAAGGAGGGAGACACAGGGCATGAGCAGGGGGTGGGGGTGAACAAGAGAGACACGGGCCATGAGCGGGGCAGTGGGGGTAACAGTAGGGAGACACGGGCATGAGCGGTGGATGGGGGGGAACAGGGCCCACACGGGGCATGAGCGGGGGGTAGGGGGGAACAGGGCACACACGGGGCATGAGCGGGGGGTGGGGGGTAACACGAGGGAGACACGGGGCATGAGCGGGGGGTGGGGTGGAACATGGGAGACAAGGGGCATGAGCGGGCGGTGGTGGGATCATGGAAAACACAGGGCATGAGCGGGTCATGGGGGAAGGGGAGGGAAACACGGGGCATGAGCGGGGGTGGGGGGAAACAGGGCACACACAGGGCATGAGTGGGGGGGTGGGGTGGAACAGGGCACACACGGGTCATGAGCAGGGGGTGGGGGGAAAGGGGACACACAGGGCATGAGCAGGGGGTGCGGGGAACAAGGGAGACATGGAGCATGAGCGGGGGGTGGGGGTGAAAAGTAGGGAGACACGGGGCATGAGCGGGGGTGGGGGGGAACAGGGGAGACACAGGGCATGAGCGGGGGGTGGGGGGTACAGGAGGGAGACACGGGGCATGACCGGGGGGTTGGGGGGAACGGAAGTGAGACACGAGGCATGAGCGGGGGTGGGGGGGAACAGGGGAGACACGGGGCATGAGCAGGGGTGGGGGGTACAGGAGGGAGACACGGGGCATGAGCGTGGGGTGGTGGGAACAAGAGAGAGACACGGACCATGAGCAGGGGGTGGGGGGAACAGTAGGGAGACACGGGGCATGAGCGGGTGGGTAGGGGGAACAGTGGAGACATGGGGCATGAGCAGTGAAGTGGGGGAACAGTGGAGACCCGGGGCATGCGCAGGGTGTGGGGGGTATAGGGGAGACACAAGGCATGTGCGGGGGTGGGGGGTAACACAAGGGAGACACGGGGCATAAGCAGGGGGTGGGGGGGTAACACAGGGAAAATACTGGGCATCAGCGGGGGACTGGGGGGTACAGGAGGGAGACACGGCGCATGTGCGGGGGATGGGGGAACAGGAGGGAGACACGGGGCCTGAGCGGGGGGTGGGAGGTAACACGAGGGAAACATGGGGCATTTGCGGGGGGTTTGGGGAAACACAAGGAAGACACGGGGCATGAGCGGGCGGTGGGGGGCCTCAGGAGACACACGGGCATGAGCGAGGGGTGGGGTGGAACAGGGGAGACACGGGGCATGAGCGGGGGTGGGGGAACAGGGAAAACAGGTCACACACGGGGCTGGAGGGGGGATGGGGGAACGGGAGGGAGACAGAGGGCATGAGCGGGGGTGAGGGGAAAAGGAGGGAGACACGGGGCATGAGCAGGGGGTGGGGTGGAACAGAGGAGACATGAGGCATGAGCGGGGGTGGGGGGAACAAGGAAAACACGGGCATGCGCGGGGGGTGGGGAAATGGGAGGGAGACACGGGGCATGAGCGGGGTGGAGGGGAACAGGGCACACACGGGGCATGAGCAGGGGGTGGGCCGAACAGAGCACACACGGGGCATGAGCAGGGGGTGAGGGAACAGGGGAGACATGGGGCATGAGCAGGGGGTAGGGGTAACACAAGGGAGACACAGGGCATGAGCGGGGGTGGGGGGCAACACAAGAGAGACACGGGGCATGAGCGGGGGGTAGAGGGGAACAGGGGAGACACGGGACATGAGCGGCGGGTGGGGGAACAGGGGAGACATGGGGCATGAGTGGCGGGTGGGGGAACAGGGGAGACAAGGGGCATGAGCGGGGAGTGGGGGGGAAAAGGAGGGATACACAGGGCATGAGCAGGGGGTGGGGGGAATGGGAGAGAGATACGGGGCATGAGCAGGGGTGGGGGGAACAGGGCACACACGGGGCATGAGCGGGGGTGGGGGAACAGGGCACACACAAGGCATGAGCAGGGGGTGGAGGGGAACAGGGCATACATGGGGCATGAGCGGGGGGTGGGGGGAACGGGAGGGAGACACGGGGCATGAGCGGGGGGTGGGGGGGAACAGGGCACACACAGGGCATGAGCGGGGGGTGGGGGGAACAGGGCACACACGGGGCTTGAGCGGGGGTGGGGGGAACAGGGAAAACGCAGGGCATGAGCAGGGGGTGGGGGGAACAGGGCACACACGGGGCATGAGCAGGGAGTGGGGGGAGCAGGGGAGAAACGGGGTATGAGCGGGGGTTGGGGGTACAGGAGGGAGACACAGGGCATAAGCGGGGGTTAGGGGGAATGGAAGGGAGACACGTGGCATGAGCGGGGTTGGAGGGGCACAGGGGAGACACGGGGCATGAGCGGGGGGTAGGGGGAACGGAAGGGAGACATGTGGCATGAGCGGGGGGTGGGGGGAACAGGGGAGAAACGGGGCATGAGCGGGGGTTGGGGGTACAGTAGGGAGACACGGGGCATAAACGGGGGTTGGGGGAACAGAAGGGAGACAAGTGGCATGAGCGGGGGTGGGGGTACAGGGGAGACACGGGGCATGAGCGGAGGGGTGGGGAGAACACGAGGGAGACACGGGGCATGATCGGGGGATGGGGGAACAAGAGAGAGACACGGAACATGAGCGGGGGTTGGGGGAACAGTAGGGAGACATGGGGCATGAGCAGGGGTGGGGGGAACAGGGCAGACACGGGGCATGAGCAGTGGGTGGGGGGTAACACAAGGGAGACACGGGGCATGAGCGGGGGTTGAGGGGAACAAGAGAGAGACACGTACCATGAGCGGTGGTTGGGGGAACAGTAGGGAGACATGGGGCATGAGCGGGGGGGAACAGTAGGGAGACATGGGGCATGAGCGGGGGTGGGGGGAACAGTGGAGACACGAGGCATGAGCGGGGGGTGGGGGGAACAGTGGAGACACGGTGCATGAGCGGGGGGTGGGGTGAACAGGGGAGACACATGGCATGAGCGGGGGGTGTGGGAACAGGGGAGACACGGGGCATGAGCGGAGGGTGTGGGAACAGGGGAGACACAGGGCATGAGCAGGGGGTGGGGGATAACACAAGGGAGACACGGGGCATGAGCGGGGCTGGGGGGAACAGGGGGAGACATGTGGGCATGAGCGGTGGGTGGGGGGAACAGGGAAGACACATGGGCATGAGCGGGGTTGGAGGGGAAAAGTAGGGAGACACGGGGCATGAGCCCGGGGTGGGGGGTACAGGGGAGACACGTGGGCATGAGCGGGGGGTGGGGGGGAACAGGGGAGACACATGGGCAGGAGCGGGGGGCAACAGGGGAGAGACATGGGCATGAGCGGGGGTTGGAGGGGAAAAGGAGGGAGACACAGGGCATGAGCGGGGGGTGGGGGGAAACAGGGGAGACACGTGGGCATGAGCAGGGGGTGGGTGGGAACAGGGGAGACACGTGGGCATGAGCGGGGGGTGGGGGGCAACAGGGGAGACACGTGGGCATGAGCTGGGGTTGGAGGGGAAAAGGAGGGAGACACAGAGCATGAGCGGGGGGTGGGGGGAAAAAGGGGAGACTCGCGGCATGAGCAGGGGGTGGTGGGGAACAGGGCACACAGAGGGCATGAGCAGGGGGTGGGGGGAACAAGGCACACACGGGGCATGAGCAGGGGGTGGGGTAATACAAGGGAAACACGGGGCATGAGCGGGAGGTGGGGGAAACACGAGGGAAACACGGGGCATGAGCGGGGGGTGGGCGGAACACGAGGTAGACACAGGGCATGAGCGGGGGTGGGGGGCAACAGGAGACACGGGGCATGAGCAGAAGTGGGGGGGTACACGAAGAAGACACGGGGCATGCGTGAGGGTGGGGGAACACAAGGGAGACACGGGGCAAGCGCGGGGGTCGGGGGAACAAGAGGGAGACATGGGGCATGCATGAGCGGGGGGTGGGGTGGAACAGGGGAGACACTGGGCATGAGCAGGGGGTGGGGGAACAGGGCACACATGGGGCATGAGCGGGGGAAAGGAGGGAGACACGGGACATGAGCGGGGGTGGGGGGAAGAGGGGAGACACGGGGCATGAGCACGGAGTGGGGGAAAGGAGAGAGACACGGGGCATGAGCGGGCAGTTGGGGGGAACAGTAGGGAGACACGGGGCATGAGCAGGGGGTGGGGGGGAACAGGGCACACATGGGGCATGAGCGGGGGGACAGGAGGGAGACACGGGATATGAGCGGGGGTAGGGGGGAACAGGGGAGACACGGGGCGTGAGCGGGGGGTGGGATGGAAAAGGAATGAGATAAGGGGCATGAGCGGGGGGCAAACGGAGGTAGACACGGGGCATGAGTGGGGGGTGTGGGGGAAAGGAAGGAAACATGGGGCATGAGCCGGGGTGGGGGCAACAGGGGAGACACGGGGCATGAACGGGAGTTGGGGGGGAAAAGGAGGGAGACATGGGGCATGAGCAGGGGGTGGGGTGGAACAGGGGAGACACATGGCATAAGCAGGGGGTGGGGGCAACAGGGAAAACACAGGGTACACACGGGGCATGAGCGGTGGTTGGGGGGAACAGGAGGGAGACACGGGGCATGATCAGGGGATCAGGGGTGGGGGGAAAAGGATGGAGACACGGGGCATGAGTGGGGGGTGGTGCGAACGGGAGGGAGACACGGGGCATGAGCGGGGGGTGGGGGAACAGGGCATGAGCAGGGGGTGGGGGGGCACAGGGCACACACGGGGCATGAGCGGGGGGTGGGGGGTAACACGAGGAAAGCACAGGGCATGAGCGGGGGGTGGGAGGAAACACGAGGGAGACACGGGGCATGAGCAGGGGTGGGGGGTAACACGAGGGAAACAAATGGCATGAGCGGGGGGTGGGCGGAACACGAGGTAGACACAGGGCATGAGCGGGGGTGGGGGGCAACAGGAGACACATGGGGCATGAGCGGAAGTGGGGGTACACGAAGAAGACATGGGGCATGAGCGGGGGGTGGGGTGGAACAGGGGAGACACTGGGCATGAGTGGGGGTGGGGGTAACAAGAAAGAAACACGGGCCATGAGCGGGGGTTGGGGGGAACAGTAGGGAGACACAGGGCATGAGCAGGGGTGGAGGGGAACAGGCGAGACACGTGGGCATGAGCAGGGGTGGGGGGAACAGGGGAGACACGTGGGCATGAGCGGGGGTGGGGAGAACAGGGGAGACACGTGGGCATGAGAGGGGGGTGGGGGGAACAGGGCACACACGGGGCATGAGCAGGGGGTGGGGGGAACATGGGAGACAAGGGACAATGAGCGGGTGGTGGGGGAAAAGGAGGGAGACACATGGCATGAGCAGGGGGTCGGGGAACAAAAGAGAGACACGGGCCATGAGCGGGGGGTGGGGGGAACAGTAGGGAGACACAGGGCATGAGCGGGGGTTGGAGGGGAACAGGGGAGACACGTGGGCATGAGTGGGGGTGGGGGGAACAGGGGAGACATGTGGGCATGAGCCGGGGGTGTGGGGAACAGGGCAATCACGGGGCATGAGCAGGGGGTGGGGGGATCAGGGGAGACAAGGGACCATGTGCGGGGGGTAGGGGGAAAACGAGGGCGATACAGTGCATGAGCAGGGGGTGGAGGGGAACAAGAGAGAGACACGGGCAATGAGCGGGGGGTGGGGGGAACAGTAGGGAGACACAGGGCATTAGCGGGGGGTGGAGGGGAACAGGGGAGACACGTGGGCATGAGTGGGGGTGGGGGGAACAGGAGACATGTGGGCATGAGCGGGGGGTGGGGGGGAACAGGGGAGACACGTGGGCATGAGCGGGGGTTGGAGGGGAAAAGGAAGGAGACACAGGGCATGAACGGGGGTGGGGGGAACATGGGAGACACATGGGCATGAGCGGGGGGTGGGGGGAGCGGCACACACGGGGCATGAGCAAGGGGTGGTGGAACAGGGGAGACAAGGGGCATGAGTGGGGGTGGGGGGAAAGGAGGGAGATACAGGTCATGAGCAAGGGGTGCGGGGGAACAAGAAAGAAACACGGGCCATGAGCGGGGGGTGGGGGGAACGGTAGGGAGACACAGGGCATGAGCAGGGGGTGGAGGGGAACAGGCGAGACACCTGGGCATGAGCGAGGGTGGGGGGAACAGGGGAGACACGTGGGCATGAGCGGGGGTGGGGGGGAACAGGGGAGACACGTGAGCATGAGAGGGGGGTGGGGGGAACAGGGCACACACGGGGCATGAGCAGGGGGTGGGGGGACAGGGGAGACACGTGGGCATGAGTGGGGGTGGGGGGGAATGGGAGACACGTGGGCATGAGCAGGGGGTGGGGGGGAACAGGGAAGACACGTGGGCCTGAGCTAGGGGTTGGAGGGGAAAAGAAAGGAGACACGGGGCATGAGCGGGGGTGGGGGGGAACATGGGAGACGCATGGGCATGAGCGGGGGGGAACGGCACACACAGGGCATGAGCATGGGGTGGGGAACAGGGGAGACAATAGGCATGAGTGGGGGTGGGGGGAAAGGAGGGAGACACAGGTCATGAGCAAGGGGTGGGGGGGAACAAGAAAGAAACACGGGCCATGAGCGGGGGATGGGGGGAACAGTAGGGAGACACAGGGCATGAGCAGGGGGTGGAGGGGAACAGGCGAGACACGTGGGCATGAGCGGGGGTGGGGGGAACAGGGGAGACACGTGGGCATGAGCGGGTGTGGGGGGGAACAGGGGAGACACGTGGGCATGAGAGGGGGTGGGGGGAACAGGGCACACACGGGGCATGAGCAGGGGGTGGGGGGAACAGGGGAGACAAGGGACAATGAGCGGGTGGTGGGGGGAAAGGAGGGAGACACAGGGCATGAGCAGGGGGTGGGGGGAACAAGAGAGAGACACGGGCCATGAGCGGGGGGTGGGGGGAACAGTAGGGAGACACAGGGCATGAGCGGGGGGTGGAGGGGAACAGGGGAGACACGTGGGCATGAGTGGGGGTGGGGGGAACAGGGGAGACATGTGGGCATGAGCGGTAGGTGGGGGGAACAGGGAAGACACGGGCATGAGCGGGGTTGGAGGGGAAAAGTAGGGAGACACGGGGCATGAGCCTGGGGTGGGGGGTACAGGGGAGACACGTGGGCATGAGCGGGGGGTGGGGGGGAACAGGGGAGACACGTGGGCATGAGCGGGGGGTGGGGGGCAACAGGGGAGAGACGTGGGCATGAGCGGGGGTTGGAGGCGAAAAGGAGGGAGACACAGGGCATGAGCGGGTGGTGGGGGGAAACAGGGGAGACACGTGGGCATGAGCGGGGAATGGGGGGCATGGAGGTAGACAAGGGGCATGAGCGGGGGGTGGGGAGGAAAAGGAGGGATACACGGGGCATGAGCAGGGGGTGGGGTGGAACAGGGGAGACACGGGGCATGAGTGGGGGGTGGGGGGAACAGGGAAAACACAGGGCACACACGGGGCATGAGCAGGGGGTGGGGGGGAAGGGAGGGAGACACAGGGCATGAGCAGGGGTGGAGAGAAAAGGGCACACACGGGGCATGAGCGGGGGGTGGGGGGAACAGGGCACACATGGGGCATGAGCAGGGGGTAGGTGAACAGGGGAGACACAGGGCATGAGCGGGGTGTGGGGGGTAACACGAGGGAGACACAGGGCATGAGCAGGGGGTGGGGGTAACACAAGGGAAACACAAAGCATGAGCGGGGGTTGGAGGGAAACAGGGGAGACACGGGGCATGAGCGGGGGGTGGGGGGAACAGGGGAGACATGGGGCATGATCAGCGGGTGAGGGGAAAAGGGGAGACAAGGGGCATGAGCGCGGGGTGGGTGGGAAAAGGAGGGAGACACAGGGCATGAGCAGGGGGTGGGGGTGAACAAGAGAGACACGGGCCATGAGCGGGGCAGTGGGGGTAACAGTAGGGAGACACGGGCATGAGCGGTGGGTGGGGGGGAACAGGGCCCACACGGGGCATGAGCGGGGGGTAGGGGGGAACAGGGCACACACGGGGCATGAGCGGGGGGTGGGGGGTAACACGAGGGAGACACGGGGCATGAGCGGGGGGTGGGGTGGAACAGGGGAGACAAGGGGCATGAGCGGGCGGTGGTGGGATCATGGAAAACACAGGGCATGAGCGGGTCATGGGGGGAACGAGAGGGAGACACGGAGCATGAGCGGGGGTGGGGGGAAACAGGGCACACACAGGGCATGAGTGGGAGGGTGGGGTGGAACAGGGCACACACGGGTCATGAGCAGGGGGTGGGGGGGAAAGGGGACACACAGGGCATGAGCAGGGGGTGCGGGGAACAAGGGAGACATGGAGCATGAGCGGGGGGTGGGGGGGGAAAGTAGGGAGACACGGGGCATGAGCGGGGGTGGGGGGGAACAGGGGAGACACAGGGCATGAGCGGGGGTGGGGGTACAGGAGGGAGACACGGGGCATGACCGGGGGGTTGGGGGGAATGGAAGGGAGACACGAGGCATGAGCGGGGGTGGGGGGGAACAGGGGAGACACGGGGCATGAGCAGGGTTGGGGGGTATAGGAGGGAGACACGGGGCATGAGCGTGGGGTGGTGGGAACAAGAGAGAGACACGGACCATGAGCAGGGGGTGGGGGGAACAGTAGGGAGACACGGGGCATGAGCGGGGGGGTAGGGGGAACAGTGGAGATATGGGGCATGAGCAGTGAAGTGGGGGAACAGTGGAGACCCGGGGCATGCGCGGGGTGTGGGGGGTACAGGGGAGACACAAGGCATGAGCGGGGGTGGGGGGTAACACAAGGGAGACACGGGGCATAAGCAGGGGGTGGGGGGGTAACTCAGGGAAAATACTGGGCATCAGCGGGGGACTGGGGGGTAAAGGAGGGAGATACGGCGCATGTGCGGGGGATGGGGGAACAGGAGGGAGACACGGGGCATGAGCGGGGGGTGGGAGGTAACACGAGGGAAACATGGGGCATGAGCGGGGTGTTTGGGGAAACACGAGGAAGACACGGGGCATGAGCGGGCGGTGGGGGGCAACAGGGGAGACACGGGGCATGAGCGGGGGTGGGGGGAACAGGGAAAACAGGTCACACACGGGGCTGGAGCGGGGGATGGGGGAACGTGAGGGAGACACAGGGCATGAGTGGGGGTGGGGGGAAAAGGAGGAAGACACAGGGCATGAGCAGGGTGTGGGGTGGAACAGAGGAGACATGAGGCATGAGCGGGGGGTGGGGGGAACAAGGAAAACACGGGCATGAGCGGGGGGTGGGGAAATGGGAGGGAGACACGGGGCATGAGCGGGGTGGAGGGGAACAGGGCACACACCGGGCATGAGCAGGGGGTGGGCCGAACAGAGCACACACGGGGCATGAGCAGGGGGTGAGGGAACAGGGGAGACATGGGGCATGAGCAGGGGGTAGGGGTAACACAAGGAGACACAGGGCATGAGCAGGGGTGGGGGGTAACACAAGAGAGACACGGTGCATGAGCGGGGGGTGGGGGAAACAGGGGAGACACGGGGCATGAAGGGCGGGTGGGGGAACAGGGGAGACATGGGGCATGAGTGGCGGTGGGGGAACAGGGGAGACAAGGGGCATGAGCGGGGAGGGGGGGTGGAAAAGGAGGGATACACAGGGCATGAGCAGGGGTTGGGGGGAACAGGGCACACACGGGGCCTGAGCGGGGGTGGGGGGAACAGGGGCACACGCGGGGCATGAGCGGGGGTGGGGGAACAGGGCACACACAGGGCATGAGCAGGGGGTGAGGGGAACAGGGCATACATGGGGCATGAGCGGGGGGTGGGGGGAACGGGAGGGAGACAAGGGGCATGAGCGGGGGGTGGGGGGGAACAGGGCACACACAGGGCATGAGCGGGGGTGGGGGAACAGGGCACACACGGGGCTTGAGCGGGGGTGGGGGGAACAGGGCAAACGCAGGGCATGAGCAGGGGGTGGGGGGAAACAGGGCACACACGGGGCATGAGCAGGGGGTGGGGGGAACAGGGGAGAAACGGGGCATGAGCGGGGGTTGGGGGTACAGGAGTGAGACGCGGGTTAGGGGGAATGGAAGGGAGACACGTGGCATGAGCGGGGTTGGAGGGGCACAGGGGAGACACGGGCATGAGCGGGGGGTAGGGGGAACGGAAGGGAGACATGTGGCATGAGCGCGGGGTGGGGGGAACAGGGAGAAACGGGCATGAGCGGGGGTTGGGGGGTACAGGAGGGAGACACGGGGCATGAACGGGGGTTGGGGGAATGGAAGGGAGACAAGTGGCATGAGCGGGGTGGGGGTACAGGGAGGACACGGCGTGAGCGGGGGTGGGGGGAACACGAGGGAGACACGGGCATGATCGGGGGTTGGGGGAACAAGAGAGAGACACGGAACATGAGCGGGGTTGTGGGGACCAGTAGGGAGACATGGGGCATGAGCAGGGGTGGGGGAACAGGGCAGACACGGGGCATGAGCAGTGGGTGGGGGGTAACACAAGGGAGACACGGGGCATGAGCGGGGGTTGAGGGGAACAAGAGAGAGACACGTACCATGAGCGGGGGTTGGGGGAACAGTAGGGAGACATGGGGCATGAGTGGGGGGGAACAGTAGGGAGACATGGGGCATGAGCGGGGGTGGGGGGAACAGTGGAGACACGAGGCATGAGCAGTGGGTGGGGGGAACAGTGGAGACACGGGGCATGAGCGGGGGGTGGGGTGAACAGGGGAGACACATGGCATGAGCGGGGGGTGTGGGAACAGGGGAGACACGGGGCATGAGCGGAGGGTGTGTGAACAGGGGAGACACAGGGCATGAGCAGGGGGTGGGGGATAACACAAGGGAGACACGGGGCATGAGCGGGGGAAGGGGGGAACAGTGGAGACATGGGGAATGAGCGGGGGGTGGGGTGAACAGGGGAGACACATGGGAGACACGGGGCATGAGCGGGGGAAGGGGGGAACAGTGGAGACACGGGGAATGAGCGGGGGGTGGGGTGAACAGGGGAGACACATGGCATGAGCGGGGGGTGTGGGAACAGGGGAGACACAGGGCATGAGCAGGGGGTGGGGGATAACACAAGGGAGACATGGGGCATGAGCGGGGGTGGGGGGAGCAGGGGGAGACATGTGGGCATTAGCGGTAGGTGGGGGGAACAGGGAAGACACATGGGCATGAGCGGGGTTGGAGGGGAAAAGTAGGGAGACACGGGGCATGAGCCCGGGGTGGGGGGTTCAGGGGAGACACGTGGGCAGGAGCGGGTGGGGGGGAACAGGGGAGACACATGGGCATGAGCGGGGGGTGGGGGGCAACAGGGGAGAGACGTGGGCATGAGCGGGGGTTGGAGGGGAAAAGGAGGGAGACACAGGGCATGAGCGGGGGGTGGGGGGAAACAGGGGAGACACGTGGGCATGAGCGGGGAGTGGGGGGCATGGAGGTAGACAAGGGGCATGAGCGGGGAGTTGGGGGGAAAAGGAAGGAAACATGGGGCATGAACAGGAGTTGGGGGGAGAAGGAGGGATACACGGGGCATGAGCAGGGGGTGGGGTGGAACAGGGGAGACACGGGGCATGAGTGGGGGATGGGGGGAACAGGGA
The DNA here is from genome assembly GCF_040938575.1 of Ambystoma mexicanum. NCBI lineage: Eukaryota > Metazoa > Chordata > Amphibia > Caudata > Ambystomatidae > Ambystoma > Ambystoma mexicanum. The sequence goes on along the minus strand of NC_090933.1, from coordinate 488,190,107 downwards.
AAACACAGGGCACACATGGGGCATGAGCAGGGGGTGGGGGGAACGGGAGGGAGACACAGGGCATGAGCAGGGGTGGGGAGAAAAGGGCACACACGGGGCATGAGCGGGAGGTGGGGGGAACAGGGCACACATGGGGCATGAGCAGGGGGTGGGGGAACAGGGGAGACACAGGGCATGAGCGGGGGGTGAGGGGTAACACGAGGGAGACACAGGGCATGAGAAGGGGGTGGGGGTAGCACAAGGGAAACACAAAGCATGAGCAGGGGTTGGAGGGAAACAGGGGAGACACGGGGCATGAGCGGGGGGTGGGGGGGAACAGGGGAGACATGGGGCATGAGCAGCGGGTGAGGGGAAAAGGGGAGACAAGGGGCATGAGCGCGGGGTGGGTGGGAAAAGGAGGGAGACACAGGGCATGAGCAGGGGGTGGGGGTGAACAAGAGAGACACGGGCCATGAGCGGGGCAGTGGGGGTAACAGTAGGGAGACACGGGCATGAGCGGTGGGTGGGGGGGAACAGGGCCCACACGGGGCATGAGCGGGGGGCAGGGGGGAACAGGGCACACACGGGGCATGAGCGGGGGTGGGGGGTAACACGAGGGAGACACGGGGCATGAGCGGGGGGTGGGGTGGAACAGGGGAGACAAGGGGCATGAGCGGGCGGTGGTGGGATCAAGGAAAACACAGGGCATGAGTGGGTCATGGGGGGAACGGGAGGGAGACACGGGGCATGAGTGGGGGGGTGGGGTGGAACAGGGCACACACGGGTCATGAGCAGGAGGTGGGGGGGAAAGGGGACACACGGGGCATGAGCAGGGGGTGCGGGGAACAAGGGAGACATGGAGCATGAGCGGGGGGTGGGGGGAAAAGTAGGGAGACACGGGGCATGAGCGGGGGTGGGGGGGAACAGGGGAGACACGGGGCATGAGCGGGAGGTGGGGGGTACAGGAGGGAGACACGGGGCATGACCGGGGGGTTGGGGGGAACGGAAGGGAGACACGGGGCATGAGTGGGGTGTGGGGGGGAACAGGGGAGACACGGGGCATGAGCGGCAGGTGGGGGGAACAGGGGAGACAAGTGGCATGAGCGGAAGGAGGGGGGATTAAAGGAGGGAGACATGGGGCTTGAGCAGGGGGTGGGGGGAGCAGGGCACACACGGGGCATGAGCGGAGGGTGGGGTGGAACAGGGCATACACGGGGCATGAGCAGGGAGTGGGGGAACAGGGCACACATGGGGAACGAGCAGGGGGTGGGGGATCAGGGCACACACGGGGCATGAGCAGGGGGTGGGGGATAACAGGGCACACATGGAGCATGAGCGGGGGGTGGGGGGGTAACATGAGGGAGACACAGGGCATGAGCGGGGGTGGGGTGGAACAGGGGAGACAAGGGGCATGAGAGGGGGGTTGGAGGGAACAGAGAAAACATGGGGCATGAGCGGGGGGTGGGGGGGAACGGGAGGGAGACACGGGGCATGAGCGGGGTGTGGGGGGGCACAGGGGAAACACGGGGCATGAGCGGGGGGTGTGGGGGAACACGAGGGAGACAAGGGGCATGAGCGGGGAGGGGGGAACAAGGCAGACACGGAGCATGAGCGGGGGGTGGGGGGAACAGGGCACACACGGGGCATGAGCAGGGGGTGGGGGGGAAGGAGGGAGATACAGGGCATGAGCGGGGGGTGGGGGGAACAGGGAAGACACGGGGCATGAGCGGGGGATGGGGGGTACAGGAGGGAGACACGGGGCATAAGTGGGGTTGGGGGAACGGAAGGGAGACATGAGGCATGAGCAGGGGGTGGGGGGAACAGGGGAGACATGGGTCATGAGTGGGGGGTGTGGGGGAACACGAGGGAGACACAGGGCATGAGCGGGGGGTGGGGGGAACAGGGCAGACACGGGGCATGAGCAGGGGTGTGGGGGGTACAAGAGGGAGACACGGGGCATGAGCGGGGGTGTGGGGGGAACAAGTGAGAGACACGGACCATGAGCGGGGGGGAACAGTAGGGAGACACGGGGCATGAGCGGGGGTGGCGGGAACAGTGGAGACACGGGGCATGAGCGGGGGGTGGGGGGAACAGTGGAGACACAAGGCATGAGTGGGAGGTGGGGGGAACCTGGCAGGCACGGGGCATGAGCGGGGGGTGGGGGTACAAGAGGGAGACACGGGGCATGAGCGGGGGGAAGAAGAGAGAGACACGGACCATGAGCAGGGGGTGGGGGGAACAGTAGGGAGACACGGGGCATGAGCGGGGGGTGGGGGGAACAGTGGAGACACGGGGCATGAGTAGGGGGGTGGGGGGAACAGTGGAGACACGGGGCACGAGCAGGGGTTGGGGGGAATGGGAGACACGGGGCATGAGCGGGGTGGAGGTAACACAAGGGAGACACAGGGCATGAGCGGGGGGTGGGGGGATTCGGGCAGATACTGGGCATGAGCGGGGGTGGGGGTACAGGAGGGAGACAGGGGGCATGAGCGGGGGTGGGGGGTACAGGAGGGAAACACAGGGCATGATCGGGGTGGGGGGAACAAGAGAGAGACACAGGGCATGAGCGGGGGGTCTGGGGAACAGGAGGGAAACATGGGGCATGAGCGGGGGGTGAGGGGAAATGCGAGGGAGACACGGGGCATGAGCGGGGGGTGGGGGGTAACACCAGGGAGACACAGGGCATGAGCGGGGGTTGGGTGGAACAGGGGAGACACTGGGCATGAGTAGGGGGTGGGGAGAACAGGGGAAACATGGGGCATGAGCGGGGGTGGGCGGGAACAGGGCACACACGGGGCATGAGCGGGGGGAAAGGAGGGAGACATGGGACATGAGCAGAGGTGGGGGGACAGGGGAGACAATGGGCATGAGCGGGGGGTGAGGGGGAAAGGAGGGAGTCACATGACATGAGCGGGGGGTGGGGGGGAACAGGAAGGAGAAATGGGGCATGAGTGGGGGTGGGGGAAAAGGAGGGAGACACGTGCCATGAGCAGGGGGTGGGGGGGAACAGGGGAGACATGGGGCATGAGCGGGGGATGGGGGAAAGGGAGGGATACACGAGGCATGAGCAGGGAATGGGGAAAATGGAGGGAGACACGAGGCATGAGCGGGCGGGTGGTGGGGAACAGGGGAGACACGGGCCATGAGCGGGGGTGGGGGTTAACAGGAGGGAGACACGGGGCATGAGCGGGAGGTGGCGGGGCATGAGTGGGGGGAGGGGGGAACAGTGGAGACACGGGGCATGAGCAGGGGGTGGGGGGACAGGGGAGACACGTGGGCATGAGTGGGGGTGGGGGGAACGGGGGACACGTGGGCATGAGCGGGGGGTGGGGGGGAACAGGGAAGACACGTGGGCCTGAGCTAGGGGTTGGAGGGGAAAAGAAAGGAGACACGGGGCATGAGCGGGGGGTGGGGGGGAACATGGGAGACGCATGGGCATGAGCGGGGGGTGGGGGGAACGGCACACACGGGGCATGAGCAAGGGGTGGGGAACAGGGGAGACAATAGGCATGAGCAGGGGTTGGAGGGAAACAGGGGAGACACGGGGCATGAGCGGGGGGTGGGGGGGAACAGGGGAGACATGGGGCATGAGCAGCGGGTGAGGGAAAAGGGGAGACAAGGGGCATGAGCACGGGGTGGGTGGGAAAAGGAGGGAGACACAGGGCATGAGCAGGGGGTGGGGGTGAACAAGAGAGAGACACGGGCCATGAGCGGGGCAGTGGGGGTAACAGTAGGGAGACACGGGGCATGAGCGGTGGGTGGGGGGGAACAGGGCCCACACGGGGCATGAGCGGGGGGCAGGGGGGAACAGGGCACACACGGGGCATGAGCGGGGGTGGGGGGTAACACGAGGGAGACACGGGGCATGAGCGGGGGGTGGGGTGGAATGGGGGAGACAAGGGGCATGAGCGGGCGGTGGTGGGATCAAGGAAAACACAGGGCATGAGTGGGTCATGGGGGGAACGGGAGGGAGACACGGGGCATGAGTGGGGGGGGTGGGGTGGAACAGGGCACACACGGGTCATGAGCAGGAGGTGGGGGGAAAGGGGACACACGGGGCATGAGCAGGGGGTGCGGGGAACAAGGGAGACATGGAGCATGAGCGGGGGGTGGGGGGAAAGTAGGGAGACACGGGGCATGAGCGGGGGTGGGGGGAACAGGGGAGACACGGGGCATGAGCGGGAGGTGGGGGGTACAGGAGGGAGACACGGGGCATGACCGGGGGGTTGGGGGGAACGGAAGGGAGACACGGGGCATGAGTGGGGTGTGGGGGGGGAACAGGGGAGACACGGGGCATGAGCGGCAGGTGGGGGGAACAGGGGAGACAAGTGGCATGAGCGGAAGGAGGGGGGATTAAAGGAGGGAGACATGGGGCTTGAGCAGGGGGTGGGGGGAGCAGGGCACACACGGGGCATGAGCGGAGGGTGGGGTGGAACAGGGCATACACGGGGCATGAGCAGGGAGTGGGGGAACAGGGCACACATGGGGAACGAGCAGGGGGTGGGGGATCAGGGCACACACGGGGCATGAGCAGGGGGTGGGGGATAACAGGGCACACATGGAGCATGAGCGGGGGGTGGGGGGTAACATGAGGGAGACACAGGGCATGAGCGGGGGTGGGGTGGAACAGGGGAGACAAGGGGCATGAGAGGGGGGTTGGAGGGAACAGAGAAAACATGGGGCATGAGCGGGGGGTGGGGGGGAACGGGAGGGAGACACGGGGCATGAGCGGGGTGTGGGGGGGCACAGGGGAAACACGGGGCATGAGCGGGGGGTGTGGGGGAACACGAGGGAGACAAGGGGCATGAGCGGGGAGGGGGGAACAAGGCAGACACGGAGCATGAGCGGGGGGTGGGGGGAACAGGGCACACACGGGGCATGAGCAGGGGGTGGGGGGGAAGGAGGGAGATACAGGGCATGAGCGGGGGGTGGGGGGAACAGGGAAGACACGGGGCATGAGCGGGGGATGGGGGGTACAGGAGGGAGACACGGGGCATAAGTGGGGTTGGGGGAACGGAAGGGAGACATGAGGCATGAGCAGGGGGTGGGGGGAACAGGGGAGACATGGGTCATGAGTGGGGGGTGTGGGGGAACACGAGGGAGACACAGGGCATGAGCGGGGGGTGGGGGGAACAGGGCAGACACGGGGCATGAGCAGGGGTGTGGGGGGTACAAGAGGGAGACACGGGGCATGAGCGGGGGTGTGGGGGGAACAAGTGAGAGACACGGACCATGAGCGGGGGGGAACAGTAGGGAGACACGGGGCATGAGCGGGGGTGGCGGGAACAGTGGAGACACGGGGCATGAGCGGGGGGTGGGGGGAACAGTGGAGACACAAGGCATGAGTGGGAGGTGGGGGGAACCTGGCAGGCACGGGGCATGAGCGGGGGGTGGGGGTACAAGATGGAGACACGGGGCATGAGCGGGGGGAAGAAGAGAGAGACACGGACCATGAGCAGGGGGTGGGGGGAACAGTAGGGAGACACGGGGCATGAGCGGGGGGTGGGGGGAACAGTGGAGACACGGGGCATGAGTAGGGGGGTGGGGGGAACAGTGGAGACACGGGGCACGAGCAGGGGTTGGGGGGAATGGGAGACACGGGGCATGAGCGGGGTGGAGGTAACACAAGGGAGACACAGGGCATGAGCGGGGGGTGGGGGGATTCGGGCAGATACTGGGCATGAGCGGGGGTGGGGGTACAGGAGGGAGACAGGGGGCATGAGCGGGGGTGGGGGGTACAGGAGGGAAACACAGGGCATGATCGGGGTGGGGGGAACAAGAGAGAGACACAGGGCATGAGCGGGGGGTCTGGGGAACAGGAGGGAGACACGGGGCATGAGCGGGTGGTGGGGGGGTAACATGAGGGAAACATGGGGCATGAGCGGGGGGTGGGGGGAAATGCGAGGGAGACACGGGGCATGAGCGGGGGGTGGGGGGTAACACCAGGGAGACACAGGGCATGAGCGGGGGTTGGGTGGAACAGGGGAGACACTGGGCATGAGTAGGGGTTGGGGAGAACAGGGGAAACATGGGGCATGAGCGGGGGTGGGCGGGAACAGGGCACACACGGGGCATGAGCGGGGGGAAAGGAGGGAGACATGGGACATGAGCAGAGGTGGGGGGACAGGAGAGACAATGGGCATGAGCGGGGGGTGAGGGGGAAAGGAGGGAGTCACAGGACATGAGCGGGGGGTGGGGGGGAACAGGAAGGAGAAATGGGGCATGAGTGGGGGTGGGGGAAAAGGAGGGAGACACGTGCCATGAGCAGGGGGTGGGGGGGAACAGGGGAGACATGGGGCATGAGCGGGGGATGGGGGAAAGGGAGGGATACTCGAGGCATGAGCAGGGAATGGGGAAAATGGAGGGAGACACGAGGCATGAGCGGGCAGGTGGGGGTCATGGGAGGGAGACACGAGGCATGAGCGGGTGGGTGGTGGGGAACAGGGGAGACACGGGCCATGAGCGGGGGTGGGGGTTAACAGGAGGGAGACACGGGGCATGAGCGGGAGGTGGGGGGAACAGTGGAGACACGGGGCATGAGTGGGGGGAGGGGGGAACAGTGGAGACACGGGGCATGAGCAGGGGGTGGGGGGACAGGGGAGACACGTGGGCATGAGTGGGGGTGGGGGGAACGGGGGACACGTGGGCATGAGCGGGGGGTGGGGGGGAACAGGGAAGACACGTGGGCCTGAGCTAGGGGTTGGAGGGGAAAAGAAAGGAGACACGGGGCATGAGCGGGGGGTGGGGGGGACATGGGAGACGCATGGGCATGAGCGGGGGGTGGGGGGAACGGCACACACGGGGCATGAGCAAGGGGTGGGGAACAGGGGAGACAATAGGCATGAGTGGGGGTGGGGGGAAAGGAGGGAGACACAGGTCATGAGCAAGGGGTGGGGGTGAACAAGAAAGAAACACAGGCCATGAGCGGGGGGTGGGGGGAACAGTAGGGAGACACAGGGCATGAGCAGGGGGTGGAGGGGAACAGGCGAGACACGTGGGCATGAGCGGGGTGGGGGGAACAGGGGAGACACGTGGGCATGAGCGGGTGTGGGGGGGAACAGGGGAGACACGTGGGCATGAGAGGGGGTGGGGGGAACAGGGCACACACGGGGCATGAGCAGGGGGTGGGGGGAACAGGGGAGACAAGGGACAATGAGCGGGTGGTGGGGGGGGAAAGGAGGCAGACACAGGGCATGAGCAGGGGGTGGGGGGAACAAGAGAGAGACACGGGCCATGAGCGGGGGGTGGGGGGAACAGTAGGGAGACACAGGGCATGAGCGGGGGGTGGAGGGGAACAGGGGAGACATGTGGGCATGAGTGGGGGTGGGGGGAACAGGGGAGACATGTGGGCATGAGCGGTGGGTGGGGGAACAGGGAAGACACATGGGCATGAGCGGGGTTGGACGGGAAAAGTAGGGAGACACGGGGCATGAGCCCGGGGTGGGGGGTACAGGGGAGACACGTGGGCATGAGCGGGGGGTGGAGGGGAACAGGGGAGACACGTGGGCATGAGCGGGGGGTGGGGGGCAACAGGGGAGAGACGTGGGCATGAGCGGGGGTTGGAGGGGAAAAGGAGGGAGACACAGGGCATGAGCGGGGGGTGGGGGGAAACAGGGGAGACACGTGGGCATGAGCGGGGAGTGGGGGGCATGGAGGTAGACAAGGGGCATGAGCAGGGGGTGGGGGGGAAAAGGAAGGAAACATGGGGCATGAACAGGAGTTGGGGGAAAAGGAGGGATACACGGGGCATGAGCAGGGGGTGGGGTGGAACAGGGGAGACACGGAGCATGAGTGGGGGGTGGGGGGAACAGGGAAAACACAGGGCACACACGGGGCATGAGCAGGGGGTGGGGGGGAAGGGAGGGAGACACAGGGCATGAGCAGGGGTGGGGAGAAAAGGGCACACACGGGGCATGAGCGGGGGGTGGGGGGAACAGGGCACACATGGGGCATGAGCAGGGGGTGGGTGAACAGGGGAGACACAGGGCATGAGCAGGGGGTGGGGGGTAACACGAGGGAGACACAGGGCATGAGCAGGGGGTGGGGGTAACACAAGGGAAACACAAAGCATGAGCGGGGGTTGGAGGGAAACAGGGGAGACACAGGGCATGAGCGGGGGGTGGGGGGGAACAGGGGAGACATGGGGCATGAGCAGCGGGTGAGGGGAAAAGGGGAGACAAGGGGCATGAGCGCGGGGTGGGTGGGAAAAGGAGGGAGACACAGGGCATGAGCAGGGGGTGGGGGTGAACAAGAGAGACACGGGCCATGAGCGGGGCAGTGGGGGTAACAGTAGGGAGACACGGGCATGAGCGGTGGGTAGGGGGGAACGGGAGGGAGACACAGGGCATGAGCGGGGGTGGGGGGAAAAGGAGGGAGACACGGGGCATGAGCAGGGGGTGGGGTGGTACAGAGGAGACATGAGGCATGAGCGGGGGGTGGGGGGAACAAGGAAAACACGGGCATGAGCGGGGGGTAGGGGGGAACGGGAGGGAGACACAGGGCATGAGCGGGGGTGGGGGGAAAAGGAGGGAGACACGGGGCATGATCAGGGGGTGGGGTGGTACAGAGGAGACATGAGGCATGAGCGGGGGGTGGGGGGAACAAGGAAAACACGGCATGAGCGGGGGGTGGGGAAATGGGAGGGAGACACGGGGCATGAGCGGGGTGGAGGGGAACAGGGCACACACGGGGCATGAGCAGGGGGTGGGCCGAACAGAGCACACACGGGGCATGAGCAGGGGGTGAGGGAACAGGGGAGACATGGGGCATGAGCAGGGGGTAGGGGTAACACAAGGGAGACACAGGGCATGAGCGGGGGTGGGGGGTAACACAAGAGAGACACGGGGCATGAGCGGGGGGTGGGGGGGAACAGGGGAGACACGGGGCATGAGCGGCGGGTGGGGGAACAGGGGAGACATGGGGCATGAGTGGCAGGTGGGGGAACAGGGGAGACAAGGGGCATGAGCGGGGAGTGGAGGGGAAAAGGAGGGATACACAGGGCATGAGCAGGGGGTGGGGGGAATGGGAGAGAGATACGGGGCATGAGCAGGGGTGGGGGGAACAGGGCACACACGGGGCATGAGCGGGGGTGGGGGGAACAGGGCATGAGCAGGGGGTGGAGGGGAACAGGGCATACATGGGGCATGAGCGGGGGGTGGGGGGAACGGGAGGGAGACACGGAACATGAGCCGGGGGTGGGGGGAACAGGGCACACACAGGGCATGAGCGGGGGGTGGGGAGAACAGGGCACACACGGGGCTTGAGCGGGGGTGGGGGGAACAGGGCAAACCCAGGGCATGAGCAGGGGGTGGGGGGCACAGGGCACACACGGGGCATGAGCAGGGGGTGGGGGGGAACAGGGGAGAAACGGGGCATGAGCGGGGGTTGGGGGTACAGGAGGGAGACACGGGGCATAAGCGGGGGTTAGGAGGAATGGAAGGGAGACACGTGGCATGAGCGGGGTTGGAGGGGCACAGGGGAGACACGGAGCATGAGCGGGGGGTAGGGGGAACGGAAGGGAGACATGTGGCATGAGCGGGGGGTGGGGGAACAGGGGAGAAACGGGGCATGAGCGAGGTTTGGGGGGTACAGGAGGAAGACACGGGGCATAAACGGGGGTTGGGGGAACGGAAGGGAGACAAGTGGCATGAGCGGGGGTGGGGGTACAGGGGAGACACGGGGCATGAGCAGTGGGGTGGGGGGAACACGAGGGAGACACGGGGCATGATCAGGGGTTGGGGGGAACAAGAGAGAGACACGGAACATGAGCGGGGGTTGGGGGAACAGTAGGGAGACATGGGGCATGAGCAGGGGTGGGGGGAACAGGGCAGACACGGGGCATGAGCAGTGGGTGGGGGGTAACACAAGGGAGACACGGGGCATGAGCGGGGGTTGAAGGGAACAAGAGAGAGACACGTACCATGAGCGGGGGTTGGGGGAACAGTAGGGAGACATGGGGCATGAGCGGGGGGGGAACAGTAGGGAGACATGGGGCATGAGCGGGGGTGGGGGGAACAGTGGAGACACGGGGCATGAGCGGGGGGTGGGGTGAACAGGGGAGACACATGGCATGAGCGGGGGGGGTGGGAACAGGGGAGACACGGGGCATGAGCGGAGGGTGTGGGAACAGGGGAGACACAGGGCATGAGCAGGGGGTGGGGGATAACACAAGGGAGACACGGGGCATGAGCGGGGGTGGGGGGAACAGGGGGAGACATTTGGGCATGAGCGGTGGGTGGGGGGAACAGGGAAGACACATGGGCATGAGCGGGGTTGGAGGGGAAAAGTAGGGAGACACGGGGCATGAGCCCGGGGTGGGGGGTACAGGGGAGACACGTGGGCATGAGCGGGGGGTGGGGGGCAACAGGGGAGACACATGGGCATGAGCGGGGGGTGGGGGGCAACAGGGGAGAGACGTGGGCATGAGCGGGGGTTGGAGGGGAAAAGGAGGGAGACACAGGGCATGAGCGGGGGGGTGGGGGGAAACAGGGGAGACACGTGGGCATGAGCAGGGAGTGGGGGGCATGGAGGTAGACAAGGGGCATGAGCGGGGGGTTGGGGGGAAAAGGAAGGAAACATGGGGCATGAACAGGAGTTGGGGGGGGAAGGAGGGATACACGGGGCATGAGCAGGGGGTAGGGTGGAACAGGGGAGACACGGGGCATGAGTGGGGGGTGGGGGGAACAGGGAAAACACAGGGCACACATGGGGCATGAGCAGGGGGTGGGGGGAACGGGAGGGAGACACAGGGCATGAGCAGGGGTGGGGAGAAAAGGGCACACATGGGGCATGAGCGGGAGGTGGGGGGAACAGGGCACACATGGGGCATGAGCAGGGGGTGGGGGAACAGGGGAGACACAGGGCATGAGCGGGGGGTGGGGGGTAACACGAGGGAGACACAGGGCATGAGAAGGGGGTGGGGGTAGCACAAGGGAAACACAAAGCATGAGCGGGGGTTGGAGGGAAACAGGGGAGACACGGGGCATGAGCGGGGGGTGGGGGGGAACAGGGGAGACATGGGGCATGAGCAGCGGGTGAGGGGAAAAGGGGAGACAAGGGGCATGAGCACGGGGTGGGTGGGAAAAGGAGGGAGACACAGGGCATGAGCAGGGGGTGGGGGTGAACAAGAGAGAGACACGGGCCATGAGCGGGGCAGTGGGGGTAATAGTAGGGAGACACGGGGCATGAGCGGTGGGTGGGTGGGAACAGGGCCCACACGGGGCATGAGCGGGGTGCAGGGGGGAACAGGGCACACACGGAGCATGAGCGGGGGTGGGAGGTAACACGAGGGAGACACGGGGCATGAGCGGGGGGTGGGGTGGAACAGGGGAGACAAGGGGCATGAGCGGGCGGTGGTGGGATCATGGAAAACACAGGGCATGAGTGGGTCATGGGGGGAACGGGAGGGAGACACGGGGCATGAGTGGGGGTGGGGGGAAACAGGGCACACACAGGGCATGAGTGGGGGGGTGGGGATGAACAGGGCACACACGGGTCATGAGCAGGAGGTGGGGGGGAAGGGGACACACGGGGCATGAGCAGGGGGTGCGGGGAACAAGGGAGACATGGAGCATGAGCGGGGGGTGGGGGGGAAAAGTAGGGAGACACGGGGCATGAGCGGGGGTGGGGGGGAACAGGGGAGACACGGGGCATGAGCGGGAGGTGGGGGGTACAGGAGGGAGACACGGGGCATGACCGGGGGGTTGGGGGGAACGGAAGGGAGACACGGGGCATGAGTGGGGTGTGGGGGGGAACAGGGGAGACACGGGGCATGAGCGGCAGGTGGGGGGAACAGGGGAGACAAGAGGCATGAGCGGAAGGTGGGGGGGATTAAAGGAGGGAGACATGGGGCTTGAGCAGGGGGTGGGGGAGCAGGGCACACACGGGGCATGAGCGGAGGGTGGGGTGGAACAGGGCATACACGGAGCATGAGCAGGGAGTGGGGGAACAGGGCACACACGGGGAATGAGCAGGGGGTGGGGGATCAGGGCACACACGGGGCATGAGCAGGGGGTGGGGGTAACAGGGCACACATGGAGCATGAGCGGGGGGTGGGGGGTAACATGAGGGAGACACAGGGCATGAGCGGGGCGTGGGGTGGAACAGGGGAGACAAGGGGCATGAGAGGGGGGTTGGAGGGAACAGGGAAAACATGGGGCATGAGCGGGGGGTGGGGGGGAACGGGAGGGAGACACGGGGCTTGAGCGGGGGGTGGGGGGGCACAGGGGAGACACGGGGCATGAGCGGGGGGTGTGGGGGAACACGAGGGAGACAAGGGGCATGAGCGGGGAGGGGGGAACAGGGCAGACACGGAGCATGAGCGGGGGGTGGGGGGAACAGGGCACACACGGGGCATGAGCAGGGGGTGGGGGGGAAAGGAGGGAGATACAGGGCATGAGGAGGGGGTGGGGGGAACAGGGAAGACACGGGGCATGAGCGGGGGATGGGGGGTACAGGAGGGAGACACGGGGCATAAGTGGGGTTGGGGGAACGGAAGGGAGACATGAGGCATGAGCAGGGGTGGGGGGAACAGGGGAGACATGGGTCATGAGTGGGGGGTGTGGGGGAACACGAAGGAGACACAGGGCATGAGCGGGGGGTGGGGGGAACAGGGCAGACACGGGGCATGAGCAGGGGTGTGGGGGGTACAAGAGGGAGACACGGGGCATGAGCGGGGGTGTGGGGGGAACAAGTGAGAGACACGGACCATGAGCGGGGGGTAACAGTAGGGAGACACGGGGCATGAGCGGGGGGTGGCGGGAACAGTGGAGACACGGGGCATGAGCGGGGGGTGGGGGGAACAGTGGAGACACAAGGCATGAGTGGGGGGTGGGGGGAACGGGGCAGACACGGGGCATGAGCGGGGGGTGGGGGGTACAAGAGGGAGACACGGGGCATGAGCGGGGGGAAGAAGAGAGAGACACGGACCATGAGCAGGGGGTGGGGGGAACAGTAGGGAGACACGGGGCATGAGCGGGGGGTGGGGGGAACAGTGGAGACACGGGGCATGAGTGGGGGGTGGGGGAACAGTGGAGACACGGGGCATGAGCGGGGGGTGGGGGGTAACACCAGGGAGACACAGGGCATGAGCGGGGGTTGGGTGGAACAGGGGAGACACTGGGCATGAGTAGGGGGTGGGGAGAACAGGGGGGGGCATGAGCGGGGGGTGGGCGGGAACAGGGCACACACGGGGCATGAGCAGGGGGAAAGGAGGGAGACATGGGACATGAGCAGAGGTGGGGGGACAGGGGAGACAATGGGCATGAGCGGGGGGTGGGGGGGAAAGGAGGGAGACACAGGACATGAGCGGGGGGTGGGGGGAACGGGAAGGAGAAATGGGGCATGAGTGGGGGTGGGGGAAAAGGAGGGAGACAAAGCACATGAGCGGGGTGGGGGGAACAGGGGAGACACGGGGCATGAGTGGGGGGCGGGGGGAAAAGGAGGGAGACACGGGCCATGAGCAGGGGGTGGGGGGGAACAGGGGAGACATGGGGCATGAGCGGGGGATGGGGGAAAGGGAAGGATACACGAGGCATGAGCAGGGAATGGGGGAAATGGAGGGAGACACGAGGCATGAGCGGGCAGGTGGGGGTCACGGGAGGGAGACACGAGGCATGAGCGATTGGGTGGTGGGGAACAGGGGAGACACGGGCCATGAGCGGGGGTGGGGGTTAACAGGAGGGAGACACGGGGCATGAGCGGGAGGTGGGGGGAACAGTGGAGACACGGGGCATGAGTGGGGGAGCGGGGAACAGTGGCGACACGGGGCATGAGCAGGGGGTGGGGGGAACGGGAGACAGGGGGCATGAGCGGGGGTGGGGGTAACACAAGGGAGACACAGGGCATGAGCGGGGGGATCAGGGCAGATACTGGGCATGAGCGGGGGTGGGGGTACAGGAGGGAGACACGGGGCATGAGCGGGGGTGGGGGGTACAGGAGGGAAACACAGGGCATGAGCGGGGGTCTGGGGAACAGGAGGGAGACACAGGGCATGAGCGGTGGGTGGGGGTAACACGAGGGAAACATGGGGCATGAGCGGGGGATGGGGGGCGTGAGTGGGGGGTGGGGGGTAAGACAAGGGAGACACGGGGCATGAGCAGGGGGTGGGGTGGAACAGGGGAGACACTGGGCATGAGCGGGGGTGGGGGGAACAGGGGAAACATGGGTCATGAGCGGGTGTAGGCGGGAACAGGGGCATGAGCGGGGGGGAAGGAGGGAGACACGTTACATGAGTGGAGGTGGGGGGTAACAGGGGAGACAATTGGCATGAGCGGGGGGTGGAGGGGGAAAGGAGGGAGACACGGGACATGAGCGGGGGGTGGGGGGAATGGGAAGGAGAAACGGGGCATGAGTGGGGGTAGGGGGAAAAGGAGGGAGACACAGCGCATGAGCGGGGGTAGTGGGAACAGGGGAGACACGGGGCATGAGTGGGGGTGGGGGGAAAAGGAGGGAGACATGGGGCATGAGCAGGGGGTGGAGGGAATGTTAGGGATACTCTAGGCATGAGCAGGGAATGGGGGAACGGGAGGGAGACACGGGCCATGAGCGGGGGTGGGGGTTAACGAGAGGGAGACACGGGCCATGAGTGGGGGGTGGGGGGAACAGGGGAGACATGGGGCATGAGCGGGGGGTGGGGGGAATGGGAGAGAGACGCAGGCCATGAGCGGGGGGTGGGGGAACGGGAGAGAGACATGGGCCATGAGCTGGGGGGATGGGAGAGAGACACGGACCATGAGCGGGGGTGGGGGGAACAGGAGGAACACACGGAGCTTACTGTGCAATGCTCTGATGAACCGATGAACAAAGATGGTGGGCGTCTCCCAATACAACGCACTGCACGCTTCACGGCAGCCAATAGCAAAGCACGTCAGATCTCCGCAGACATCACGCAAGCTCTTGCCCAATCCCCGTCCTGTCCGCGGAGTGAACAGAGAAGTGTGTCCGCAAAGCAGACACAGATATCACTAATTTTTTTCACTTACATTTTTGTCATTTTTAAAAAACTACTGGACGGATTTACACCAAATAAAAAGAAGCACGCTTTCGGGACAAAGCCGCCGCTCCCGCCGCAAATTTGGTGTAAATCCGTCCAGCGGTTTGGGCTGTAGGTGTGAGCAAAGTTTTTTCCCATTATGTCTATGGGGAAAAAAAGAAGTTTGGGACCCCCCCTATAACTTTGCCCCCCCCTGGACCAAAAATTCAGACTGGGCCATATACTTTTTTTGCAAAGTTTGATGAGGATTCGTCCAGGGGAAGCGAAGTTATAAGCTGCCCAAAAAGTGCTCTTCCTATGGAAACTGCAACTTAACCATAACTACCGTGGCCATGTAATATTACATGGACGCGGTAGCGTCCATGTAGTTATGGTTAAGTTGGTGTTTCCATAGGAAGAGCATTTTTCCACGGTGCCCTGCTAAGACTAACACCACCAGGACATCAAAGATGACATCACAAATGTCATTGATGACATCACTGATGACATCACATGTCTGACTCACTCTTTTTTCTTTTGCTGACATATCTAGGCCACATGGTTTTCTTCAGTAACAATCAGGAATTAAAAGTGGAAAAGGTAGTATATTTGTAGACCTATCCTTCAAGTATGTTCTTACAATAATTCCCTTAGGGTCCATTCATATCATATGAAACATATACATAGGGGAAGACACAAGCTTGAAAGACAGCAATCCTTTCTGTGCATTAAAATAATCAGTAGAGTTGTCAGCACTTTCTGATAGTTCTGTTGTTTTTTATTACTGTACTTTCCCTGTATATGCTCCTATTTTTATATCTTGCATTCACACTACTTTCCTTAGAGTCCAGGCACATCATGTGATATATATATACATGGGGTAAGTAGCAGCTTTGAAACAGATCAATCATTTCTCTGCATAAAGGTAATAAGTTAGGTTATGAACACATTTTGCTACTACTGCTGTTTTTTTTCTTACTTCAATTTCCGTGTATATACGCATATTTGTATGTGGTGTTCTCTCTTTGTGTTTTGTCTATAATAATGCAATTATGTAGTAAGTTGGTTTTATTATCTACTTATCACATGTTTCACAGTATGCACAAGTCTAATAAGAAAACAGTTATCATTTCACTATTCAACATGGCAAGCTTATGAATATTGCACATCCATCATGTATGCTGCACGCAATGCCTATGTTTCTACATGAGCACCTTAGTATACTGGATGGACTAATTAGCACTTTATATTTATTACAATGATCCTTGACACTTTTTTTATTAACATTACAATATCACAATATTTGAATTATTACTGAAACACACTGTAAAGTTTATTCATGCTATTTCTGTGCCTAAAAATAGAGATTGCGCACCATTCTGTCGAAAAATCCCCATGTCTTAAACAGCGATTTACAGACAGAATAGCCCACAAATTCCTATTTTTGGACACACAAATTACCCAACACAACCGCTACAATTTGGATATTATGGAACAAACAACTGTTTTAATTGTATACATTAGATTTACTATTTGTACTTCTCCACACCACTAGCTTACTTTTTTCTGTCATCTGAACCCCAGTTTAGTAGCATATAAATTCAAGAATACCCATCCCTACTAGCTGTAGTTCCCAATGCACAATCACACACCATTACATACATCTTTATCACCTTACTCAAACACTCATGCACAAAGCACACATACATTGCAGAACACCCCAACCCATACCTTCTTTATTTTTTTCAACATACCCCAAAGAAAGCCTACCAAAAGTCAAGTCTGTAGAAAGCAACGCAGAAGTAGAGCAAATGAAAATAAAAGTGCCCAACATAAGCATCCATATCTAGCGGAATGTATAAAAGAAATTGAAACCAAACAGCTAATACAGTCATTTAGTGAAACAAAAGAAGTTTCAAGTGGAAAAACTTTGCCTCCTCTATCAAAATGTAAAACAAACCAGAAAACAATTAGCAGAAAATCAGCTATCACTACAGATAAAACTGCGTCTTTAAATCTTGATATAGTTCAAAGTAAGCATTCCAAGAAAAGTATTTTAGCCAAAATGTTCCGTCACAAAGTCCTTCAAAATCTTATAAAAACAGGAGACAAACCAGGTTCAACGCTTAAAACCTATCGTAGGAAATTAATCTTAGAAGCGTTGATAGACAGTGTAATTCTTCTCAAAAGAAAGTTATTTATTTTAGTGTTAAACAAAATGAAACCACTAACAAAACTAATAACTAAATTACAAAAAAGACTTCTCAATAAACGAAATGTCAACAGAAAGAACTTCTTAAGTATCTGCGGAGGTGAATGGAGTCACACTACGAGCACAGAACCATACTTTAATGAAGAAGCATACAAACAAAAGCAAAGAAATACAATTGCCATACATAGCAGTGGTCGAGGTTATGAAAAAGTTAATAATACCATAATGGAACAAGAAGTACTCCTTACAAAAATATGTCCTGAAAACCTAGAATTACCCCTCCATTCAACTGAATCAGAACATCTAGTGTACAAATGGCCATGCACGTCAATGTGTAACATTCCCAAACAATTGTTCAAGTCTTTACGCAAATTCCTCAATCAATATGTAAAAAGCAAAGACAAAATCAATATTAAACTACTGCAAAATATTGATACCTGTCCAGTGCGCAAGTACACAGGACTACAAGGACATTCATTGGCCTGCATTACAGGACCTACATGTAAAACCACCTTACATGATATCAAAAGGATATCAACACATCATCCAACTATAAGAAATCTAGTTTATAAACTGTACTATGCTAAAAGTCCTGCTTTAGCACTAGCAAATTTAAATAACATTCATCTACATGGTACAGCAAAAGACCTACTTGAAGAAATTGACTATATCCCGAAAAAATATTTTGGAAGTGAAAGCCACTTACAGAATGAAATAACTTTAAACCAAATTAGCAACAATTCTACACATTGCAACCTTTTACTAAACACATACAAAAAAGAAATACTAAAATTTAAAAGTACATCAGCTGAAGTACTAAACCATGTGTGTGTATGTTGCCGCAGAACTTTTTATAAAAGTAACACAAAAACTCTAGACCTATCATACAAAATAGAAGACAATGAAGATTCTAAATGGTTTGAATTAGCTCTCTACCTTTTAGCAGAAAACAAATACGAAATAACTGACCCCTTAATACTTTGCAGTTACTGCACTACAAAACTTGACAACAACCAAACTCCATCACATGCTATCACAAATAATTTGGAATTATACCCACTACAAAAACCCCTACAACAACTTAATTTATATGAGAACATCATAATTCAAACAGTGTACCCATTTCAAGCAATAATACGCCTTCAGACAAAAACTGCAAAATTACCTCCCTCTGAATTGGTAAAAGGCATTCGTGAAAAAGAAGTTTATTTACCATTTGATTTAAAAATAAAAAGGAGTGCAATGTCCAATGCAGCAATCTTTAATTATCTTAGTAAATGCAGTACCTACAAAAGACAAAAAAATATGGCAACAGCTGGTAGATTTACATAAAGTTAGACATGCCTTGCAATATCTTAAAGATAACTGCAACTGAAATAAATCAAAAAACACAAGAAGCTGGTCAATTTGAGCTCCTAGATCCTGCTACAATATCAAATACTTTAGACCACTATACAATGCATCCTTTGCACTCTAATAACACTATAGAAGATGCACTGGAAACATACCAAATGCGTCAAACAAAAGGATCACCAATCAGCATATGGGAAAAAATATAGAAGCACATGCTTTTCCTCTACTCTTTCCTACTGGCATAGGAGGAAGGTACGATGATAAACCTATTCAAATATCAGCTTCAGAATACCGCTCATTACGGATGTATTCTGAAGATCCCAGATTTAGACAAAATGTGGAATACATATTCCACCTACTCTTTGAAAGTGAACTAGCAACTTTAGGTTACAGAGTTGCACACATATTAAAATCAGGATCACACTTTTATTACAAAAAGTGCAACAAAGGAATGAGGTTTTACAATCAAATATTACAAATCTATTAGCAAATATGCATGGTACTAAAGAGTACTGGTTTCGACGTCATGGAGATGTACGTTGTATGATGAGAAACCTTGGGCCACCGACTTGGTTTTTTACATTAAGCTGTGCAGAATATGCATGGGAAGATTTACATGATTTCCTATGCATATCAAACAAAAACAAAACAAACATAGATATACTAACACCTGGAGAACGTTGTTCTTTGGAGCCTGTTAATGTTTCAAGATATTTTCACCATCGCTTCATTGCTATGCTACATTTTATTTGTAATAAAACTGTTCCTCCCCTTGGAGAAGTGCAACACTTCTTTTGGAGAAAAGAATACCAAGCCAGAGGAGCACCACATATCCACATGCTTTTATGGATTAAAGATGCTCCTAAATTTGGTCAAGACAGTGAGGCCACTGTTTTACAGTTTTTTGAAAAATATGTCACTTGTGAAATTCCATTGCAAGCAACAAATAGTGATCTTCATGCACAAATTTTACAATTTCAAAGACACAAATGTGTAAAATATTGTTGTCGCAAATACAAAAACAAAGGGAAATACTACACCAAATGCCGATTTTGTTTCCCAAGACCAGTTACAGAAACAGGTCAAGTGAACAACCTCATGTCTTCAGTTAGACATAGTGTTAAAGGTAAGTCACCTAAAAATACATATTACATAAAAAGAAAAGAAGAATAAAAATATATCAATGATTACAATGCAATCATTGCCCACTATGGAATGCAAACATAGATGTGCAGTACACAGCAGACAATTCTACTACAGTTGCACGATATGTCACAGCATACTTAACCAAAGCAGAAAAGACAGAGCTCCAAGACCTCTGGAATGACCTGTCATCAGATAAAACAGTGTCTCAGAAATTATACAGCTTGGGCATAAAAATGCTCTTCCATAGAGAATGTGGATCATATGGAGCAGCTGATCGTTTAACTGGTACTGCATTGTATGGTAAATCTTAAAATATAGTATGGCTAAGTCTTGGTCCAGCTAAATCTAGAAAAAGAGTTCTAAAATCCTACGAAGATATAGAAACAATATTGAAACATGATCCCAACAGCCAAGACATTTTAAAAAACAATTTATTGGACACATACTACTCAAACAGAAGTAATACTTTGGAAACCATGTGTCTGTACCACATAGCCCAAAACTACACATACAAAAATAATATAAAACCTGATGAAAAAAAATGTAGATATAGAGTGACAAAATATGAAGGCAGCTTAGTTAAACTCACTAAACCAAATTTAATTAATCATATAACATTGTCATTAAAGACTCCTCAACATAAACCATGGAGAAAAGAAGAAAAAATACTAAATAACTATGACTCACATGAAGACGCTTTCAAAGCAAATGAAAGCACTATAACTGATGTAAACTTTACACAGTACAAAACAATGTTGCACAATGAACAACAACAAGAAGAAGAACTCCAGGCCCAACTACATACAGAAGGTGGACTACTGTCAGGAGTTTCTTTAACAGGAAGCCAAGAACCACTGGGAGAACCACTAATAATAAATGAGGCAGAATTAACTATGATAGAAGTAGAAAACACCATGTGTCAGTATGAAGATAAAGAAGACTTAACTATACTACAATCAAAACGAAACAATGAGCAACATAGCATTTTTCAAGAAGTAACAAAACAAATTGCACATGGTGTACAACATGAAAATGAAGAATGTTCCTGCCATAATTATAAACCTATACTACTGTACATCAGTGGTGAAGCTGGTTCTGGCAAAACATTCCTAATCAAAATCATCAGTAAGTTCCTTCAACAATTGACAAACAACAAACTGTCAGCTGTTGTCACTGCCCCCACAGGTTTAGCTGCCTACAACATAGGTGGTGTCACATTACACCGATTCCTACTATTGCTAGTAGAATACCAGAACAAATTAGACTATTACAAACTTTCTGCAGAAGCTGTAATGGAACTACGCAGAGTATTGAAACAAATGGAAATTCTACTAATAGATGAAGTGAGCATGGTCTCCAACCTAATGTTGGCTTTGATTCACCACTTATGCCAACATCTTAAAAAGTATCAGAGTTGGTATACTTTCTAAAGAAGCAGAAGCAATATTGAAAACCCGGCACATTAATGCACTTTATGGCGATAATGCATGTGCTACAGATGTTATGGAACAATTAGCCCACAAAAATGTCAATTGTATAGCCTTAATGCCAACTCTTGCAAGCTGTTTCAAATTCAATAAAATAATGTTAAGTAAAGAAATGCAACCAATAATGGAAATTAGCACCACAGACAAACTAGATGTACATGGTATGACACTACCTATGTGTGACCAAGCCACAACAAGACTAAATAGTTTAGAAAAATCAATCTAAAACACAGCAGGCTTAGAAAAGATATTCAAATTATCCTTAAATTACAGAGTAATGCTTAACCGTAACCTTGACGTGGACCAAGGACTAGTTAATGGAGCACTGGGTACAGTTGATGGCTTTCAAACATACCCACGTGACAACAAAATTCAGTTTGTCAATATTCTCCTTGACAAACTATCAGAAGTAAAAAGGATAGGACGCTCAACAGCTCGATTTCTTCTCTTCAAAGACATGTATGTACGCAGAGAACAATTTTCTCTAACTCTTGCATACGCAGTCACAATTCATAAATCACAAGGTCTTACCCTAGACAAAGCATTGATAGATATTGGTAACACAGTCTTTAAAGAAGTAATGAGCTATGTAGCACTATCACGCTTACGTACACTTGACGGTTTATTTCTAATCAACTTTGATGCAAGTAAAGTAAACGCTGATATTCCTTGCATTTTAGAATACAATAGACTTCGCTCACTATACACCCCCCATCTAAACACATATTCTGTTCCACAAAAAGTAAAACGTTATAAAAGAAAAATAAATCAAACAGAAATGCAACAGGATGTCACTGCAAATCCTCCAAAGAGAGTAAAATAAATGAGTACTTCATCAAATACCACAAGCAAAAAAGCATCAATTAGGGAAAGTAAACCAGGTACTTCTTCAAAGAAGGAAGACAAACTCCAAAAAAAGCAGTCACATACAGAACTACCTGGTCCATTTAAACTCTCAAATATAGTTGGTGTAAGTTGCTACGCAAATGTAGCAATGAATATTCTATTTCAATAACCACCAAATGTTGACAAAATTTACTTACACAGTACAGGCCCATTGTGTTTGCAAATGTTAGTACTTCACAGAAATGCATCAAACAATCCTGATAACACATATAGTGTTTATGGAATAAGACAACAATTGGACTACTGTGCTGGAATGGTGAAATTCACTATAAACTCACAGGAAGATCCACAAGAATTTCTAATGTACTTAATACAAGTACTGGAAAACAAAAACATACCTATAAATGAAATCTTCCAGATTTCATACATGTGGAAACATACATGCACTCTCTGTAACAATGTGACAGAAGAACAAATCCCCAATGGACGCTTTGCATATATATCAATTCCTAATTGTGAATCCATTCCATTTCAGCAACTTGTACAAAATGCAAACCATGGTAGATTATGTTCTACCTGCAATTCAGATAATCGTTACACGTTACTAATACAAACACATAGTAAATACGTAATACTAATGCTTCTACATTACAATGCAGATGGTACCAAAAACAACTGCAAGCTGACTGGATTCACACATGGTCAAGTATCACTTGGTAAGAAAACCTTCACAACAATAGGTATAATCTACCACGCAGGAGCCACAACCAATTCAGGGCACTACACTGCATATATAAAAAAAAAATGTGGATGGTTTCAATGTAATTACCATTACTCTAAAGCAGAGATTACCAGCAAATCTTACAAACGCTTATTTAATGTTCTTAAAACCAAAATCTGATAACTAAACTGTACTTAAACCCTAAGTAAACTTGTAGTAAAAAAATGTAAACTGTTAGAATATTCCAAAAGCTATCTAACTGCCCAACGATTCTACAACAACTAATCAAATAAAGGAATACCTGCAAATTAGAGCAAAAAATAGACAGTTATTATACGCCAATTGGTATATAACTGTCCAAAAATGTAACAATATCCAAACAGATAAATCAATACCGCTAAAATATATAAAAATATAGAAAGTTAGAATACGCCAATTGGTATCTAATTGTCCCAAAATGTAACAATATCCAAACAGATAAATCAATACCACTAAAATATATTAAAAAAGGCAGTTGGAATACACCTACTGGTATCTAACTACTCCAAAATTTTATAATATCCAAACAAATAAATGATATATGTTACTGCTCCAAAAAAATGCAACAGGCCAATGTATAAAGCTTTACCCAGAAACAAGTGAACACTGAAAACAAACAAATAAACTGTAGATTAACACAAAAAGTTTTTTTTTAATCCAACATGGATTTTTTTCTCTCCCACAAACCCAATGATTTTAGCAACGAACACAGAAACTGAGCAAATTGCACAGTACTCTGGTTTCTAATCTACTAAATATGAGGGTCCAAAAATGTTTAAAAAATGTTGATTATACAATGTAAAAAGTCATTACAAAATACTAATACTAACATGCTATTTTCTTTTATCACAGAAATTAACAAGATATACATGTATTCCAGTTACTAAACCAAACAGTAAGTATATTATACACTCTATGCCCTGGCCACAACCATCGCAGCATATCACACTTATAGTTGCTTATAACTTTGGATCAAAAACAAATTTATAAGGAACAAAGTTATAAGATACTATGGGTGTGATATGCTGTGATGGTTGTGGCCAGGGCATAGAGTGTTAGGTGCATGGCCAAATGGCCATGCACCCAACACTCTATGCCCTGGCCACAACCACCGCAGCATATCACACCCACAGAGTAAAACATTTCAACTATGGCCTATGGAAACTTTTAATGTCCGCGGACATTATGAGTGTTCTTAGAACATTTTCAACTTGACAACGAACAATACGGACAGCATCCTCAGAACACCCCATTTTGTTTATTTTTACAAACATTTCAGGACACTGCGAGAGTTCTTAGAGCACTTCCAACTTGACAACGAACAATACGGACAGCGTCCTCAGAACACCCCCTACAAACATTTCAGAACACCACGAGTGTTCTCAGAACACATTCAACTTACCATCGAACAATACGGACAGAGTCCTCAGAACACCCCCATATTGTTTATTTACGAACATTTCAGGACACTGCGGGAGTTCTTAGAACACATTCAACTTTCCAGAGAACAATACAAACAGCGTCCTCAGAACACCCCCATTTTGTTTATTTATGAACATTTCAAGACACCGAGAGTGTTCTCAGAACACATTCAACTTGCCAGAGAACAATACGGACAGCGTCCTCAGGACGGACAGCGTCATCAGAACACCATCTACGAACATTTCAGGACACCACGAGTGTTCTTAGAACACATTCAACTTGCTATCGAACAATACGGACAGCGTTTTCAGAACACCCCCAATGAACATTTCAGGACACCGCGAGTGTTCTTAGAACAAATTCAACTTGCCATTGAACAATACGGGAGTGTCTTCAGGACACCCCCTACGAACATTTCAGGACAACGCGAGAGTTCTTCGAACACTTTCACCTTCACAACAAACAATACGGAGAGCGTCCTCAGAACACCCCCATTTTGTTTATTTGCAAACATTTCAGGACACTGCGGGAGTTCTTAGAACACATTCAACTTGCCAGAGAACAATACGGACAGCGTCCTCAGAACACCCCCATTAACATTACAATAAGAAACCCTTGTACAGACTTTTCATGAAAGGTAAATGCACATGTGATGTCATCAGTGATGTCATCAATGACATTTGTGATGTCATCTTTGATGTCCTGGGTGTTAGTCTTAGCAGTGCATGGTGGTGGCGTGAGTTATGGTTGCTTAGCTTACAATAACTGGCAAATTTCAGGGGTTTTTCGGTTTTACTTGGAACCATAACGTCCCTTTAACAAAATGTTTTCACTGAATTTCGTAGTTTTTTAGTAGCGCAACTTAACCTAACGTCCCTTTAACAGCATTTTTTTCTCTGAATTTCATCGGTTTTTAGTAGCGCAACTTAACCATAAAATCCCTTTAACAAAGTTTTTTTCACTGATTTTCATAGGTTTTTAGTAGCGCAACTTAACCATTACGTCCCTTTAACAACGTTTTTTCACTGAGTTTCATAGGTTTTTAGTAGCACAACTTAACAATAATAACTTTGACTTTATGTACATGTAATATGGAACATAATGAACCCCTTCTATTGAATTTGATGTCCGCAAACTTCTTTGATGTCCGCGGTCATGTTCGGACAACAGTACCACTACCTAAAAACTCTGGGGGGGTATGTTTAATTGTTATATCATAACATAGTAACATTTGAAAAATGCACAAAGCAGCGCACATACATATTATATGTAGTAATACATAAGAAATGTAACCCATATATGTAACACACTAACCATTCAATTAAATACAATATGTTCTAAAATGGAATATACCAAAAGAAGAGAAATTGGCTTCCAACAAAATTACCTGACAGACATTCCACAACTAAGAGCAAGACCAGACCTACAGAGTACTCAGAACATACCTTACCTGAAATAGTAAGT
The DNA here is from genome assembly GCF_040938575.1 of Ambystoma mexicanum. Classification (NCBI taxonomy): domain Eukaryota; kingdom Metazoa; phylum Chordata; class Amphibia; order Caudata; family Ambystomatidae; genus Ambystoma; species Ambystoma mexicanum. Next base: position 488,164,467 of record NC_090933.1, on the reverse strand, counting down.
GTACTTCATTTTACTCATATATTTATAAACTTTCTGTATTAGATAAAAAAAAAATATTATCTTTTCTTTTCTCACAGAAATGTCCAGTACTCTGGGATGGCTAGAGGAGCATTTCCCACATGAGGAAATGTCAGAAGATAGTAAAACTAATGGTACACACTTTACAATATAAACCATTTAATTATTATTATTTTATCTACATTTAACATATACATATATTTTTTGTACAGAGCATACCATAATAGAAAATACCTTTGAAGAAACTGTTACGGATAACACTCTTGACGGCATAAAAGAAAAAATTGATTTATTATTGACCAATTTTAATAATTTGAAAACTTTTGTTGAGTATCATTTTAAAACAAAAACCTCAAACCATTGTCCCACATGTACTTGTCGCCCCTCACCATATGCCAGTCAATTATCCCCAAACCCTCTACATAACCCAAAACGTTTTGATGAGACCTCCATCCCTTCTTCAACTGATACCAATCATGTTGAAACCCCTAATTCTCCTGTTTTTGTTTCCGTTTCTGCCTCACCTTCTCTTTCATAAATTGTTAATATATGTTAAATAAAGTTACATTTTATATTGTGTTGTAATTAGTTTCAGTTTTAAAAAAAAACAATTTAGGTGTCCACGGACAGCGCGGTTGTTCTGAAATGTTCGTAAATAAATGAAAATGGAGGTGTCCTGAAGAACACTATACTTGTCCGTACTGTTCGCTAGCAAGTTGAAACTGTTCTAGAACACACGCGGTGTCCTGAAATGTTCGAAAATAAACGAAAATGGAGGTGTCCTGAAGAACACTATACCTGTCCGTAGTGTTCGCTAGCAAGTTGAAACTGTTCTAAGAACACAAGTGGTGTCCTGAATTATTTGTAAATAAACGAAAATGGAGGTGTCCTGAAGAACACTATACCTGTCCGTACTATTCGCTAGCAAGTTGAAACTGTTCTAGAACACACGCAGTGTCCTGAAATGTTCGTAAAGAAACGAAAATGCAAGTGTCCTGAAGAACACTATACCTGTCCATAGTGTTTGCTAGCAAGTTGAAACTGTTCTAAGAACACATGCAGTGTTCTGAAATGTTCGTAAATAAACGAAAATGGATGTTTCCTGAAGAACACTATACCTGTCCGTGCTGTTCGCTAGCAAGTTGAAACTGTTCTAGAACACACGCGATGTCCTGAAATGTTGATAAATAAATAAAATAGGGGTGTCCTGAAGAACACTATACCTGCCGTATTGTTTGCTAGCAAGTTGAAACTGTTCTAAGAACACAAGTGGTGTCCTGAAATGTTCGTAAATAAACAAAAATGGAAGTGTCCTGAAGAACACTATACCTGTCCATAATGTTCACTACCAAGTTCAAACTGTTCTAAGAACACAAGCAGTGTCCTGAAATGTTCGTAAATAAATGAAAATGGGGGTGTCCTGAAGAACAGTCTACTTGTCCGTACTGTTCGCTAGCAAGTTGAAACTGTTCTAAGAACACACGTGGTGTTCTGAAATGTTCGTAAATAAATGAAAATGGAGGTGTCCTGAGGACGCTATGTCTGTCTGTATTGTTCGCAAGGAAGATAAACTGTTCTAAGAAGAAACCGTTGTCCGTAACTGTTCGTTTGACGTGCGACGCACTTTTAATTACTTCAGGACCCAAACAGTGTCCGTAGAACATCAACGCATATGCGCAAACCAATGTCCGTGCATTTGGTGTCCTGCGGACAGCTGCTTCCTTCACGAACATGTTCGCGAAGTGATCATGTGACCGCGCCGTTGCTGATCACGTGTTCTGAATGTGGACACTATTCGTGTCCCCGAACAATTTAAAAGTACATTTTCAAGTACTCCACAATATTTCTCAATAAAAACTCACCATAGCACAAGTCCTACAAACGAATCATGAGTTTCTACATACTTTTTGAAAGTTTTTGAACCTTTTTTTGTGTTCGATCTGTCCGCGGACAACGTACACGCACCCCTATAAAAGACCACGCCCTAGAGTTTATTCTCATTGTGTTTCTGTCTATTCTTAAGAGCACAGATATTTTTCCTGCAACTTGCAGATTACACCATCATCGAGATGGCATCCCTGGCTGCAATACTGCCACCTGGTGCTGCACCTGCTTCAGCACCACCCCCTCCACCAGCACCACCTCCCAAGGGCCTGAAGAGTGGAACAGGAGTGAGGATGCAGAGGAGGAAGAATAGGATGACGGGAATTAGGTAGTGGAAATCCCTACTACCCGCACTCCGCGTGAGTCTTGGGTGTGGCGGTTATTTACCATTCATGGGAATGGTCCTAAGGCTTGTGCGAACCGAGTCACCTGCAATGAGTGCAAAATGGTACTCAGTCACGGGAGGCATGGTTCGTACAGCTTTGGGACCACTACCATGAAGCGACACCTAAGGTCATTTCACTATGGGGACATTCGCAAGGTTGTACCTTGCGAGGAGCGTAGTCGGTTGATTCCTTCTACTTCATCCTCCGTTTCTGATCCTGTCACCCCAAGGAACACCTCTGTGGGACAGCATCTTCCTCAAGCTGCCTCACAGGCCATACATAATACTGAGGACCCTTACCTTTCAAGGGTCACAGTTGTTTGTATGTACTGCAACACAGTACTCTGCAGGGGGGAGCGACTTCGTAATGCTTTTGAGACTATCGTCTCAGAGCACGAGAAGACCTGCTCACTACCCAAATAAAACCCACTCTACATCTTCCTCTCTCAGCTCGCCCTTTCTTATCCCTGTGGTTGGTGTCCTCCCCTTTACCCTCCTTTCCCCTCCTCTCCTAGTGTGTCGTGTATAAAAAAACAAAAAAAATATAAAATAACAAACATTTTAAAAAATAAGGCTCTTTTCAGAGCCGCCATTCATAGTTAAAAAAAAGAAGTGAAAATAAATGAAGCAGGGCCCTTTGTATTTTTTAGAAGTCCGCGGACATCTAAAATATTGGGGTGCTACCCTATCATAACCATTGCAATTTTCTCTGGGAGGAAGTGGTGGCTCTGAAAAGAGCCTTTGGGAGGTGTTTGTGTTTAAAAAATTATAAATACTCAACACCTACTTCAAAATGGATGCTGTAATTCTAAAAAAGGTCGCAATGCATTTTGTATGTTTCTTAGAAAAATCTGATTGCCAGCATAAGTTAGATGTACTCCATCTCTGCGAAAAATGGATGTACTACGAAACATAATATTTTCATTGTGAAAAGATGACATGGCAAAATCTCTTAGAAAGGCACAAACAGCCTCATTGACATTGCGCCTTGCTTTCTCCATTTGTGGACCAAATGAAGAAGAACAAAGCCACATTTGTCTCTGCCCAATACGTGAAAAAATTACTTGAGAATTTGGAAACATGTCCATGACCTTCCCAAGTCCTTCTTTCATTGCAAATTGCAAAGAAATTCCAGACACACTTCCTAAACTGTTCCCTCCACAATGAATTATAATTATATCTGGATGTTGCTCTGTCTCCAAAGTAGCACAGAGAGGTAACAAGTTCAACCACTTCATTCCATGTACTCCATGCCAGTGTACTTCCACATATGGGAATCCAAGATCTACAGCTACACCACAGCTTTCTGCATGCACCTTCAACCAATGTATCCACGAGTCTCCCAAAATCCAAACAATCTGTTTTCTGAAACACACAGCCATAGCTATCTGTTCTTCTCTCAGCAAAAAGAGTATCTGAGAAACTCTCTCCTGGCACAACACACCCACTAAACTTTCCTGACCAATCCCTTTCAGTGCTCGTTCTCATTTGCATGACTTCTGAACCCAAAAATCCCTGAATGTAACACTGATGTCCGCGAACTACCGCCATGTCCGCAGACATATCGTAACATGAACAACCCTTCTACCATTTCCAGTTCACTCTCTGTGCCATTCCCTCATTGGTTGTAGCTAAGAAGTCACATGACCATCCACCAATCACATTGAAGACCTCTACATCTAACTGCATCATCATAGATCAGCACTGCAAATGTACTGTGAATCTCTCTGAGTACAAGTGTCATATCCTTGGCAAGCGCCATCTACAAGAAATACTGTACAAGTCTCCAAGATTTCTACTTGCAGCTCCATGCATATCCATATGTCATGACCCGGCGAAATTGCCCCTTCTGGACCTCATGGTCATTGTCATGAAGGGATTGTACTCCTTGTTCCTCCCAACATGGGCGTACCAAGCTCCGTGCTACACACTAGCTTTCACGTCGTGGCACGTACTATAAATTGGTCACGCCCCTGCGGGTCTGCGCGTCTCAACGCTATCTTCGGTAGTGAACCGACATGTGTTTACTCTCTACATTGGTTTCCTTTGATCCTCTTACTTCCTTCCTTGCCTTTTATCCTGTTCCTGGATTTCCCCCCTACTTACTCGTTCATCGCTATCCTGGATACCCTGGAACCACGAAGTTCCCGGAACTCTGAACGTGTCCTGCAACCTGACGAGGCTCGGGCGAGCCTATTCAAGACCCGAACCATCCACAGGAAGAGTCCTGCGGCCGAACAAGGGAGATCCCGATCACAGGTGAGACGGGGGAGATTTACGACAGTTTGAGACGCCAAACGATCAATACGGATTCTACCATGGAGAATGCTATTCAGGACCTGATGCGCAGAATGCAAGAACTTTCCACAGAGATGCAGAATTTAAAAGCCGAAAATGCGGCGCTAAGACAGCTTGTCTTGTCACGTGACTCCACGAACAAGAACAGTGTATTATTGGGAGGAGTGGTTGATAAATACGATGGTTCAACAAAGACCTTACGTGGATTCCTGGATTCTTGTTTGGTACATTTTACCTTCAAGCCCTACTATTTCTCAACTCCTAGGGCTAAGGTGGGCTTCATAATATCGCATCTTTCCGGTAATGCCCTTACATGGGCCACTCCTTTACTCAATTTAGGGGATGCTCTCCTGGATGATTATGAAGGGTTCATCGCGGAACTCAAGACCATGTTCGAACGACCAGAGCTGGTTCACGGTGCTCAAGAGAAGTTACTTGACTCCCAACAAGGATCCCAAGACATGTTGACCTATGTTACCAGATTCAAACAGCTAGCCAAAGAGGTGGACTGGCCCCTGGAAGCCAGTTTTACCTTGTTTCGCAGAGGTCTAAATGAAGAGATCAAGGACGAGTTAGCCAGGGTGGCACGTCCTAGTTCATTCCAGGCCCTCCTGGACTTGTCTATGCAAATAGACTTCAGAATACAAGAAAGAAAGGCCGAAAAGGATAAGAATAAAGTCTCAATTCAAAGAAACTTCCCAGAGCCCAGAGAATACTACAAGGACAGAATCTGCCAAGAATCCGAGCACTGATCCGAGCAACTTGGAGCCTTTCGTGGACCAATTTCCCCACAGGAAAGGTTAAGAAGGATACACACAGGCTTATGCATGTATTGTGCCTCAGATAAACATCTAGTTAAAGAGTGTCCTCTGGCTCCTCCCCGACGCTTGGGAAATGCCAGCTCCCGATCCTAAATGGAGCAAGGTTTCGGGAGAGCGATGTTTGCTCCACATCAATTCCATCCTTGAACTCTACTGGACAAAACAAATTGGTGATATTACAGGCCTTTTTATCGCCATCCAGGGACAAGGTCTACCCCATACTGGCCTTGGTAGATTGCGGAGCAATGGGAGTCTTCATTGATCAAGATTGGGTCAGAAGTCATAACATTCCATATGAAGCAAGAAGTTTTTCACAGCCAGTGGAAGCAATTGACGGAAGACCTCTTTCCTCAGGACCCATAAGTCTGCAAACAAGGGAGATCCATCTTTCCAAAAATCATCATCAAGAAAGAATTGTGTTTGACATTATAAAATCAGCCCATTACCCCTTGGTTCTGGGCATGCCCTGGTTACAAAGGCACAATCCATATATTAACATGACGGCCGGATCCTTATTCCTGGGCTCAGAGTTCTCTATGAACCATTGTTTAAACCTGGATACCTCAGTCACAGCTCCTATAAGTCTACTAAGGTGTCCAGAGACACCACTCATGGTTTCCAATATTGCACAAGTTCCAGAGATTTATCAAGGGTATGCTGATGTATTCTCTACTGCCATTGTTCAAGCCTTACCTCCACATAGACCCGAAGACTGTGCCATAGATACTGAACCTTCAGCAGTGATTCCCTTTGGCAGGATGTTTATCCTTTCAGAACCCGAAAAGAGAGCCCTCTGGGAATACCTAGACACTAATCTTGAGAACGGCACCATAAGACCTTCAAAATCACCAGCTGGTGCTTCATTGTTCTTTGTTCCAAAAAAGGATACCAAAGAGCTTAGACCTTGCCTGGACTATCGGGGCCTAAATCAATACACCCTGAAAGACAGATACCAACTACCCTTGATTTCGGATATCCTTGAAGCTGTGAGAGGTGCAGTGATATTCACGAAACTGGATCTCCGAGGTGCTTACCATTTGATCCGTATCCGGGAAGGAGACGAATGGAAAACAGCCTTTAGAACACCCTTTGGTCACTTTGAATACCTAGTCATGCCCTTTGGTCTGACTAATGCTCCCGCAGTCTTCCAGCGTTTTATGGATAGGGTGTTCTCTGACATTTTATTTCTCAATGTTATCGTCTACTTGGATGACATATTGATGTTCTCCAAGGACTCCTTGAAACATGAAGAACATGTAAAAGCAGTACTTCAACTTCTCCGTGAAAATCAACTCTTAGCCAAACCAGAAAAATGTTTGTTTCATGTTACATCAGTTCACTATCTGGGATTTGTCCTTAGTTCAGAAGGAATTAGTATGGACCCTTCAAAGGTGAAGGCCATACTGGCTTGGCCCACCCCAACATCTGTCAAGCAAATACAATTCTTCCTGGGGCTTGCCAACTTCTACCGGAAATTCATTCCCACCTTTTCCGAGATTGTTCAACCCATTGTTAATCTCCTGAAGAAAGACGTTCCATTTAACTGGTCTATACCACAAGAAAAGGCTTTCCAACGCTTGAAAGAAGAATTCACTCAGGCCCCCATCCTGGCCCAACCTGACATAAATCATCCTTTTCTAGTGGAAACTGATGCCTCCAATTACGCCATAGGAGCAGTTTTAAAACAAGAATCCGATGATAAGTTGGAACATCCCATTGCTTATCTCTCACGGACCCTGACCACCAGCAAGACTCACTACTCAGTTCTGGAGAAGGAGTTATTGGCTATTCGTCATGCCTTCACTGAATGGAGGCATCTACTCCTGGGTGCTAAATATCCAGTTCAAGTCCGTACTGATCATCGAAATCTTCACTTCCTACAATCCATGGAGTGCAGGAACAGTAGACAAGCTCGATGGGCCTACTTCTTTGCTCAATATCAATTTCAAATTTCACATGTTCCTAGATCGCAAAACTTGATTGCTGATGCCCTTTCTCGGCGTCCCAACTACGTTCCCTTGGAGGATAAGATCTATCCTAAAATGTTTCCTCCCACAATCTTTGTAGCTCAAGCGATCAATCTCCTGGAAGAAATCAGAGTACAGACTCAATTATCTAAACTCTGGAAGGACATATCGAAGAAAAATCCCTGGCGTCTATCAATCAAGGAAGGATATTTATTCAAGAACAAGTCAGTGGTCATTCCGACAAAAGAACTTCAACAGAAGGTAATGAATCTATGCCATGATACTCTTCATTCCGGCCATTGAGAAGTAACCAACACCTTCCGTCTTATACAAAGACAGTTCTGGTGGCCAGGGGTGAAGTCCAGTGTAGTTCAATACATCAAGACCTGTGCTATTTGTAGTCAGAACAAATACGATAATCAGAGGTGGGCGGGTCTGCTTCTACAACCTACGTTGCCAACCAGACCCTGGGAAGTTATTGCCACTGACTTCAATGTTGAATTACCACCTTCCCGAGGATATACAACCATCATGGTAACCATTGACTTGTTCACTCATCTAGCTCATTTTACACCATTGTATAAACTACCATCTTCCTCAGAACTTGCTGGAATTTTCCTGAAACATATTTTTCGTCTTCATGGCCTTCCTTCCAAGATTATTTTGGATCGGGGACCTCAGTATATTTCACAATTCTGGAATCATCTCTGTCGTGTTCTAGGAAACCAACGTGCCCTTTCTTCAGGCTATCATCCACAAACCAATGGGGCAACGGAACGAGTAAATCAAACCCTGGAACAATATCTTCGTTGTTTTGCCACCAAGGTTCAAGACGATTGGTCTCTCCTTATACCTTTAGCCAAATTCTCCTACAATAACTCAGATCATTCAGCTCTCAAGATCAGCCCTTTCTATTGCAGTCAAGGTTATCACCCGTCTGTTTTACCATCAGTTCTTCCAGAATCTACTCCGGTACCTACCCTTGACTCTTGGATTCAGACGCTGATCGACTTACAAAGAGAGGCCAAGGATCAGTTAGAACAGGCCCAGACTCAAACCAAAAGATATGCGGACTCTAAGAGAAGACCATCACCTTCCTATTCAGTTGGCGATCAAGTCTGGCTAGCCTCGAAACTGTTACCTCGACATCTACGACCAAACAAATTAGCTCCTCGCTATTATGGTCCATTTTCTATAAAGGAGATCATCAATCCTGTCTCCTTCCGACTTAAGCTCCCGGATTCCTGGAAGAAGATACATCCAGTCTTCCATACTTCGCTGTTGAAACCCTACGTTAGTTCTACTCGAAAACCCTTCAAACCCACACCTGTTGTTGTGGACGACCAGTTGGAATATGAGATGTCCAGGATATGTGATTCCAGGTATAGGAGGGGTCGACTACAATATCTGGTCGAGTGGAAAGGCTACCCCCTAGCGAGAGAACATGGGAACCAGTTTCTAATTTAAAGACCCCTCGTTTGCTCAGAAGATTCCATCTTATTCACCCAGGCAAGCCTGGAGGAACCAGTCTTCGGAGGGGGTATGCTGTCATGACCCAGCAAAATTGCCCCTTCTGGACCTCATGGTCATTGTCACGAAGGGCTTGTACTCCTTGTTCCTCCCAACATGGCCGTACCAAGCTCTGTGCTACGCACTAGCTTTCACGTCGTGGCACGTACTATAAATTGGTCACGCCCCTGTGGGTCCGCGTGTCTCAACGCTATCTTCGGTAGTAACCCGACGTGTGTTTACCCTCTACATTGGTTTCTTTTGATCCTCTTACTTCCTTCCTTGCCTTTTATCCTGTTCCTGGATTTCCCCCCCTACTTACTCGTTCATCGCTATCCTGGATACCCTGGAACCACGAACTTCCCGGAACTCTGAACGCATCCTGCAACCTGACGAGGCTCGGGCGAGCCTATTCAAGACCCGAACCATCCACAGGAAGAGTCCTTTGGCCGAACAAGGGAGATCCCGATCACAGGTGAGACGGAGGGAGATTTACAACACCATATGCGTGAACACAAACTACAGGTATGCATATTTTCTATAGAGTACATGAACACATTTTCTAACTGACTTTTAGCTTGTATAATCTGTAAAATGAATCTACTGTCTTTTTTTCAATCTCCTAAAATCAACTGTCACTTACAAATCTTTATACTGTTTAATTTCTTTATACACACACACACACACTCAAATCATGTTAAACTAACATTTTTTAAATTAAATATATAGACTACATATAGTCAAACAAAATTGAATGCACACTCTACGTTCAAATCTCAAACAATAATACTTGTACAATTACATCATTTTTTTTATTTCTTTATTTATTTAATTACTTACATTTATATAGGACAAGCAGCCCATGACATTGAGGCACTATTACTTGGAAGAGCTTAGTTACAGGAATAATGGTATTCAGTGGTAGATTATGAATTTCACAAGACATAGTAAAGATATTTTGTTTGCTACAGTTAGTCATTGCAATACAATGTGTTCATTAAGAACATTTCATATGTATTAAACTGTTGCGACGTATCTTATGTAAATAAGATAGTTTTAATGGTTTTGAGGAAGGCGCTGAGGATTTCAATTAAAAAAATCAATGTCTAAATTAAAAACAGTGCTATATACAAACAAAATTACTAATTTGTTTCTTTTACAATTGCAGTGAAGACCATTCTCCTGAAATGAAGCAGCCGAATTTGAAGTACAAAGAACAACTAAGAAGTAACCTGCTCATTTTAGAAAAAAAGTAAGTAGAATATCACCATAATATTTGCCTAAAATAGAGATTCTGCACCATTCTGTCCAAAAATCCCCATGTCTTAAACATCGATTTACGTCCAGAATGGCCCACAAATTCCTATTTTTCGACACACAAATTACCCAACTCAACCGCTAGAATTTAGATGTTATAGAACAAAAACTGTATTAATTGTTTAGCATTAGATATACTATTTATACTTCTCCACACCACTAGCTTACTTTTTTCTGTCATCTGATCCCCAGTTAAGTAACACATTAATTCAAGAATACCCATCCCTACTAGTTGTAGTTCCCAATGCACAATCACACACCATTACATACATCTTTATCATCTTACTCAAACACTCATGCACAGCACACATACATTGCAGAACACCCCACCCATACCTTCTTTATTTTTTTCAACAGACCCTAAAGAATGCCTACCAAAAATCAAGTCCATAGAAAGCAACGCAGAAATAGAGCAAATGAAAATAAAAGTGTCCAACATAAGCATCCATCTCTAGCAAAATTTGTAAAAAAAAGTTGAAACAAAACAGCTAATACAGTCATTTAGTGAAACAAAAGAAGTTTCAAGTACAAAATCTTTGCCTCCTCTATCAAAATGTAAACCAAACCAAAAAACAATTAGCAGAAAATCAGCTATCACTACAGATAAAACTGCATCCTAAAATCTTGATATAGTTCAAAGTAGGCATACCAAGAAAAGTATTTTAGCCAAAATGTTCTGTCACAAAGTCCTTGAAAATCTTATAAAAACAGGAGACAAACCAGGTTCAACGCTTAAAACCTATCGTAGGAAATTAATCTTAGTAGCGTTGATAGACAGTGTAATTCTTCTCAAAAGAAAGTTATTTATTTTAGTGTCAAACAAAATGAAACCACTAACAAAACTAATAACTAAATTACAAAAAAAGACTTCTCAATAAACAAAATGTCAAAGGAAAGAACGTCTTAAGTATCTGCGGAGGTGAATGGAGTCACACTACGAGCACAGAACAGTACTTTAATGAAGAAGTGTACAAACAAAAGCAAAGAAATACAATTCCCATACATAGCATTGGTCGAGGTTATGAAAAAGTTAATAATACCATAATGGAACAAGAAGTACTCCTTACAAAAATATCTCCTGAAAACTTAGAATTACCCCTCCATTCAACTGAATCAGAACGTCTAGTGTACAAATGGCCATGCACGTCAATGTGTAACATTCCCAAACAATTTTTCAAGTCTTTATGCCAATTCCTCAATCAATATGTAAAAAGCAAAGACAAAATCAAAATGAAACTACTGCAAAATATGGATACCTGTGGAGTACGCAAGCACACAGGACTACAAGGACATTCATTGGCCTGCATTACAGGACCTACTTGCAAAACCACCTTCCATGATATCAAAATGATATCAACACATCATTCAACTATAAGAAATCTAGTTTATAAACTGTACTATGATAAAGGTCCTGCTTTAGCACTATCCAATTTAAATAACATTCTTCTACATGGTACAGCAAAAGACCTACTAGAAGAAATCGACTATATCCAGAAAAAAATATTTTGGAAGTGAAACTCACTTACAGAATGAAATAGCTGTAAACCAAATTAGTAACAATTCTACACATGGTAAACTTTTACTACACACATACAAAAAGAAATACAAAAATTTAAAAGTACATCAGCTGAAGTACCAAACCATGTGTGTATTTTGCCGCAGATTTTTTTTATAAAAGTAACACAAAAACTGTAGACCTATCATACAAAATAGAAGACAATGAAGATTCTAAATGGTTTGAATTAGCTCTCTACCTTATAGCAGAAAACTAATATGAAATAACTGACCCCGTAATACTTTGTAGTTACTGCACTAAAAAACTTGACAACAACCAAACTCCTTCACGTGCTATCGCAAATAATTTGGAATTATACCCACTACCAAAACCCCTACAACAACTTAATTTATATGAGAGCATCATAATTCAAACAGTGCACCCATTTCAAGCAATAATATGCCTTCAGACAAAAACTGCAAAATTACCTCCCTTTGAATTAGTGAAAGGTATTTGTGGAAAAGTAGTGTATTTACCATTAGATCTAAAAGAAAATGTGCACACTCTAGGAGTGCAACGTCCAATGCAACAATCTTTAATTATCTTGGTAAATGGAGTACCTACAAAAGACAAAAAAATTTGGCAACTGCTGGTAGATTTACATGAAGTTAGAGAAACCTTGCAATATCTTAAAGAGAATGATGAATATTCCAAAGAAATTAATATTGAAGAAAACTTGAAGGATACAACTGAAATAATTCAAGAGACACAAGTAGCTGGTCAATTTGAGCTCCTAGATCCTGCTACAATATCAAACACTTTAGACCATTATACAATTAATCCATTGCGCTCTAATGACACCATAGAAGATGCACTGGAAAAGTACCAAATGCCTCAAACAAAAGGATCACCAATCAGCATATGGGAAAAAAGTTTAGAAGCACGTGTTTTTCCTCTCCTCCTTCCTACTAGCAAAGGAGGAAGGTACGATTATAGACCTATTCAAATATCAGCATCAGAATACCGCTCATTACGGATGTATTCTGAAGATCCCAAATTTAGACAAAATGTGGAATACATATTCCACCTACTCTTTGAAAGTGAACTAGCAACTTTATGTTACAGAGTTGCACACATATTAAAATCAGGATCACACTTTCAAAATATGACAGCTACACAATTATTATAAAAAGTGCAACAAAAAGATGAGGTTTTACAATCAAATATTACAAATCTATTAGCAAATATGCGTGGTACTAAAGAGTACTGGTTTCGACGTCACGGATATGTGTGTTGTATGATCAGAAACCTTGGCCCACCCACTTGGTTTGTTACATTAAGTTGTGCAGAATATGCATGGGAAGATTTACATGATTTCCTACGCATATCAAACAAAAACAAAACAAACATAGATATACTAACACCTGGAGAACTTTCTCTGGAAATTCACTATAAATTCACAGGAAGATCCACAAGAATTTCTAATGTACTTACTACAAGTACTGGAAAACAAAAACATACCTATAAATGAAATCTTTCAGATTTCATACATGTGGAAACATACATGCACTCTCTGCAACAATGTGACACAAGAAGAAATCCCCAATGAACGCTTCATATATATATCAATACCAAATTGTGAATCCATTCCATTTCAGCGACTTGTACGAAATGCAAACCATGGTAGATTATGTTCTACCTGCAATTCAGATAATCGCTCCACGTTAGTAATACAAACACATAGTAAATACATAATACTAATGCTTCTACGTTACAATGCAGATGGTACCAAAAACAACTGCAAGCTCACTGGATTCACACATGGTCAAATATCACTTGGTAAGAAAATCTTCACAACAATAGGTATAATCTACCACGCAGGAGCCACAACCAATTCAGGGCACTACACTGCATATATAAAAAAGAAATGTGGATGGTTTGAATGTAATGATAGTACCATTACTCTAATGCAGAGATTACCAGGAAATCTTACAAACGCTTATTTGATGTTCTTAAAACCAAAATTTGATAACTAAACTGTATTTAAACCCTAAGTAAACTTGTGTTAAAAAAATATAAACTGTTAGAATACTCCAAAAGCTATGTAACTGCTCAAAGATTCTACAACAACTAATCAGATAAATGAATACCACTAAATTAGACCAAAAAATACACAGTTAGAATACGCCAATTGGTATCTAACTGTCCCAAAATTTAACAATATCCAAATAGATAAATCAATACCACTAAAATATATCAAAAAAATAGACAGTTAGAATACGCCAATTGGTATCTAATTGCTCCAAAATTTTATAATATCAAAACAAATAAATAATATGTTACTGCTCCAAAAAATACAACAAGCCAAAGTATAAAGCATTAGCCAGAAACAACAAGTGAACACTGAAAACAAACAAACAAATAAACTGTAGCATAACAGAAAAAGTTTTTTTTTAATCCAACATGGATTTTTTTTTCTCCCACAGACCCAATGATTTTAGCAACAAATACAGAAACTGAGCAAATTGCACAGCACTCTGATTTGTAATCTACTAAATATGAGGGTCCAAAAAAGTATATTGATTATACAATGTAATAAGTCATTATAAAATACTAATACTAACACGCTATTTTCTTTTATCACAGAAATTAACAAGAAATACATGTACTCCGGTTACTAGACCAAACAGTAAGTATACAATAATAAGGAGAACCATAGCAGCATATCACATCTATATATATGTTCCTTATACATTTGTTTTTCACCCAAAGTTATAAGCAAATATGAATGTTATATGCTGCGGTGGTTGTTGCCAGGGCATACAGTCTTGGGTGCATGGCCAAATGGCCAAAGGCCAAAGGACCCATTAACAACCCCCTCCCCCAGGCAGTGCATGTGTGGCCCAAAGGACCCATTAACAACCCCCCCCAGGCAGTGCATGTGTGGGCCAAAGGACCCATCATGATCCGCATGGCAACCAATATCACAGAATGCATACACCAGCAATCAGATGCATGTGACTAACACTATTCAATGTACAATCTTAATGACGTATGTGATGCACCCATCTGCCACCACAACAACACTAATTGCATGCCCTTTATGTCCCCACAGCCGTTTCAAGTGACAGTGATACTGCACAACAGGCCATCCAATCTGCACCGGCAAGTACACAAGCCACTGCCACCACACAGGAGGATGCTGCCGGCAGTTCTGCACCTCTGGCCACATTACCAGCCACTACAGATGTGCCGCCCACCACCACCACCGACGTCCCCACCGTCTCCACACTGCTTGAGTCTAGACAGGTGCCACGGGAACCTATCATGGCCACCCAACACAACACCGAAGGCAGCAGCACTGCAGAGGGGGCGGCCTGCAGTGATAACAGTGCCCCGCAAGAGCACTCGGAAACGGGGCCACAGGGGGAGATGCCCACATTTGAAGACCTGGGCTCCTTCCATGAGCTGGGGTTCAGCCCCACATCACTGGGGAGTCCCATGAGGTCGCCCACCCCATCCATGGCCGAACTGAATGCCCGCATGCAGCGGATGGAGGACCAGCAGGCTACCCTCACCCAGCTGGTGAAGAGGCAGCTAGAGGAATCCAGGCTGCAGAGGGAGAGCTACAGCGCCTCAGTGCGTCACCTGTCGAGGTCCATCGGACGCTTTGCGAGCACTATAGTAACCCTTGCACGCCATGTGCGGGAGGGCAACGACCACACCTCCAGACTTGTAGAGGCCATGTTGGTTGGCCAACAGGCAAATCTGGCACGGATGCCCTCAATCCCAGATTCTGCGCAATCAAACACAACCACCCCATCCAGCTCCACTACTGCCAGTCCAAGGAGGCGCTTGAGTAGGCTAACGGGTCCCTCGGGCAAGGTTGCACCGGCACAGAAGCGCACACGGAAGTGATGGCATGTGTGTGGGGCAGTGCAGGACACATGTGGACTACAAGGGTGTGAGTGGGGTGGGCACGTTTGGGTGGTGGGTGGCTACGGGTGTACAGCTTTCCTAACCAATGCACCTCCTTCCCTGTTGTTATTACATCAATACATCACCATTTCGAATCAAGACATACATGTGTGGACATTGATCATTTATTTTGCAGTGCAACTATTAATTCATTGTCGTCACCATGTTCGTGCATTTCTGTCAAAGTGCTGTGATTTAAAAGTAAATGCGAATCAGGGCATCCCGTGCTCTCTGGCCATCATGTGGACCCCCAGGGGGAGGTGGTGCCATCCCATCCCCATCCCCATCCCCATCTCCATCCCCATCCCCATCTCCATCCCCATCCTCATCCCCATCCCCATCTTCCTCATCTGCATCTGGTAGCATTGGGATGTTCCTGCGCAGGTATATATTGTGCAGCATGGCACATACGAGCATGATTTTACCCGTCTTCACTGAGCTGTACAGCAGTGATCCGCCAGATCTGCTCAGACAGCGAAAACGGGCCTTCAGCAGTCCAAATGTCCTCTCAATCATTCCACGTGTGCGGATATGTGCCCTATTGTATGCCTCTTCATGCCTGTTCCTTGGTCTCCGTACAGGTGTCATCATCCATGGCGTGAGTGCATATCCCGCATCACCTACATGGGATGTAGATGGGGGAACATGTCAGTATTTGTGGCATCATGTCCTCATCTGCTGCTGTGCATTCTTGTGTCATCATTCATTCATGCATATGTACCATGCAGTGTATGGAGATATGTTTTGGGCATCACGATGTATGTCGCTAACTGGATATGGGCCTACACATTAACTTGCATGTTTACTGTGCCCTGCGGGTGACATTTGATTGTGTGCATGTCACGGTGCAGTGCTGTCCACACATGGCAGAGTGACTCCACTGTACGGAAGTAGTAAATACACGTCGTCTCATTTACACGCCTCTCGTGCCTTTTGAGGCAGTGTTTCAATTGAGGGTGGGTGTCTGCAGTGGCATAAGGTTCATGGGACAGTGACGGGATTGGCTGTGCCAGCGTGTGCACGGGCACATTGTGGTGCCCTGTCATGTCTTCCTTCATGATGTTTGGCATCCGCTGTGTATTTGGTAGACGGAAGGGGGGTGATGCATGTGCGGTCACAGCGGCACACTCACAATGCTCATTGGGCTGGGCACACACACACCACTTCGACAGGGTTGTAGCATCGTCAGCTGTACTCACCCAATAGGCATGTGCTTTGTCCGGCATAGCGTTCCATGTACCGTGGCAACGTGGAATTCCGCAGTACCATTGAGTCATGTGATGAGCCTGGGAAACGTGCGCAGCAGTGTGTAATCAGTTGCATGGCATCACAAACCATCTGGACATTCAAAGAGTGATACTGTTTCCTATTGCGGAACACCGCCTCAATTGCACGTGGTACGGTCAGCTCAACGTGGGTGCAGTCAACTGCGCCTATGCAATTTGGCATGCCTGCTATGGCATGGAAGGCCAACTTGGTGGCAATGACCTCGGGGAGGGTGCGGGGTAGGGCTATGTGTTCCGACACATTGCGCAACAGGGCATCCAGTACCTGTAGCAGGATTTTTGAGAAACAGGGTTGTGATATGCCGTGCAGCTCACCAACCGTGTGTTGATAGGTGCCAGTGCCAAGGAAATGCAGTACTGAGACAACCTTCAGGAGGGGGGGGTGGCGGTGGGGGTGTCAATTTGGCTGCTGATGTTGTCCTCAATCATGGGGGTGATGTGCAGGATTGTTGCACGGTCCAGCCGGTATAGTGTGTGGATCTGTCCTGGGGTGAGGTTCCAGGGTGAGGCCCTGATGCGTGGTATTGGTGGCTGGCGGCGGGGTCGGGCTGGCTGGGCAATGGGGTTTGCCATAGCTGCAGGGTTGGCTGGTTGCCGCCTGCGCCTCCTCTGCCTACGCCTCCTCCTCTGCGCCATTACTGCCACCATGTGCAGTGCTGCCTGTTGGTTGAGTAGGCCCAGTCCCAGTGCTACTAGACCTGCTGCCTGCATGGTTCTGTGTTGTGTTGGGCTGGGTGTGGCCCTTTTGTGGGCTCCCAGTGGCCTGCTAGGTCCAGCTGGGCTGATTTGGTGCACCTGTGCCCTAATTCAGTTCAGCAGGCAGTCTATAACGCCATGTTCGCGGTGGCGGCGGTTCCGCCACCGTGATCACGGTATTTACGCCATTTTTTTGCTGGTATTTCCGTGTCCGCGCTAGTTGTGATGCTCACAGTGTTTCGTGTTGACGGTAACGGAGGTGTTTCCGTGCAGACAGACTTAACGGGACCCCAATTTCCGCGGTGGCGGTTGAGGGTGGTGCTATTACCGGGGCCGCGGGTCATGATTGGGCGGACATGGAAACGGTGACGGTATGGTTTTACCGGCAGTGTTAATTCCGGACCGGAGTACTTGTAATGAGGCCCAATGTATACGAATATGACCATATACAGGGAAAGTACAGCCGTAAAAAAAAAACAGAACTATCAGAAAGTGCTCATAAGTCTATTGATTATCTTTATGCACAAAAAGGATTGCTGTCTTTCAAGCTTGTGTCTTCCCGTATGTTTATGTTTCATATGATGTGACTGGACTCTAAGGGAATTACTGTAAGAACCTACTTGAAGGATACGTCTACAAATAAAATAAGATTTTTAGTTTCTGACTGTTACTGAAGAAAACCATGTGGCCTAGATATGTCAGCAAAAGAAAAAAGAGTGAGCCAAGAGTGAGACAGACATGTGTTGTCATCAATGATTTAGCAGTGCACGGTTGTGGCACGAATTATGGTTGCTTAGCTTACCATGACTGGCGAATTTCAAGGGTTTTTCGGTTTTACTTGGAACCATAACGTCCCTTTGACAACATTTTTTCACTGAATTTCATAGGTTTTTAGTAGCGCAACTTAACCATAACGTCCCTTTAACAAAGTTTTTTCACTGAATTTCATAGGTTTTTAGTAGCACATCTTAACCATATCGTCCCTTTAACAAAGTTTTTTCATTGAATTTCATAGGTTTTTATTAGTGCAACTTAACCATATCGTCCCTTTAACAAAGTTTTTTCATTGAATTTCATAGGTTTTTATTAGTGCAACGTCACCATAACATCCTTTTCAATAGATGAAGACCACTAGCATCTTAGGTCCTCAAAGTGGGAACCCCGGGTGGTAAAAAAAAAAAGATTTTCCTTCCTACACCGGGATGCTTGCGGCGTCCCGGTGTAGGAAGGAAAATCTTTTACCAAGATGGCCACCGTAGAAAGGGAAGGCAGGGTGTATAAAGAGAACACAACAGGGCATGAACGGGGGGTGGAGGGGGACCAGGGGAGACACATGGGCATGAGAGGGAACAGGGGAACAGGGTACAAACGGGCCATGAGCAGGGGGTGGGGGGAAAAGGAAGGAAACACGGGGCATGAGCGGGGGTGGGGGGAACACGAGGGAGACATGGGGCATGAGCAGCGGGTGGGGGGAACAGGGGAGACACAGGGCATGAGCGGGGGGTGGGGAGGAACATGAGGGAGACATGGGGTATGAGCGGGGGTGGGGAGGAACACGGGGGAGACACAGGGCATGAAGGCGGGGTGGGGGAAACGGGGCACACAAGGGGCATGAGCGGGGGGTGGGGGGAAACAGGGCACACACGGGTCATGAGCAGAGGGTGGGGGAACAGGGCACACACGGGGCATGAGCGGGGGTTGGGGGAACAAGGCACACACGGGGCATGAGCAGGGGGTGGGGGAAAAGGGAACACACGGGGCATGAGCGGGGGTGGGGGGAAATGAGAGAGACAAGGGGCATGAGCAGGGGGTGGGGGGAACACGAGGGAGACACGGGGCATGAGCAGGGTCTGGGGGCAACAGGAGACACACGGGGAATGAGCAGGGGGTGAGGGGGTGCACGATGGAAACACAGGGTATGAATGGGGGTGAGGGGAACACGAGGGAGACATGGGGCATGAGCGGGGGTGGGGCGAACAGGGCGCACACGGGGCATGAGCGGGGGTGGGGGAACAGGGCACACACAGGGCATGAGCGGGGGTGGGGGAACAGAGCACACACACGGGGCATGAGCAGGGGGTGGGGGGGAACAGGGGAGACACACGTGGCATGAGCGGGGGTGGGGGGAAGGGGAGAGACACACGGGGCATGAGCGGGGGGTGGGGGGAAAGGAGGGAGACACGGGGCATAAGCAGGGGGTGGGGGAAGGGAAGAGACACACGGGGCATGAGCGGGGAGTGGAGCGGAAGGGGAGAGACACACGGGGCATGAGTGGGGGGTCGGGGGTCGGGGGGTGGGGGAGAGACACACGGGGCATGAGTGGGGGGTGGGGGGAAGGGGAGAGACACACGGGGCATGAGCGGGGGGTGGGGGAAGGGGAGAGACACATGGGGCATGAGCGGGGGTGGGGGAAAGGAGGGAGATATGGGGCATGAGCGGGGGTTGGGGGGAAGGGGAGAGAGACACGGGGCATGAGCGGGGGGAAGGGGAGAGAGACACGGGGCATGAGCAGAGGGTGGGGGAAGGGGAGAGAGACACGGGGCCTGAGCAGGGTGCGGGGGGGAAGGGGAGAGAGACAGGGGGCATGAGGTGGGGGTGGGGGGGGTAGGAGAGAAAGACACGGGGCATGAGCGGGGGTGGGGGGAAGGGGAGAGAGACACGGGGCATGAGCGGGGGTGGGGGTGGGGGGGAAGTGGAGACAGACATGGGGCATGAGCGGGGGGTGGGGGGGAAGGGGAGAGACACACGGGGCATGAGCAGGGGGTGGGGGGAAGGGGAGAGAGACACGGGGCATGGCAGGGGGTGGGGGGAAGGGGAGAGAGACATGGGGCATGAGCGGGGGGTGGGAGGGAAGGGGAGAGACACACGGGGCATGAGCGGGGGGTGGGGGGAAGGTGAGAGACACACAGGGCATGAGCAGGGGTGGGGGGAGGGGAGAGACACACGGGGCATGAGCAGGGGTGGTGGGAAAGGAGGGAGACACAGGGCATGAGCGGGGGTGGGGGGAAGGGGAGAGACACGGGGCATGAGCGGGGGGTGAGGGGTAACACAAGGGAGACACTGGGCATGAGCGGGTGGTGGGGGGTAACGGGAGACAGGGCATGGGTGGGGGGGTTACACAAGGGAGACACGGGGCATGAGCTAACACGAGGGAGACACGGGGCATGAGCGGGGGGTGGGGGGTAACACGAGGGAGACACGGGGCATGAGCGGGGGGTGCGGGGGTAATACAAGGGAGACACGGGGCATGAGCGGGGGGTGTGGCGGTAAAACAAGGGAGACACACGGGGCATGAGCGGGGGGTGTGGGGGAGGGGAGAGACACGGGGCATTAGCGGGGGGTGGGGGGAGAGACATGGAGCATGAGCGAGGGTAGGGGGAAAGGAGGGAGACACAGGCCATGAGCGGGAGGTGGGGGGAAGGGGAGAGACACTGGGCATGAGCGGGGTAGGGGGGGAGAGGAGAGAGACACGGGGCATGAGCAGGGGTGGGGGAGGGGAGAGAGACACGGGGCATGAGCGGGGGGTGGGGGAGGGGAGAGAGACACGGGGCATGAGCGGGGGGTATGGGGGAGGGGAGAGACACACAGGGCATGAGTGGGGTGAAAGTAGGGAGACACGGTGCATGAGCGGGGGTGAGGGGGAAAGAGGATAGACACGGGGCATGAGCGGGGGGTGGGGGGTAACACAAGAGAGACACGGGGCATGAGCGGGGGGTGGGGGGTAACAGGGGAGACAGGGCATGGGTGGGGGGGTAACACAAGGGAGACACGGGGCATGAGCCAGGGGTGGGGTGTAACATGAGGTTGACACGGGGCATGAGGGGGGTGGGGGGTGACACGAGGTTGACACGGGGCATGAGCAGGGGTTGGGGGGTAACACAAGGGAGACACGGGGCATGAGCGGGGGGCGG
Organism: Ambystoma mexicanum; assembly: GCF_040938575.1. Lineage (NCBI taxonomy): Eukaryota > Metazoa > Chordata > Amphibia > Caudata > Ambystomatidae > Ambystoma > Ambystoma mexicanum. The sequence goes on along the minus strand of NC_090933.1, from coordinate 488,142,902 downwards.
GGAGTAACAGGGGAGACACAGGTCATGAGCTGGGGGTGGGGGGGACAGCAGAGACACGGGGCATGAGCGGGGGGTGGGGGAGAAGTGGAGAGAGACACGGGGCATGAGCGGGGGGTGGGAGGAACAGTAGGGATACACGGGACATGAGCGGGGGTGGGGGCAAGGGGAGAGACACACGGGGCATGAGCGGGGGGTGGGGGGAACAGTAGGGAGACACGGGGCATGAGCGGGGGTGGGGGGAAGGGGAGAGACACAGGGCATGAGCAGGGGGTGGGGAGAGAGACACGGGGAACGAGTGGGGGGGTAGGGGGAAGGGGAGAGAGACACGGGGCATGAGTGGGGGGGTGGGAGGGGAAGGGGAGAGAAACACGGGGCATGAGCGGGGGTGGGGGGAAGGGGAGAGAGACACGGGGCATGAGCGGGGGTGGGGGGGAAGGGGAGACAGACATGGGGCATGAGCGGGGGGTGGGGGGAAGGGGAGAGACAAACGGGGCATGAGCAGGGGGTGGGGGGAAGGGGAGAGAGACACGGGGCATGGCAGGGGGTGGGGGGAAGGGGAGAGAGACATGGGGCATGAGCGGGGGGTGGGAGGGAAGGGGAGAGACACACGGGGCATGAGCGGGAGGTGGGGGGAAGGTAAGAGACACACAGGGCATGAGCAGGGGTGAGGGGAGAGACACACGGGGCATGAGCAGGGGTGGTGGGAAAGGAGGGAGACACAGGGCATGAGCGGGGGTGGGGGGAAGGGGAGAGACACGGGGCATGAGCGGGGTGTGAGGGGTAACACAAGGGAGACACTGGGCATGAGCGGGTGGTGGGGGGTAACGGGAGACAGGGCATGGGTGGGGGGGTTACACAAGGGAGACACGGGGCATGAGCTAACACGAGGGAGACACGGGGCATGAGCGGGGGTGGGGGGGTAACACGAGGGAGACACGGGGCATGAGCGGGGGTGGGGGGGTAATACAAGGGAGACACGGGGCATGAGCGGGGGGTGTGGCGGTAAAACAAGGGAGACACACGGGGCATGAGCGGGGGGTGTGGGGGAGGGGAGAGACACGGGGCATTAGCGGGGGGTGGGGGGAGAGACATGGAGCATGAGCGGGGGGTAGGGGGAAAGGAGGGAGACACGGGCCATGAGCGGGAGGTGGGGGGAAGGGGAGAGACACTGGGCATGAGCGGGGTAGGGGGGGAGAGGAGAGAGACACGGGGCATGAGCAGGGGTGGGGGAGGGGAGAGAGACACGGGGCATGAGCGGGGGGTGGGGGAGGGGAGAGAGACACGGGGCATGAGCGGGGGGTATGGGGGAGGGGAGAGACACACAGGGCATGAGTGGGGTGAAAGTAGGGAGACACGGTGCATGAGCGGGGGTGAGGGGGAAAGAGGATAGACACGGGGCATGAGCGGGGGGTGGGGGGTAACACAAGAGAGACACGGGGCATGAGCGGGGGGTGGAGGGTAACAGGGGAGACAGGGCATGGGTGGGGGGGTAACACAAGGGAGACACGGGGCATGAGCCAGGGGTGGGGTGTAACATGAGGTTGACACGGGGCATGAGGGGGGTGGGGGGTGACACGAGGTTGACACGGGGCATGAGCAGGGGTTGGGGGGGTAACACAAGGGAGACACGGGGCATGAGCGGGGGGCGGGGAGTAACAGGGGAGACACAGGTTATGAGCTGGGGGTGGGGGGGAACAGCAGAGACACGGGGCATGAGCGGGGGGTGGGGGAGAAGTGGAGAGAGACACGGGGCATGAGCGGGGGGTGGGAGGAACAGTGGGGATACACGGGACATGAGCGTGGGTGGGGGCAAGGGGAGAGACACACGGGGCATGAGCGGGGGGTGGGGGGAACAGTAGGGAGACACGGGGCATGAGCAGGGGGTGGGGGGAAGGGGAGAGACACAGGGCATGAGCAGGGGGTGGGGAGAGGGGAGAGAGACACGGGGAACGAGTGGGGGGGTAGGGGGAAGGGGAGAGAGACACGGGGCATGAGTGGGGGGGTGGGAGGGGAAGGGGAGAGAAACACGGGGCATGAGCGGGGGTGGGGGGAAGGGGAGAGAGACACGGGGCATGAGCAGGGGGTGGGGGGAAGGGGAGAGACACAGGGCATGAGCAGGGGGTGGGGAGAGGGGAGAGAGACACGGGGAACGAGTGGGGGGGTAGGGGGAAGGGGAGAGAGACACGGGGCATGAGTGGGGGGGTGGGAGGGGAAGGGGAGAGAAACACGGGGCATGAGCGGGGGTGGGGGGAAGGGGAGAGAGACACGGGGCATGAGCGGGGGTGGGGGGGAAGGGGAGACAGACATGGGGCATGAGCGGGGGGTGGGGGGAAGGGGAGAGACAAACGGGGCATGAGCAGGGGGTGGGGGGAAGGGGAGAGAGACACGGGGCATGGCAGGGGGTGGGGGGAAGGGGAGAGAGACATGGGGCATGAGCGGGGGGTGGGAGGGAAGGGGAGAGACACACGGGGCATGAGCGGGAGGTGGGGGGAAGGTAAGAGACACACAGGGCATGAGCAGGGGTGAGGGGAGAGACACACGGGGCATGAGCAGGGGTGGTGGGAAAGGAGGGAGACACAGGGCATGAGCGGGGGTGGGGGGAAGGGGAGAGACACGGGGCATGAGCGGGGTGTGAGGGGTAACACAAGGGAGACACTGGGCATGAGCGGGTGGTGGGGGGTAACGGGAGACAGGGCATGGGTGGGGGGGTTACACAAGGGAGACACGGGGCATGAGCTAACACGAGGGAGACACGGGGCATGAGCGGGGGGTGGGGGGGTAACACGAGGGAGACACGGGGCATGAGCGGGGGGTGGGGGGGTAATACAAGGGAGACACGGGGCATGAGCGGGGGGTGTGGCGGTAAAACAAGGGAGACACACGGGGCATGAGCGGGGGGTGTGGGGGAGGGGAGAGACACGGGGCATTAGCGGGGGGTGGGGGGAGAGACATGGAGCATGAGCGGGGGGTAGGGGGAAAGGAGGGAGACACGGGCCATGAGCGGGAGGTGGGGGGAAGGGGAGAGACACTGGGCATGAGCGGGGTAGGGGGGGAGAGGAGAGAGACACGGGGCATGAGCAGGGGTGGGGGAGGGGAGAGAGACACGGGGCATGAGCGGGGGGTGGGGGAGGGGAGAGAGACACGGGGCATGAGCGGGGGGTATGGGGGAGGGGAGAGACACACAGGGCATGAGTGGGGTGAAAGTAGGGAGACACGGTGCATGAGCGGGGGTGAGGGGGAAAGAGGATAGACACGGGGCATGAGCGGGGGGTGGGGGGTAACACAAGAGAGACACGGGGCATGAGCGGGGGGTGGAGGGTAACAGGGGAGACAGGGCATGGGTGGGGGGGTAACACAAGGGAGACACGGGGCATGAGCCAGGGGTGGGGTGTAACATGAGGTTGACACGGGGCATGAGGGGGGTGGGGGGTGACACGAGGTTGACACGGGGCATGAGCAGGGGTTGGGGGGGTAACACAAGGGAGACACGGGGCATGAGCGGGGGGCGGGGAGTAACAGGGGAGACACAGGTTATGAGCTGGGGGTGGGGGGGAACAGCAGAGACACGGGGCATGAGCGGGGGGTGGGGGAGAAGTGGAGAGAGACACGGGGCATGAGCGGGGGGTGGGAGGAACAGTGGGGATACACGGGACATGAGCGTGGGTGGGGGCAAGGGGAGAGACACACGGGGCATGAGCGGGGGGTGGGGGGAACAGTAGGGAGACACGGGGCATGAGCAGGGGGTGGGGGGAAGGGGAGAGACACAGGGCATGAGCAGGGGGTGGGGGGAGGGGAGAGAGACACGGGGAACGAGTGGGGGGGGTGGGGGGAAGGGGAGAGAGACACGGGGCATGAGTGGGGGGGTGGGAGGGGAAGGGAAGAGAGACACGGGGCATGAGCAGAGGATGGGGGTAACAGGGGTGATAGGCATGGGTGGGGGGTAACACAAGGGAGATACGGGGCATAAGCGGGGGGTGGGGTGTAACATGAGGTTGATATGGGGCATGAGCGGGGGGGTAACACAAGGTTGACACGGGGCATGAGCAGGGGTTGGGGGGTAACACAAGGGAGGCACGGGGCATGAGCGGGGGTTGGGGGGTAACAGGGGAGACACAGGTCATGAGCGGGGGGTTGGGGGGAACAGCGGAGACACGGGGCATGAGCGGGGGGCGGGGGAACAGTAGGGATACACGGGACATGAGCAGGGGGTGGGGGGAAGGGGAGAGACACACGGGGCATGAGCCGGGGGTGGGGGGAACAGTAGGGATACACGGGGCCTGAGTGGGGGTTGGGAGGGAAGGGGAGAGACACGGGGCATGAGCGGGGGGTGGGGGGAAGGGGAGAGAGACACGGGGCATGAGCGGGGGGTGGGGGGAACAGTAGGGAGACACGGGGCATGAGCGGGGGGTGGGGGGAAGGGGAGAGACACAGGGCATGAGCAGGGGGTGGGGGGAAGGGGAGAGAGACATGGGGCATGAGCGGGGGGTGGGAGGGAAGGGGAGAGACACACGGGGCATGAGCGGGAGGTGGGGGGAAGGTAAGAGACACACAGGGCATGAGCAGGGGTGAGGGGAGAGACACACGGGGCATGAGCAGGGGTGGTGGGAAAGGAGGGAGACACAGGGCATGAGCGGGGGTGGGGGGAAGGGGAGAGACACGGGGCATGAGCGGGGTGTGAGGGGTAACACAAGGGAGACACTGGGCATGAGCGGGTGGTGGGGGGTAACGGGAGACAGGGCATGGGTGGGGGGGTTACACAAGGGAGACACGGGGCATGAGCTAACACGAGGGAGACACGGGGCATGAGCGGGGGGTGGGGGGGTAACACGAGGGAGACACGGGGCATGAGCGGGGGGTGGGGGGGTAATACAAGGGAGACACGGGGCATGAGCGGGGGGTGTGGCGGTAAAACAAGGGAGACACACGGGGCATGAGCGGGGGGTGTGGGGGAGGGGAGAGACACGGGGCATTAGCGGGGGGTGGGGGGAGAGACATGGAGCATGAGCGGGGGGTAGGGGGAAAGGAGGGAGACACGGGCCATGAGCGGGAGGTGGGGGGAAGGGGAGAGACACTGGGCATGAGCGGGGTAGGGGGGGAGAGGAGAGAGACACGGGGCATGAGCAGGGGTGGGGGAGGGGAGAGAGACACGGGGCATGAGCGGGGGGTGGGGGAGGGGAGAGAGACACGGGGCATGAGCGGGGGGTATGGGGGAGGGGAGAGACACACAGGGCATGAGTGGGGTGAAAGTAGGGAGACACGGTGCATGAGCGGGGGTGAGGGGGAAAGAGGATAGACACGGGGCATGAGCGGGGGGTGGGGGGTAACACAAGAGAGACACGGGGCATGAGCGGGGGGTGGAGGGTAACAGGGGAGACAGGGCATGGGTGGGGGGGTAACACAAGGGAGACACGGGGCATGAGCCAGGGGTGGGGTGTAACATGAGGTTGACACGGGGCATGAGGGGGGTGGGGGGTGACACGAGGTTGACACGGGGCATGAGCAGGGGTTGGGGGGGTAACACAAGGGAGACACGGGGCATGAGCGGGGGGCGGGGAGTAACAGGGGAGACACAGGTTATGAGCTGGGGGTGGGGGGGAACAGCAGAGACACGGGGCATGAGCGGGGGGTGGGGGAGAAGTGGAGAGAGACACGGGGCATGAGCGGGGGGTGGGAGGAACAGTGGGGATACACGGGACATGAGCGTGGGTGGGGGCAAGGGGAGAGACACACGGGGCATGAGCGGGGGGTGGGGGGAACAGTAGGGAGACACGGGGCATGAGCAGGGGGTGGGGGGAAGGGGAGAGACACAGGGCATGAGCAGGGGGTGGGGGGAGGGGAGAGAGACACGGGGAACGAGTGGGGGGGGTGGGGGGAAGGGGAGAGAGACACGGGGCATGAGCAGAGGATGGGGGTAACAGGGGTGATAGGCATGGGTGGGGGGTAACACAAGGGAGATACGGGGCATAAGCGGGGGGTGGGGTGTAACATGAGGTTGATATGGGGCATGAGCGGGGGGGTAACACAAGGTTGACACGGGGCATGAGCAGGGGTTGGGGGGTAACACAAGGGAGGCACGGGGCATGAGCGGGGGTTGGGGGGTAACAGGGGAGACACAGGTCATGAGCGGGGGTTGGGGGGAACAGCGGAGACACGGGGCATGAGCGGGGGGCGGGGGAACAGTAGGGATACACGGGACATGAGCAGGGGGTGGGGGGAAGGGGAGAGACACACGGGGCATGAGCCGGGGGTGGGGGGAACAGTAGGGATACACGGGGCCTGAGTGGGGGTTGGGAGGGAAGGGGAGAGACACGGGGCATGAGCGGGGGGTGGGGGGAAGGGGAGAGAGACACGGGGCATGAGCGGGGGGTGGGGGGAACAGTAGGGAGACACGGGGCATGAGCGGGGGGTGGGGGGAAGGGGAGAGACACAGGGCATGAGCAGGGGGTGGGGGGAAGGGGAGAGAGACATGGGGCATGAGCGGGGGGTGGGAGGGAAGGGGAGAGACACACGGGGCATGAGCGGGAGGTGGGGGGAAGGTAAGAGACACACAGGGCATGAGCAGGGGTGAGGGGAGAGACACACGGGGCATGAGCAGGGGTGGTGGGAAAGGAGGGAGACACAGGGCATGAGCGGGGGTGGGGGGAAGGGGAGAGACACGGGGCATGAGCGGGGTGTGAGGGGTAACACAAGGGAGACACTGGGCATGAGCGGGTGGTGGGGGGTAACGGGAGACAGGGCATGGGTGGGGGGGTTACACAAGGGAGACACGGGGCATGAGCTAACACGAGGGAGACACGGGGCATGAGCGGGGGGTGGGGGGGTAACACGAGGGAGACACGGGGCATGAGCGGGGGGTGGGGGGGTAATACAAGGGAGACACGGGGCATGAGCGGGGGGTGTGGCGGTAAAACAAGGGAGACACACGGGGCATGAGCGGGGGGTGTGGGGGAGGGGAGAGACACGGGGCATTAGCGGGGGGTGGGGGGAGAGACATGGAGCATGAGCGGGGGGTAGGGGGAAAGGAGGGAGACACGGGCCATGAGCGGGAGGTGGGGGGAAGGGGAGAGACACTGGGCATGAGCGGGGTAGGGGGGGAGAGGAGAGAGACACGGGGCATGAGCAGGGGTGGGGGAGGGGAGAGAGACACGGGGCATGAGCGGGGGGTGGGGGAGGGGAGAGAGACACGGGGCATGAGCGGGGGGTATGGGGGAGGGGAGAGACACACAGGGCATGAGTGGGGTGAAAGTAGGGAGACACGGTGCATGAGCGGGGGTGAGGGGGAAAGAGGATAGACACGGGGCATGAGCGGGGGGTGGGGGGTAACACAAGAGAGACACGGGGCATGAGCGGGGGGTGGAGGGTAACAGGGGAGACAGGGCATGGGTGGGGGGGTAACACAAGGGAGACACGGGGCATGAGCCAGGGGTGGGGTGTAACATGAGGTTGACACGGGGCATGAGGGGGGTGGGGGGTGACACGAGGTTGACACGGGGCATGAGCAGGGGTTGGGGGGGTAACACAAGGGAGACACGGGGCATGAGCGGGGGGCGGGGAGTAACAGGGGAGACACAGGTTATGAGCTGGGGGTGGGGGGGAACAGCAGAGACACGGGGCATGAGCGGGGGGTGGGGGAGAAGTGGAGAGAGACACGGGGCATGAGCGGGGGGTGGGAGGAACAGTGGGGATACACGGGACATGAGCGTGGGTGGGGGCAAGGGGAGAGACACACGGGGCATGAGCGGGGGGTGGGGGGAACAGTAGGGAGACACGGGGCATGAGCAGGGGGTGGGGGGAAGGGGAGAGACACAGGGCATGAGCAGGGGGTGGGGGGAGGGGAGAGAGACACGGGGAACGAGTGGGGGGGGTGGGGGGAAGGGGAGAGAGACACGGGGCATGAGTGGGGGGGTGGGAGGGGAAGGGAAGAGAGACACGGGGCATGAGCAGAGGATGGGGGTAACAGGGGTGATAGGCATGGGTGGGGGGTAACACAAGGGAGATACGGGGCATAAGCGGGGGGTGGGGTGTAACATGAGGTTGATATGGGGCATGAGCGGGGGGGTAACACAAGGTTGACACGGGGCATGAGCAGGGGTTGGGGGGTAACACAAGGGAGGCACGGGGCATGAGCGGGGGTTGGGGGGTAACAGGGGAGACACAGGTCATGAGCGGGGGGTTGGGGGGAACAGCGGAGACACGGGGCATGAGCGGGGGGCGGGGGAACAGTAGGGATACACGGGACATGAGCAGGGGGTGGGGGGAAGGGGAGAGACACACGGGGCATGAGCCGGGGGTGGGGGGAACAGTAGGGATACACGGGGCCTGAGTGGGGGTTGGGAGGGAAGGGGAGAGACACGGGGCATGAGCGGGGGGTGGGGGGAAGGGGAGAGAGACACGGGGCATGAGCGGGGGGTGGGGGGAACAGTAGGGAGACACGGGGCATGAGCGGGGGGTGGGGGGAAGGGGAGAGACACAGGGCATGAGCAGGGGGTGGGGAGAGGGGAGAGAGACACGGGGAACGAGTGGGGGGGTAGGGGGAAGGGGAGAGAGACACGGGGCATGAGTGGGGGGGTGGGAGGGGAAGGGGAGAGAAACACGGGGCATGAGCGGGGGTGGGGGAAGGGGAGAGAGACACGGGGCATGAGCGGGGGTGGGGGGGGAGGGGAGACAGACATGGGGCATGAGCGGGGGGTGGGGGAGAAGTGGAGAGAGACACGGGGCATGAGCGGGGGGTGGGAGGAACAGTAGGGATACACGGGACATGAGCGGGGGTGGGGGCAAGGGGAGAGACACACGGGGCATGAGCGGGGGGTGGGGGGAACAGTAGGGAGACACGGGGCATGAGCGGGGGGTGGGGGGAAGGGGAGAGACACAGGGCATGAGCAGGGGGTGGGGAGAGGGGAGAGAGACACGGGGAACGAGTGGGGGGGTAGGGGGAAGGGGAGAGAGACACGGGGCATGAGTGGGGGGGTGGGAGGGGAAGGGGAGAGAAACACGGGGCATGAGCGGGGGTGGGGGGAAGGGGAGAGAGACACGGGGCATGAGCGGGGGTGGGGGGAAGGGGAGACAGACATGGGGCATGAGCGGGGGTTGGGGGGAAGGGGAGAGACACACGGGGCATGAGCAGGGGGTGGGGGGAAGGGGAGAGAGACACGGGGCATGGCAGGGGGTGGGGGGAAGGGGAGAGAGACATGGGGCATGAGCGGGGGGTGGGAGGGAAGGGGAGAGACACACGGGGCATGAGCGGGAGGTGGGGGGAAGGTGAGAGACACACAGGGCATGAGCAGGGGTGAGGGGAGAGACACACGGGGCATGAGCAGGGGTGGTGGGAAAGGAGGGAGACACAGGGCATGAGCGGGGGTGGGGGGAAGGGGAGAGACACGGGGCATGAGCGGGGGGTGAGGGGTAACACAAGGGAGACACTGGGCATGAGCGGGTGGTGGGGGGTAACGGGAGACAGGGCATGGGTGGGGGGGTTACACAAGGGAGACACGGGGCATGAGCTAACACGAGGGAGACACGGGGCATGAGCGGGGGGTGGGGGGAAGGGGATAGACACACGGGGCATGAGCCGGGGGTGGGGGGAACAGGCGGGAGACATGGGGCCTGAGTGGAGGTTGGAGGGGAAGGGGAGAGACACGGGGCATGAGCGGGGGGTGGTGGGAAGGGGAGAGAGACACCGGGCATGAGCGGTGGTGTGGGGGGAAGGGGAGAGGGACACAGGGCATGAGCGGGGGGGTGGAGGGGAAGGGGAGAGAGACACGGGGCATGAGCGGGGGGTGGGGGGAACAGTAGGGAGACACGGGGCATGAGCAGGGGGTAGGGGAGAGACACACGGGGCATGAGCGGGGGGTGGGGGAAGGGGAGAGACACACAGGGCGTGAGCGGGGGGTGGGGGTAAGGGGAGAGACACACGGGGCATGAGCGGGGGGTGGGGGAGGGGGAAAGACACGGGGCATTAGCAGGGGTGGGGGAGGGGAGAGAGACACGGGGCATGAGCAGGGCGTGGGGGGAAGGGGATAGACACACGGGGCATGAGCCAGGGTGGGGGGAACAATAGGGAGACATGGGGCCTGAGTGGGGGTTGGGGGGGAAGGGGAGAGATACGGGGCATGAGCGGGGGGTGGTGGGAAGGGGAGAGAGACACCGGGCATGAGCGGTGGTGTGGGGGGGAAGGGGAGAGAGAAACAGGGCATGAGCGGGGGGTGGAGGGGAAGGGGAGAGAGACACGGGGCATGAGCGGGGGGTGGGGGGAACAGTAGGGAGACACGGGGCATGAGCAGGGGGTGGGGGGTAGGGGAGAGACACACGGGGCATGAGCGGGGGGTGGGGGAAGGGGAGAGACACACAGGGCGTGAGCGGGGGGTGGGGGTAAGGGGAGAGACACACGGGGCATGAGCGGGGGGTGGGGGGGAAGGGGAAAGACACGGGGCATTAGCAGGGGGTGGGGGAGGGGAAGGGCATGAGCAGGGTTGGGGGAACAGTAGGGGGACACAGGGTATGAGCGCGGGGTGGGGGGAAGGGGAGAGACACACAGAGCATGAGCGGGGGGCGGAGGGAAGGGGTGAAACATGCGGGGCATGAGCGGGGGTTGGGGGAAGGGGAGAGACACACGGGGCATGAGCGGGGGGTGGGGGGAAGGGGTGACACACACGGGGCATGAGCGGGGGTGGGGGAAAGGAGGGAGACATGGGGCATGAGCGGGGGGTGGGGAGAAAGGGGAGACACACGGGGCATGAGCGGGGGTTGGGGGGAAAGGAGGGAGACACACGTGGCATGAGCAGGGTGTGGGGGAAAGAATGGAGAGACACGGGGCATGAGTGGGGGGTGAGGGGGAAGGGGAGAGACACACGGGGCATGAGCGGTGGGTGGGGGGAATAGTAGGGAGACACGGGGCATGAGTGGGGGGTGGGGGGGAGGTGGTGGACAAGGGACATGATTTGGGAACGGGAAAGAGAAACGGAGGGGGGTGGGAGGAACACACGGAGAATCAGCAAGGGGGGGAACATGGGCGACACGGGCCATGAGCAGGGGTGTGGGGAACAAGAGAGAGACACGAGGGCCTGTGCCTCACCACCTTTTCGTGGCAGACGCAGCCCACATCTACACTGTGCAGGCAGCAGATCCGCGCCGATAAACAAAGATGGTGGGCGTCTCTGAAAATAGACGCACTGCACGCTTTACGGCAACCAATAGAAAAGCACGTCAGATGTCTGCAGACATCACGCAAGCTGCTTGCCCAATCACTGTCCTGTCCGCGGAGCGAACAGGAAAGTGTGTCCGCGAAGCGAACACAGATATCACTAATTTTTTCTGACCTACTTTTTGGTCATTTAAAAAAAAACTACTGGACGGATTTTCACCAAATTTGCAAAAGCACGCTTTCGGGACCAAGCCGCTGCTCCTTGTCCAAATTTGCTGAAAATCCGTCCAGCGGTTTGGGCTGTAGGCGCAAGCAAAACATTTTTCCCACTCAGACTATGGGGAAAAAAAAAGTTTTGGGACCCCCCTATAACTTTTCCCCTCCTGGACGAAAATCCTCACCAAACTTTGCAAAAGAATTCAGAGTGGGCCATATACTTTTTTGCAAAGTTTGGTGAGGATTCGTCCAGGGGGAGCAAAGTTACAAGCCGCCCAAAAAGTGCTCTTCCTATGTAAACACCAACTTGACCATAACTACATGGCCACTGCCATGGCCATGTAATATTCAGTGAAAAAACTTTGTTAAAGGGACGTTATGATAAAGTTGCGCTACTAAAAACCTATGAAATTCAGTGAAAAAAACGTTGTTAAAGGCACGTTATGGTTCCAAGTAAAACCGAAAAACCCTTGAAATTCGCCAGTTATGGTAAGCTAAGCAACCATAACTTGCGCCACCACAGTGCACTGCTAAGACTAACACCCAGGACATCAAAGATGACATCACAAATTTCATTGATGACATCACTGATGACATAGAAGAAGGTTGAGTATAGGTGCACACCTCTAGTTCAATAACGATTATTAGGTCATTTGAAGTTATATTCAAATAATTGTAGGTGCTGGGGAGTAACTGGAGTCATGGCACAAAACCCTGACACATAAAATGAAAAAAGAAAAGGATTCAACCTAGGAATCCTCCCGTCCCCTGCACACTTTTAAATGTTTAGATCATGTCCAATACTGTTATTTTTATACATCAACAGAATGTTAAGGAGTAGTACTTCATAATAATTATAAAAGAAATATCAATAGACAAAATTATACAAAGACATTTTTTATATCACAAATAATGTGATTCAATTCTTTCGAAATAAAATTTACAACATAAAGAAGCACAAATGGTATCAAAAGATCACATCAAGTTTGGATAGAAAAAATGAAAAGTGAAAAAAGATTTTTTCTGAAGAAAGAGATGTATACATATGGAATCCAATTCACTTGGCGACGCGTTTCAAGGATACTTTCCTCTTCTTCATATGGCCCAAATTGGATTCTTAACACAAAGAGAAAACATTCATTTAGTTGCTTGTAAAAAATAAAAACTATTATTCAATTTCAGTGAATTATACAGTTACATAATGTACATATGTAATTCTCCATGACTTTTGATAATGCTGAATCTCCTCGTTAACCGAAATTCAAAATTACATAACTTGTTCTTATATAGTAATTAGGCTAGTACAATGTTGTTCATGAAAACATGAACATTGGCTGGGTACTCATCACTCTGTGGGACCGGCAACAGAGTCATACAGCTGCTGTTATCAGGGTCACCAGTTTTAAGTAACCGTGGGTTGTGATAGAAACATGAATATTGAATAGAGTAAGAAATGATAGAAAAGAAATATATAATTATCAGTGTAGATTACTGGTTCCAATCTCAAGCATGCAAAGTGTTAAGAGGGGATAACTATTGTCGATACTCAGAAAGCCGCGCACAACGCGCTATGTCTGAAAATAAATAAAAAGAGTTGGGAAAAGGGTCTGTATAAAATGAAAAACTAATTAGCAAATCTATTAACTGGAAACTAAACGAATAGACGTACCAAAAAATGAGAATGAATTGCAGCGTGATGAAATAAAGATGAAAGGGTCACGGTATAACTCAATATCGTGCCAGCGAATGGTGGCAGCATTCAGAAGTAGAACCTGTGTATGTGGGTTAGGAAATAGATCAAGAGGTCAGTGAATGAAACTGGCTCAGACAGTTCTGGTAAGTAAATAAGAAGTTGCTATAACAAGTACCTCAATGGTGCGTCTAGCTCAGTAGACAGGTGGAAGAATATCAGTTCAGCAGTATTGTTGTAGAGACGGCAAGTCCAGGTCCCAGTGAGCGCGGCAACAAGCGTGCAAAGGTGCCTGCAGAATAAGGGGATGTGGTTTAAAGAGTGCAGGAAAGAACAATCTGTACGGGATCTATTTTCGGAGCTGAATTGGATTCACAGATCTGCGTCCTTCCATAGCAGCCATGGAAACGCCATGCGCCATGGAGGATCATGGGTAGTGTCAGTAAAGAAAGGACTAAGATTACTGTAAAGTCAGTAAAGAAGGGACTAAGATTACTGGATAAAGGTACGGCCATCTTAAAATGGTCAAAGAAGAATGCAGCGTTACTCACTAAAGAGTAATAAGGCAGAAAGCTAGCAAAGAAAAATTACTGTATAGACCGGATGGTCATAAAAGGAAGTCAGAATTAAAAAAGAAATGATCATCCAAAATGTTAAAAAAGTAATATAAAACTGATCACAATATACCCCGTACCGTAAGGAGAGGCGGTGGGGGAGATAGGAAAATGATAGGTCTACTGTGTAGTGAGTACATCTATCTAAAAAAAAAACTAAAGTCAGGGAACCCCAACATATGTGGAGAGAGCAACATATTTTATATGCAAATGTATAATAGTGTTGTTAAGCCGTCAGAACGGTGAGTAGTCAAGCCAATCATGAATCAAAGTTGTGGCTGATTCAAAGTTCAATTTAGAGAAGTTAAAGCTCAATGCATCATAATATGTACCTAGTTTCCGCAGCATATGTAACCTTTGTTGGACATAGTCCAGCAGTACTCAGTTAAGTATCTACATAAATTCAAACATACAGTGTGTCAATATGAAACACTAAAAAATACTATATAACCCAATTACATAGTCACTCATAGACATAACTAGACACATTTGGTTCTAATTCCCAATATTACAGGTCTGTCACTAGTGTTATATTGCTTCTAGGTCACAGGACGCAATTTAAGGTAAAGTCCTCGTTCAAACCCCAAGGCTGCAAGGAGCCAATTTTATCGATCCAGTATGCCTCTCTTTGTAGTAGGAGGGACTGGTAATCACCTCCTCTTGTAGGTCGTTTGACGACTTCAAGTATCTGAAATTTTAATTGTGCAATAGAGTGCTTTTGTAAATTAAAGTGGCGAGCCACTGGTGAGTACTGGTAATTGCATCTAATATTCGACTTATGTTCTGTCAATCTCAGTTTGATCGGTCGTGTAGTCTGGCCTACTTAGACTTTTCCACAAGGGCATTTTAATAGGTAGATCACTCCAGATGAAAGGCAGGTGGAGTAATGTCTAAGCTTGATCTTTTGTCCATTTCTCGGATGAGTCACTACATCACCTTTAATCACGTTGTTGCACAGTGTGTGCATCCCAACCAGGGGAAGGTTCCCAACTTTTTAGTAGTTAAGAATTGTTGATTATCCTTGGGGATTTTTTCTGCTTTCACAAGCTTATCTCTGATGTTCTTTCCTCTTTTAAAACACATCATCGGTGGAGTAGGAAATCATTTTTGCAAGGTTTGATCGTTGTGTAATATATTCCAATGTTTTTTTAAACATCTTGAGATCTGAAAGCTTTGTCTGGAGAATTTGGATATAAACAACAGTGGAATGTCTTTCACATTTGATTTAGTTCTTAGTAGGTCAGTACGTGTAATTTCTGAGGCTCTGTTTTTGGCTTCTTCTAGGATCTCTGGGGGATATCCTCTATTTTGAAATTTGCTGACAAGGTTTGCACATTCTTTGTCCAGGTCTTCTGGATCTGAGATAATTCTTTTAAGTCTCAAGATTTGACTATATGGTAGACTTTGAAGCATAGCTCTTGGATGGAAGCTTGAATAGTCCAACATATTATTGGCATCAGTTGGCTTATGGTATATAGATGTAGCAATTTTATTGTTAATGATGCTCAAATTTACGTCCAAAAAGTGTAAGTAAGGGTTACCAATTTCAATGGTAAACTTGATTATTGGATGCACAAGGTTGATGTAGTCAAAAAACCTTTTTAGTTCTTCCTGTGTGCCACACCAGATACAAAAAATATCATCAAAAAACCTCTTCCATGTTACGATGTAGGGTGACCAGATTGGGTGTTCCAGTACGTGTTGACTTTCAAAGTGAAACATAAAAGTATTCCCATAGACGAGTGCCATCGATGAGCCCATCGATGTACATGAGGTCTGTAAAAAGTATTTGCCCTGGAATCTGAAGTAACTGTTGTAGAGGATCAAGCCATGTAGTTCTAAGATAAATTGTGGATTCCCTTTGATCTCCGGACTGTTGAGGAGTAACCATTCAACAGCCTCCATACCCTCACCGTGGGGGATTGAAGTATATAGGCTGCATACATCTAGACTGAAGAGTATACAGTCGGAACTGATGACTGAAAAATCTTTAAGACCGTTCAGGAAATCTGTTGTGTCCTTCAAATTGGTGGACGTAGCTTGTATAACTAGTTGTAGTAGTTTGTCAATGTAGATAGCCAGAGGATCAAACACGCTCTAGGTTCCAGCTACGATGGGTCTAAGTGGCGGATTCAGTTTGTCCTTATGAATCTTAGGGAGCCCATAAAAGACTGGTGTAATCGGATGAGAGTTAATGAGGAATTGATATGTTTTGTCATTAATCCATTCATTCTCCTTTGCTTTCAATAAAGTCTTATTAATCAGTATTCTGATTTCTGGTAGTGGATCCCTATCAAGTGTTGCATAGGTGTCAGTGTCACTGAGAAGTTCAGTGGATCTTTTTAGATAGAATGGTGTATCCATAATCACAATTGCCCCGCCCTTGTCAGCCGGTTTGATAGTAATCTCTTTGCTCTTGGCAAACTCATCTATTAAATCTAATTGACGATTCTTGATGTTGATGGGTGTTTTCCTCTTGTAATTTATTTTGCTTAGGTCCTGTAAAACACTCAAACAGATTCAGGATTGAATTTTGTATTTGGGGGTCAAACGTGCTCTTGGGCCGTATTTCTAACATGGTGTCTTCAGTTGATCTTGGATCCATTTCGGGTTGGGCGTCAAAGAAAATGTTTAGTCGTGGTTTCCTCAATATGCTGTGGACACAGATTTTTTCTTGGAACAATGAGGTATTGCACGTGGGCACAAGGGATAATCCTTTATTTAGTATCTTAAGTTGCTCTGTTGTGAGAATCTTGCTGGAGATGTTGACTACCAGGTTATTTCCCTTTATTTGTTCCTCTTTTTTGTTTGTAACTTTCTTCCCTCTCCTGGTCTTTCTCTTGAACCTAAAAAGGTGTTGGATTCAGTTTCTTTATTAGCTGGAGATGTAGCTGCTCTTGGTCTGGTGGTGTCCTCAGGTAATTCACATTCACTGGTCTGATCCGCGGAGGGTCTTTGTATTGGTTCACCTATGCTACTGTCGCTGCTGTTGCCAGAGTTTGTTGAGCCTGTGTTTTGTTGCATACTACGGTTAAAGTTCCTTTGCTGGTAATATTCCTGCCAGTTGTATACTATGTCGTTAAGATAGTCGAAAGTATCTCTCTTAAACTTCCGTAGTTTTCTTTGTTCTATATCAGTTTTATAGTTGGCTAGTTTCGAATTAATGTCCTCTAAAATTTCTGAGAGGTCTTTAGCAGATTTAAATTTTGCTATTTGATCTTGAAGGGTTTCGATGTCAATATTGATAGTTTCAAGAGACTTTGAAAGTTCATCGATAGGTAAAAGAATTAGGTCCAGAGAACACTTATTCAAAATCTGATCCCACTTCTGTACAAAGGCTTTGTTTTCACTGCACAACGTCGGTCTTAAATAGACTCATAGGCCTCTAGGGATTTTTTTAGCTTTATAGTATTCAACTAGTGTACTCGCGTGCAATTTTTGGGGAATCTCCCGTCTAATAAGTTTCTCTAATTTTTGAATAGTTTTTTCAGGGTTATCCTCACTTTGCCGTGCTTTTCCTGTATCCTTAATGAGTCCTAAGATACGTGTTGCTTCTTCTGCACTGATGGCTAACGTGGTGGCATGTTTGTTGGTAAGTTCGTTAAGCCTAGAGAAGGACATTCTAGACAGATGTTATTTGAATTGCGTGTGTTCAGGATGCACTGATGACATCCCATGTCTGGCTCCCCCTTTTTTCCTTTACTGACATATCTAGGCCACATGGTTTTCTTCAGTAACAGTCAGGAATTAAAAGTGGAAAAGGTAGTATAATTGTAGTATGTTTTTAAAATAATTCCCTTAGGATCCAGTCATATCATATGAAACATATACATAGGGGAAGACACAAGCTTGAAAGACAGCAATCCTTTCTGTGCATTAGAATAATCAGTAGAGTTGTCAGCACTTTCTGATACTTCTGTTGTTTTTTTATTACTGTACTTTCCCTGTATATGCTCCTATTTTTATATTTTTATATTTTGTATTCACACTACTTTCCTTAGAGTCCAGACACATCATGTGATATATATATATATATATATATATATATATATATATATATATATATATATATATATATATATATATATATATATATTGGGTAAGTAGCAGCTTTGAAACAGAGCAATCATTTTTCTGCATAAAGGTAATCAGTTAGGTTATGAACACTTTTTGCTACTACTGCTGTTTTTTTCTTACTTCAATTTCCTGTATATACTCATATTTGTATGTGGTGTTGTCTCTTTGTGTTTTGTATATAATAATGCAATTATGTAGTAAGTGGGTTTTATTATCTACTTATCACATGTTTCACAGTATGAAAAAGTCTAATAAGAAAACAGTTATCATTTCTCTATTCAACATGAGCAAGCTTATGAATATTGCACCTTCATCATGTATGCTGCACACAATGCCTATGTTTCTACATAAGCACCTTAGTATACTGGTTGGATTAATTAGCCCTTGATATTTATTCCAATGATCATTGACACTTTTTTCAATTAACATTACAATAAGAAACCCTTTTACAGACTTTTCATGAAAGGTAAATGCACATGTGATGTCATCAGTGATGTCATCAATGACATTTGTGATGTCATCTTTGATGTCCTGGGTGTTAGTCTTAGCAGTGCACAGTGATGGGGCGAGTTATGGTTGCTTAGCTTACCATAACTGGTGAATTTCAAGGGTTTTTCGGTTTTACTTGGAACCATAACGTCCCTTTAACAAAGTTTTTTTCACTGAATTTCATAGGTTTTTAGTAGTGCAACTTAACCATAACGTCCCTTTAACAAAGTTTTTTCAATGAATTTCATAGGTTTTCAGTAGCACAACTTAACCAGAATGTCCCTTTAACAAAGTTTTTTCACTGAATTTTGAAGGTTTTTAGTAGCGCAACTTAACCATAACGCCCCTTTAACAAAGTTTTTTCACTGAATTTCATGGGTTTTTAGTAGCGCAACTTAACCATAACGTCCCTTTAACAAAGTTTTTTCACTGAATTTCATAGGTTTTTAGTAGTTCAACTTAACAATAATAACTTTGACTTTATGTACATGTAATATGGAACATACTGAACTTCTTCTACTGAACTTGATGTCCGCAAACTTTTTTAATGTCCGCGAACATGTTCGGAGAACAGTACCACTATCTAAAAACTCTGGGGGGGTATGTTTAATTGTTATATCATAACATAGGAACATTTAACAAATTCAAAAAGCAACACACATACACATTATATGTAGTAATACATAAGAAATGTAACCCATATATGTAACACACTAACCATTCATTTAAATACAATATGTTCTAAAATGGAATATACCAGAAGAAGATAAATTGGCTTCCAACATAATTACTTCACAGACACTACAGAACTAAGAACAACACCAGACCTACACAGTACTTAGAACATATTTACCTGAAATAGTAAGTGCACTTCATTTTACTCATATATTTATAAACTTTCTGTATTAGATTAAAAAAAATATAATATCTTTTTTTTCTCACAGAAATGTCTAGTACTCTGGAATGGCTAGAGCAGCATTTCCCACATGAGGAAATGTCTCAAGATAGTGAAACTAATGGTAAACACTTTACAATATAAACCATTTAATTATTATTATTTTATATACATTTAACATATACATATATTTTTTGTACAGAGCATACCAAAATAGAAAATACCTCTGAAGAAGCTGTTATGGAAAACACGCTTGACAGCATAAAAGAAAAAATGGATTTATTGTTGACCAATTTTAATAATTTGAAAACTTTTGTTGAAGATCATTTTAAAACAAAAACGTCATACCATTGCCCCACATGTACTTGTCCCCCTCACCATATCCCAGTCAATTATCCCCAATCCCTCTCCATAACCCAAAACGTTTTGATGAGACTTCCATCCCCTCTTCACCTGATACCAATCATGTTGAAACCCCTAATTCTCCTGTTTTTGTTTCCGTTTCTGCCTCACCTTCTCTGTCATAAATTATTAATATGTTAAATAAAGTTAAATTTTTATATTGAGCTATAATTAGTTTCCATTTTTTTTTCAAAAAAACAATGTAGGTGTCCGCGGACAGCGCGGGTGTTCTGAAATGTTCGTAAATAAACGAAAATGGAGCTCTCCTGAAGAACACTATACCTGTCCATACTGTTCGCTTGCAAGTTGAAACTGTTCTAAGAACACACGCGGTGTCCGGAAATGTTCGTAAATAAACGAAAATGGAGGAGTCCTGAAGAACACTATACCTGTTCGTACTGTTCGTTAGCAAGTTGAAACTGTTCTTAGAACACAATTGGTGTTCTGAAATGTTTGTAAATAAACAAAAATGGAGGTGTCCTGAAGAACATTATACCTGTCCGTACAGTTCATTAGCAAGTTGAAACTGTTCTAGAAAGACACGCGGTGTCCTGAAATGTTCGTAAAGAAATGAAAATGGAGGGGTTCTGAGGACGCTATTTATGTCCGTATTGTTCGCAAGCAAGTTGACACTGTTCTAAGAACAAACGCCTGTCCGTAACTGTTGTTTGACATCTGACGCACTTTTAATTACTTCAGGCATTTGGTGTCCTGCGGACAGCCGCTTCCTTCGCGAACATGTTCGCGAAGCGACCATGTGATCGCGTGTTCTGAATGTGGACACTGTTCGTGTCCCCGAACAATTTTAAAGTACATTTTCAAGTAATCCACAATATTTTCCAATAAAAACCCACCATAGCACAAGTCCCACATACTAATTATAGGTTTATACATACTTTTGAAACTTTTTTTGTGTTCGATCTGTCCGTGGACAGTGCGCATGTCCGCAGACCGCGCACAAGCACCCCTATAAAAGACCACGCCCTAGAGCTTATTCTCATTGTGTTTCTGGCTATTCTACAGAGCACACAGATTTTGGCTGCAACCTGCATATTTCCATCTTCAACCTGATGGCTTCTGTGGCTCCACTGCTGCCACCTGGTGCTGTGTCTGCCTCAGCACCACCCCCAGCCCCTCCACCACCACCACCTCCCCAAGGGCCTGAAGAGGGGAACAGGAGTGAGGATGCAGAGGAGGAAGAAGAGGATGAGGAGAATGAGGTAGAGGAAATCCCTACTACCTGCACTAGGCGTGAGTCTTGGGTGTGGCGGTTGTTTACCATTCATGGGAATGGTCCTAAGGCTTGTTCGAACCGTGTCCCCTGCAGTGAGTGCAAAATGATACTTAGTCGCAGGAGGCACGGTTCATACAGCTTTGGGACCACTACCATGAAGCGACACCTGCGGTCATTTCACTCTGGTGCTATTCGCAAGGTTGTACCTTGCGAAGAACGTAGTAGGTTGATTTCCTCTACTTCATCCTCTGTTTCTGATCCTGTCACCACAAGGACCACCTCTGTGGGACAGCGTCTTCATCAAGCTGCCTCACAGGCCATACAGAATTCTGATGACCCTTACCTTTCGAGGGTCACAGTTGTATGTATGTACTGTGACACAGTACTCTGCAGGGGGAGCGACTTCGCAGTGCTTTTGACACTATCGTCTCAGAGCATGAGAAGACCTGCTCACTACCCAAATAAAACCCACTCTACATCTCCCTCTCTCAGCTCACCCTTCCTTATCCCTGTGGTTGGTGTCCCCCCCTTTCTCCTCCTTTTCCCTCCTCTCCTAGGGTGTCATGTATAAAAAACAAGAAAAAATACAAAATTACAAAAATCAAACAAAAGAAGGATCTTTTCAGAACCGCCTTTCACAGTTAAAAAATAGAAGTGAAAATAAATGAAGCAGGGCCCTTTGTATTTTTTAGAAGCCCGCGGAAAGTCCGCGGACATCTAAAAAATTGGGTTGCTACCTTATCATAACCATTGCAATTTTCTATTGTTCGAAGTGGTGCCTCTGAAAAGAGCCTTTGGGAGGTGTTTGTATGTCAAAAATTATGAATACTTAACACCTACTTCAAAATGGATGCTGTAATTCTAAAAAAGGATGTAATGCATCTTGTATATTTCTCCAAAAAATCTGATTGCCAGCATAAGTAAGATGGACTCCATCTCTGCGAAAGATGTATGTACTATGAAACATAATATTTTCATTGTGAAAAGATGACATGCCAAAATCTCTTAAAAAGGCACAAACAGCCTTATTAACATTGTGCCTGGCTTTTTCCATTTGTGGACCAAATGAAGAAGAACGAAGCCACATTTGTCTCTGTGCAATCCGTGAAAATATTACTTGAGAATTAGGGAACATGTCCATGACCTTCCCAAGTCCTTCATTCATAGAAAATTGCAAAGAAATTCCAGACACATGTCCTAAACTGTTCCCTCCACAATGAATTACAATTATGTATGGATGTTGCTTTTTCTCCAAACTAGCACGAAGAGGTAGCAAGTCCAACCACTTCATTCCACGTACTCCATGCCAGTGTACTTCCACTCCAGGGAAATCCAAGATCTACAGATACTCCACAGCTTTCTGCATGCACCTTCAACCAATGTATACATGAATCTCCCAAAATCCAAACAATCTGTTTTCTGAAACATACAGCCATAGCTATCTGTTGTTCTCTCAGCAAAAAGAGTATCTGATAAACTCTCTCCTGGCACAACACACCCACTAAACTTTCCTGACCAATCCCTTTCAGTGCTCATTCTCATGTGCATGACTTCTGAACCCAAAAATCCCTGGCTGTAACACCCGATGTCCCCGAACTACCGCCATATCCGCGGACATATCGTAACATGAACAGCCCTTCTACCATTTTCACTTCACTTTCTGTGCCATTCCCTCATTGGATGTAGCTAAGAAGTCACATGACCATTCACCAATCACATTGAAGACCTCTACATCTAACTGCATCATCATAGATCAGCAATGCAAATGTACTGTGAATCGCTCTGAGTACAAGTGTTATATCACTGGCAAGCGCCATCTACAAGAAATACTGTACAAGTCTCCAAGATTTCTACTTGCAGCTCCATGCATATCCAAATGCATGAACACAAACTACAGGTATGCATATTTTCTGTACAATACATGAACACATTTTCAAACTGACTTAATATTTTTCCTTTTTTCTTTATTTATTCAATTACTTTAATTTAAGCATGACATTGAGACACTATTACCTGGAAGTTACAGAAATAGTGGTATTCAGTGGTACATTATGAATTTCACAAACATAGTAAAGATATTTTGTTTGCTAAAATTAGTCATTGCAATACAATTTGTTCATTAAGAACATATCATGTGTATTGAACTTGTGCGACGTATCTTATGTAAATGAGATTGTTTTAATGGTTTTGAGGAAAAAATCAATGTCTAAATTAAAAACAGTGCTATATACAAAAAAAATTACTAATTTGTTTCTTTTACAATTGCAGTGAAGAGCATTCTCCTGAAAAGAAGCAAGCGAATTTGAAGAACAAAGAAGAACCAAGAATTAACCTGTTCGTTTAAAAAAAAGTAAGTAGAATATCACAATAATATTTGTATTATTACTGAAACACACTGTAAAGTTAATTCATGCTATTTCTGTGCCTAAAAATAGAGATTGTGCACCATTCTGTCCAAAAATCCCCATGTCTTAAACAGCGATTTACTGACAGAATGGCCCACAAATTCCTATTTTTGGACACACAAATTACCCAACTCATCTGATACAATTTGGATATTATAGAACAAACAACTGTTTTAATTGTATACATTAGATTTACTATTTGTACTTCTCCATACCACTAGCTTACTTTTTTATGTCATCTGAACCTCAGTTTAGTAGCATATAAATTAAAGAATACCCATCCCTACTAGTTGTAGTTCCCAATGCACAATCACACACCATTACAGACATCTTTATCATCTTACTCAAACACTCATGCACACAGCACACATACATTGCAGAACACCCCAACCCATACCTTCTTTATTTTTTTCAACAGACCCTAAAGAATGCCTACCAAAAGTCAAGTCTGTAGAAAGCAACGCAGAAGTAGAGCAAATAAAAATAAAACTGTCCAACATAAGCATCCATATCTAGCGGAATTTGTAAAAGAAGTTGAAACAAAGCGTCATTTAGTGAAACACAAGAAGTTTCAAGTACAAAAACTTTGCCTCCTCTATCAAAATGTGAAACAAACCAAAAAACAATTAACAGAAAATCAGCTATCACTACAGATAAAACTTCCTCTTCAAATTTTAATATAGTGCAAAGTAAGCACACCAAGAAAAGTATTTTAGCCAAAATGTATCGTCACAAAGTCCTTCAAAATCTTATGAAAACAGGAGAGATATCAGGTTCAATGCTTAAAACCTATCGTAGGAAATTAATCTTAGAAACGTTGATGAACAGTGCAATTCTTCTCAAAAGAAAGTTATTTATTTTACTGTTAAACAAAATGAAACCACTAACAAAACTAATAACTAAATTACAAAAAAGACTTCTCAATAAACAAAATGTCAACAGAAAGAACTTAAGTATATGCGGAGGTGAATGGAATCACACTACGAGCACAGAACCATACTTTAATGAATAAGTGTACAAACAAAAGCAAACAAATACAATTGCCATACATAGCAGTGGTCGAGGTTATGAAAAAGGAATAATACCATAATGGAACAAGAAGTACTCCTTACAAAAATATGCCCTGAAAACTTAGAATTACCCCTCCATTCAACTGAATCAGAACATCTAGTGTACAAATGGCCATGCACGTCAATGTGTAACATTCCCAACAATTTTTCAAGTCTTTACGCCAATTCCTCAATCAATATGTAAAAAGCAAAGACAAAATCAAAATTAAACTACTGCAAAATATGGATACCTGTCCAGTGCGCAAGTACACAGGACTACAAGGACATTCATTGGCCTGCATTACAGGACCTACTTGTAAAACCACCATCCATGATATCAAAAGGATATCAACACATCATTCAACTATAAGAAATCTAGTCTATAAACTGTACTATGCTAAAAGTCCTGCTTTAGCACCAGCAAATTTAAATACATTCTTCTACATGGTACAGCAAAAGACCTTCTTGAAGAAATTGACTATATCCAGAAAAAATATTTTGGAAGTGAAAGCCACTTACAGAATGAAATAGCTTTAAACCAAATTAGCAACAATTCTACACATGGCAACCTTTTACTAAACACATACAAAAAAGAAATAACATTTAAAAGTACATCAGCTGAAGTACCAAACCATGTGTGTGTATGTTGCCACAGAACTTTTTATAAAAGTAACACAAAAACTGTAGACCTATCATACAAAATAGAAGACAATGAGGATTCTATATGGTTTGAATTAGCGCTCTACCTTGTAGCAGAAAACAAATACGAAATAACTGACCCCTTAATACTTTGCAGTTACTGCACTACAAAACTTGACAACAACCAAACTCCTTCACGTGCTATCACAAATAATTTGGAATTATACCCACTACCAAAACCCCTACAACAACTTAATGTATATGAGAGCATCATAATTCAAACAGTGCAACCATTTCAAGCAATAATACGCCTTCAACCAAAAACAGCTAAATTACCTCGCTCTGAGTTGGTAAAAGGCATTCGTGGAAAAGTAGTTTATTTACCATTAGATCTAAAAGAAAATGTGCATACTCTAGGAGTGCAACGTCCAATGCAGCAATCTTTAATTATCTTAGTAAATGGAGCTCTCTACAAAAGACAAAAAAATATGGCAACAGCTGGTAGATTTATATAAAGTTAGACAAGCCTTGCAATATCTTAAAGAGAATAATGAATATTACAAAGAAATTAACATTGAAGAAAACTTGAAGGATACAACTGGAATAATTCAAGAAACACAAGAAACTGGTCAATTTGAGCTCCTAGATCCTGCTACAATATCAAATACTTTAGACCATTATACAATTCATCCTTTGCACTCTAATGACACCATAGAAGATGCACTGGAAACGTACCAAATGCGTCAAACAAAAGGATCACCAATCAGCATATGGGAAAAAAGTATAGAAACACGTGCTTTTCCTCTACTCTTTCCTACTGGCAAAGGAGGAAGGTATGATGATAGACCTATTCAAATATCAGCTTCAGAATACCGCTCATTACGGATGTATTCTGAAGATCCCAGATTTAGACAAAACGTGGAATACATATTCCACCTACTCTTTGAAAGTGAACCAGCAACGTTATGTTACGGAGTTGCACACATATTAAAATCAGGATCAAACTTTCAAAATATGACAGCTACACAATTATTACAAAAAGTGCAACAAAAGGATGAGGTTTTACAATCAAATATTACAAATCTATTAGCAAATATGCGTGGTACTCAAGAGTACTAGTTTTGAATTCATGGAGATGTACGTTGTATGGTCAGAAACCTTAGCCCACCGACTTGGTTTGTTACATTAAGTTGTGCAGAATATGCATGGGAAGCTTTACATGATTTCCTACGCATATCAAACAAAAACAAAACAAACATAGATATACTAACACCTGGAGAACTTTGTTCTTTGGATCCTGTTAATGTTTCAAGATATTTTCACCATCGCTTCATTGCTATGCTACATATTATTTGTAATAAAACGGTTCCTCCCCTTGGAGAAGTGCAACACTTCTTTTGGAGAAAAGAATACCAAGCCAGAGGAGCACCACATATCCACATGCTTTTATGGATTAAAGATGCTCCTAAATTTGGTCAAGACACTGATGCCATTGTTTTACAGTTTATTGAAAAATATGTCACTTGTGAAATTCCATCAGAAGCCACAAATTGTGATCTTCATGCACAAATTTTACAATTTCAAAGACACAAATGTGGAAAATATTTTTGTTGCCAATACAAAAACAAAGGGAAATACTACACCATATGCCAATTTGGTTTCCCTAGACCAGTTACAAATACAGGTCAAGTGAACAACCTCATATCTTCAGTTAGACATAGTGTTAAAGGTAAGTCACCTAAAAATACATATTACCTAAAAAGAAAAGAAGAAGAACAATATATCAATGATTATAATGCAATCATTGCCCTCTTATGGAATGCAAACATAGATGTGCAGTACATTGCAGACAATTCTACTGCAGTTGCACGATATGTCACAGCATACTTAACCAAAGCAGAAAAGACAGAGCTCCAAGACCTCTGGAATGACCTGTCATCAGATAAAACAGTGTCTCAGAAATGATACAGCTTGGGCATAAAAATGCTCTCCCATAGAGAATGTGGATCATATGAAGCAGCTAATCGTTTAACTGGTACTGCATTGTATTATAAATCTGAAAATATAGTATGGCTAATTCTTGGTCCAGCTAAATCTAGAAAAAGAGTTCTAAAATCATATGAAGATATAGAAACAATAGCCAAACGTGATCCCAACAGCCAAGCCATTTTATAAAACAATGTATTGGACACATACTACCCAAACAGAAGTAATATTTTGGAAACCATGTGTCTATACCACATAGCCCAAAACTACACATACAAAAATAATATAAAACCTGATGAAAAAAAGGTAAATACAGAGTGACAAACTGTGAAGGCAAATTTAATTAATCATATCAAATTGTCATTAAAGACTCCCCAACATAAATAAGTATATTACATGTCCCTGCTACAACTCTTTAAACCATGTAGAAAAGAAGAAGAAATACTAAATAACTATGACTCATATGAAGATTCTTTCAAAGCAAATGAAAGCACTATAACTGATGTAAACTTTACACAATACAAAACAATGTTGCACAATGAACAGCAACACGAAGAAGAACTCCAGGCCCAACTAGATAAGGACACTCCTGACAGTAGTTAACCTTCTGTAACAGGAAGCCATGAACCACTGGGAGAACCACTAATAATAAATGAGGCAGAATTAGCTATGATAGAAGTAGAAAACACCATGTGTCAGTATGAAGATAAAGAAGACTTAACTATACTACAATCAAAACTGAACAACATAGCATTTTTCAAGAAGTAACAAAACAAATTGTACATGTTGTACAACATGAAAATAAAGAATGTTCCTGCTATAATTATAAACCTATACTACTGTACGTCAGTGGTGAAGCTGGTTCTGGCAAAACATTCCTAATCAAAATCATCAGTATGTTCCTTCAACAATTGACAAACAACAAACTGTCAGCTGTTGTCACTGCCCCCACAGGTTTAGCTGCCTACAACATAGGTGGTGTCACTTTACACCGATTAATACTATTGCCAGTAGAACCCCAGAACATATTTGACTATTACAAACTTTCTGCAGAAGCTACAATGGAACTACGCAGAGTGTTGAAACAAATGAAAATGCTACTAATAGATGAAGTGAGCATGGTCTCCAACCTAATGTTGGCTTTGATTCACTACAGAAGAAGTACTCAAAACAAACTATGAAGAGCTCTTTGCAGGAAAACACATTATTGTTTTCGGAGATCTTCTTCAATTTACACCTGTAAAAGGAGAGCCTATTTTTAAAACATTAGGACACAAACTCTGCCGTAAAATTGTTGGCAGCATTGGAAATGTCAACCTTTGGCAACATTTCCAATACAGAGAATTAACAGAAAACATGCAGCAATCTGCAGATCTCACTTATGCCAACATCTTAAAAAGTATCAGAGTTGGTATACTTTCTAAAGAAGCAGAAGCAATATTGAAAACCCGACAAATTAATGCACTTTATGGCGATAATGCATGTGCTACAGATGTTATGGAACAATTAGCCCACAAAAATGTCAATTGTATGGCCTTAATGCCAACTCTTGCAAGCTGTTTCAAATTCAATGAAATAATGTTAAGTAAAGAAATGCAACCAATAATGGAAATTAGCGCCACAGGCAAACTAGATGTACATGGTATGACACTACCCATGTGTGACCAAGCCACAACAAGACTAAATAGCTTAGAAAAATCAATCTCAAACACAGCAGGCTTAGAAAAGATATTAGATTTTTCCTTAAATTGCAGAGTAATGCTTAAACGTAACCTTGACGTGGACCAAGGACTAGTTAATGGAGCACTGGGTACAGTTGTTTGCTTTCAAACATACCCACGTGACAACAAAATTCAGTTTGTCAATATACTCTTTGACAAACTTTCAGAAGTAAAGAGGATAGGACGCTCAACAGCTCGATTCCTTCTCTTCAAAGACATGTATGTACGCAGAGAACAATTTTCTCTAACTCTTGCATACGCAGTCACCATTCATAAATCACAAGGTCTTACCCTAGAAAAAGCAATGATAGATATTGGTAACACAGACTTTAAAGAAGGTATGAGCTACGTAGCACTATCACGCTTACGTATACTTTACGGTCTATTTTTAATCAACTTTGATGCAATTAAAATAAATGCTGATAATCCTTGCATTTTAGAATACAATAGACTTCGCTCACTATACACCCCCCATCTAAACACATATTCTGTTCCACAAAAAGTAAAACATTATAAAAGAAAGATAAATCAAACAGAAATGCAACAGGATGTCACTGCAAATCCTCCAAAGAGAGTAAAATAAAGTAATACTTCATCAAGTACCACAAGCAAAAAAGAATCAATAAGGGAAAGTAAACCAGGTACTTCTTCAAAGAAGGAAGACAAACTCCAAAAAAAACAGTCAGATACAGAACTACCTGGTCCATTTAAACTCTCAAATATAGTTGGTGTAAGTTGCTACGCAAATGTAGCAATGAATATTATATTTCAATTACCACCAATTGTTGACAACATTTACTTACACAGTACAGACCCATTGTGTATGCAAATGTTAGTACTTCACAGAAATGCAGCAAACAATCCTGACAACACATATAGTGTTTATGGAATAAGACAACAATTGGACTACTGTGCTGGAATGGTGAAATTCACTATAAACTCACAGGAAGATCCACAAGAATTTCTAATGTACTTACTACAAGTACTGGAAAACAAAAACATACCTATAAATGAAATCTTTTAGATTTCATACATGTGGAAACATACATGCACTCTCTGCAACACTGTGACAGAAGAACAAATCCCCAATGAACGCTTTGTATATATATCAATACCTAATTGTGAATCCATTCCATTTCAGCAAGTTGTACAAAATGCAAACCATGGTAGATTATGTTCTAACTGCAATTCAGATAATCGCTCCATGTTAGTAATACAAACACATAGGGCCTCATTACACGGTAGGCGGTAAGGGTTTACCGGTACCGGTATTTTACTGGTACCAGTAAATCCTTACTGCCTTACTACGAGGTCCCTTTGCGGGTTGGAGAATTTAACACCTGCTTTTTGCAGGCGTTAAAAACCAACCCGCAAAGGGACCAGGGAGCTAATTACGGTACCACAATTTGCGGTGCCGTAATTAGCACCTTCCCCATTCCCATTATGCCCTATGGGGCAAAAATGGGAATGGGGAAGGGCAATGCGGGAAGGGGGAATTACCGCCCCACCAACCTTGGAATAGAGCGGTAATTCCCCTTTCCACCAAGGCGGTGCCAGTATTTTACCGGCATGGACCAAGGTGCCGTGTAATGAGGCCCATAGTAAATACTTAATACTAATGCTTCTACGTTACAATGCAGATGGTACCAAAAACAACTGCAAGCTAACTGGATTCACAAATGGTCAAATATCACTTGGTGAGAAAACCTTCACAACAATAGGTATAATCTACCACGCAGGAGCCACAACCAATTCAGGGCACTACACTGAATATATAAAAAAGAAATGTGGATGGTTTGAATGTAATGATAGTACCATTACTCTAAAGCAGAGATTACCAGCAAATCTTACATATGCTTATTTAATGGTCTTAAAACCAAAATTTGATAACTAAACTGTACTTAAACCTTAAGTAAACTTGTAGTAAAAAAATATAAACTGTTAGAATATTCCAAAAGCTATCTAACTGCCCAAATATTGTACAACAACTAATCAGATAAATGAATACCACTAAATTAGAGCAGAAAATAGACAGTTAGAATATGCCAATTGGTATCTAACTGTCCAAAAATTTTACAATATCGAAACAGATAAATCAATACCACTAAAATATATCATAAAATAGACAGTTCGAATATGCCAATTGGTATCTAACTGTCCAAACATTTTACAATATCCAAACAGATAAATCAATACCACTAAAATATATCAATAAATAGACAGTTAGAATACGCCTACTGGTATCTAACTGCTCCAAAATTTCATAATATTCAAACAAATAAATAATATGTTAGTGCTCCAAAAAAATGCAACAACCCAATGTATAAAGCATTAGCCAGATGCAACTAGTGAACACTGAAAACAAACAAACAAATAAACTGTAGCATAACAGAAAAAGTTTTTTTTTTAATCCAACATGGATTTTTTTTTCTCCCACAGACCCAATGATCTTAGCAACGAACACAGAAACTGAGCAAATTGCACAGTACTCTGGTTTGTAATCTACTAAATATGAGGGTCCAAAAAATAAAAAAAATGTTGATTATACAATGTAATAAGTCATTACAAAACACTAATACTAACATGCTATTTTCTTTTATCACAGAAATTAACAAGAAATACATGTACTCGAGTTACTAAACCAAACAGTAGGTATATTATACACTCTATGCCATGGCCACAACCATCACAGCATATCACACCGATAATATCTTATAACTTTGTTTTATAAATTTGTTTTTGACCCAAAGTTATAAGCAACTATAAGTGTAATATGCTGCGGTGGTTGTGGTCAGGGCATAGAGTGTTGGGTGCATGACCAAATGGTCATGCACCCAACACTCTATGCCCTGGCCACAACCACCGCAGCATATCACACCCATAGAGTCAAACATTTCAACTATGGCCTATGGAAACTTTTAATGTCCGCGGACATTACCATTGTTCTTAGAACACTTTCAACTTGCCAGCGAACAATACGGACAGCGTCTTCTGGACCCCCCCTACGAACATTTCAGGACACCACTAGTGTTCTTAGAACACATTCAACTTGACACCGAACAATACGGACAGCGTCCTCAGAACACCCCCATTTTGTTTATTTGCGAACATTTCAGGACACCACGAGTGTTCTTAGAACACATTCAACTTGACAAAGAACAATACGGACACCGCGTGTGTTCTTAGAACACTTTCAACTTGACAACGAACAATACAGACAGCATCCTCAGAACACCCCCATTTTGTTTGTTTGCGAACATTTCAGGACACCGCAAGTGTTCTGAGAACACATTCAACTTGCCAGCGAACAATATGAACAGCGTCTTCAGGACACCCTCTACGAACATTTCAGGACACCGCGAGAGTTCTTAGAACATTTTCAACTTGACAAGGACAATACGGACAGCGTCTTCAGGACACCCCCTACGAACATTTTAGGACACCACGAGTGTTCTTAGAACACAATCAACTTGACAAAGAACAATACGGACAGCGTCTTCAGGACACCCGCTATGAACATTTCAGGACAACGCGAGAGTTCTTTGAACACTTTCAACTTGACAACGAACAATACAGAGAGCGTCCTCAGAACACCCCCATTTTGTACATTTGCGAACATTTCAGGACACCGCGAGTGTTCTTAGAACACATTCAGCTTGCCACAGAACAATACAGACAGCGTCCTCAGAACACCCCCATTTTGTTTATTTGCGAACATTTCAGGACACCGCAAGTGTTCTTAGAACAGTTTCAGCTTGCTTGCGAACAAAACGGACACATATTGAGTCCTCAGAACACCCCATTCAGTTTATTTAGAACATTTCTGAACACCCATGATGTCTGCAGACAAATCAAACACAAAAAGAATGTATACCACATAAAAAAGCACAACATTTAACCTATCTCATACCCTCCCATCCTCCCCAAACACTCCTACACACCAACACACTCTACTTAATACACATTTTGAACAAACTTTCACCACGCTGTCCACGGACGTCTGCAAATCCAAGATGGCGGTCGCTACCGAAAATCTGCCGCGCTTCACGCTTCACACCGTCCAATCAGCGAACACGCTGGACATGACGTAAGCCGCTCGGCCAATCAGGACACTGTCCGCGGATCGAACAGGGAAGTGTGTCCACGGACCGAACACAGATATCACTCATTTTTTGTTGACCTACTTTTTGGTCATTTTAAAAGTAAAACTGGATGGATTTTCACCAAATTTGCAAAAGCACGCTTTTGGGACCAAGCCGCTGCTCCTGGTCCAAATTTGGTGAAAATCCATCCAGCGGTTTGGGCTGTAGGCGTGAGCAAAAATGTTTTCCCATTCAGTCTATAGGAAAAAAAGTTTGGGGACCCCCCTAATACTTTGCCCCCCCCGGACCTATCCTCACCAAATTTTGCAAAAAAATTCAGAGTGGTCCATATACTCTTTTTGCAATTACAGGTTATTAACAGGATTTGGCTGGCGGCTTCGGGAGCTCTGAGGGCTCACGTCCTCATCTCGCGCTCGCTGGCCACGCCCCCACTATACATCATTCTTAATCAAAATCATCAGCAAGTTCCTTCAACAATTGACAAACAACAAACTGTCAGCTCTTATAACTGCCCCCACAGGTTTAGCTGCCTACAACATAGGCGGTGTCACTTTACACCTTCGGCCATGCACCCAAGACTCTAGGCCCTGGCCACAACCACCGCAGCATATCACACCCATAGATCACACCCATAGAATCAAACATTTTAACTATGCCACATGGGCATTTTTTATGTCCGCGGACACCGCACATGTTCTAAGAACAGTTTTATTTTGCTTGCGTACAGCACGGACAGGTATACACATACAAACTATACAAATCAAACAGTACATAAACTATAGATTTGCAAATATTTCATAGATATTCAATTCTATGGATGTGATCTATGGGTGTGATAAGCTGCAGTGGTTGTGTCCAGGGCCTAGACTCTTGGGTGCATGGCCTATGGCCTTTGGCCATGCACCCAAGACTCTAGGCCAACCCCCCATTTTGGATAATTACGGACATCCTGGACACCAGCAGTGTTCTTAGAACAGTTTCATCTTGCCTGTGGACAGTACAGACAGGAATAGTGTCCTTAGGACACCTCCATTTTGGTTAATTATGGACATCCCGGACACAGAATGTGTTCTAAGAACAGCATAGACAGGTATAGTGTCCTTGGGACACCCCCCCATTTGACTAATTAAGGACATCCCGGACAGCATGACAGTCTGCGGACAAAATAAACACAACAGGGGTGCCTGCCACCTAAATAAATACAACATGTGACCCATCTCTTACTCCCCCACCCTCCCCAAACACTCTTACACACAACACACTTGCCAAAGTTGTATTTCTCCCACATGTGTCACTGCGCTGTCCCCAGATGTCTGCGGATCCAAGATGGCGGGCGCATCGGAACAATCTGACACATTTCACGCTCTTCACCATCCAATCAGTGAACATGTCACATGTCCACGGACATGACGCAAGCCGATTAGCCAATCTGTGTCCTGTCCCCGGAGCAAACAGGGAAATGTGTCCGCGGAGAGGACATAGATATCACTATTTTTTTTGTGACCTACTTTTTGATAATTAAAAAAAAACGACTGGACAGATTTTCACCAAATTTGCGGCAGGAGCAGCACCTTTGTCCCAAAAGTGTGCTTTTGTAAATTTGGTGAAAATCAGTCCAGCAGTTTAGGCTGTAGATTCAGTCTATGGGAAAAAAGAAGTTTTGGGACCCCCCTATAATTTTGCCCCCCCCTGGACCAAACCTCACCATCAGAGTGGGCCATATACTTTTTTGCAAAGTTTGGTGAGGATTTGTCCAGAGGGAGCAAAGGTATAAGCCGCCCAAAAAGTGTTCTTCCTATGGGATTAACATAACTACACAGCCACTACCGTAATATACGTATATATATTACATGGCCACAGTAGTGGCCATGTAGTTATGGTTAAGTTGGTGTTTCCATAGGAAGAGCGCGAGATGAGGACGTGAGCCCTCAGAGCTCCCGAAACCGCCAGCCAAATCCTGTTAATAACATGGGCACTACAGAACCTGGAATTATATCCAGGCGCAGCGGAACCTCAGATGCCTAAGCCGCTATATCGCCGAGCTGAACCGCAGCAGCATTCTGGAGATATCGATCCAAAAACCTGCGCTGATGATGACTGCCAAAATGGCCAACGGAGCTGTGGACAAAGCGAGGCCGCGTAACATGGCACCAAGCTGAGGCCCTGCCAACGCCTGGGGCAGCCGCACACGAACGCTGCAGAGAGCAAGGGAGGGAGACGCGACTGAAGACTCCTTCCAGACGCAACGATCAGCACAAGCGGGAGTCACCCGCGATTGAGGAGGTAGGCGGGTCCCGCTGCTAGCGGCCACATCCTGAAGCGAGCTGCCGGCCTCCCAAGGGCAGCAGTGTGCATACGTTTGGCTCCTGCGGGTGCAGTATCTCGCCGGTGGCGGGCCCTAAGCCCCGGTGAGTGCAGCGTTACATCAGCATAAAAGGCCCCGGAGACTGGGTCAAATCATACCCTGCCCCGCGTGACATTGATGGAAGCCAGCTGCTCCGGAGAGGGGGAGAAACCTCCCGCAGTGTGGCGGGTGCTGCTTGGCCCAAGACACGGGCTGGGGACAGCTGCAATACAGTGCCTGTATCAACGGAATAATGCACAGTATTAGCGGCACAACATCAGTAAACTGAGATACCTATCAGAGCACACTATAAGAGCAACGACTAGAGTGCCTGCGAACCGGGGTATAGCTGGAGATAGGCGCCTAGAAAACATACGGCAAACCAGCCTGATAGCAGCACCATAACTCAAGGCTATAAGAGACAACCGAACAGACTTTTACTGCAAAATATCTATAGAGTGCTTGTGACAACTGTAAGCAAAAGGGAAAGCCAAAGAGACGTACAGTGGTTAACAACAGGCCCTTCAAACATACAATCCAACCCACTCGCCAATCTTTGGGCGCCAACACATCCTTGCAGCTCCAGAAAGGGATACTGCACTTACCTGCCCTTCACATTGTACCTGTGAGTACTGGGGGACATTGCACAACCCCCCCACCACACTTGTAACCACCACACGCACCACAGGGTTCAAAACCTCATAATCAACGACTGTGTGGGGTCGCCCTGCCACAGACCACTATCCATTGTCTAACATGGGGAAG
Source organism: Ambystoma mexicanum (assembly GCF_040938575.1). Taxonomy (NCBI): domain Eukaryota; kingdom Metazoa; phylum Chordata; class Amphibia; order Caudata; family Ambystomatidae; genus Ambystoma; species Ambystoma mexicanum. The sequence continues at coordinate 488,107,133 of NC_090933.1, read as the reverse complement.
GATGATGCAAGAGCTACAACGCAGAGTAAAATAGAACAATATACGACCCCCACTGAAATGTTCTCTGTTTCTGGTGTCTTGCCAGTTTTGGCTTGTTCTGGTGGGAACACCAGAACACCCAAACCCTCCCACCAGAACAAGCCAAAACTGGCAAGACACCAGAAACAGAGAACATTTCACTGAAGGATGTCATGAATGCCATAACAAACTCGAGAACCTCCATGGAAAAGAAAATGGATGGCATCAGCGCAGAGGTGTCACTACTACGCCATGACCTCCAAAAACTCACAGCTCGTGCTGGAGAAGCCGAAGGTCGAAATATCCGAAACAGAAGACAACCTAAGGACTGTGAATCAGCAAATGACAGGAGCATTAGCCCACCTCAAAGCACTGGAGGAAAGGGTGGAAGAGGGGGAGGGCAGGGCAAGACGGAACAATATCCGGATCCTCGGCTTACCGTAAAAAACAGAAGGAGCAAGCATGGAACTGTTCCTAGAACAGTGGCTCGCAGACCTTTTCACTCCCAAGACCCTGTCAAACTTCATCTCAATTGAACCAACCCACTGGATGCCAACTGGCAGGCAAATCCCGGGCGCCCCACCCCGTACAGTGTTCGCGAAACTTTTGAACTATAGAGACAGGGATGCAATACTCCAAATGGCCAGAACCAAGGGCACCATAACATTCAACGGCTCCAGAATAGGCTTTTTCCCAGACTTCACCAGGGGGGTGCAAAAAGCAAGACAATCCTTTGGCCCTCTTAAAAAACATCTCCAAACCCTGAACGTAAAATACGGACTCCTATTCCCAGCACAGCTGAAAATATACTTCAACGGAACAACTGTGCACTTCACAGGCCCAGCTGAAGCATGGAGTTGGGCAGAAAACCACCTGGAGGGTGATTGGAGGCCGAACGGCAGACAAGGTAATGGCAGGAATCGCCCAAGACAAGAGAGAGCACCACCTGAGCGTCCACAACCACATGCACAGCCGAACAGGGTCAATGACTGAGAAGAAGAACAAGGTACCCACTCACAAATTACGTGTTAAACATCGGCACTACGCTGTGACACCACGTAAACAACAAGCTAACTGTGAACCCAATGCCTGTACAACTGGCGGCCCGGACCGCGTAACCCCCACTGTTGTTTTTAGTATATTGGCGGTTACATACCAAAATGTATGAGAGCTGAGAGATGAACGTGTAGTATTAGTGGTTCAGAAGTTATAACAGGGTGACAGATGCTTCAGTTTGGGACGAAGTATAGGGGGGGGGTGTTGGGAATGAGTTCTTTGTTTGTTGTTTTCCATGGATAGGCACTGAGACCAAATCACACATGAATGCAACAGTGACAAAGCACACAAGGGCACTCACAATGCAGACTGCTCCGGCGGAGCACGCCGATAACCCACAAAGCCTAAATATCCAATGGCACTACCGAACGTAACACACAATAAGCGCTTGACACGACATGGAATGTCAATGAACTATGGTCTAGCATCAAAAGACGGTTGGTGTTGCAATACATAAATAGACATACACTGGACATAGTACTCCTAACAGAAACCCACCTAGCTGGAACAATATGTAACCTTCACAGAAGATCTAATTATCGCACACAGGCTTCTCCATGGGAGCCAGGGGGGTGCTGATTCTGGTCCACAAAAGGCTACCTTTAAAAATATCCAAGATAACACACGATACTGGGGGGAGATACGTACACATACAAGCCACACTAAGGAACCAAACCCTAGCGATCATGGCTGTCTACTCCCCGCCAGCACTCTTGTCCATGTTGCTTGCAGAAATCACACCCATCTTGGCTACAACCATAGCAGATATAAGCGTGCTAGGCGGAGACTTCAATGAAGTCATGGACAACACATTAGATTGTACACATATACGTAGTAGAAACCCCACAACCAGCACCAGGCTGGCGACCTTCACCTACGCACTATGCTTGAGAGATGTATGGCTTGATCTGCATGGGGACACACAGGAATATTCCTTTCACTCGGGTGTACACGCCTCACTGTCCAGAATAGACTATTTTTTCTTGCCTGCCCACATTGTCCATAAAACACACAGCACGTCCCTACTTCCCTGTGGCATCTCTGACCACTCCCCATTAATGTTGGAAATCAAAACAGAAAGACCGCGCCCCCCGCCAACCTGGCGACTCAATAATTATTACTTAGGATTCCCAGACCTGTTGGAAAAAATAAATAACGTTACATCCACCTATTTTGAACTGAACACGGGCACTGTGGATAAACCCGGAACATTATGGGAATCCTATAAACCAGTACTCAGGGGAGAAATCCTAGCATGGACGACAGCACACAGGAAAGCACACCGGGAAACATTAGCAGAAGCAGAATCAGAGGTGACACACAGAGAAACACAACACATAGAGAACAATACACCAGAGACGAACAGGGCACTGGTACTGGCACAAAAAACTACACAACCTATCAATAGACTGCAAAAAAGGCGCACAATGCCATGAGGACAAGATTGTATGAGACAGGCGAGAAAGCAGGTAAACTGCTAGCCTGGTTCAAAAAAAGGGACGAGGGACACCAACAAGTCAGGCAAATCAAAACTCCCAGTACAGAAATGGCCACGACTGATAGTGAGATGTCTGAATGTTTTGAGTGAAAACACACCACTAGACGAGATCACTCTCCCCTCACTAGATGCTGAACAAGCCACCACACTTGAGGGCAACATCATGGAAGAGGAGATATCTGAAGCCATCTCCCAACTCCAATCGGGCAAAACCCCAGGGCCAAATGGCTTTCCGATAGACATTTGGAAAAAACTTAACAGGGAAACCTTTATACCACAGCTCCTCAATATGTTTGAATCCTTGAGAAAGGAGGGGATACTCCCACTGGACTTACACAAGACAACCATAATTGTAATACCCAAAGATGGAAAACCCCCAGACGAATGCGGCTCATGTAGGCCCATATCCCTGGTAAACAGTGAGGCTAAGATACTACCGAAAATACTTGCCAACAGATTGCAAAAGGTCATATCCTCCTTGATCCATCTAGACCAATGTTGATTTATGCTGCAATGCTCTACAAGAATGAACATCCGTAGACTACACCTAGCGTTGGAGAGAGCGCCCACTCTCCAACAATCACTGGCGTTATTGGCTATTGATTTTGAAAAAACCTTTGATTCAGTGCATTGGGAGGCGCTGTGGGCGATCATGAGGGAAAATGGGCTTTGGAGAACATTTCATACACTGGCTCCAACTCCTATATAATGCCCCCATGACGGAAGTGAGAGTGAATTGCTGGCCCTCGCTTGCCTTCCAATTGGGGAAAGGCACCAGACAGGGATGCCCCTTATCGGCGATGCTGTTCGCACTAATTATAGAACCCCTTGCCATAAAACTGCGGAGCACACTGACGTGGCCAGGCTTCCACTGGATCACATCCTGGGAAGACAGAGTCTCTCTATACGCTGATGACCTACTGATTTATTTAGGTGACCCGGCGGTCTCCTGTCCTATAGTCACACAAATACTAATACAGTACGGCAGATTCAGCGGGTTGAGACTGAACTGGAATAAATCAACCCTGTTCCCGATCAAAGGGACAACTGTATACCCCCTGAAGGCTCCCCCTATAGAGTGGAGATGGCACACTTCCGGTAATTGGGTATCCAAATTACGAATAAATTGGAGGACTATCTGGCAGACAATTTATATCCAATTATGAAGCGCTTCACACAAGATGTTAATCACTGGGTAACACTACCGCTGACCCTATTAGGAAGAGTGGCACTCTTTAAAATGCTAGCCCTACCCCATTTCTTATACGTTCTACAGAACGCCCCTCTACACATCCCCACAACTGAATTCCGTCAAATAGACAAAACTCTAAGGAAACTACTTTGGGGGGAAACACCCAAGGATAGCACTCACCACACTCCAGAGATCCGTTTGAGAGGGGGGATTGGACTCCCACATATGCAAATATACTACTGGGCATGTCAGATGGCAACCGTAAATGACATACTGCACGGCAACCCAGAAATGCTGCACATACGGGCAGAAATTGCAGCAAGAAGCGGCAAAATCCCACTTGAAACCCTACACAAAGTGGTAAGATGCCCCCCTCACACAATAACTGCCCATACGACCCAAATCTGGAATGAAACACACAAACATATAGGATGGGGAAATAAAATCACTCCAGTACAACCCCTCTGGAACAACGCCTCCTTCCCAGAAATCCACAAACTACCCAAATGGCCAAACTGGTAAACAGCAGGTATACACAAAACCCATCAGGTGATAAAGGACGGTAGAATGGTACCTTTCACTGAACTAGTGGCTGAATATAATCTGCCACCCACTGAACATTACCACCACGCAAATCTATCTCATGCAATCACCAAACCCAAGTCTTGTTGACCTGCCAGAGTACACACCGTTGGAGAGAAATATTGTGTTAGACAGTGTGAATGCTAAAACCACTTTAACTATGTATAGTGCAATCTCCTCCCTTACCACAAAGGAACTATGCAACTTGCAGGTGAGATGGGAAAGAGATGTGGGCATGCTACTGCCTGAGGAATGGATCATCACCCTAATGTACCCCAGAGAAACGGAAATATCAGCTAGAATCCAACTAATCCAACTCAAAGTACTTCATAGAATGTATTACCCACAAACGACACTGCACGGTTGGGGCAGGACCGCAGATGCAAACTGCCTACGATGTAAACAAGAAGAAGGTACTTTCTTTCACACCCTGTGGCAATGCCTGCACATACAACGCTTCTAGCAGAAATGCTGTGAAAGGTTGACACGAGTAATGGGCTGAAAAAGCCGAATGGAGCCAAAACTCTTGTTGTTAGGAATAGAGGAGGAAGGAGAAATGACCCGACTTGAAAAACTTTTGTTCTCAACAGCCACAGGACTGATCAAAAGAAACATTGCTCAGTTATGGGGTTCAGAGATCACCCCCAATTGTTCCCAGTGGGTGGCAGATGTGGACGCTGTTATAGCAATGGAACACCGCGTATACACAGCCAGAGGATGCCCTGGAAAAGCTAGCAAAATCTGGCAGAAATGGGAACAAGTCATATGATGTCCGAGGGTAAATCTCACAAATCTACTGCACAAAACCCACTGAATCACTATGCAACCTGGAGACAACCCATGCACTGCCTAGTAACGAATGTTGTAATCTAACCACCGAAAAACCGGTCTCGATGCCTTCGATGTATGAATGTAATTGAATTTTGTATGTTATAAGTTGTTGTGTCTAAAAGAAAAAACAATAAAATGTGTTATTAAAAAAAAGAATGACGTATAGTAGTATAGGTTTGTAATTTTGCAGGTACATTCTTTATTTTCATGTTGTACACCATGTGCAATTTCTTTTATTACTTCTTGAAAAATGGTATGTGCTTTTGATTGTAGTACAGTTAAGTCTTCTGTATCTTCTTCATAGTGACACTTGGTGTTTTCTACTTCTGTCATAGCTAATTCTGCCTCATTTGCTATTAGTGGCTCTCCCAGTGGTTTTTGGCTTCCTGTTACAGAAAGTTGACTACTGTCAGGAGTGTCCTTATCTAGTTGGGCCTGGAGTAGTTCTTCGTGTTGCTGTTCATTGTGCAACATTGTTTTGTACTGTGTAAAGTTTACATCGGTTATAGTGCTTTCATTTGCTTTGAAAGCATCTTCATAGGAGTCATAGAGGGTCATTACGACTTGGGCGCAAAGGGATACCGGGCACCGGTAATGACACCGGTGCCGGTAATCCCTTTGCACCCTATTCCGAGGTCCCTTTGCGGGTCCCTCCCTTAACGCCTGGTAAAACCAGACATTATGGACGGGACCCAGAAAGGGATACCGGGTCAATAATGGTACTGCAATTTGCGGTACCGTAATTGACGCCTTCCCCCTTCCCATTTAGCCCTATGGGGCTCAAATGGGAATGGGGAATGGCTTTTCAAATGTGGACTTACCGGTCCCGCAAAGGTTGGAATAGACCGGTAAGTCCCCATACCACCAAGCCGGTGGCGGTACCGGTATTGGTGCTAGTCATGGCGCTAATGGCACCATGACAAGCACCAACCTCGGAATGAGGGCCATAGTTAACTAGTATCTCTTATTCTTTTTTCCATGGTTTAAAAAGTTGTAGCAGGGACATGTAATATAGTTCTTTATGTTGAGGAGTTTTTAATGACAATTTGATATGATTAATTAAGCTTGGTTTGGTAAGTTTCACTAAGCTGCCATCACCATTTGTCACTCTGTATCTACCTTTTTTTTCATTGGGTTTAATATTATTCTTGTATGTGAAGTTTTGGGCAATGTGGTATAGACACATGGTTTCCAAAGTGCTACTCCTTTTTGGGTAGTATGTGTCCAGTGAATTGTGTTTCAAAATGTCTTGGCTGTTGGGATAATTTTTGGCTATTGTTTCTATGTCGTCGTATGTCGATGTATGATTTGAGAACTCTTTTTCTAGATTTAGCAGGACCAAGACATAGCCATACTATATTTTCAGATTTTCCATACAAAGCAGTACTGGTTAAACAATCTGCAGCTTCATAGCAGCCACATTCTCTATGAGAGAGCATTTTTATGCCTAAACTGTACAATTTCTGAGACAGTGTTTTGTCTGATGATAGGTCATTCCAGAGGTCTTGAAGCTTTGTTTTTTCTGCTTTTGTTAAGTAGGCTATAACATATCGTGCAACTGCAGTGGAATTGTCTGCAATGTACTGCACATCTATGGTTGCATTCCATAAGAGGGGAATGATTGCATTGTAATCATTGATATATTTTGCTTCTTCTGTTCTTTTTATGTAATATATTTTCTTAGGTGATTTACCTTTAACACTATGTCTAACTGAAGACATGAAGATGTTCACTTCACCTGTTTCTGTAACTGGTCTAGAGAAACCAAAGCAGCATTTGGTGTAGTATTTCCCTTTGTTTTTGTATTTGCGACAACAATATTTGCCACATTTGTGGCTTTGAAATTGTACAATTTGTGCATGAAGATCACTATGTGTTGCTGCTGATGGAATTTCACAAGTGACATATTTTTCGATAAACTGTAAAACAGTGGCATCACTGTCTTGACAAAATTTAGGGGCATTTTTAATCCATAAAAGCTTGTGGATATGTGGTGCTCCTCTGGCTTGGTATTCTTTTCTCCAAAAGAAGTGTTGCACTTCTCCGAGGGGAGGAACAGTTTCATTACAAATAAAGTGTAGCATAACAATGAAACGATGATGGAAATATCTTGAAACATTTACAGGATCTAGAGAGCAAAGTTCTCCAGGTGTTAGTATATCTTTTTTTTTTGATATGCGTAGGAAATCATGGAAACCTTCCTATGCATATTCTGCACAACTTAATGTAACAAACCAAGTGAGTGGGCCCAGGTTTCTTATCATACAACGTACATCTCCATGACGTTGGAACCAGTACTCTTTAGTACCACGCATGTTTGCTAACAGATTTGTAGTGCTTGATTGTAAAACCTCATCTTTTTCTTGCACTTTTTGTATTAATTGCGTAGCTGACATATTTTGAAAGTGGGTTCCTGATTTCAATGTGTGTGCAACTCTGTAACATAGAGTTGCTACTTCACTTTCAAAGAGTAGGTGGAATATGTATTCCACATTTTGTCTAAATCCCACAAACAGTTTCACATTGCCTGCGGACATTACGGACAGGTGTAGTGTCCTTAGGACACCTCCATTTTGGATAATTACGGACATTCCGGACACCACGTGTGTTCTTAGAACAGTTTCACCTTGCTTGCAGACATTACGGGCAGGTATAGTGTCCTCAGGACACCTCCATTTTGGTTAATTACAGACATTGTGGACATCGTGTGAGTCCTTAGAACAGTTTCATCTTGCCTGCAGACAGTACGGACAGGTTTAGTGTCCTCAGGACACCTCCATTTTGGTTAATTACAGACAAACCGGACACTGCACGTGTTCTTAGAACAGTTTCACCTTGCTTGCGGACATTACGGACAGGTTTAGTCTCCTCAGGACACCTCCATTTTGGTTAATTACAGACATTCCGTACACCCACGTTGTCCGCAGATATCTTAACTGCCTTTTTCAAAAAAAATAAGACACAAATGACTGATTTAAAACACACATAATATTGTTTTTTATTATATACAGATGTAAAATTTATGAAAGAGAGGCAGAAGCAGAAACTGACACAAACACAGGGGATTTGGGGGTTTCGAGAGGATGGATAGGAGGAGATGAAGGGATGGAAGTCTCATCATAATGTATTTCTTGGTGGGGAGGGTTTGGGGTTAGTTGACTGGGATAGGGAGAGGGGGAACAGGTACATGTGGGACAATGATATTTAATTTTTTCTTTTATGTGGTCCTCCACAAAATGTTTCAAAAGATTGAAATTTTCCATGAGTATGTCAATTTTTTGTTCCATGCACTGCAGAGTATTTTCTAATGTCTCTTTTGATGTATTATTTTCAATGTTTGTATGGTCTGTTAAAAGGAAATATATATGTTAAGTGCACATAAAGTAATGATTATTAATTTGCTTAAGAAGTGTCTACCATTAGTATCACTATCTTCAGACATTTCTTCACGTGGGAAATTTTCCTCAAGCCATTCTAAAGTACTGGACATTTCTGTGTAAAAATATTAAATATTTATATTACTTTTAGTGTACCTAATACAGAAAGTTTAGAAATATATAAGAAAAATTAAGTTTACGTACTAGCTTCTGGTAAGTTGTGTTCTTACTGTTCTGTAGGTCTGCTGTTGCTCCTAGTTGTGCAGTTTTTGTGAGGTAATTATGTTGGAAGCATATCTTTTTTGTTTTGGTATATTCTATTTTAGTACATATGGTATTTTAATGGATGGTTGATGTGTTAGATATATAGGTTCCATTTCTCAAATATTATTATACATAATGTGTTTGTGTGCTGCTTTTTGAACTTCTGCAGTGTTCATATGGCATGATAGAACAATTTAAGAAACCCCCTGAGTTTTTGGGTAGTGTTGATGTTTCCATGTCCGTCCGCGGACATACGCACAGTCCGCGGACATCAAAGTCACTAGCTGGGGGTTCATTATGTTCTATGTTACATGTATATAAAGTAAGCGAATTCTAATAAACATCATTGAAATGTACACTTTGAATATCTGTATTCAGTAAAAAAACATTGTTAAAGGGGCGTTATGGTTATTATGACATCACATGTCTGACTCTCTCTTTTTTCCTTTAGTGCTATATCTTGCCCAGTAATACTTAGGAACAAAACATTTTAAAAGTACTATATTTGTAGACTTATACTTCAAATATGCACATAAGGAAAATACACACTTGAAAGACAGCAATGCTTTCTGTGTATGAAGAGAATCAGTAAGGTTATCAACACTTTCTTATTGTTCTGCTGTTTTTTTTATTACTGTACTTTCTCTGGATATGCTCATATTTGTATTTGCATTACTTTCTTTAGGGTGCAGTCACATCATGTGATTGTTATACATAGGGAAGTAGTAGGTTTCAAGCAGAGCAATCATTTCTGTGCATAAATATAATCAGTTAGGTTATGAACACTTTCTGGTTCTACTGCTGCTTTTTTTGCGTACTTCATTTTCCCTTTATAAACTCATATTTGTATGTGTTGTTCTGTCTTTGTGTTTTGTATGTAATAATGAAATTAAGTGGGTTTTATTAGATACTTATTATATGTTGCACAATATGCAAAACTCTAATAGGAAAGCATTTATCATTTCACTATTCAACATGGGAAGATTATGAATATTGCACCTCCATGATGTATGCTGCACACAATGCTTATGTTTATACATGAGTAGTTTAGTATACCGTAAAGAACTTCACAATCGAATTCTAATTATATCAATGCATTCCTTAATGCACTACATAGCCCATGAAATCTATTCCAATGATCCTTGACACTTTTTTGTCAACATTATAAGAATCCCTTGTACAGAATTTTCATGAAAAGTAAATGCACATGTGATGTCATCAGTGATGTCATCAATGACACGTGTGATGTCATCTTTGATGTCCTGGGTGTTAGTCTTAGCAATGCACGGTGGTGGTGCAAATTAAAATTGCTTAGGTTACCATAACTAGCAAATTTCAGGGGGTTTTCGGTTTTACTTTGAACCATAACGTCCCTTTCATAGGTTTTTAGTAGCGCAACTTGCCTCAGAATGCAAACAAAAGAAGAGGACTGGACTTGAAGATTTGAAACTGTGACATGTATATCGAATGAAACATATACAATTGTGTGTTTCAAAATGTTCGTTTTTCAAAACATTTTGATAGAAGTAAAAAAAATGCATATGTCTATTTGAAGCAGCACTGTGTCACTTTGTCATAAAAGAAAGGAAAAGCAAATAGAATAGTTTGCACTCCATTTTTAAGAGGCAGTTAGTGTGTGCCTTTTTGATATGTTGGAAGTACATGCATACATTACACCATCACCCATTCCACTCTGTAGGTACGTATCCAGTCCTGATTATTTCACTAGAATCTGGTACTTGTACTCCAACTTTTATAATATGGAAAGTGGAACTACAAATCCTAGAACACAAAAAAGAAACCTAGGACTACATAAAACACCTAGAGGTTAGAATGCATCATGTTGGCAAGTATGCATATACTCCTAACATATTAAACTTCCACACACCAAGTACCATTTAAAAGTGTACTACAAATCTTTTACATCATATATTCTCATCTTTTAAAAATAATTACACACAGAGATTCTATAAATGCACATTTGCATTTCTTAACTTTCATGAAAATACTCCTAAAAATAAAACATTTTAAATGTCCAGCAATTTCATTAACTCTTTCTCACAACAACTCATCCTACCTTCATAAATAACAACCTTGCTTACTATATGTACTTCACCATTTCCATATGTCCCCACTAACTTTCTTTTTATCAATTACAGGAAAGAAGCACATTGCCGAACACAAGTACCAAAAAAAGAATACCCTTCACGTCCTACCAAGTAAGTACATTAATGTACCACCATGTGTATGTATATAATTGCAACAGTACAGTTCTACTATAACCCAAGACTACTCTTTTAAACCACCATTTATTTCACTCTAACCCATTACATTGCCCATTCACACTCTTTCTATTGCCATCTAAATACCACAATTGCAACACCCACTGCTTTCCTGAAAACATCAGAATGTCCCTACTGATTCAATTACACCACCACTTCCTTACTCAATAACCCAACTCCATCACACCTTTACGTACTCTACACTCACAACCTTCCTAAACACACCTAGCATGGCAACTCACAATCAAACAGCACTGTATTAACCACTCAAACCACACCCACAGATCCATTCAGAAAACAGATTTGGCAACTACTAGTTGTATAAACAAAGTTAGATAAGCCCTACAATATCTAAAAGAAAACAACAAACACTATACAGATAAAGACATAGGGCCTCATTCTGAGTTTGGAGGCAGCCATGGTGCTATTAGCACCATAGCTGCCTCCAAACTCGGGTCCGGGTCCATGGTGTCGGAATGGGGATTTACGGAGACATTCAAACCTATGCAGAACTGGTAAGTCCCATTTCAAAAACCATTCCCCATTCCCATTTGAACCCCCATGGGGCTCAATGGGAATGGGGAAGGAGCTAATAACGGGCCCGCAAACTGCGGGCCCATTATTAGCTCCATGTTCCCTTAACGGGTCCCCCTAAAACAGGCTGGTAAAACCAGCCGGTCCTGGTGGGACCCGCTAAGGGACCTGGTAATAGGGCGGTAGCGGGGTGAACGGCACCGGCATCCTTACTGGTGCCGTTAACCCCTACCGCCAGGGTCATAATGACCCCCATAGAGTAAAATTTAAAAGAAACCACCCAAATAATTCAAGATTCACCAACAACAGGCCAAATTGAACATATAGATCTGGTTACTGCAGCCAATAGTTTTGACCAGTATACCATTCTTCCACTACTTTCCAAAGACACAATTGAAGAAACATTAGAAACAAATCAAATGTGTCAAGCCAAAGGATCCCCAATGAGCACATGGGAAAATAGTGCAAAAGCATGTTCTTTTCCTCTACTCTTTCCTACGGGAAAAGAAGGAAGTTATGATGAAAGGTCCACACAAATGAGTGCATCAGAATATCACTTTTTATGAATGTATTCTGAAGACCCAAGAGTCAGACAAAATATTGAATACGTATTCCACCTCCTGTTCGAAAATGAACTGGCAACTCAATGTTACGCAGTTGCACACGCATTAAAAATAGAATTTCATTTCTTTTTTATTGTCTGCTACCCAACTGCTTCAAAAGATAAAAGATAAAGATGATGTTTTGCAGTCAAGTATCACAAATCTCTTGGCAAAAAAGCATGGCACAAAATAATACTGGTTCCAAAGTCACACTGATGTACGCTGTATGCTAAAGAACCTAGGCCCACCCACATGGTTTGTTACTTTATGTTGTGCAGAGTAAGCATGGGATGACTTGCACAACTTCTTACACACTGCAAACCAAAATAAAGAGTTAATAGATATAAAGACACCAGGACAACTTTGCTCTTTTGATCCTGTCAATGTATCAAGGTACTTTTACCATGCTTCATTAACATGCTGCCCTTTCTCTGAAATAAAAAATACCCCTCCGCTCGGGGAAGTGCAAAACTTATTTTGGAGAAAAGATTTTAAATCCAGAGGAGCACCACACATCCACATGCTATTGTGGATAAAAGATGCTCTCAAATGTGCCCATGATGGTTACGCCAGTGTTTTACTGTGTATTGAAAAATACATTACCTGCGATGTCCCTTCAGAAACCACAGATATTGACCTACGTACACACATCTTACGCTTCCCCAAACATAAGTATGGCAAATACTATCGATGTTGATATAAAAAAGGAAGGTAAATACAATATCTAATGTCGCTTTGGCTTCCTTAGACAAGTTTGCAAAAAATGGCAAGTAAATAGCTTTATGTCTTCTGTTAGTCACAGCGTAAAAGGCAAATCCCCTAAAAACATATACAACATTAAAAGGTGCGAAGTATCCAAGTACATCAATGATTGCAATCAGATTTGGCATATGTTATACTGCTTTCAGGGCAGCCAACCTTCTCTTACAGGAAGCCAAGACCCACTTGGAGAACCAGTAATTTTAAATGAAGCGAAAATAGCCATGCATGACTGAGATAGAAAACATCATGTATAAATCTAAACAATCCGAAGAAGATTTGACAGTGCTCAAATCACAGCTAAATGATAAACAACTCACCATATATCTAGAAGTCACTGAAGAAATTGAATATGGTTTTAAACTTGAAACTAAAACTTGTAGTTGTAGTAGGGCCATATAATAAAGTTCTCTATGTTGAGGAGATTTACATGCTAACTTTATATGATTTATTAGGCTGGGTTTCATACATTTTGCGAGACTTCCTTCACAAGTTGAGAGTGAATATTTGCCAGTTTTCTCATCTGGTGTGACGTTGTTGTAGGAGTAGTTTTGGGCTCTGTCGTACAGAAACATGATTTCCAAACTAGTACTTCTGTTTGGGTAGCATGTTTCAATTAAATAGTTTTTTTTAAATGACCTGGCAGTTAGGATCATTTGTGGCTATTGATTCTATCTCTTGGTAGGATTTTAGTACTCTTTTTCGGAATGAAGGTTGAACAAGGTTTAGCCAGACAATGGGCCTCATTACAACTTGTGCGGAATGGGTTTAACAGCGCCGGTAATGGTGCCGGTGCCGTTAAACCCACTCTGCACTATTACGAGGTCCCCTCGCGGGACCCGCTCTGGATGTGTGGTTTTTCCAGACGTCCATAGCGGGTCCCGCGAGGAAACCAGGGAGCTAACAACGGGGCCGTTCGTAATGGGCCCGTTGTTAGCTCCCTCCCCTTTGAGCCCTATCAGAGCTCGAAAGGGAATGGGGAAGGACCAGGCCTAGGTTCCCTGAAGGAGGAAATACCAGGCCCTCCATACTCGGAATGGGCCAGTGTTTCCCCATTCAGGGAACCCGGACACCATTTTGGAGGCAGCCATGCCCTTTTTAAGGGCATGGGTGCCTCCGAACTCATAATGAGGCCCAATGTGTTAAGATTTGCCATATGAGGCTGTACCTGTTAAATAGTCTGCAGCTTTGTAGCACCCACATTCTATGTGGGAGAGCATTTTTATACCAAAGCTGTACAATTTTGATGACAAATGTTGTGTCAGGTGATATGTCAGCCCAGACACCTTTTAGCTATGTTTGCTCAGCTTTGGTGAGATAGGCAGTGACATGTCTTGCAAATTCAGTGGAACTTAGATGCTTCCTACCTTTTTAATGTTGTATGTGTGATTTCTCTTTTACACTGTGTCTAACAGAAGACAGCATTTTACACATTTATGTTTTTGAAAAAGTAAGATTTGAATGGGTAGGTTACTTTGTGTGGTTTCTGAGGGGATGTTGCAGGTAATGTATTTTTGAATACATTGTAAACCAGTAGCATCACTGTCATTTCCAGATATGTGTGGTGCTCCTCTTGATTCATATTCTTTTCTCCAAAAAGAAGTGTTCCACTTTTCTGAGTGGAAGGGCATTTTTAGTGCAGATGAAGTGCAGCCTGGCAGTGAAGTGATGTTGAAAGTACCTTGATACATTAACAGGTTCAAGAGAACAAAGTTCTCCTGGTGGTTTTATATGTATTCTCTTTATTCTGTTTTGCATTGCGTAAGAAGTCATGCAAGTCATCCCATGTATATGCTGCTTAATTTAAAGTAACAAACCATGTGGGTGAGCCTAGATTCCTTGGCATACAGTGTACATCAGTGTGACATTGGAACCAGTATTCTTTTGCACCACACATATTTGCAAGAGATTTGTCATACTTGACTGCAAAACTTCATCTTTGTCTTTGATCTTTTGGAGCAGTTGGGTAGCAGATATGTTTGAACAATTAGAGACAGTTTTTAATGTGTGTGCAACTCCATAACATAGAGTTGCTAGTTCACTTTAAAACAGGAGATGGAAAATGTATTCAACATTTTGCCTAAATCTGAGGTTTTCAGAATATATTTGTAAAGAGCGATATTCTGATGCACTCATTTGTGTGGCTCTTTCATCATATCTTCCTCCTTTTCCGGTAGGAAAGCGTAGAGCAATAGAATGTGTTTCTACACTTTTCTCCAATTTGATCATTGGGGAGCATTTGGCTTGACGCATTTGATATATTTCTAATGTGTCTTCTATGGTGTCATTGGAGTGTAGTGGGTGAGCGAATTGTATTCTGGTCTAAAATGTTGGCTGCGGGAAATGGATCTACAAGTTCAAATTGGCCAGTTAGTGGTGAATCCTGAATATTTTGGTTGGTTTCTTTTAGGTTTTCCTCTATGTTTATGTCTTTGTAGTATTTATTGTTATCTTTAAGGTTTTGTAGGGCTTGTCTAACTTTGTTTCTGTCCAGTAGTTGATGGCAAATTGTTTTTTTTTTTGGTACATCATTAGCTAGTACAATCAATAATGATCTATTTGCCGTTGTACTCCTAGAGTTTCTACCTTTTCTTTAAGAACTAATGGCAAATATAGTACTTTGACCAAAAATGCCTTTTAGTAACTCAGATGGAGGCAATTTGGCAATTTTTGGTTGAAGGCATATTATAGCTTGAAAGGGGTTTACTGTTTGGATTATAATGCTCTCATACAAGCTAAGTTGTTGGTGAGTTTTTGGAAGTGGAAAGATTCCTAGGTTATTAGTAACCACATGTTGGTATTTGGTTATTTTGAAGCTTTGTATTGCAGTATGTGCAAACTATTGAGGGGTTAGTTATTTTGCATTTATTTCCTGCTATTAGATATACAACTAATTGGAACCATTGGGATTCCTCATTGTCTTCTATTTTGTAGGCCATATCTACTATTTTGGTGCTCTTTTTATGAAATGTTTTTGCAACAACAGACACACACTTTGTCTGGTATTTCAGCAGATGTGTTTTTAAACGTAACTATTTCTTTTTGTATCTGTTTGTAAGGTGGGTGGTGTTTGTGAGGTTTTTGTTAATGCCTTCAGGAGTTACTGAATTTTGGGGGTCATCTTCAGTTCCACAATATTTACTTTGGATCTGTTCTATTTCTCAAAGGAGTTCTTTGGCAGTGCCATGTAGGAGACTGCTTTTTAAATTTTGCAGTTGTAGAGCAGGACTTTTTGCATAGTATAGTCTATGCACAAGGTTTCATATAGTGGAATGGAGTGTTGCTAACATTTCAATGTGATAGAACATGCTTTTGCAAGAAGTTCCTGAAATCCAGGCTAATGAATGTCTTTGCAGTCCTGGGTGAATGCACAATGGGCAGGAATTCATGGTGTGTAAAGTTTTTATTCCACTTTTGTCTTTTAGTTTCACATAGTGATTCAGGAATTGTAAAGATTGGAAGGATTGTTGTTGTACATTACATATTGAGCTGCACGTCTATTTGTACACTGGATGGTTTGTTTGGGCAAAAGGAATATTAGGTCCAAGGATTGTTGGGAAAGTTTTGTCTAGGTGGGTTTATTGTTCTATAATGGTGTCTCCTACCATTTCATAGTCTCGGACATTATTGTCTACGGCAATTATTTTATAAGCCTCTTCATTGAAATATGGTTCTGTGCTGCTTGTGTGAATCCATTCACCATCACAGAAATTTGAAAAGGTATCAATGTTGACATTGCACATGTTTAGAAGTACTTTTTGTAATTTATTGATTCATTTAGTTAGTGGTATAATTCTGGTAATATTTATATGAACAACTTTCTCTTTAGTAGAAATGCGCTATCAATTAGAGGTTTGAGGATTTGTTTTCTGCAGTAGTTTATAAGGGTAGATCGTGACTTTTTAGCTGTCTTTATAAGATTTTCACAAATTCTACGGTGGAAAATGTTTTGTAGAAATAATTGTTGGTATTTCTTTACTGTGGCTAGGTTAACATTGGCAGATATAGTGTTAGGTTCATTATTCAGTCTGCTTTTGTTTGTACATGTTTTTTTACTTTTAGATTTTGCAAGAGGGGCTGTAGTTGTTTTAGTGGTGGCTGGTTTACTTTTGTTGAGTGAGGTTACTAGCAGTTCTGTTTTAATGTTTTCTATAAATTGTTTTAGAGGAGGATGACCATATGGCTTGTTTTTATTTTTATCTGCTATATTTTCTCTTTGTTTTCTATGCAGTTGCTTTTTAGTGGGCATTGTATTTTTCCAGTTGGGAAAAAAAGAAACTTTGTGTTTGAAAGTAGCTTAATGTTTATGCATGTATTATGAAATTGTGTGTGTCTGTGTGTGCGTGTGAAGTGGGATGATAGGTGTGGTTGGGAAGGTTGTAAGAGTAAGAGGCTGTACAGGTGTGATAGGGTTGGGTGCGTGATCCGACATTTGAAATATCGAGGAAAATCCTCAGAATTCCAAATACCAGCAATGATTGCTTTAATTTGAACTTGCATGTCTCAATATTTGCATTGAGTTCTGGCTGCGTAGCAACCCACCTAACACAGGGCTGCTACTGAGCAAGGAAGCACCCGATAAGATGGCCGCTGCACGGCACACCCACTGCATTTCTCCTTTTCCCCATTGAGGTTCAGTGATGTGGTTCTCTACTCCTACTAGGAGCCAATCACTCCACCGGCTGGCGAAGCCAACCCAGACTCCTAATACCCAGCATGTCAGGCTCCTGTCTAAGCCTTTGCCCCTCATATCGCCAACCTTGCTGGTGTAGAACACCAGAGATCAAGCAGGAGCCTCTCCCAAGTAGAGCCTCTCCCCTGCACTTGCGGGCTGCAGGGGCAGCTGACCGCAATACCGGCATATCTAAGGTAAGCCCATGGGCTTAATCAGCATTGTGATCCAACATTCGAAATATGGAAGAAAATCCTCAGAATTCCAAAGACCAGCAATGCATGCTTTAATTTGAACTTCCATGCCTCGCCAATATTTTCTAATTATTTGAATCGAGTTCTGTCTGCCTAGTAACCCACCTAACACAGGGCTGCTACTGAGCAAAGAAGCACATGATAAGATGGCCGACGTATGGCACACTCACTGAATTTCACCTATTCCCCATTGAGCTTCAGCGATTGGCTCTCCACTCCTACTTGGAGCCAATCACACCACCGACAAGTGAAGCCGACCTAGACTCCTAGGGCCCAGCGTCTAAGACCCCTGTCCGAGCCTGTCAGAGCATGGCAGAGCTGCCCCACCACCTCACCCGCACTCAACTGCCTGCATAGACTACTTCAGGCACATCTGCAATCGAGCAAGTAAGTAATTGCATTACCACCAATACCACTGCCTTTGCACCCATAGCCAGTCATCCAATGGCCACTGCCTCATATCTGGCTGTAACTGCATATCTAATAGCTTGGTCAGTGCTGAGCATCATTCGCTGTGTCCTTGGCGAGCAGCACCTAACCTACCTTCACCACCCAGGAAAGACAACCCACACACAGACATTGTCGCATTCTGACACCCTGCCCGTGACACCCTCCCTCACAGCTAGCCATGTTACACCCTGAAAATACATTGTTCGTGGCATACCGTGAATTGTATTCTTGTTAAAGCTTCATGTTGAGCCCCCCAAGTTGCCTTACTACTCTGTTGTGATTACTCGCGTTCTGCGAACTCCCTTATTATTACTTTAGGTGTGCCGTTTCATACTGTGTGCTCATGGTGCACTGCCATTCGCAAACAATGTTTTAATTTCATGTTGACTGCCTAGTACATTACTGTGTGTCATTTAATGCCATATTATTTCTTTATGTGCTGTGTGCCCCCTCATGTTGCCTGCACAATGTGTACTGCCTCCTTGTAATAATGAATATAATCACATGCTGAACCTACCACCTATCACAGTTCACTATTGCATGCCTCCTCACACTGCGCTCCACGCACTTCCTTACTAAACCTGGACTTGGGCCTTCTCATATATGTGCAATGCACACTGCCCCTCGCAATCATGATCGCAACCGCCTTCAGAGAACTGCCCACTTTTAAGCCCAGAACCTGCTCAATCAAGGCTCACCCGCAAGGCAACAGCGCCTGGGTGTCCCAGTAACTGCCCACCCTAGTTAGACTCACTTAGAGCCTCATTATGGCATCCATCCTGCCCAATGCATGGGACATCGCCCCAACTACATTCCTTTCTAGTGTCCTGACCACCCAACACAAGACATTCCCCCCAAACACCACACAACAGCCTGTATTCCCCTCCAAAATCCCATACTCACTTAGTCACAGGAACAAACATCTAGCTACCCGCACACCCTTCCACCATCCGAAGGCACGGCCTCAGCACATTACCACTGACTGGCCAATGACACGACGAATTACTCGCCTAAGAAAACCTTGCTCATCTGAAAAAAGAAACACATGCATAGCCTCCCACCTCACACTGGCCTTACGCCAAATACCTACATCCATTCTGTCTATCACGACAAATAATTAATGCCTCAACTTCAAAACCACAACCCCCAAAATACCTTCAGGGAAATCCACCAGGCACAATACACTACCTCCTCCCTATAGACCTTACCACTCGAAGACCCCATCTATTCTAATTATTAACACCATGAATCCCAACAACACGACAGGCAACCTACCTGCCAAAAATCCGTCATCGAGCACAAAAACACCTCCCAGGGTCAATATCAGCAAGCTCGATTCCCAGTCACCTCATCAACTAAGACTACTCAGCTGAAAGATGCCCTTATCAACGCCAGATCACAACTAGCCCATGCTATTGACATTGTGGACACCATCTCCACTAACAACCTTCACCCAGCAGCTAGCCCACCCTCTCCCTTGCTATCCCAGAAGTATATACCATTCTCAGGAAATACAGAGAGTCCTCAAAAGGAGGTGGAATAGCCTTCATTGCCAAAAACAACCTCCCCAACAGAACTATACCTAACATTTAGAATGGCTTGAGTGAACTAATGTCACTTAAAATCTCACTCTCTTCCAATTCCACCCTTACCATACACCTCATCTACTGCCCACCAAAACCTCTGCATTTGCTTCAGGAGGACATCGTACAACTCCTCTTGACGGATACCAATCCCTCGTCAAAAATCATCAGGATGGGAGATTTCAATCTTAGCTTTAACGACCCTGCAAATGCACGGGCACTTGCAATTGCAAGCATACTAGAATCACATTGGCTTTTGACAGCGAATAGCCAACCCAACACTCGACAAAGGTCACACACTCAACTGGTTGGCAGACTGCAACTGCATTATCACCGTCATAGCCAACACACCTTGCCTGTGGTTAGACTACAATCTCATACCTTCACAATCAACAACATCTCCCAAGTTATCAGCCCTCCTCAACACACCCAGACCACTCTCTCCAGGAATTCACGCAACATCACCCCAGACAACATACTCCCACTCATCCCATCACTAACTGTAGACCCACCCACCCAACACAACCCCAAGGATATGGTCACGCTTTACAACAATACCATCCTTGGTGTCATCAACAAAACTGCACTATTGGGCATCCGCAAACCTAAACCCACTGCACACCTAAACTCCTGGTACACCCCCAGTCTCAAAGCCCTATGTCTAGGAAAAAGAACTGCCGAAAACACCGGGAAAAGAACCCACTCTCGGGCTAACAAGCAACAATTTGACACCCTGGCAACAGAATATAAACTAGCCATCCTCTGCTTCCCCAGCAGGCCGTCATTCAGTGACGGCAGCCTGTCAGGCAAGTCTATGCAATGAAAGTGGGCAATTCCAATATCTATCATTGACTGTTTTGACTCTGTCCATTGGTGGAATTCCCCTCCACTCATCTCCCTCTTTCTTCTACCTCGCCACCTCAGAAAACTCCCTTGCACTCATTGATGCGAGGAAATGCCTTTACACACATTTGGGGGAGGAGGCGTTTCTGCCTACAGGAATTGCCACAGTGCTAACTCAACTAGGGAATTACTCAACTTGAATCCCTGCTTGCCGAAATCCACCTTCCATTTTATAAGTCAATTTGAGACCATTTGTTTTTGTTCTGAATGTATGAAATCCACATACATGTGCCCTTGAATTATCCATGGCCCAAAATAATTAGATAATCAGACATGTTCCTAAATGTGATGGAGAAAAGTTCTGTAAAAGAAAAACTCACGTATGATCTCGGAAGCACAATAATGCTGTACAGGTAATTGTGGGAAATCAGGTCAATGGCAAGTCAAAACATTTCCCAGAGCAATTTTGTGGACATCTGTTCCTCTGAGTTGAATGAGCCTGAGACATTGGTGGAAATGTAGTGGCAGTGTTGCTCACAAGTAGAAAAGATGACTGTATTTGTCATGAAGCAAAATGTCTAATCGCTTGCTTGTTTTTTAACACGCCTTGAGAAGAATTTGAGTTTGACATACATTAACTTCAGCGTGTGCAAAGAAGCGACTATTTGATAAAATACTGACAGGAGAATTAGGTGCATATAGCTCCAGGATACGGTTTGTTCATCTGCACTGTTAAAATTGCATACTTGCTACCAGTCACAACTCATTACTTCATTCGCAGCACATCATGGGGCAGTTTGTCACACTGACAAGTGATGGGATATTATATTACATGATGGAACAACTGCTCCAGCGCCCCATGAATCACAGTACATCTGCATTAAAATGGGTCTTCAGGGCTGGCAATGGCAATCATTATTATGTCATTGCGCATACTGAAACTGAGCAATATTGAAAAACGTCCCTTGATATGTACAGTCCTTTATATCCTTCCAATAACAAAGATCCTGAAGGGCAAAGATCAAGCAGCATTCCAGCGATAATTCATGTTTATGTGAGACTAATTTAAGCATTCCATGTTTAGACAGAAGTGAGTTTCCGAGTAGAGAGCCAGGCAAAGCAAGCTCCATAAATATGCAAATTGATTTTATTATTGAGAAAAATTGTACATAACACGCTGGCCATTGCGCCACTTAAAGAACAGACGACAAATCCGATTTCTATGCACACATTTTCACCAGAAAAAAACAACAACCAAGGAATAGAGGGAATGTAAAAACGATTGGAAGGTAGAAAGAAAAGACAGGATCGTATGCAAGCCAACAAGGGAAGGGAAAAGAAAGAGCAGAACAGACAGAAAAGAAGGTTTTAACAATATGAGTGTCAAACGATTTCCTTTTTATTTGTACACTAATGTAGAACAAGTATGAAGAATGGTGCTTCGGTAAACTATAACAATTACCTTAATGCAAAAGTAACACAAAGATAAAGTTGTAGGTATCTTTATGTATTTTATCGTACAGATAAGTTTGTTAACCATATACCCCACCCTCTTGGGAGTGGACCACAACTTACAAATACAAGTAATAAAGCAATGCAAATAGAAATTCAAAACAATCCTTACAAGTTACTCTGAACCACCCATATTAAACCAACCAGAGCAGAAAGGCGGTAACATTAGTTATATGAACTGTTTATATATATCAAAGTAACATATGAAAAGCAAAACAAACAGATAATACAATAAAATACGAAGGTCAAGAAATTCTGTGTCTCATTTGTAGAAACTAAATTACCATTAGAGTGTTTGTTTGCTTATAATTTTTAGGGCCTAATTCACAGAGCGTTTTCCAATGGGGTTTTATCTTATAAAACGCGTCTGTGAATTAGACCCCTTATATCACCTCTCCATTGTATGATGGAACACCTCTTGCAGTAAAAGGCAACTATCCGCCAGCACCCATGGTGGCAGATCAGCCACTGCCCTCTCTACTCATTGCCCTCCTCTACTTTGACCTGAGCAATCCCCTTGGCACTTTCTGCATCCATTGTTAGGTGGTGGCATTTTCCATAGGGAGGCAATAGCGTGGTTACCACAACTTGCCTAGAGAAGGTCACCTGATTGTGACTGAAATGCCAAGCTGGCCTGGAAGTAAGCCCTGTTGTGAAGTGGGCACACTAGTCAGATCCTCCATCCTTGATGGTTCTTCATGGGTTGATCTCTAAATGAAGCAGATACTTTGTATCCTGGAATTTTTGGCAGAAGGCAGAGCAGGACCTGGTGAAAACGCTGTATTGAATTGAAGACAGTGCTTCCAGAAGGCATCAGGCAGGTAGTCACGAGGTACAAACTATGTCACTTTATTGAATCAGTAGTTGCAGGTTCCAGTTACTTGCACTGATGATGTAGACTAAGGAGCACAGCCAACGGTCCATCCACAGACACACCAGCTCAGGTCCAATTGACATTCATGGAATCATATACACATCAACTTTCTCTAAGCTGTTATTCGCTCACAGGCACCAACATTTCAAAACCATGCATCTAGCTTTAGCAGAGGAAACATTCAAAATGACTCATCAATGAAACCCATTCAACACAAGACCCAACATACTGCTTCTGCCAGGCATTCTACGGCCAGTTCTATATGTGAAGGCTGCATGTCAACACTAGTTGCTGTTCCTCCACATTATCAATAAATCGAAAATCAAACTGTTCAAATAGTGCATGCACATGATACCTAGATCTTTTCACAATGTGCAAAAACCTTAACCCAGTAAACTGACAAGAACATAGATTCACTGGAAAAGAATAACACGTGTTGGTAGGAGAATATGCTGCAGTGTTTGACCCTCATTTGGGCATAGGAGGTTGTCCCACACCCCAAATCGGTCTAGAAAGAAAATGTCTCCATTAATAAAAGCAAACAGGATATATCATTTGCCAAAGGATGCACTGCGCTAATGTGTGATTGGCATAGGGAGAACCTTTTGATGGGCATATTGCCCAAAATGTCTGCTCGATCTTAGCAGTAGGGGTCTGTTAAATAAAAGGGTGCAATATGAAGATGGAAAGTACATGTAAATAAATGCAAGCAATATATTTAGAGAGCAGGAAAATTGCACCCATATGTGTATCAAATTGTCCTGATGCTACAACTGCTCCTACATCATGATGGTTAATTGTAATAATATGGCTATGATTTTATTGTTAACACGTTCGAATCCATGAGCCTTTCATGAACAAAGCATCATTAAAAACAGATGTACTATAACAAGGGCAAACACTCATTAGAAATGAGTAAACATATATAATCTTTTTCATGTTCTTGATCTTCCACATATTTTCCAAAATCCTGCTAGAAAGGCATCAGTCAAACGGGGTAATTCATGGAATTTCGCACACAAAAGTGGCGCACGCGGCTGGCGCAGAGTGTTCCCGTGCGATAGACTGCGCCAGCCGCGTGCGATAAAATCCATTTCATCGCACAGCGTATTCATAGATTTTAGCCTCCAAAACCAGCCGTGGCGCAAAGTGGCGCAGCGACCCTGCAGCAGTGCCAGTTACGCCCCCAAGAACGCCCTCGCGCAAGGAAAATCCATCAAAAGTCCCAATTCAGCGCAAAGGGCTGTGCTAACCCTGGACCAGTTTACAGGGCTGCCAAACAGCAAACGCCAAGCGGGGAACATGTATTTCAGGGGTGCGTGGGAAGTTCCACAGGCGATTGGGCTGGGTCTGTGTATTCCAGGGGTGCGCGGGAAGTGCAACACGCGATGTCAGCAGGGTACGTGCATTTCGGGGTGCGCAGGAAGTTCCACACGCGATTGGGCTGGGTAGGTGTATTTCAGGGGTGCGCGGGAAGTTTCACACGCGATTCCAGCAGGGTAAGTGTATTTCGGGGTGCGCGGGAAGTTTCACACGCGATTGGGCTGGGTACGTGTATTTCAGGGGTGCGCGGGAAATTTCACACGCGATTCCAGCAGGGTAAGTGTATTTCGGGGTGCGCGGGAAGTTTCACATGCGATTGGGCTGGGTACGTGTATTTCAGGGGTGCGCGGGAAGTTTCACACACGATTCCAGCAGGGTACGTGTATTTCGGGGTGCGCGGGAAGTTTCACATGCGATTGTGCCAGGTACGTGTATTTCAGGGGTGTGCGGGAAGTTTCACACATGATTCCAGCAGGGTATGTGTATTACGGGGTGCGTGGGAAGTTTCACACGTGATTGTGCTGGGTACGTGTATTTCAGGGGTGCGCGGGAAGTTTCACATGCGATTGTGCTGGGTACGTGTATTTCAGGGGTGCACGGGAAGTTTCACACACGATTCCAGCAGGGTACGTGTATTTCGGGGTGCGCGGGAAGTTTCACACGCGATTGTACAGGGTACGTGTATTTCAGGGGTGCGCGGGAAGTTTAACACGTGATTCCAGCAGGGTACATGTATTACGGGGTGCACAAGAAGTTTCATACGCGATTGTGCTCGGTACGTGTATTTCAGGGGTGCACTGGAAGTTTCACACACGATTGTGCTGGGTGTGTGTATTTCAGGGGTGCGCGGGAAGTTTCACACGCGATTGGGCTGGGTACGTGTATTTCAGGGGTGCTCGGGAAGTTTCACACGCGATACGCCATGTGCGAGTGGGGTAAGTGTATTTCAGGGGTGCGCGTGAACATTCACACGCGACTGGGCCTGGGAGAGCAGGGTACGTGTATTCCTGGGGTGGGCGGGAAGATTTACACGGTCGCCTACAATGCGCCAAAACGACGGTCCAATCCGGAAACACCTATGCCAGCATGAAGCCGGCGTACGTCGACTCTCAGGAAGCAGGCGTACGTCGACACTCGCAGCATAAAAGTGCGCGCAAACAACAAACAAGCTCATACGCCAGGATGAATATACCGTTCCTAGCAGCAGTGGCCGTGGGATACCGCAGGAGGATGAGGAGGATAGTCAGGGCCAGAATCTTCACACCCAGAACCAGCCTTTTTGGGATGCCTGATGACCAGGTGTATGGGAGGTACAGGTTTCCACCTCACATAATACTCGACCTGGTCAGTGAGTG
The DNA here is from genome assembly GCF_040938575.1 of Ambystoma mexicanum. Taxonomy (NCBI): domain Eukaryota; kingdom Metazoa; phylum Chordata; class Amphibia; order Caudata; family Ambystomatidae; genus Ambystoma; species Ambystoma mexicanum. The sequence goes on along the minus strand of NC_090933.1, from coordinate 488,081,272 downwards.
GGAGGATGACCTCACATAACCCACCCTCTGCTCCCAAGCACTCATTCCCCTGGAGAAGGTCCTCAATGTACTGCACTTCTTGGCTACCGGATCATTTCAGCGGACAAGTGCCATAGTGTGGGGGTGTCAAAGGCCACACAGTCACAGTGCCTACACCAGGTGTTGGCCATCATCACTGCACGCCCATCAGTCTGCAGGCACATATACCTGCCCAGAACACCTGCAGAAAGGCAGGCTGCTGGCCAGGATTTCTATGGGGTGGCACAATTCCCCAAAGTGCTAGGTGCCATTGATTGCACCCATGTGGCCCTACGTCCCCCCAGGGCATCTGTGCACATCTATAGAAACTGCAAGCACTGGCATTCCATCAACGTCCAGGTAGTATGTGATGCCAAGGGAATCATCACCTCAGTATATCCCAACTATCCAGGGTCCACCCACGACAGCTTCATTTACAGAATGTCAACCCTAAACCGGTACATGGAAGCTGGGCGGTATGGCGATGCATGGCTGCTTGGTGAGTATAAATGAAACTGCACATGCATGCATGTCAGATACAGAGTAATGTCACTACCCCACTAATGATACCCATCACCACCTCCCCAGGGGACAGTGCCTACCCTCTGAGCACCCACATGATGACGCCAATTCGGAACCCCATCACGCCTCCCGAGGAGAGATACAACACAGCCCATATTGGAACCCGGGGCATAGTGGAGCGCACATTCGGAGTGCTCAAGTCACGCTTTCGCTCCTTTGACCGTTCTGGCGGGCAGCTGTTATACGCTCCCCCAGTAGTGTGCAGGATCATAGTGGCAGCATGTCTCCTGCACAATGTTGCAACACACCGGGGCCTGGTTGTGGACATGGTGGTGCCCCCACATCCCCAACCACATGCACGCCCGCTGCGCATGGGAGGGGAAAGGGCACGGGGTGAGGCAGCCCGTACGCAGCTGGTGGCTAATTACTTCACATAGAAATCACACCCCTGTGGAGTGCACACAGCCCTGGCACATACCATCTGACAATCAATGATGCCTCAATCAGACAATGATGATGAATGAAGGGACAGTCAACTGTCACAACCATAGCAGCCTGAGATTGTTCACCTGGAAGTGTTACAATGTGTGCATCCCCACCTAAACAAACACCAGCAATGCAGTGTCATCAAAAGACACACTTCTATGCAGCAAAAATGAATACCCACTTGCAAAATACAACATGAGAACAGTGCCATGTCACCCAACCCCTCCCCGGCACCGCCACACAACACATGTGAGAGCAAACAAAGTAATCCCCACAACATGACACAAGTGTCACAAAGTTCAGTGTCCCTAATGGAAACTGGCCACACATGAAATGCTCACAGTAATGCAGGACCAACAACACACATGAGCAAATATTCAGCAATAATACAAATCAGCTACACAACCTCAAACCTACCATAAACATGACAGTACGAATTTTAAAAAATTGGTAGTCTCACTACCTGATAATGCCAGCACTTCGACCACTTACAACTGTACAGTGTTGGCGCCATGCAAAAGTGTAGGTGCACTGCTTACAACATGGACTCCATCTCCAAAGTAGACGGCCTTGTGAAGAAATGAGGAATGGACCTGCAAATCAGGAGGATGAGATGGATGCAGAGGCACATATCAATACACCATGCAGTGTACAATACAACAACAATATGCACTAGGAATGTATCCACAGTATTGACTACAGACTGCCCCCATAGCACATGGGAGTCCAACGTCACTGTGTAAGTCAATGTCACTTGGGCACACCCTTTGCAAGCCCATGGAAACGGAAAGCAGGAGGGGTGTGTGTCTCACAAACCCAAGCATCTAACCCAAATTCAGGACAAGCCTGCATGTGCCCAGCCACAATACCGCGGATGTCCACGGGAGCCACACAAGGCAACACACTGAATCAAAAATCAAAAATGGCCATGTATGGGCCAGGGGGGAGGGGGAGGCCACCCAGGAGGTCCGAGGACAGGGTGCACACCAAAACCTACCTGTGTGGATTCTGCGAGGAAAAAAAAACACCTCCATGGGCACGGCTACCCTATTATGGGAGAATTGCTGCTGTCGCTCTCCCCACCCTCTGCAGCTGCATCAGGAGGTGGTGGCACTATGGGAGGCAGCCCACGCAAAGCCCTAGTCTGGTCCTCCATGGCAGCAAGCATGCGGGTGTGGAAGGTCTGGTTCTGGAGGATAATCGTGCGGAGGTCCCCATACAACAACTCACGGGATGCCCGGATCGCCTCCCGAGTTGCCTGCATCTCAGCTGAGAGCGTACATGTGAGACGCCCCAGCTGCTGTTCTGTCCTCGTGTCAGTTGAAGCCTCAAGCTCAACAAGAGTCACCCTGAGGTGACGGAGTTCCACCCTCAGGGCTTCCCTGTGGCCCTGGGACTCTATAGAAATGGTTTCCGGCAGAGTCTCCTATGCCGCCCGTCTGTCCCTGTTGGATGCCAACATATCCTCCCTGTGTGACTGGCAAATGGAGTCTGTTGCCTGCTGTATTTGCTCCATCAGCCTTTGTTGGTGGACAATGGAAGTGGCCACCCTATCCATGGCCTGAGCCATCATCTCAGCTGATGCTGCCTGTTGGTTTGCCATACCGTTTATGGATTGCTCCCATGCGGTATTGCCAGGTGGCGTACGGCTACCGCGTCAGCGGGCACCACACCTGTCTGGGGCAAGGCGAACTGCGCCTTGCTGTGCCGGCACTGCCTCAGGCTGCAGGACTGCATTCCCCCTCTGATCTGCTGGCCCAGGAACAGGATCAGATGTTGCGGAGTGTGACCCTGCATCCATAACCACCAAAGGCGGACCTACCAACACTGACATCCCCATTGAGGGTTCTACCTCTGGTGCAGGTGGGTCGGACAGAACAGAATCCCTCCCAGAAACATTTACCTGCGACCGCACATAGGTCTCATCATCTGAATCGACACCTGAATAGAGCTTGGGGGAGGTGCACCCAGAGTCACCCCTTGAGAGAATGGTCTGCAGCAAGTGTGGGTGCTCACCCACCACCACACCACGTCCCTCACTGGTGCCCGGTTGGCCCTCAGACCCCTCCTGGGTCTGCACCATCTCCACAACCCCAGCAGTATCAAGTGCGTCATCCCCTGCAAAGACATGAAAGAAAAGAAATGGGAACAGGCATTAGCACCACGGCACACAATTAGGGCTGAGAAGCAACAGAACCAGTACTTCATTGACACATGTCCCACATGACTATAACCCTCCCATGCATGCACCGTCACTGCGTATGAAGGGGAGGCAAATGGCACACATTGATGACACCAAGATGGAAGATCAACACATTTGCCTCATGCTGGCTAGCAGTGCCATCACACATTGGCCTGTGATTGGCATGTCCAATACACATGCCAACACACAGATGGCATGTACCATAGCCATGTCACACATGTGACAATAGGACTGAGAAATGCCTAGTGAAAGTGGTGGAAAGCAAACAATCAGCCTGAATGAACACAGAAAAATATGCAACAATGTTGTGTTAAGTTGACATTTCAAGGGCAACCGGCGTGATGTTGGTCTAAATGTCTACTGTTGCCAGAAGGGATACTGCAATACCCAAATCCTGGTGTGCAGAATGTATTGGATGAAGCACATGGGTGACCCAAACCACAGGCACACACACCCTCACCTGGCACTCAATCAGAAGCCCTCACACACACACTATGCACATGGAGGACACACACATGCATGTGCACTCACCGGACAATGCCTTGTAATCTGGCAGGTCTCCCACACCTTGGATCTGTTCCTCCATGATGTAGGTCCCAGCAACATACTCATGTGGAGTGAGTTCAATGTCCTCTGCTGGAGACTCACCTCCAGTCACTAGAGTAGCGGCATGACTTGAGGCCAGCTTTTTCTTTGCCCTTCGCTTTAGGTCATTCCAGCGCTTGTAGCAATCATTAGCTGTGTGCCTCACGATTCCAAGGGCACTTATTATGTCCGCGATCGTCTGCCAGTGTGCCTGACGTTGAGCAGGTGTCGTCTTGCACCCTGCAGTAATCAACATTTCCCGGTCATGTGCGGACACATACTCCACAAGTGCATCACGTTCGACCTCACTGAAGCTAGGCTTCCTCGAGGTGCCGGACTGTGTAGCCGTGTCTGGGGCATTAGCCTGTACTTGACGAGCACTCTTCCTCTTCCGCTTGGAAGGTGGTGGGGATCCTGAGTGTCCTACACCTCTCTGGACACTAGGGGCAGGAGCCCTGGTGGACTGTTGACTAGGAATGTGGGAATGAACACTCACAATGGGACTTGGTGCAGGCATTAGCTGAAGTGTGATGTAGTCAGGGGGAACGTCAGCAGGATGGACTGGGACCGACACTGTCCTGGCTGGGTGAGTGAGAGCTGGGGTGGATGGAGCCGCAGCTGCCCCTGCAGCCTCCACACCCTGCCTACTTGGGGCAGCAGATGACATAGCTGCCCCTGATCCACGTGGCCTGGTGACACCAACGTGCACCGCCACACGTGGCCTAGACCTGCTGACCTGGAAGTCAGCCTGGGAGTCACCCTATGCCAGGTCTGGTGCCACAATGGGCTAGTCCAACAAGGGCTGAGCAGGGATGGTGTCAGCCACGTTACCCTCAACCAGGGGGGCATGGGTGTCCCTGACTGGTCCTCCACACATGGGGGGCTAGGGGCACCCTGCAAGCCCTGGCCACATCCCCTACCGTATCCACCACGCCCACCTCTTGAGGCTCGGCCACCTTTGCCACCCTTACCGCTAGCTCGCCTCCCAACCATGGCACTGATGTTGTTGTGCATATGGGAGTTGCAGTAAACTATTGTCCTGGGCAATTGGGGTTCAAAGGGGTAGGGTACTAGATGGAATTCATACCCTAGTGCTCTAGCAAGGCTGTATGTGACCACTGGGGAAAGATGACGGGACACGCAACGCACAGGCACCCAAAAAAATGGAGATGACGTTCACCCAACCCCTCCTAGACCACGTGCATTGAAAAATAAACCTGCACTACGCTGTGGCACCCAGAAACACAAAAATGAACGTATGCATGTCACACGCAGCCTAGAATGACCTCTGAAGGGGTACGCGACAACCGGGGCAAGCACAGATGTTAAATACGTGCGAAACTCACCGTTTGCCTGGAAAAATAGCGTGAAAAAGACGCACATGTGCGCGCTGGCAACACTCCCGCCAAAAGAAGAATTGTACGCTGTCTGAGGAGACAGGACAACAGAAGAAGTGTACGCTGTTTGAGGAAACAGGCCCAGAAAAAAGACAACAATAGAAAAAGCTGTCAGAGGTAACAGGGAGTACGAACTTGAAACGCTGTGAAGTAAATTGCGTGTGAACCGACAAGAAGTACAGATTTCACCCACTCGCTCTCCACGAAAAGCACGTGCAAGTAAATGGCGTTCTACACTTGCCTTTTAAACATGCCCACACGTCCAGCGTCACTTCCGCGTGTACGCGCTAAGGCCCTATCCTCCAATTACACGAGCTGACACTCTGACGTACAGTCATTGGACGTGTTACATGCACCCGTGTACAGGGTAACTCCCGCGCACGCACGTCACAGACGTGCATACGCGCTGAGGCCCTTTCCACCAATTACACACTTTGACACTCGGACGTGCTTATTTTTTCCACACGCCATGGAAAACGCCCGTGCGCGTAAAGTCATAGATGCGCCTGCACGCTGGGGGCCTTTGGGCCAATGAATTCGCATACGTGTGCAGATGCGCTTACGTGCTAAGGGCCTTTCCTCGAATTACATGATGACGTGCAGAATTTTCACGTGCCAAATCACTCCGTATCAAGCTGGCCACGCGTAAGCACACGGAAGACCATGCTCCTGCCCAGAAGGCCAAATCACTCCCCCCAGAGCCCCGAGCACGATCCCACCTGCCATCTGCTGCTGCCTGACTGCCTGCTGCCCACGTGCCCTGCCATTTGCTGCCTGCACATCAGCCAGGGGTGCTGTTGCTGTGACCACCCCTGCTGGAACCGAAGACTCCCGACTGGGATTCCATCGCTCCACAGCCCAGCCCCAGGACCCAGTTGCCCACCCACTCCTGCCTCTGGGGTTGCCATGTCGGGCACTACACCATCTGGCACCACTGGCAATCCCCAGCCAGAGAGGCATAGGGGCACAAGCTTCACTGCCACAGAAGTTGGTGTCCTGGTGGAGCTAGTCCTGGGGCAGTATGATGCCCTCTTCGGAAGTTTGCGCGCCGACAAGGAAGGACGGACTCGGATCTGGACGGACATCGTGACTGCCATCAACGCGGAGGGGGTGGCAGTCTGACAATTCCATCATGTCAAGAAGCTCTGGGAGGACTTCAGGTCCAGGACGCTGAACAAGGCCCGGCGCCACTTGAAGGCAGCGGATGCTAAGGGGAGCTGGGGCCACTTGTCGGAAGATCAGATGAGGGTCCTGGAACGCATATCCCCAGTGCTCCACGTCCAGGTCCTTGAGAGGCAGACCCGTCTGGAGTCGAGCGGTAAGTGTACATGCATACTGATTGTAAGCTGTGCATGTGGTGGTGTGCCAGTAGTGTGCAGGTTGCACATGTGGTTTTATGGGGCCAAGTATGGGCGTGTGTGCACAGGGCCGTGAGGCTAACACATGCGAGGGCTCTCATGTGTGAGACATGGATGGTGCTTGTGTGTGTAGGCTTGCATGCCAAATGCAGATGTGTGTGCACACATGTTTGAATGAATGTGTATGTAAGTAGGCATGGTTGTGATGTCACACATGGATGTTGGTTACAGCTGCATGTATCTGCACTGTGTACATGTGCATGTGTGTGTATTTGACAAGGGTGCAACAGTGATGCAACATGGATGCATGTAACACCGGGATGTGGAAGACTGATTGGCAGATGTGACATGGATGCCGATCTCAACACTGCGACAGTTGGCAGAGGTGTACACATGCATCCAAGTGTGGTGGTGTGTGTGCATGTGTAGTCCACTCCATGTGTTGCATGTGATGTCTGGCTCACCTTTGCCTGCTCATGCTGTTGTATGTGTATGGATGGTGCTGGCTGTTGCGATATGGCTGTGGTATAGCTCATGTGTGCGAGTTGAAATGACATGTGTGTTGAGGATTGTGATGCCATGGTTTCCCAATGCCACTCATGTACAACTGTCATGTGTGTATGAGTCCATTGTACAGTGCCCTGATGCCTGTGTTTTATTCCTCCCTGTCTGCAGCGTCAACTGATGAAGAGAGCGGAGAAGGTGCTGTGGAGCACAGCGGCAGGGATCGCACCGCCAGCAGGAGACGCAAGGCCCGGCTCCCCTCCCAGGTTGTCATCTCGTCGTGGAGTGAGACGTCCGGTGCCGCGTCCCAGGCCGCAGCTGCCGAGGGGAGTTCCAAGAGGCGGAGGTGAGAGTTGGACTCCTCGGCAGCAGAAGGGGCAGCTGGGACCCCACAGGGCCCGACGGGGGAAGATGGCACAGAGTAATCCAGGTTGGTGGGGGGTTTGGTGGAGGAGGAGGCCGTGCAAGCTACAGAGACGGGATCTGGAGGTGGGGATTCCACTGGTGCTAGTGGTGCAGTGCAGGACGAGGGACAGGAGGCAGCACAGGCCACCGCGGAGGTGCCTGTGTGCAATCCTGTCCCTGATCCTGTCACTGCATCATCTTGCACCAGCAGGGATGCCTACGTCCAGACCTGTTTTCGGGCAGGGGATGAGCTTACAACAACTGGCCCTCCTCTGCCTGCGGACGTGGCTATCTAGGTACGGGTTGAGCCTGTCCTGACTGGTGTGGCGTTGTGTCAACGGGCCATGCGAGGTGACCTGCAGTCTTTTTGTGAGGAGACTGCACGTCATCTCGAATGGCTCGTTGACCGCGTTGGCTTACTGGGACGGGTCACCCAGGCTGGATTTCTCCGTTTGCTGGAGCTTGTTCCGACTCCCTCCTCAACTGAACCCCCTATGCGCCAGTCATCCTCTGTGCCATCTTTCCACCCATTTGTCACCTGGGTGCCCTGTGGAGCTGCCTCTGACCGTGCGGCCAGGCTGGTGGAGGACACATCCCTGCCACAGTCGGGAGTCGGACGTCCAGCAGGGGTGGCCACATCAACGACTGTACCCCAGCCGGAGGAGGATGTGCAGGCAGCAGGAGTACAGGCACGGGCACAGGCACAGCAGCAGCAACGAGGTGGGAGCCATGATGGCTCGGGGCCTTCGACATCGGAGGGGCAGGCATCGGCCGGAGGGCAGGAGGACCCAGGACGGGAAGTGTCTTCCGTGTGGCAGCGGTTGGGCCACGCCATAGATGCGGAGCGGCAGCGGGCGGAAGAGGCACGGCTCACGATGGTCAGGGCAGAGAACTCCATGCGGAGGGCCCTGAGGTGGGCGGAGTGCCTCGAGGCAATCCACAGGGAGTTGGAGGAGAACATGTCGTCGTCCCTGAGGACCCTCAGGGCCATGGAAGAGGACCGCCTCTGGGACATTGAGCAGGTGTTCAATGATGCCCTGGCCCGGAACATCCAGAAGTGAGCCGTTGGACTAGCCCGCTGCCCTTGTAAATAGTTCTTTAGTGTTAAGTTTCCTTTAGGTTTTTTTTTTTGGGGCGGTTGGACAATGCCCCAACTTCTTGTATATAGTTCTTCATTAGGTAGGGTTTTATTTCATAGGTTTCATTTAAAGGATTGGGCACATGGACCCTGGATGTTCACTTTGTAAATAGTTTGACAATGGATTTTGATTATTGATTTTTTTTTTCCATGGATCAATGTTTTTTTATTATTTTTGCACCTTGGATTTATTTTCTCAGACTAACACTTTGGAGACTTGCTTTTGGATTGCTTGTCATTTGGATTTCATGCATCTTTTTCATTTATTGGACATGCAGCATTTCATTTCTTATTTCCATTTTCTTCTGTTCCATTTCATTCCCTTGCTTTTCTGTTTAATACATTATCATTTGGTAATTCGATGTGTGGTATTCTCTCTTTGGTTTCATGCATGACACAATGTGTGTTTTATCATTCACATGCTCTCATTGTGTGGGTTTGACGGATATATGTTGATGTGCAGACTAGCCATTTGGGATGCATCATGTGGTGGTGATTTCTTTGTGGGGTGGATGTCATACCTGATGGTGTGTTCGGACTGGGGTGGCGTGGGGGGTGTATTGAGGGGGCATGGGGACCATGATTGTGGATCGTCATGAGGTGTTGGGGGGCATGAGTGGGGGTCTGCTGGCAGGTGTCCCTGACAGCAGGAGGTTGGGGGTGCTGGGAGACATGAGTGGGGGCCTGGTGGAGGGTGCCCCTGGATGCTGGGGGGTGGGGGTGCAGGGGGACATGTATGGGACATGAGTGGGGGCCTGCTGGCTGGTGCCCTGCACTGCCGGGGGTTGGGGGTGCTGGGGGGACATGAGTGGGGGCCTGCTGGCAGGTGTCCCTGACTGCTGGGGGATGGGGGTGCCGGGAGACATGAGTGGGGGCCGGGTGGAGGGTGCCCCTGACTGCTGGGGGGTGGGGGTGCAGGGGGACATGAGTGGGGGCCTGGTGGAGGGTGCCCCTGACTGCTGGGGGGTGGAGGTGCAGGGGGACATGAGTGGGGGCCTGCTGGCAGGTTTCCCTGACTGCTGGGGGGTGGGGGTGCTGGGAGACATGAGTGGGGGCCTGGTGGAGGGTGCCCCTGACGGCTGGGGGGTGGGGGTGCAGGGGGAGATGAGTGGGGGCCTGGTGGAGGGTGCCCCTGACAGCTGGGGCGTGGGGGTGCAGGGGACCGAGTGGGGGCCTGGTGGAGGGTGCCCCTGACTGCTGGAGGGTGGGGGTGCAGGGGGACATGAGTGGGGGCCTGGTGGAGGGTGCCCCTGACTGCTGGGGTGTGGGGGTGCAGGGGAACAAGAGTGGGGGCCTGCTGGCAGGTGCCCTGCACTGCTGGCGGGTGGGGGTGCAGGGGGACATGTGTAGGACATGAGTGGGGGCCTGGTGGAGGGTGCCTCTGACTGCTGGGGGTGGGGGTGCAGGGGGACATGAGTGGGGGCCTGGTGGAGGGTTCCCCTGACTGCTGGGGGGTGGGGGTGCAGGGGGACATTAGTGGGGGCCTGGTGGAGGGTGCCCCTGGGGGTGGGGGTGCAGGGGGACATGTGTGGGACATGAGTGGGGGCCTGCTGGAGGGTGCCCCTGACTGCTGGGGTGTGGGGGTGCAGGGGGACATGAGTGGGGGCCTGCTGGCAGGTGTCCCTGACTGCTGGAGGGTGGGGGTGCTGGGAGACATGACTGGGGGCCTGGTGGAGGGTGCCCCTGACTGCTGGGGGGTGGGGGTACAGGAGGACATGAGTGGGGGCCTGCTGGCAGGTGCCCTGCACTGCTGGGGGGTGGGGGTGCAGGGGGACATGATTGGGGGCCTGGTGGAGGGTGCCCCTGACTGTTGGGGGTTGGGGGCCTGGTGGAGGGTGCCCCTGACTGCTGGGGGGTGGGGGTGCAGGGGGACATGAGTGGGGGCCTGGTGGAGGGTGCCCCTGACTGCTGGGGGTGGGGGTGCAAGGGGACATGTGTGGGACATGAGTGGGGGCCTGGTGGAGGGTGCTCCTGACTGCTGGGGGATGGGCGTGCAGGGGGCATGAGTGGGGGCCTGCTGGCAGGTGCCCTGCACTGCTGGGGGGTGTGGGTGCAGGGGGACATGAATGGGTCCTGCTGGCAGGTGCCCTGCACTGCTGGGGGGTGGGGGTGCAGGGAGACATGAGTGGGGGCCTGGTGGAGGGTGCTCCTGGATGCTGGGGGGTGGGGGTGCAGGGGGACATGAGTGGGGGCCTGCTGGAAGCTGCCCTGCACTACTGGGGGGTGGGGGTGCAGGGGGACATGTGTGGGACATGAGTGGGGGCCTGCTGGCAGGTGCCCTGCACTGCTGGGGGTGGGGGTGCAGGGGAGACATGAGTGGGGGCCTGATGGAGGGTGCCCCTGACTGCTGGGGGGTGGGGGTGCAGGGGGACATGAGTGGGGGCCTGCTGGCAGGTGTCCCTGACTGCTGGGGGGTGGGGGTGCTCGGAGACATGAGTGGGGGCCTGGTGGAGGGTGCCCCTGGATGCTGGGGGGTGGGGGTGCTGGGAGACATGCGTTGGTGATCAGTAGTGCAAGGTGACATGTGGGTTGGCTGGGGAGCATGGCCATGGTGGATGTGCTGCCTGCGGGACATGACCAGCGGTGCAGGGTAGTCCCCTGTGGTGTGTGCTGCCTGCAGGGGCCGTGGAGGGTGTAGAGGGAACACCTGGGAGGACCCACACGGCCAATTCACGTGTAGTACTCCCTGGCACCCCGAAATACACGTACCCTGCTGAAATCGCGTGTGGAACTTCCCGCGCACCCTGGAATACACGTAGCCTGCTGAATTTGCGTGTGGAACTTCCCGCGCACCCCGGAATACACGTAGCCTGCTGTGATCGCGTGTGAAACTTCCCGCGTACCCCAAAGTACATGTACCCTGCTGTAATCGCATGTGGAACTTCACGCGCACCCCGAAGTACACGTACCCTGCTGTAATCGCATGTGGAACTTCACGCGCACCCCGAAGTACACGTACCCTGCTGTAATCGCGTGTGGAATTTCCCGTGCACCTTGAAATACACGTACCCTGCTGCATTCGCGTGTGACACTTCACACGCACCCTGAAATACACATACCCAGGCCAATCGCGTGTGGTACTTCCCGCGCACCCCGAAATGCACGCACACGCTATTTTTCACGCAGTGGGTGTCCGTGTTTGTCGCGTACCCCTTTGCACGTCATTTGTCCTAGAGGGCCACAGTATGGGACATTCATCATAGCTGTATGTAGGTGCTTTTTGTTAGCGCACATTTTGGCGCACATTTATTTCAGGCGCAGGGACGCTACCGCCTGCATTCTTGTGGCGGACGTGTTTGGGCCTGTGCGCGTCTTTGCCCGTGCTCTGGTTTGCCCTATTCGATTCCATGAATACGTGTTGTAGGCGAGCGTGTGGGCGTTCCGCGCACTTGCCTCCTGTACTTCCCCTGTGACGCCCATATTTTCATGCGTTGTTCCCCATTCCGAGTATTACGCCCCGTGTTCCGCCTACTTTTGTTATGTACGCCGCGCTATGTGCGATTTCGCTTTGGCCGTGGCGCACGCCGTTAGATGACATGTGCGCCGGCGTGCGCCGCACACTTTTTCAGCACACATCCAATATTTTTCTCGCGCACAGACTTCCATGAATCGATGTGCGCTAGTTTCCCTGCGATTTTCGCACTTGCACTGCGATTCGCACGTTTTTGGCCGCTTGCGCCGATATTTTCGGCGCACATTGATTCCATGAATCGGCCTCTAAATGTTGATGCTCTTGTCAAAATCCCCCAGAAGGAGGATTATTGTTGTTGTTTGATTAAAATAGACTTTCTCTCCACAAGAGGGGATCAGTGTGGTTACTTCTCAAGCAGTTACAGCCTGGATAGATGAGAATAACATTTTGAAGAGTCGCTGTTTCTGCTTTATAGTCTAAATTATTAGAATGGTGCAATTTACATGTTACTGTCTGATTTATTAGAATGGTGCAATTTTTTCTGTTTGCTTTCCAGGGGGAATTTGTTTGCTCTCTTGCTGTCTTGCCATTGTTTAGCCATTGAATATCATATTCTTGTTAATTGAATTTAAACTGTCTTAGTGGAGCTCTCATGCTACCTATATAGTGATAGTCCATGTCTATGGAGTGCTATGAATAATGATGCTCCTCCCATGCTTTTTCTGCTAGGTTTTTGTTGGTAGGTATGGCTCTTTCATATCTCACAGGATTATTTTTAACTTAGTGCTAGATCATGCTTAAAACCCTTAATGTCAAGCAGGAAAAAACAACACCACCACTGAAAACACCACCTTGGCAGGAGAAATTACCTCCAGGAGTGCTCCGAGATGCATATTTTTTCTCGTGCTCAACTGTGAGTCTGCACAGTGAATACATTTGACACCTGCAGGAAGTACACATAATGTGTAGTTCAACTCTACCCTTCTCTCTTAATTTGACATCATAAACACCATTGTAAACATTATTTTGCACCCGTCGCCTAAAATGAAATGGGCAGAATAAACCCTAATGAGGGATAGACTCACCCACCCCACCCCACTTCAAACGTCTGTTATGTATTTTAAGATTATAGGTTCTTGTTCACCATCATCTCCAATGCATCCTTTTACTTCCAGAGACACCATCGGTCTGATCATGCTGTTGTATAGAAACATATATGTTCAATTTAAAACAAGCTCTGGTTACAGCAGTTAAATCCCTCATCTAGCCTCACACACCACACCCTTCCTCTTATCCCTGTGCTTACTTACAGGCGGGCGAAGGTCTCAATACTCATTCTTGAGTAAAGCACTTTTGTCAGAAGGCATCAATGCCACCTATGATCAGATATTTATTCAAATGGAGTTGAAAAGTGGTCAGCCATTTTGTAATGGACCCCTAAGCCCTAGAAAGTGTTTATAAGGAGAACTCTTACAAAAGAAAAAACAGGGTTTTTCAAAGGAATACATACCAATTTTAAGGTGGAGATATGTCTACTCTTGATAGGTCTAATTCCATAGCTACAGCCCGATTCTATGCCAATATACTTGCGCATTGAGCCCCAAGGTACAATTTTCTGTCAAAAAGATAAGCTCTTGCTCTCCTTTAAAGAGTCTCTCACCCTTATATGTTTTACTTTTCCCTGAAATTCATTGAACTACTAATTAAAATCCTCATGTCCATGTCACTTTTCAATAAAGTGTTTCACCAGAGGTACTTGTTCTACTTTGTTCTTTAGGCAACTTCTAGGCTAAGAAAATCCTAATCTTCACCAATTTATTTGCCCTAGGTCCTTAAACCACAAGGGCAAGTGACCATGTACATCGCGTTTTCAGTGTGGCAGTTAGTAAAGTTACGCTGCACCCATGGCTTTTCAAGACCGATGCCCATTTCTTTTGATTTTCTAGTGAGTTTGCATACTCTACATGCACCAAAAGGATGGCGGTCTGTTACTGGACTGAGACCCCATACATCGGGGAGAGAATTAGTAATGCATCTTTCTTTTTTCAGTCTACTGCTGCTTACTATATTTCTAATTATGGTTCTCTTTTTCTAAGCAACGCTTGGTCTCTGCACTCTCAGCCACTTTTGTAGAAGAATTTCCATTGTTTGCACATAATGCTCCTGATCTTAAGAATCAAGTTAGTCAAGGTGGTGACTCATACCATCTGTTGTCCTTCACAGTCACAGGTTTAGGTTCTAAGAGAGCTTTCTTATGATTGTTATAGGCCCTCTTGTCTGCTTTCATTAGTCGTTTCTTCAGGTATCCTCTTTCACAGAGTCTCGTGGAAAGGGCAGCCTCCTCTTTCTCAAATGACTCTCTAGTACTACTGTTTCTCCCTGAGGTGTTTTACATGGTGACGTTTATAGTGTAACAATGAGTTAATGTCTGTGGGTTTATGAAAAGGTTTGATAAATAATCTCCCCTCGTCAAGGTAAATGGTAATAGCCAACATATTTATCTCACTGTTGTTTGTGATGGAGGTGAATTTCAAATTATTGTTTTGTGGATTAAGTCATTCAATTAATGTTATAGCTACCTCTTTAAGCCCTTCCCAGATCACCAGAAGTTTATCAATATGGTGCCTCCATGCTTTGATGTAATCTTTAAAAGGATTTGTGTATGAATAGATTTGAACCTTTTCTAAGCTTTTGACATATAGATTGGCAAGACTGGGTGGCATATTTGATGGTATAATTTCCCCATAAACCCAAAGTAATTCTAAATTGGTGCAACCTCTGTACACCAGATCAAAAAAGAAATCGGAACTGGATCGGAATATCATCTATTCCAGAGCACCTCCTCTACACCTTGTAGAGTGGCCCTTTGGGGGATGCTGGTACAGACTGAGATAATGTCAAGCTCTGTAAGCAAGTTTTCATTAGGATTAAACTCCATGTTTTCAAACGTCTTGATGGCTTCACAAGTATCGTTAATTTATGATTGAATATCACTCACAAATCCTTTCAAATAATGGTCCACAAATTGTGACAGAGGTTCCAGTAGCTAATCCATGCTCAAAACAATAGGGCGTCCAGACGGATGACGTAGATTTTTATGGATCTTAGGTAAACAACAGAAAATTGGAACACTCGGATCTTCATTGATGATGAAATCCACTTCTTGCTTACTGATCCAATGCCTCTCCTCTACTTTTCTGACTTAGATTTTTAAAGATCTTTCAGGGCCCCTATGTGATACTTTTCTAATTGCTTGTAACAATTGTGATCTTCTAATTTTTGCAATCATTCTGCTATCTATTAATTTTAAATACTGGATGACAGAATCAGCCTTTGCCAGCCATTTTAATTGTAATCAATTGATCAGGAGTTGGGCAGAGTGGTAAAATTGTGGTGGTAACGCTAATACCACTGCATTACTGCTCTGCCCAAACCAGAGTTTGTGGGAACCTGGGAGGATAGCTCAGCGGCAACGGGTTGCCTTGGAAGCAAGACGACATGAAGCAACACGACATGAATAAACACAGGTTCGATCCCTGGGTCCGCGCTTAGAAACCTCTGGGTATTTAAGATTGTTATAAATTTGCACATAAGACAAAAAATAAAAAAAACAATTAAGCAACCATTTCTGTAACAGCGCCTCGATACCCGCGAGCTGTGTGAGTGCTTTATAAATGCAAATAAATACATAATAAATAACCTTGCATCATTCCCCTGCAGCTTTGAGCTGGAGGTGTATGCACTATCTTTCTGCCCAATTCTGCGCAATTAACAGGGTGCAATTAACACTGTAGTAATTCTCAGAAAAAATGTGGACTTACCCCACCGCCACAAATTGTGATCTAGCACTAATAACACTCGACCAAGTTGTGGTAACGCTAATTGCATTGGGCAGTATCCCTTCTGATTTACCACTGGGCTACTGCCTAACTCCTGATAGAGCCCAACATTTCTAAAGCTATTCTCTTTTCCTTTTTGAGATTACGGAAGAGGTTGCCATGTCTTAGTTCTAATTTGATGACATAGGTAATGTAAGTGCATAGAGAGCCCCACCTCTGAAGGTAGGGGCTCTTCTACACATCCCTAATGGTATTCCACATATGTTTCTTTAATGTGCTTTAATGTGGTCAACCCCTCATAAATATGTATGCGTGGTTATTTTAGATTCCTTATTCATACTGTCCATACGTTTTTTGTGCTTTGATTCCATTTTCACTGCATTGACTATTGCATTATCTTTGGTTTTAGGAGCTTTGGGGAGTGATTCACTAGCGGATCAACTTTCCTCAAGAGGGACACAGACTTCATGCTCCACCTCTGATCCTGATGGAGAGGCAGTTTTTATCTTCTTCCTTTTATCTTGTTCTTTTGATTGCCTTGAATTCTGATCTTCTGATTTTTCCTTTTACAAATGCGGTGTCTAACCAATTATGAGGGTAATTCATAGAATTCAGCGCACAAGTGGCACACGCGGCTGGCGCACAGTGTGCGCGTGTGAATTTCTGCACCAGCTACGTGCGCTTAAATCCATTTCCGCGCACAGCGTATTCATGGATTTTAGTTTCCAAAACCAGCCATGGCGCAGAGTGGAGCAGCGACCCGGCAGGAGCGCCAGTTACGCCCCCAACCCCTCCCCGTGCGCCATACACAGCGCACAAATCCTGTACGTGGCGCACAGGCCCCCAACCACGAAAATCACTGTAAAACTCCCCGCGCACCCCTCCGAATACACATACCCCACTGCACGGTGAGTGTCAC
Source organism: Ambystoma mexicanum (assembly GCF_040938575.1). Taxonomy (NCBI): domain Eukaryota; kingdom Metazoa; phylum Chordata; class Amphibia; order Caudata; family Ambystomatidae; genus Ambystoma; species Ambystoma mexicanum. Next base: position 488,064,486 of record NC_090933.1, on the reverse strand, counting down.
ATGCGATTGGAGTGGGAACGTGTATAACAGGGGTTCGCGGGAAGTTTCACACGTAAATTTCCCGGTGCGAGTGGGGTTCGTGTATTCCTGGGGTGCACGGGAAGTTTCACACGCGATTGGAGAGGGGAACGTGTATTTCGGGGGTGCACGGGAAGTTTCACACACGATAGGCCCTGTGCGCGTGTATTCCTATGATGCGCGGGAAGTTTCACACGCGATTGGAGCGGGGTACGTCTATTTCGGGGGTGCGCGGGAAGTTTCACACGCAAAATGCCCTGTGCGAGTGGAGTAGGTGTATTCCTGGGGTGCGCGGGAGTATCACACGCGAAATGCCCTGTGCGAGTGGGGTAAGTGTATTCCTGGGGTGCGCGGGAAGTTTGACTTGCGATAGGCCCTGTGCGAATGGGGTACGTGTATTCCTTCAGTGCGCGGGAAGTTTCACACGCGATAGGCCCTGTGCGCGTGTATTCCTGGGGTGCACAGGAAGTTTCACATGCGATAGGCCCTGTGCGAGTGGGGTACGTGCATTCCTGGGGTGTGCGGGAAGTTTCACACGTGATTTTGCTGTCAGAGCGGGGTACGTGATTTTCGGGGGTGCACGGGGAGTCCTACACGTGAATTGGCAGTGTGGGTCCTCCCAGGTGTTCCCTCTACACCCTCCACGGCCCCTGCAGGCAGCCCACACCACAGGGGACTACCCTGCACCCCTGGCCATGTCCTGCAGGCAGCCCATCCACCATGGGCATGCCCCCCAGCCAACCCACATGTCACGTTGCAATATGATCACCAACTCATGTCCCCCAGCACCCCCACCCCCAGCAGTCAGCGGCACCTGCCAGCAGGCCCCCACTCATGTCCCACACATGTCCCCCAGCACCCCCACCTCCCAGCAGTCAGGGGCACCTGCCAGCAGGCCCCCACTCATGTCCCACTCATGTACCCCAGCACCCCCAGCCCCCAGCAGTCAGGGGCACCTGCAAGCAGGCCCCCACTCATGTCCCACACATGTCCCCCAGCACCCCCACCTCCCAGCAGTCAGGGGCACCTGCCAGCAGGCCCCTACTCATGTCCCACTCATGTACCCCAGCACCCCCACCCCCCAGCAGTCAGGGGCACCTGCAAGCAGGCCCCCATTCATGTCCCCCAGCACCCCCAAACCCCAGCACTCAGGGGCACCTCCCAGCAGGCCCCCACTCATGTCCCACTCATGTCCCCCTGCGCCCCCACACCCCAGCAGTGAGGGGCACCTGCCAGCAGGCCCCCACTCATGTTCCACTCATGTCCCCAGCACCCCCACCCCCCATCAGTCAGGGGCACCTGCCAGCAGGCCCCCACTCATGTCCCTCAGCACCCCCACCCCCCAGCAGTCAGGGGTACCTGCCAGCAGGCCCCCACTCATGTCCCCTAGCACCCCCACCCCCCAGCAGTCAGGGGCACCTGCAAGCAGGCCCCCACTCATGTCCCACTCATGTCCCCCAGCACACCCACCCCATAGCAGTCAGGGGCACCTGCCAGCAGGCCCCCACTCATGTCCCCCAGCACCCCCACCCCCAGCAGTCAGGGGCATCTGCCAGCAGGCCCCCACTCATGTCCCTCAGCACCCCCACCCCCCAGCAGTCAGGGGCACCTGCCAGCAGGCCCCCACTCATATCCCCCAGCACCCCCACCCCCCAGCAGTCAGGGACACCTGCCAGCAGGCCCCCACTCATGTGCCCCTGCACCCCCACACCCCAGCAGTCAGGGGCACCTGCCAGCAGGCCCCCACACATTTCCCCCTGCCCCCACGTCATGACGATCCTCAATCATGGGCCTAATTGCCAGCCATATCACACCCCATGCCACCCCAGACCAAAGACCCAACCAAGTATTGTATCCGCCCACATAGAAATGCCCATTACATGATACAACCCGAATGGCAAGTATGTAAATGAACACATGTCCGTCACACACACACAATGGGTGCAAGTGAATGTGAAAACCCACATCATGACATGCATGAAATCAATGAGAGAATACCACACATCGAAGTATGAAACAAAAATGTATTGAACCCAAAATGAATGTAATGAAAAGAAAACACACAATAATGTGAAGAAGAAATAAAACGGAGCATGACCAGAAAATAATCAAAAATATGAAATCAGAATCCAAAGAAATCCAAATGAAAATGTGTCCAAAGTCTCAGTCCAACAAAGCAAATCCAAGGGAAAAAAATAAGTGAAATCCATTGCTCCATGGTGAAATGAAAAAAAAATAAAAATAAATCCACTGTTCAACTATATACAAATCACCAATCCAGGGTCCAATCGCCCCAAAATAAACAAAAACAGAAAGGAAACCTAACACTATCTAACTATTTACAATGGCAGGGGGCTAGTCCGACGGCTCACTTATTGATGTCCCGGGCCAGGGCATCATCGAACTCCCGCTCAATGTCCTGGAGGCGGTCCTCTTCCATGGCCCGAGGGTTCGCAGGGATGACGACATGTTCATCACCAGCTCCCTGCAAATTGCCTCGAGGCACTCGGCCCGCCTCAGGACCATTGTGAACCGTGCCTCTTCAGCCCGCTGCCGCTCCCCATCTATGGCGTGGCACAACCGCTGCACACAGAAGACACTTGAAATCCGGGGTCCTCCTGCCCTATGGCCGATGCCTGCCCCTCCGATGTTGAAGGCCCCGAGCCATCATTGCTCCAATCATGTTGCTGCTGCTGTGCCTCTGCCCTGGCTCTTGCTGCCTGCACGTTCTCCTCCGGCTGGGGTGCAGTTGTCGTGGTTGCCACCCCTGCTGGACGTCCGACTCCCGACTGTGGCAGGGATGTGTCCTCCACCAGCCTGGCTCCACAGGGTACCCAGGTGACACATGGGTGGGAAGATGGCATGGAGGACGATTGGTGCGTAGGGGGTTCAGGTGAGGAGGGGGTCGCAAGAAGGTCCTGCACACAGAGGAATCCAGCACCAGTAACCCGTCCCAGAAGTCAATGTGGTCAAAGAGGCATGTGAGACGATGTGCAGTCTCACCACGAAAAACTTCAGGTCACCTCGCATGCCCCGTTGACGCAATGCTAGCCCACTTAGGCCAGGCTCAACACGGTCCTGGATAGCCACATCCGCAGGGAGAGGAAGTCCAGTTGTCGTATGCTCATCCCCTCCCTGAAAACGGGTCTGGGCGTAGGCATCCCTGCTGGTGCCAGATGATGCAGTGACAGGATCAGGGACAGGACTGCACACAGGCACCTCCGCGGCAGCCTGTGCTGCCTCCTGTCCCTACCCCTGCACTGCACCACTAGCACCAGTGGAACCCCCACCTCCAGACCCCGTGTGTGTCCCTTGCGCGGCCTCCTCCTCCACCAAACCCCCAACCAACCTGGATGACTCCGTGCCATCTTCCTCCGTTGGACCCTGTGGGGTCTCAGCTGCCCCTTCTGCTGCTGAGGAGTCCACATCCGACCTCTGCCTCTTGGATCTACCCTCGGCAGCTGAAGCCTGGGATGCGGCACCAGACTTCTCACTCCCCGACGAGATGACAATCTGGGAGGGGAGCCGGGCCTTGCGTCTCCGGCTGGTGGTGCGATCTCTGCCGCTGTGCTCCACAGCACCCTCTCCGCCCTCTTCATCAGTTGACGCTGCAGACAGGGAGACATAAAACACAGACATCAGGGCACTGTACAATGGACTGATACACACATGACAGTTGCACATGAGTGGCAGTGTCAAACTTCAGACATGGCATCACACTCCACGACACACATGTAATTTCAACTCACACACATGAGCATTTCCACAGCAATATTGCACCAGGCAGCAACATCCATACACATACAACACCATGAACAGCCGAAGGTGAGCCTGACATCACATGAAACACAGGTAGTGCACTAGACACGCACACACGCCACCACACTTACATGCATGTCTATATCTCCTCCAACTGTCACAGTGATGCGATCGCCATACATGTCACATCTGGCATTCAGCCTTCTACATATCAGTGTCACTTGCATCCATGTTGCATCACAGTTGCACACTTGTCAAATACACACACATGCACATGTACAGAGTGCAGATGCATGCAGCAGGAACCACCATCCATGTGTGACACCACAACCATGCCAACATACATACACAGAAATTCAAACATGTATGCTAACACACCTGCATTTGTACAGCATGCTTACCAACACATACACCATCGATGTGTCTCACACCTAAGAGGACTCACATGTGGCAGCCTCACACCCCTGTTCATACACATCTCTACATGGCCCTACGAAAACACATGTGCAACCTGCAAACTACTGGCACACCACCCCACGCACAGCGTCCAATCAGTATGCATGTACACTTACCGCTCGACTCCAGACGGTTCTGCCTCTCAAGGACCTGGATGTGGAGTGCTGGGCATATGTGCCTTGTTGAGGGTCCTGGACCTGAAGTCCTCCCAGCGCTTCTAGACATGATGGAAGTCGCGGACTGCCACCCCCTCTGCGTTGATAGCAGTCACGATGTCCGTCCAGATCTGAGTCCGTCCTTCCTTGTTGGCGCGACTTGTTCTGAAGAGGGCATCATACTGCCCCAGGACTTGCTCCACCAGGACACCAACTTCGGTGGCAGTGAAGCTGGAGGCCCTCTGCCTCTCTGGCTGGGGGTTGTCAGTGGTGCCAGATGGTGTTGTGCCTGACATGGCAACCCCAGAGGCAGGAGTGGGTGGGCAACTGGGTCCTGGGGCTAGGCTGTGGAGCGATGGTATCCCAGTTGGGAGTCTTCGGTTCCAGCAGGGGTGGTCACAGCAACTGCACCCCTGGCTGATGTGCAGGTTGCAAATAGCAGGGCACGTGGGCAGCAGGCAGTCAGGCAGCAGCAGATGGCAGGTGGGAGAGTGCTCAGGGCTCTGGGGGGCAGTAATTCGGCCTTCTGGGCAGGAGTCTGGTCTTCCGTGTGTTGTTGCGTTGCCAGCTTGATACGGAGTGATTTGGCAAATGAAAAATCTTGCACGTCAGTGTGTAATTCGAGGAAAGGCCCTTCGCACATAAGCGCGTCAGAACACGTACGCGGTTTCATTGGACCAAAGGCCCTCAGCGCGTAAAGCGCTTCTGTGACGTGAATCGCGCGGGCGTTTCCCTCATGACGTGGGCATAGTGGTTCAGCGCGCATGGAAAAACTGCACGTTCGTGTGTGGATGCGTGTAATCCGAGGAAAGGGCCTAAGTGACGTGACGCACATGGGCATTTCCATCAACACGGGTGCATGTTCATCGTACACATCCAAAAACTGCACGTCCGAGTGTCAGCTTGTGTAATTGGAGGAAAGGGCCTTAGCGCGTACACGCGTAAGTGACGCTGTACGTGTGGGCCGCTTTAAAAGGTACGTGTAGCACCCCATTCCCTTGTAATTGCTTTTAGTGGAGAGCGAGTGGATAAATTCTGTACTTCTTGTCGGTTCACACGCGATTACTTCACAGCGTTTCAAGTTCTTACTCCCTGTTACCTCTAACAGCGTTCTTTATTTTTTTTGGGCCTGTTTCCTCAAACAGCGTTCACTTCTTCTTTTGTCCTTTCTCCTCAGACAGCGTACAGTTCTTCTTTTGGCGGGGGTGTTGCCTACGTGCACACGTGCGTTTTTTTCACGTTATTTTTCCAGGCAGATGGTGAGTCGCGCACGCATTTACCAACTTTGCTTGCCCCGTGTGTCGCGTACCCCTTCAGAGGTCATTGTAGGCTGCGTGTAACACGCGTATGCTAGTTTTTTGTGTTTCTGGGTGCCAACAGCAAAGTGCGGGTTCATTTTTCCACGCACGTAGTATACGAGGGGTTGCGTGCACGTTACCCTTTGTTTTAAGGGTGCCTGTGCGTTGCGTGACCCGTCATCTTCCCACAGGGGTCACAGACAGCCTTGCTAGAGCACTAGGGTACGAATTCCATCTAGTACCCTACCCCTTTCACCCCCAATTGCCCAGGACAATTGTATACTGCAACTCCCATACGCACAACAACATCAGTTCCATTGTTGGGAGATGACCTAGCGGTAAGGGAGGCAAAGGTGGCCGACCTCCAAAAGGTGGGCATGGTGGGCGCGGTAGGGGACGTGGCCGGGATTTGCAGGGTGCCCCTAGACCCCCATGTGTGGAGGACCAATCAGGGACACCCATGCCCCCCCCGGTTGAGGGAAACGTTGCTGACACCTTCCCAGCTCAGCCCTTGTTGGACCAGCCCATTGTGGAACCTGAGCCGGCACAGGATGACTCCCAGGCTGACTTCTAGGTCAGCAAGTCAAAGCCACGTGTGTCGGTGCAATTTGGTGTCACCAGGCCACGTGGATCTGGGACAGCAATGTCATCTGCTGCCCCAAGTAGGCAGGGTGGGGAGGCTGCAGGGGCAGCTGAAGCTCTATCCACCCCAGCGCTGAGTCTCCCAGCCGGGACAGTGTCGGTCCTGGTCCATCAAACTGACGTTGCCCTTGCCAACATCACACTTCAGCCAATGCCTGCACCAAGACCTATGGTCATTGTGCCTTCGCACACTCCCAGTACCCAGTCCACCTGCACTTCTGCCCCTACTGACCAGAGCAGCGCAAGCCACTCAGGCTCAGCTCCACCTTTGAAGAAGAGGAAGAAGGGTGCTCTGCCACTACAGGCTGAGACCCCAGACACGGCTACACAGTCCTGCACGTCAAGGAAGCCTAGCTTTAATGACCCCGAACTTGATGCACTTGTGACCTATGTGTCGGCACATAGCCGCAAAATGTTGGTGACTGCAGGGTGCAAGACCACACCTGGTCAACGTAGGGCACACTGGCAGACCATCGCGGACCGCATAAGTGCCCTTGGATTTGTGAGGCGCACAGCTGATGATTGCTACAAGCGGTGGAATGACCTGAAACGCAGAGCAAAGAACAAGCTGGCCTCAAATCAAGCTGCTACTCTGGTGACTGGCGGTGGGTCTCCACAAGAGGAAAACAAACTCACTGAACATGAGTCTGTTGCTGGGACCTTCGTCACTGAGGAACAGATCCAAGGTGTGGGAGATCTACCTGATTACGATGCATTGTCCGGTGAGTGCCAATGCGTGTGTGTGTAATCCATGTGTATGTTGTTTGGGTGACGGGTTCAGATTGAGTGCCAGGTGAGGGTGTGTACTCCTGAGTGTTATGGGTCACCCATTTGCTTCCTCCCATACTTTCACATGCCTTGGATTTGGGTATTACTGTATCCCTTTTGCCCACAGTTGCCAATTAGGCCCACATTAGTGCACTTTACCTTGAACTGTCATCTTGCAACTACATTGTTCAGATTTTGTAAGTGTTCATTCAGGCTGATTGTTTCCACTCTCCGATTTTTGCTACGCATTATTCTGCCCTATAGCAACATATGTGATATGCTTCGGTCATTGTTTACAGCTCACACTGGGCCACTATTTTTACCTGGGCATGTTAATGATTACACCATTCAGGCGGATGGAGTATTGGGCTGCAGACATTTTTTATTAGGGCCTGTTTGCATGTGGAAGATGACAGATGTTTCCTGTAATGTTAAAGTGACCAACCATTGATCAGCCCACAATGACTGTGTTATTGGACACTGGATGTGTTTCAGTGTGTGGCACATGCATATTTTGCAACACTATTCAGCATCAATCTTCGCATCATGTCGATGTGACATAGATGTGTGACAGTACTCATTCACTGACATATTGCTGTAGTTTTGTAATTTACCGTGGCTATGCTACTTGACATCTGTGTGGTGGCATGTGTCATGTATGTGTATTGGACATGCCACTCACAGCCTGATGTGTGATGCCAGTGCTACCCAACATGCTGCAAATGTGTTGCATATCCATCTTGCTCTCCACAGTGTCTGCCTTTTTGACTCCACTTCCAACTCTTTGACAGTGAATACATGGCAGGGTTATAGTCATGTGGGACATGTGTAATTCATGTACTGGATCTCTGGCTTGTCACGGCCTATGTGTGTGCTATGGTGCTCATGCCTGTTTCCATTTGTTGTCTTTCATGTTTTTGCAGGTGATGAAGCACTTGGTGCTGATGAGGTTGAGGAGATGGTGCAGACCCAGGAGGAATCTCAGGCACGACCGGGCACCAGTGGGGGACGTGGTGTGGTGGTGGGTGAAAACCCAATGTTACTGCAGACCATACTGTCCAGGGGTGCCTCTGGGTGCAGCTCCCAAGACCTCTATTCAGGTGCTGAGTCGGATGATGAGACTTATGTGCAGTCGCAGGTAAGTGTTTCTGGCAGGGATTCTGTTCTGTCCAACCCACCTGGACCAGGGGTAGAACCCTCTATGGGGATGTCAGTGTTGGTAGGTCCACCTTTGATGGTTACGGATGCAGGGTCACACTCCACAGCATCTGATCCTGTTCCTGGGCCAGCAGATCAGAGGGGGAATGCAGTCCTGCAGCCTCAGGCAGTGCCAGCACAGCAAGGTGCAGATCGCCTTGCCCCAAACAGGTGTGGTGCCCGTTGACACGGTGGCCATGCGCCACCAGGCAATACTGTATGGGAAAACTCCATGTACGGTATGGCAACCCAACAGGCAGCATCAGTAGAAATGATGGCTCAGGCAATGGAGAGGGCGGCCACTTCCATCATCCCCCCTGAAAGGCAGATGGAGCAACAACAGCAGGCAACAGACTCCATTTGCCAATCACACAGGGAAGACATGTTGGCGTCCAACAGGGACCGACGGGTGGCACAGGAGACTCTGCTCAAATCCATATCAATAGAGTCCCAGGGCCACAGGGAAGCCCTGAGGGTAGAACTCCATAACCTCAGGAAGAGTCTGCTTGAACTTGAGGCTTCCCGAAATGTTTGGGCAGAAAAGCAGCTGGAGCAGCTCACACGTTCGCTCTCAGCTGAGCTGCATGCAACATGTGAGGAGATCCGGGCATCACACGAGGCCATGCATGCAGAAATGCAGGCAACCGGTGATGTGCTGCATGGGGATCTCCGCACTTTAATCCTCCAGAATCAGACCTTACAGACCCGCATGCTTGCTGCCATGGAGGACCATACCAGGGCTTTGCGTGGGCTGCCTCCCATAGTGCCACCGCCTCCTGATGCAGCAGCAGAGGATGAGCAGAGCGACAGCAGTTCTCCCACAATGGCATAGCCGTGCAGGCCATGAGCCCAAGGAGGTATTTTTTTTTTTGCAACATCCACGCAGGTGGGTGTTGGTGTGCACCCTGTCCTCAAACCTCCTGGGTGGCCTCCCAAACACCCCCTGGCCCACACATGGCCATTTTTGATTTTTGATTTTTTTTTTACAGTGTGTTGCCATGTGTGGCTCCCGTGGGCATCCACTGTATTCCGGCTGGGCACATGCAGGCTTGTCCTGAGTTTGGGTTAGATGCTTGGGTTCGTGAGACACACACCCCTCCTGCTTCCCATTTCCATGGGCATGCAAAGGGTGTGACCAAGTGACAGTGAATTACACAGTGGCGTTGGGCTCCCATGAGCTGTGTGGGCAGTCTGTAGTCAATACTGTGTAGACATCCCTAGTGGATATTGTTGTTGTATTGTATACTGCATGGTGTATTGATATGTGCTTGTGCATCCATGTCTTCCTCGTAATCTGCAGGTTCCTTCCTCATGTCTTCACAAGGCTGTCTACTTTGCAGATGCAGTTCATGTTGTATGCAGTACACTGAGACATTTGCGTGGCAGCAACACTCTACAGTTGGAAGGGGTCGATGTGCTGGCGTATTCAGGTTGTAAGACTACCACTACTTGAACTTAGTACTGTCATGTTTTTGCATTTTTCCATGGTTTGTTGCAGCATTGTGTTGGTGGTGAGTATTTGTTAATGTGTGCTGTTAGTTATACATTACTGGGAGCATATTGTGTGTGGGCAGTTTCCATTAGGGACAGTGTACTTTGTGACACTTGTGTCAGGTCTTGTGCATTGCTTTGTTTGCTTTCACATTGCATGACATGCCATGGTGTGTTTGGTGGTGGAGCTGGGGAGGGGTTGGGTGACATGGCGCTGTTCTCATGTTGTATTTAGCAAGGGCGTAATGAATTTTGCAGCATCGATGTATGTCTTTTGATGACACAGCATTGGTGGTGTTTGGGTAGGTAGGGATGCACACAATGTAACACTTCCAGGTGACCAATCTCAGGATGGTATGGTTGTGACAGTTGAGTGTCCCTTATGTCATCATCATTGATTGTCAGCTGGTATGTGCCAGGGCTGTGTGCACTCCACAGGGTTGTGATTTTATGTGAAGTAATGAGCCACCAGCTGCGTACAGGCTGCCGCACCACGTGCCCTTTCCCCTTCCATGCGCAGCGGACATGCATGTGGTTGGGGATGTAGGGGCATCACCATGTCCACCGGCAGGCCCTGGTGTGTTGCAACGTTGTGCAGGACACATGCTGCCACTATGATCCTGCACACTACTGGGGGAGCATATAACAGCTGCCCACCAGAGCGGTCAAGGGAGCGAAAGCATGTCTTGAGCACTCCAAATGTGCGCTCCACTATGCCCCGGGTTGCAATATGGGCTGTGTTGTATCTTACCTCAGGTGGCGTGGTGGGGTTCCGAATTGGAGTCATCATGTGGGTGCTCAGAGGGTAGGCACTGTCCCCTGGGGAGGTGGTGATGTGTATCATTAGTGGGGTTGTGATATTACTCAGTATCTGACATGCATGCATGTGCAGTGGCATTTATACTCACCAAGCAGCCATGTATCGCCATGCCGCCCAGCTTCTAGGTCCCGGTTTAGGGTTGACATTCTGTAAATCAAACTGTCGTGGGTGGATCCTGGATAGTTGGCATATACTGAGGTGATGATTCCCTTGGCATCACATACTACCTGCACATTGATGGAATGCCAGTGCTTGCGGTTACTATAGATGTGCTCAGATGCCCTGGGGGGTCGTAGAGCCACATGGGTGTAATCAATGGCACCTAGCACTTTGGGGAATTGTGCCACCCCATAGAAATCCTGGACGACAGCCTGCCTTTCTGCAGGTGTTCTGGGCAGGTATATGTGCCTGCGGACTGATGGGCGTGCATTCATGATGGCCAACACCTGGTGTAGGCAGCGTGACTGCGTGGCCTGTGACACCCCCCCACTATAGCACTTGTCCGCTGAAATGATCCAGTGGCCAAGAAGTGCAGTACATTGAGGACCTTCTCCAGGGGGCTGAGTGCTTGGGAGCACAGGGTGGGTGATTTGAGGTCATCCTCCCACTCACTCACCAGGTCGAGTATTATGTGAGGTGGAAACCTGACCTCCCATACACCTGGTCATCAGGCATCCCAAAAAGGCTGGTTCTGGGTGTAAAAATTCTGGGCCTGACTATCCTCCTCCTCCTCTTGCGGTATCCCACGACCACTGCTGCTAGGAACGGTATATTCATCTTGGCGTCTGAGCTTGTTTGTTGTTTGTGTGCACTTTTACGCTGCGCGGGTCCACGTACGCCTGCTTCCTGCTGGCGTACGTGTTTCAGGATTAGTGCGTCTTTTTTGGCGCACGCATTAGCCCCGTTCGATTCCATGAATACGTGTTGTAGATGTGTGTGTGGGCGTTCCGCGCATTTGCCTCCTGTACTTCCCCCGTGATGCCCACATTTTCAGATATTGTTCCCCATTCCGCATGTTACGCCCCCTGTTCCGCCTACTTTTGTTGTTTGTGCTGCGCTATGTGTGCTTAGCGCACGCTGTTTGGAGACGTGTGCGCCAGCGTGTGCCACGCAGAATTTTAGCGCACATCCAGGGATTTACACGCACACGGACTTCCATGAATCGCTGTGCGCGGGTTTCGCTGCGATTTTCGCACTTGCACTGCGATTCGCACGCTTTCGCCGAAAATTTCAGCGCACATTAATTCCATGAATCGGCCTCTAAATGTCTTGTAAATAAATGTTATTTGATCTAAAGTTAATTTTGTTCTGGGATGTTGTGAATAATCATGTTCCTCTTCTCCTTCATTGAACACAAAATTTCACTTTATCTGCTTTGATTAACATCCTTTGCTGTTTTGCATAACCTTGTTTCATTTAGACCAGCCAGATAGGTTGCAGGTTTGCATTCAGTAGTGCCTTCCGACTCTATTTCCAGATCATTATGAAAGCAGCCATTTCTGTTAGGTTTCTCATTTCTGTATCCCCATAGTTGATCGTTTGACTTTCACTTCACCCTGATAGGGTCTCTTGCTGAGACTTCCCAGATCTGCAACAGTATAATGAGTCTTTTATGGGGATAGAGAACCTTACTTCTCGTGTTGGCCTCTCTGTTTCTCCAATGCTCAAATAACCCTGAGACCATATTAATGCAGTGGGCAGTTTGGAGTGCAGCAGAACTGTCAGCGATTTCACATCCTGCAGGGGATAGTGGGTGAGACATCCTATGCTTTTGGACAGAGTCAGATGTCATGCATTCAGCACAATAGTTTTGATTAGTTGTTCTCAATTCAAGAATCAGGTCCTTTATCGCTTTTGCAGAGTGTATTTTTTGCTACAAATCTTGTATATTGAAAATTCTCAGTTCATCGTTTGTCAACAGGTCTGTGGGGTTAAGCTTGTAAGGGGCTAGCTGTATTATATTTGTGGCTTCCTGTGATACTTCAACAGGGACAAGCGAGAAATTATTCCCGGCCTTGCAGTGAGAGCTAACCAAATCAGCCTGAGATCCATTACAGATACATGTTTTTGGTATAGTAATACTCAGTCTCTTTTTTGGCTAACGCTCATCTATCTAACTTCATTAAAGAATATCCTTATTTTGCCATGTTGTTCATGATGGCTGAGTGAGAAAGATGCTTTTTGAAGTTTCTGGGGTCCTTAATTGCATTCGTGTTTTGCCTACACCATTCACCTTTGCTGCTATTTTCATCTGGGTCAGATTATCTTTGCTTCAATTTTGTCTAACGCAGCTTTGTAAGCTGCATTCACTGAGAGAGAACTATCTGCTCCCATGAATCCTTCAGACTCAATGTTATTCTTACCACATGCACCTTTGTGGGCTCTGAAGACCTCTTTGGTTAATATCGTCTATGACTTCTATTATAGCACACAGCTGTTTCCTTTCTTTAGTACTTACTTGTGCTGTGTGCTCTGGGCAACTTCCATCTTGTAATGCTTGTGGCAGGCCAGCTCCTATTGGATTCTCAAGATTAGTTTTCATATTGGTTTCCTCCTCCTTAACCCCTGTCATTGTGCCAGGGCACTCCGATATTCATCCCACAAATTCCAATGATTATACACTGTCGTAGTTGGACAGAGGCCCTGTATGCCTTTTTTTCTTCTAGGCTTCACTTGAAGAGATGTGTCCTCCAATCTTTTGGCAGCTTTAGTAAAGATGCCTGATATGTGGGCAATTAGTGCTGATGGATTGGAAGCAAATGTGCCGGTAGCCAGACTCGGATTGGTCAATAGGGCAAAAGGCCAATGGCCGAACCAAAACGCAAAATGCTGGTGTAGGCCAGATTTTTGGGTCAAAGTGGGACACTTTTTTGATCAATGTGGACCTGTTTAATGAGTTAATTCACGCTACGGCTAGTAGTTTTGACCACTGTTGCTGAATACATATTCTTTAAAATGCACAATTTGCATCACACTTTATCAAAAAACTCCCCTTTGGTTATTATTCAAACACTGTCACAAAAGGAATGAATAGACAATGGTAACCGTGGGCCATTTTTTCATTGGTGCGCGAGACAATTTTATGGCCCAGTCTGACGCTGCCGGTAGCCAATATTGGCGCAAAAACAAATGCATTGCTTGTTAGCTGTATGACTCAGATGGCAGTGATTTAACCGTGGTCCACGTGATAATTTACACCCGGCTCATCTTTCAGACTGTGCAAGAATGTATTTACTTTAAATCATTCTACAATATACAGCCTTTCCGCCGAGTGAATGATTTCTGATATTAACTTGAAGAGAGAATAAGAGTAACATATATACAGATAGCAGTTCTACCCATAATGCCAGTCAGACTTCGATCACCCCGTATTTCTAAAGAACTAAATTTCCTTGCAAACGTAGGATTCTTCTTCTCGTTGTCAGTGCATTTGCGCCGGCACATTTGGGCTGGTCTGCGTCTGGCTGCGTGGGCATGCAAACAAGTCTCTCAGCCTCTCACTAATACACCTCGTTATAGTGCTCGATCATTTTGTGGCTTCCCCCCGAACTAGCGTTACTCCTGCCAGTCCACAAACATCAAAGGGAAGCAGTAGTAAGATGCAAGCAGAGAGTATGACAAAGCCGGTCAATAATCTAAGGGACAGGGACATTGCAAAGCCCTTCTCCTTGCACCATCAGCAGCCAATAACTTGATCAGACATACCTCCCCCAAGAAATGTCTCGAATTCGCCAGAATGACCATCTCCCCAACTAAGACCACAGCCCAAGACAATAAGTTAGTGACCGAAGAAAAACTGATAATGCTCCACCCAGGAATTAAAAGCACTCAACACCAAGGAAAATATTTAGTTTCCAACCCCCAATGCACCACAACTACAGAAGAAAGCATAACCTGTCAGGATACAACATCCACCCCCGAGCAGAAATGGCATACGTGCTTTAGAGAAACTCACTGGTATTAGGATTGGAAACCTAAGTACAAACCGTCAGCATATCAAACTATCTCTGGTGAGCACACGCTTACTCGCTAAACATGCTATCACATGACTATATCATTAACAACAATATTGACACAATGTGCATAACAGAAGTCAAATGATCCCAAAATAGATCCAGCAATGTCCCCTGGCTATGATTTATTCTATAAAAAAAACACCCAAAGTGCACCGGGGGCGGTGTAGCGATACTGACCAAAAAAGAGCTTGGGCTCTTCGAATCCAACATAGAGTCCATTGGATGTGAAAGTATCCACACACAATTCACCCCTAATGATAATACCTGTGTTTACCTTGTACTAATCTAGTGTCCACCTTCAGATATGCCCTCCTTCAATGAAGACTTAGTTCACCTCCTAGCCCCTAAACAGACTCAACTGCTCCACAATAATGTTGGGAGTCCTGAATAGATGCAAGGGGGATACTGCTGAAAAAGAAGCCTTAAACCTAGAACAACACCTTAACAATATGGGTATACAAACTACAAAACAATGATCCGACACATGTGAAAGGTAACACCCTGGATTGAGTGACTACAAGAAATATCAGTATTGTGAGGATTAACACAACACCCTGCATTTGGTCTGATCACTCCTTTATAGAATGTATCATACAGTAGAAAGTATGACATACTCACAACTTCCCCAAGAGAATGTCTAGCAGAAACTTGAATACAATATAAACAGAAAAATCTAAACAGCTGCCTCAAAGCGATCATGGACTCTTCCTCTAATCAGGATACCCCTAGTAAACTGATGGAAATCTATGGAACACACATGAATGCATTAATAGACAGAGTAGCCCCCATTTAATCTAAGATCATTCCAGACCAACCAGTCAATCAGAAATGGTACACCATGGCTCTGATGAATCTCAAGAAGTCAAAAAGACAGGCCGAACGAGCCGGAGGAAAAATAAGACCAACGAAAACAAAAGGGACAGGAAACTGCTCGGAAGAGCATACAAACGTAAAATCTGCGAGACAAAAAAGAGTTTTTACAACAAGCAAATAGAAATTGCTGACAATGACACAAGAGAACTTTTTGAAATCTTTAGCAAGTTGGAAAAAACAAATGTTCTAGTACGACCTTTTATACCAGATAAATATGACTGTGTTAGGGTACAACATGCCTTCACATTTAAGGTAATCTCAGCACATACCAACATTTAAAATAGATCTAACACAGGAGGGAATTTTGCTGAGGATGACCTTATAAAGAACCAGAGGAAAGGCAACAAAACATCCCTAGTTCTATTTCAAACCAGTCTCTACCATAGAGAAGGAGAAAACACTAAAGAACATGTGCCAAACCTCCTGCCCGGGTGATCTTAACCTTCTCCCCTTTTCTCAGGAGATTTGTTAATGCCTCTTTCTCCCACAGATCTGCCCTGGCTGCAATCAAGGAAGTGGTGGTGACCCCATTAATGAAAAAAAACAGGCCTGAGCCCAAAGGAGGCATCTAACTTAAGACCTATCACAAGCACTCCTTTCCTCCTAAAGATCAGTAACACACGTGTGGCCTGACAGCTGCAGGAACACTTAGAAACGTCAGAGTCTTTTCATGTGAAACAATCAAGCTTCTGAGGCAACCATGGGACAGATAGTTTCCTCTTAGACCTGCAAACACAAATGCTTGGGACCCTAGATGACAGTAACGCAGGGATGTTGATCCTGTTAGATCTATCAGCAGCATTCGATTTACTGGACCATAAGCGCCTGCTTCAAGCTTTAGCGGCCCTAGGAAATTGTTCCAATAAAACCAAAGAGTGGATCAACTCATGGATGGCCATGGTGGTGGCAGAACAGTACTGTCATACTTAGAAATGTGTGGCTTCCACTTACTCCCTTTGCAGGGAGTGGGCAGGTGTTATCAGGTGCAGTCTGCGGTTTGTTAGCTAGTGGTAGGATTCAACTGAAGGGAAGGTCATGTGCAGGACAGAGGGTTAGATATCAGAGAGGCAGTGGTGTGGATAATCTTTTTGTTCCTATATTAGCATGGTTGGTATTGCTGTGCTGCCAATTGTGTGCTGACATCCCCAATTAGCTCCCACCTCTCCTGTTTACCCTGTTTATCACTTCTAGCCTGGATGGCATTACCAATATGCATGCATTGTGGTTCTGTTGTCACATGCATTGGCAAGTATGTTTCAATGCACGGTTGTGGTGTTGTGTTACCATGTATAGACTCTGCAGCTTTTCAAAGCATTGGTCTAGGTCCTCCATGATGCATGGCAGGTTGCTCTGGGCCAGGATTCTGGAGTCATAAGTGGAGCCTGTTACTGTAGATTTCTTCGAATACCATTTCCCCTAATGAGATTTCACTGAATATGTTTCACCGAAAAAGTTAGGGGAAATGGTATATGTGTAATGCATAATAGGTGGGGTGTTGGGTAATGGTATAGTGGAGAGGGGAGGTTGTGGGGGGTCCCCCACCCCGCATTAGAAAAAAGAACATTTGGTTTCTCTGTGAAATGGATTTGGTGAAATCTCCAGTAGGAAAAATATATTCGTAGAAAGCACATACTTCCAGTGGAGCCAGGAAATATAGCACACGTGTTTGAAACGCACGTCTGCATCACAGACCATCTGCACATCGATTCTGTGATGTCCTAGGTGGTATGAGAGCCATGTGTGTGGAATCAAGGCTCCCAACTACTTTGGGGAAGGCCCCAATCACAGAAAAGCTGGCCTTGATCTGGGTGAAGTCTCTAGGGTCTGTGGTTTAGGCAATGTGGTGATGAATCTGTCTCATCATGGCAGACATCACCTGTGAGAAAATGCAGGAGATGCATGATTGGGTCACAGTATGTTGGACACTGCCTGGGGTGCAGAAATTTAGCACTGAGTGTTGAGATTATTTGGTGAGCGGGATTGGGGGGCTGGAGGAGAATTATATATCTCAGATCTTTGAAGATATACGTTTCTCACAGCAAATGATTTTTATTTTGTTTTTCTTTATTGGGGAATTTGAACTATGGATTTTTCAGAGCATGACTGAGATGGTATACACCTTTTTACTGTGTTTCACTGCTATTTGTGCTAGGCCTAGCATAAACAGATTTTCAAAAGTTAATAAACAAATTATGGAAAAAAAAATACTAAGCGAGACATAACAAGGAATACAGATTTTGCCAAAGTAGGACGAATAATGTTCAAATATTCCCTCTTGCCTCTGTCAAGAGCCCACCGGCGTTAGAAAATGACACAGGTGTTATAAATACACAAATTGCACTGCGGAAGTGCTACGGATAAAGCCCAGAATCTGTGACATACTCCAAATAAATTGCGATGGCACCACAGTGGTTAATGTGCCACAAATACTATCACATGCTGTCAAGAAATAACAAAAATTGCCCAGCTGCAAAACATTACAGAAAGCTGTTGACAAATATAATTCACATCGTACATTCTCATTACGACAGGAACATGATGCCTGCGGAGAGTCCAGAAAGCTATTTAATGTCTC
Organism: Ambystoma mexicanum; assembly: GCF_040938575.1. Taxonomy (NCBI): domain Eukaryota; kingdom Metazoa; phylum Chordata; class Amphibia; order Caudata; family Ambystomatidae; genus Ambystoma; species Ambystoma mexicanum. The sequence continues at coordinate 488,046,418 of NC_090933.1, read as the reverse complement.
TCACTTGACAGGTCTGCCAGTGAGGGATATGCTCCTACACGATGTTGCGTAGGATTGCGAGTGTGGCGCATGCCATTCATATCATCAAATACATGAGCCCTCAAATTTGTGAATTTTCTGCCCTTTATAAATCAGCGCAATGTTTTGATTATCTGATTTCACGTCTATCATGCACAAACATTGACTAAGTAGTATAAGTGTTTCATGTGCATTGACATTATCTCACTGGAGCCAGCAAATCCCTGTTTGACAAAAGAGGATTTGCGGGCAGAATGGCACGCAAATCCCCGTTTTACACACAAATAATTCCATGAATCAATATCATAATCTCTAGTCATTCACTGCAAACAGACACTTAAACACATGAACACCACTGCATCCAGCAGAGAACATACAAACTACTGCAGCACGTCATGGCACAAAACAAGCACTCGATCTTGCCCACCACAACACTACACACACGCATCAATCTGCTCCTGCCCTGCACTGCACTTCACACCCCGAACATTAATATGGATATACATTGAAATGAGTACAGCCATATCCCCAACAACACACACATACTCACACACCACCCATGCACAGCACTGAATAGACAAACAACTCATTCATGGCATTTTCTTTTTCTGTGATGGCTGCTAAGCTGTGGAATACCCTGCCCATCACACTTCGGTCGATGGCTGCCCACCTGCAATTCAGACGTGTTTGAAAAACCTTGCTCTCCTGATTTCCTTGCTCTGCCTCAATGCCTTCTCAGTCTTGTTAGCGCCAGGTTGCCTGTTTGTGTCAGTTGCGCTGTATTTCGGTACAAATTGGACAACATAACATAACATTTTATCCACCAGTCCCAGCACCACACACATTGGCCCCAGCGGTTAACTGTAAACAAACACCAATAATATCTCTCCAATAGTATACAACAGGGCACACAGACAAGCACGCTCATCCATACACACAAAAACCATGTACTGCATTGCAATACACATGTTCCACTACTGCACAGTAAAAACATACAACCCATCGCAGTGCTGCACACAAATAGCACACACTGCCCCAGCACCAGGCTGCAAATAAATGCACCATCCCAGCAATGCACTTCCCAAGCATCTTCCTGAGCACTGCACTGCCCAAATGAACACCTTTCCAAGCACTTCACTCACTTAACCTCCAGTGCTTACCACACACCCCCAGGAGTGCGCGCGCTCACACACAGAGACACACACACACATATATATATATATACATTCTCCCAGCATTGCACATAAAGACCCTGATTCATAGAATTATTTGTGTGTAAAACAGGGCTTTTTGCGTGCCATTCTGCCCGCAAATTCCGATTCGTCAAACAGGTGTTGGGCAGGACTCCCATGTATGCAAAAGTGTGGCTGTGGGTCTGCCAACTTCGAGGGCCCAACACCCTCCACAGAATGAATGGAGGACTCTGTCAACTGCAAGTACAAACTGTGGTTTATTACAGATAAAACCAACAGGGATCAATACAAGAAAACAGGAATTCTCTGGTACTTCTCATCACTCCATGGTGTTTGGCCTGGTTTTGTGTGACCTACACCCAACTCTCTTTATCCATGATCACCCACCCTACCCCTACTCTCTCTACCCCACCCGCCCTACCCTCACACTCTAAATCCCCATCCACTTACCCTACCCACCCTAACCCCACTCTCTCTACCCTCACCCGTCCAGTCAACCTCCACTTACTCTACCCCAACCCACCCAACCCCCAATCTTTCTAACACCACCCACCCTACCTCAAATCTTACTTCCTCCACACACCCCTACCTCCACTCTCTCTCTAGTCCCCAGAACTCACCCAATCGCCACCCACCGAATCCTCATTCTGTCTACCAAATTCTACTCTCTCTCTAGTCCCCCCGACCCACCCAATCCCTATCCTCTCTAGCCTCACCGAGCAAATCCCCACACTTTCCACCTCCACCTACCCACCCTACCTCCACTCTCTCTCTCTAGTACTCCAACTCACCCTACCTCCACTTTCTATGTAGTTCCCACGACAGACCCCATCCCCACCCTCACTAGCCTCATCCACCCAACCCCTGTTATCTCTAACCCACTGACCTTACCCCACTTTGATTTAATTTTTTTCCCGCAACCAACCACCATCAGCCACCCACTCCACTGGCCTTCTCTCTAACCCTAACTACTGACCCACACCTACTCTCCCTACACTAATCCTCTCACGCTACCCCCTTCCCTCTCCATGCCCAACCACCCAATCTCCAACCTCTCTACCATCACCCACCCAAGCCCCACTCTATATCTCCACCCTGCCACCCTAACCCTGCCCTCTCTACCACCACCCACCCAACCTGCCCCCTCTACTCTCACCCATTCCACACACACACTCTACCCTCACCTACCAACCATACCCCACTCTCTTCCCCAACTCACCCACCCTACCCCTGCTCTCTACCCTAACCCACCCTACATGCACTATTTCTATCCCCACCCTCCCAAACTAATCCCCACTCCCTCCACCCCACCCACCTAATGCCCACTCTCTCTATGCCCACCCTCCCCAAGTCTCTCTACCCTCCTACCTTCGCTATCTCTACCCCCACTCATCCACCCTACCCACACTCTCTCTACAAACATCCATGCACTATACTCCCACCCACCCAACTGCCACTCTCTCTATCCCCAGCCACCCAGCTTACCCCACTCTCTCTGCCCCACCCATCCTACACCCACTCTATCTACCCCACCCACTCTATCCCCACTATCTCTACCCCCACCCACTTCACACCGACCCATCATATCCCCACTCTCTCTAACTCACCCACCATATGACCAATCCCTCTAACCCCACCCACCCTACCTCCACTCTCTCTACACCCTGTCACCACCCTACCACTACTCTCGCTCTAGTCCCCCACATGTACCCAATCCCCACCCTCTTTATCCTTACCAACCCAATCCACATTCTTTCTACCCCAACCCTCTGACCCCCCACACCATACCCTCACTCTCTCTACCCCCAACCACCCTACCGCCCCTCTCTCTAGCCCCAGCCAGCAGCAAGACCTCAACTCTCTATACCCCACCAATCCACACTACCCGCACACTCTACATAACCACACATTCACTACCCGTACCCCCACTCCCTCTACCCCGACCCACCTGCCCAACCCCCAATCTCTCTACCCCTGCCTCAACTCTCTGTGCAAAACTCCTTTCTCACTCTAGTCCCCTGAACCCACCCAAACCCCACACACCCAATCCCCACCTTATGTACCCAGAAACACCCTACCCCCACTCTCTCTACCAGCCACCCAACCAGCCTTCCCCAATCTCTCGACCCTTCCATACCTCCACTATCTCTGCAAAACTCTTCTATACCTATAGTCCCCCGGACCCAACCAAACCCCACACTCCCACCTAATCCCCACCTACTCTACCCTTATACATACAATCCCTGCGCTGTCTACCCCCACCCACCCTACCCCTCACTCTCTATATAATTGTGAACTGTTTCTACCCTGTCCACAAAAACAAAGGTTTTGTAGGAAGGTAGTCATTCAAAAGCATTCATAATTGCAAAGCTAGGTAAAATGAACACTCAGACTTAGAAGGAGGGCCACCTGGCTCAGCGTACCTCACCCTGGGTGAAGAATACCCTGCCCTATCGGGCGTGCCTGTCCCTGGGTGACACGTGGTGTATCACGTATCTAAAAGTAATAGAGGAGAGGACTGTCCCTAGCCTGCCACCAGCCTACCCCCGACTTGAAACACTTGTGTATAGGCACGTTACAAATTCCATATCATATCATATCATATCATATCATATCATAAAGCCCACCCACTGACGCTACCCAGACACTCTACCCCAACACACATTCCCTACCGCACTCTCTCTACCCCCACCCACTCAACCCCAATCTCTCTACTCCCACCCACCCTATCTCTACTCTCACAACCTCCACACACCTACCCTACCTTCACTCTCTCTCTAGTCCCCTAAACCCACCCAATCCCCACCCACCAAATCCCCATTCTCTCTACCAAATTCCACTGTCTCTCTAATACCCTGACCCACCCAATCCACACCCTCTCTAGCCTCACCGATCAACACCCCACACTCGCCACCTCCACCTACCCACCCTACCTCCACTCTCTCTCTCTCTAGTACCCCAATCTACCCTACCTCCACTCTCTATGTAGTTCCCACAACCCACCCAATCCCCACCCTCTATTGCCTCATCCACCCACTTCTGCTATCACTAACCAACCCACCCTACCCCAACTCTGACTTAATTTTGTTTGCCCCCAACCAACTACCATTAGCCACCCACCCCACCCCATTCTCTCTAACCCCAACTACTGACCCACACCTACACTACCTACCCTAACCCTCTCACCCTACCCCTCCCCATCTATGCCCACCAATCCAATCTCCAAACTCTCTACCATCCCCCACCCAAGCCCCACTCTATATCTCTATCCATCTACCCTAACCCTGCCCTTCTACCACCACCCTCCCATGTTACCCCCCTCTCTACCTCCACCCATGCTTCCCACTCACTCTCTACCCTCACTTACCAAACCGACCCTACTCTTTCTACCCCAACTGACCCACCCTACCCCTGCTTTATCTACCCTGACCCACCCTATGCCCACTCTCTCTATCCCCACCCACCCAACCTAATCCCCACTCTCTCCACCCCCACCCACCCTACCCCTAATCCCTCTACCCCCACCGATCCACCCAGACCCAACTCACTCTACAAACATCCACACACTCTACCCTCACCCACCCAACTGCCACTCTCTCTATCCCTTCTTCATATACAAAGGAGAAGGTAACAACAAATGGACTTCACAGATACACTGATCTATATTGATATGGTGATGTGATACACTCCTGTACCTTATAGTCCTGAAAGAAATAGACCAAGTACATAAATCATATACACAATTCTAGAAAATTTAATTGGTTTACAAACGATAAAAAACTCATAAAAATATTCTAAATGAACATGACCCAAAATAAAACACACATGGTAGATATAAAATGAACCTATTCACTAACTTAACATACATTAAACCAGAGTTGTTGCTAGGGGTGGGCTGAAGGGGCTATAGCCCTGGGTCATTTGGTTGTAGCCCCGTATAAAAGCTCAGGAGCTACAACCAAAAGACTAGCTGGCCCGAGTCCCAACAGTCCTGACATTGGCCTAGCCCCAGATCTTTTCCAGACCTAGCAACACCCCTGCATTAAACCACATTTAACAATTGAATACACACATATTTCTTTGATACCCAGTACACCCTCCAGGTGTTACAGTTCAAAACATATATATCCCAACATCTTTCAGTTCTTCTTGGCTACAACTGCACAAACTTTCTTCAGGGGAAACACGGTTATCTTTGGTACCACCATGCAATCCAGGGCCACATATAAAGTTCCAGATTCAACAAGGAGTTACCTCCAAATCTGATATTCGTAGTGCTAGTGTCCCAGTCCACCAAAAAATAGCTGCAAACTTCATATATCAAGTCTGATTTTCATTTTTTCTGCTCATTAATAGCCACAGGTCCAAATCAACTTTTGGCAGGCGGCTGATGCACTAGAGACTCAAAATGTAGTCCAAACCGCTAAAATGTGGTACCACACTGCTGACAAGTTTCCCACAAGGTGTAAAGCTCTTATTATGGGGCCAGAGGATGGGTGCACCAGACGAGACAAGTTTTTTTAAAACACCACCACCACCACTCTCTCTATCCCATCCACCCACCCTAGCCCACTTTCTCTACCCCACCCATCCTACCCCCAAATTATTTACCCCCAGTCAACCTACCTTCAATCTCTCTACCCCCACCCAACCCCCATTCTCTCTACCCCACCCACCCAGCATAGGCCTAATCTCTCTAAACCCACCCACCCTACCTCTACTCTCTCTACCCCTACCTACCACTGTGCCACAACTCTCTCTCTAGTCCCCCACACCTATTCAATCCCCACCCTCTCTATCCTCACCAACCCAATCCACACTATTTCTACCCCCACTCACCCACCCCACTGTCTGTACCCCCACATATCATGCCCCCACACTCTCTACCCCCACCTTTGCAACCCCCAATCGCTTTACCCTCACCCACCCTACCTCCACTCACTCTGCAAAACTCTTCTCTCACTCTAATACCCTAGACCCACCCATACCCGGCACATCTACCCAATCCCCACCTTCCCTACCCTTATAGACCCATCCCTCACTCTCGCTACCCAACCCACCCTACCCCCATTGTCTCTACCAGCCACCCAACCACCCGATACACATTCTCTCTACCTCAACCATCGACTCTACTGCTGCTCTCTCTACCCCCACCCACCATAACCCCCACTCTCTATGCCATCACCCACCCACCCTAACCAAACGTTCTCTACCCTGTCCACTCTACCTCCTCTCTCTATGCCCCATCCACTAACACAACCCCCACACTCTACCCCAACCCACCCAAGCTACCCCTGCACTCTCTACTTCACCAACCCTAAACCTACTTTCTCTACCCCAACCCACCACAGATGCACTCTCTCTACCCCACCCACCCCACCCCACTCTCTCTAGGCCCAGCCACCACCCTATCCCCAACTCTCTATACCTTATGTGTAGTGGCTGGTAAGTTGTGCAACAGTCTTCCTCTTCAACTTAAGTCTATTGAGAACCATTTAACCTTCTGTCGCCTACTCAAGACCACTCTTTTCTGTTGATTCTCCTCTGCTTGATTATGACTTACTGTGTACTTTCCCGTGTCATGCGGTCTTCAGGTTCATGTGCGCGCTACAGGTTTACCTAACATAACATAACATATAACCCACCAAAACACCCTACCCTCAGACTGTACCCCAACCCACACATTCTCTACCACCACCGACCTGTGGAGTATTTTTATCCACGCCAATGCACCACACTGCACCCCTTTGCCAATGGAGAAAGAAAACTGCCAAAAACGGAAGCAATAACCCCTGTGCGCACTAAATCTGCAAAATTGCGCATGGTTCACAAACCACCAAAAGAGCTGCACGTCCTGCCACACATACAGGCAAAATTGGTGTAAAAACAGGAATCACTGCTTTCACCTGTCATCTGTCATCTGTCACCTGAAACAAGGCCACAGAAGGGCAAAATCCGAAAATGCCCATAAAAATTCAATCATTTTCCCAGAGAATTATGGAAAGGAGAGTGTGCTGAAATCATGGATTCTCCAGGCAATCAGAGGAATCCAGGCCTCCCTGTCTGGCAGCTGCTTAAGGAAATTAGCTGTCAAACCCATTTAAAGGTGTTTCTTTTTCTGGAAGAAATTGCAAAATCCATTATTTAAAGCATGTTTACGAAGGGCTAATTCTTTTAAAATGTTTAAATCCTTTATAAACTGTGCTTATATTTATATGTGAAATGGAAAGACTTTAATGTCAAGGAGCCCGGTCTGGGGCCAATCCACTATTTAATTCTGATCTGACAGCCTGGCCTGGGAAAATCTCTGCTTGACACTTCCTTGAGAACAGGAAGGCTAATGTCTGCTAATGGTTCCAGCATAATGCCAACAAGCAACACAATGGGGCTGCACTAGACATTCGTCTTCTGGCTGACCAATGAACAAAGGACAGGCTGAGCATTGACCTCTGCAAGGAAGGGCAGGATGTGGAGGAGGTTTCTCAGTGAACTTCAAAGGACTGGACAGAGGCTGCCTGAAAGGGGGAGGTTACAGAGGAGGACTTTGATGTGAAATCCTTATTTTTGATTAAAGTTTAACACTCTTTAACTGAGCAACCTAAAGAGGGCTAAATCTGAAACTTGGTAGACATGAAACTAATTTCAGCCTTGTGATTTGAAGACATTGAGGAAACTAGTCGCATTTAAGGAACCAAAGTTATGAAAAATTGCTGAGTGTGGCAAAACTATTAATGTTGCAAAACTTACGATTATATGTATATGATCCACTGATAAGTGCCCAGAGGTATACCAAATTAGAAATGATTAATCCAAAGTGTTATGGGTAAAATTGATAAAAATCTGTAGAATGACCAAGACAGCTCTCACTGTGAAGATCACCAATACGAATTTCACATTTCGGCCTACTTCCAATATGGCAGTCGCTTCTGCACTTTGAAATAACCTACGCTGCAGCCTAGTTGTTCCTGATTCCAAGATGGCCGCCGCCTCGGCACCTAACCCGATCATACTACACAGGATAGTGGTTCATTCCCAGGAAGCTTCGCAAACCTCTGTCATCACTTCCTGTTTACTCTCTTATTGCCCGGCAACTCCAGGAGGAAGACGCGTTGCTACTCTCGTAGGAGCCAGCAGACGCTTCGTAAGTTCGTCTTGTTAGGACTGCGAAACATCCCTCTATTCACTTCTTGCGCTTTACTCACAAGTTCCTTTCTTACTTCATAGGAATCAGTTGGGTACCTTTCATGTTCATTCCCGAAGCCAAATCTGGGTAAACTACGTCAGTGCGTGAGTAAGCCCAGTGCTTTGAAAGCACAGTTCGCGCTCCCCTCCAGGGAACCTCTAGGTAATTAACTCTCAACTATCTATTCTCTCGGCAATCTCGCGGTTGTCAGAGGCCTGCTATTTACAGAGAATCTTTCATTGCAGCTAGACCTCTTCTCTGGAACTTCTCAGGCAAACCTTCTCATCCTTCCAGACTGGCTCAAAAAGGCTTGAAAGTAAAAGGGTATGCTTCTCCTTGGCCTATGCTAATACTCCCATCTTAGAGTTGAGTCTAATTTTCTACTACTTATCCTCTCTCTCTCTTCTGTTTCTTCAGTACAATTTTACCTTCTGCCAAACCCAAGGGAGATTCCTTATCACTCAGCATTCTTCATGCTCACGCTTGGTAAGACCTAAGAGTCTTAGCTTAGGATTCTTTCTACTCCGGCAGGCTTAACAAGATTAACTTTATTTGTTTTCTTATCTACTTGCTACAGTTCAGTTCTGAGGCCAAATCTTTAACCAGCCCGAAGAATAAGTATACCAGCCTTCCACGCCTGGTCAACTCAGGAAGACAACGTACACAAGCAGCCCAGCCAAGGGGTTTATTCCCCACGAGGGTTTCCTTCAGAGCTTCTCGACGGGCAAGTCTAGAACCGGCTCATCGAGGGGTACTCAGAGGAATTCCTACTTTCTTCAAGGGACTAAATGGAGCTCTCAGGAACTCCAGGCTACTTCCGACTCCAGTCTCTTTCATATCTCAAGCTCAGGTAAGTGGTCTTATGTTCCTTCCCTGTGTATACTTGGGACAAATCGTAGTTTAATCATAACACTCACAAAGATGGGAAGTGAATGTAAATGTAGACAATTGAATATAAAATATGTGTCCAATTTTATGAGATTACATAATGTTAGAAATGCACATTTGTGCAAAAGTATGTTTTGGGTAACAATCCAGGTTCGAGTTCCTAAATCCTGTCATAAAATGACAGCTCTATTCAGACCGCCAACCAGGACAAAGCACATGCCTGTAGCCACTCACAATCATGGGGGTGTGTTTGAAGTTCTGCCCATGCCATAAACTTTGTAATGTATAAATATAGGAGTTTCATTACACATAGACAGACTGCTTCCAGAACCCACTGCTTCCAGAACCCATCTAGATGTTCGCACAGCACCTTATCCCAGAACTCTTTATCTTGTAGCTGACTCCAGAAATCTTTGAAGATCCAGATTTCCTTGCAGAATCCAGACTTTAGCATTGCAGACCTCTTGCTAGCCTGACCAAATTGCAAACTCCGGAACTTAAAAGAATAATTCTGATTCAGCTTGGCTTGCTACCGTAAAGGCTTGCCTGCTGAAACATGCATCCTGTAATCTGCCATGTCCAGCAACCAGAAGGGCCCTTCCAAATCCAGTCTGAAAGTCCAAAATTGACCAGCACCACCTTGATGAACCAATCCTGCTAGAGGTGCCCTGCTGCCGGTAGACCTGATCCGATTAATTAACCAGAGATTACGGTCCAATTTAATAATTCTTCTGTAAGTGTTAATAGGAAGAACAGTGACCCATAATATACCTGCACTGTATTATCCCTATCTCAACCCATCCCATCTTTAATTCAGAACCATAGTATTTTTAGAATCCTTCTTGCGCTGATTTTCTCTTATCTGTGTTACAAAACCATAACTCTCTAGTGATTTTGAAGTAACTAAAGTAAATCCCAGAAGACCTTGAGGACCCATCACATGGATAGTTGCACTGGCCACATAGCTGTGAAGGTTCATGTGTGGTCAATTCTTTTTCATAGTCATTAATATAGTATAAAAAGTCCTATCTATCATTTTTAAATCGAATTTCTGTTTGCATTTTCGTGCCTATTTTGCAAAAATGCCTCTCACTAAAACCTCTATAACTTCTTCCATTTTAAAGAAACAAACAAAATTTCAACTCTCAATGATACCTTAGACCCTTTGCTACATCCACAACTAAAATGTATTTGACCCATTTTTCTTCAATATTGCATCGTAAAAGTTTGCCGCAAATTTGCAATTTTAGTCAAAGTACACATGTCATTTCCCCATTTCTAAGTGCTTTTTCCATCCCATCCTGATCAAAAGTGTGTATTGTTGTTTATATGATAGCACATGTGTGTTAGGACTTGTTTAGAGTTGCTTTACTTAGAATTTCTATCCATTGAAGTCTTTTTGCACCCTTTTGCAGTATTTTATAAAGCAATTTTCATCTGTCAGTTTAAAAGTGTCATTTGACAAAATGGTTTTCTCTCTTGTTTGGGGAGGGAAGATTGGCTATAAATTCTAGAACTTGTCTTTCATTCCTGAATACCTGCTAGTTACTCACATTGGTGTAGGATTGCTCATTTGTATTTAAACAAAACTTTGCAGGGGGAAACTTAACCTAAACCCTATCTGTGCACAAAACAAAGCTGTTCTTTTTCCTGTGTTTCTATTCTGCATAAGTACAAGTGAATTCAATTGCTTTGCTTATTTTTGAACTGTATTGTCACCCTTTGGGTGATTGCTATATATATATAACTTATGTGTGATTTGAATATTAAATAAATAAATAAATCTTTACCTTTACAAACTAGCCTGATTCCTGGTTCAGTGTGACCTGGGGGTATTTTGAGTCGGGTGTGATATGAGTGGTATATCATTCAGAATATTGAACTTGTAGACAAAAATAAATAAGGGTTCCATCGCACACTACATGCTAGGCGAGACCTGGGTGAGTGCATGATTGACATCCCTTACACACCATACCCCACTATCTTTAGGCACACCCAGCCCCCACTCTCCCCACCCAATCCACCTACCCTACACCCACTCTCTCAACCACCATCCACCCACCCTATCTCCACTCTCTCTACTCCCTTTCACCCACCATACCTTCACTCTCTTTCTAGTCCCTCACACACAACCATACCCATACTCTCTCTACTCGATAAATGCCATATCATATCATGCCCCCACCCATCCTAACCCCGCTCTCTCCACCATTGCACACGCTCCCTACCCGAAATTTCTGTACCTCATCAACCCTAGCCTCACCCTCTAAATCGCACACTCTACCAAGACCCACACACCACAACCCTACACTCTCTACCCCGACCTACCCTACCCCTACTCTCTCTACTCCCACCCACTGTATCCCCAACATCTACCCCAACCACGTTACCCCCACACACTTTATCACCAGCAACCACCATACCCTCAACTCTCTATACCCAACCCACCCTACCTCCACAATCTATTCCAATGCACCCACCTATCCACCACACTCTCTACCCCCACCCACTCAACCCCCACACTTTACACACACACAACCACCCAGCCCCCACTCTCCCCACCACATCCACCAAGCCTACACCCACTTTCTCAACCACCCTACCCACCCTACCTCCACTCTCTCTACTCCCACTCAACCACCCTAACTTGACTCTCTCTCTAGTCCCTCACACCCAACCTTACCCATACTCTCTCTACTCTATACACACCTAAACACCCTACCCCCACCCTCTCTACCATTGCACATGAACCCTACCCAAATTTTCTCTACCCCATCACCCCTAGCCTCACCCTCTAAACCCCACACTCTATCCCAACACACCCACCCCACCCCTGCGCTCTCTACCCCCACCTACTCTGCCCTACCCCCACCCACTCTACTCCCATCCACTGTACCCACAATCCGTACCCCAACCACTCTACCCCCACTCAATGTATCACCAGCCACCACCCTACCCTCAACTCGCTATACCCAACACACCCACCCTACCTCCACAATCTATTTCAACCCACCTACCCAACCACCACAGGTTCTACCCCCACCCACACAACCTTCCTTCTCTCTACCCCCAGCCACCCACCCTATCCTCAGAATTGCTACTTCCATCCAACCTACCCCCACTCTCTCTATTTACACTCACCCTTCCCCCACTCACTTAACCTACCCTGCCCCACTCTTTCTATCCAGACTCACCCACCTGAACCCCACTCTATCCTCACTCACCTGCCCTACACCACACTCTCTACCCTCACTCAACTGACCTATTCCCAACTCTCTCTACTCATGTCCACCCACCCTACCCCCACTCTCTGTATCCCACCCACCCTACTCCTACTCTCTGTACCCCACCCATCCTACACCCATATGCTCAATCCCCATCCATGTACCCCACCCAATCCCCACCCTGTCTACCACCATCTGCCAATACTACACCCACACTCTCTACCCCTGTCCCGCCCTACACATAACCTCTCTACCCCAAACACACTACCCCCACTCTCTATAGTCACATCCATCACCCTACACAAAACTCTCTATTCCCCCACCAACCTACCCTACCCCCACACTCAACCCCAACCCACCCACCCAACCCACACATTCTCTACCAACACCTACCTAACCCCTGCTCTATGACCCACCCACCCTACCTCCACTCTCTCTCTAGTCCCCCAAACCCACCCACTGAATCCCCAATCCCTCTACCAAATTCCACTCTCTCTCTAGTCCCCCTAACCCACCCAATCCCCACCCTCTCCAGTCTCACCCACCAAATACCCACACTCTCCACCTACCCACCCTATCTCCACTCTCTATCTAGTTCCCCGACCCACCCTACCTCCACTCTCTAGGTAGTTCCCACAACCCACCTAATCCCCACACTCTATAGACCCATCCACCCAACCCCTGCTATTTCTAATACACCCACCCTACCCCACTCTGATTTCATTTTGTTTGCCCCAACCTACTACCATCAGCCACTCACCCGAACCCCATTCTCTCTAACTCCAAAAAATGAGACACACCTACCCTCCCTACCCTAACCCTCTCACCCTACCCCTCCCAATCTATGACCACCCACCTGATCTCCAACCTCTCTACCATCACCCAACCAAGCCCTACTCTATATCTCTACCCACCCACCCTAACCCTGCCTTGTCTACCACCACTCACCCGCGTTACCCCCTCCCCTCTCTACCTCCACCCATGCTAACCACACACTATATACCCTCACTTACCAAACCTACCCCACTCTCACTACCCCAACTGACCCACCCTACCTCTGCTCTCTCTACCCTGACCCACCCTATGCCCACTCTCTCTATCCCCACCAGCCCAACCTAATCCCCACCTACCCTACCCCTAATCTCTCTACCCCCACCCATCCACCCTACCCACTCTCTCTACAAACATCAACAAACTCTACCCCCACCCACCCAACTACCACTCTTTCTAATCCCAGCCACCCAACCTACCCCACTCTCTCTACTCCACCCACCCTACCTTCACTCTCTCTACCCCCACCCAACCCCACTCTCTCTAATCCACCCACCCAACTCTCTAAACCCACCAACCCTACCTCCACTCTCTCTACCCCCACCTACCACTGTGACACTACTCTCTCTCTAGTCCTCCACACCTACCCAAACCCCACCATCTCTATCCTCACCAACCAAATCGACACTCTTTCTACTCCCACTCACCCACCCTACCCCCACTCTCAGTACCCCCAAACACTGTACCCCCACTCTCTCAACCCCCACCTCCCAACCCTCAATCTCTCAACCCTCACCCACCCTACCTCCACTCTCTCTGCAAAACTCTTTGCTCACTCTAGTCCCATACCAACCTAAATCCCACACAACTACCCAATCCCCACCTTCTCTACCCTTATACACCCATCCCCCACTCTCACTACCCCACCCAGCCTACCCCCACTCTCTCTACTAGCCACCCAACCACCCAGCTATCATTCTCTCTACCCCAACCATTCACCCTACACCTCACTCTCTCCAAAGACCCACCCAGCCAACATACCCCCACTCTCTGTTTCCTCACCCATTCACCCTACCACTGCTCTCTCTACCCTAACCCAACCTACCCCAACTCTCTCTACACTATCCACCCAACATACCCCCACTGTCTCTATGTCCATCCACCCTACCCCAACCCACTGGCCCTACCCACTTTTTCTCTACCCCCACCCACGCAACCCACACTGTTTCTACACCCACCTACCCACTCTACCCTCACTCTCTGTACCCCCACCCATGCTATATCCACTCCCTCTATCTCCACCCACCAACCCTACCCAAACTTTCTCTACTGCCACCCACCCAACCAATCAACACTCACCCTACCACCACTCACCCAACTAATCCACACTCTCTACCTCACTCACCCACACTACCCCCACTCTATCTACCCAAACCCAACCATCCTACCTCCACTCCATCTACCCCATCCACCCACCCTATCTCTACTCTGTACCCCACTGACCCTACCCTCACTCTTTCTACACAGATGTACACTATCCCCACTGACCCCAACTTACGTCTCTCCACCCCGTCCACCCACCATATCTGTCCTCTCTCTAAAATTACCTATCCACCCTACTAACACTCGCTCTACCCCCATCCACCTTTCTTCCACTCTCACTGCTGCCACCCACCCACTCTACCTTCACTCTCACTACCCACATACACCTACCCTACATACACACTCTCTAACCCACCCAATCTACCTCCACTCTCTCTACCCCATCCACCCACCATACCCCCACTCTCTCTGTGTACACCCACCCACCTGACCCCAGCCCAGCCCACCCACCCACCCTAACCCTTCTCTCTCTCTCTCTCTCTCTCTCTCTCTCTCTCTCTCTCTCTGTCAATCTCTCTCTCTCTCTCTCTCTCTACACCTACCCACCCTCTCTACTCACACTCTCTGTACTCCCACACATGCTACCCCCACTACCTCTATCCCCACACACCCACCCTATCACCACTTTATCTACCACCACCCACCCAACCCAACCACACAAACTCTACCCCACCCCCAAGCCTACCCCCACTGTCTCAACCCCCACCCACCCATGCTACCTCTGCTCTCTCTACCCAACCCTCACTCTCTCTATCTCCACCATCCCAACTATTCCAAACTCTCTCTACCCACCCACCCTACCCCCACTCTCAGTACCCCCAAACACTCTACCCCCACTCTATCAACCCCCCACCTGCCCAACCCTCAATCTCTCAACCCTCACCCACCCTACCTCCACTCTCTCTGCAAAACTCCTCTCTCACTCTAGTCTCCCGGAACCACCCCAAACTCACACAACTACCCAATCCCCACCTTCTCTACCCTTATACACCCTACCCCCACTCTTGTTTCCCCACCCACCCGACCCACACTCTCTCTACCCCAAACACTCTACCCTCACTCTCTCTACCCCACCTGCCCGACTCTTAATCTCTCAACCCGCACCCACCCTACCATCACTTTCTCTGCAAAACTCTTCTCTCACTCTAGTCCCATACCAACCTAAATCCCACACAACTACCCAATCCCCACATTCTCTACTCTTATACACCCATCCCCCATTCTCACTACCCCAGCCACCCTACCCCCACTCTCTCTACACGCCACCCAACCACCCAGCCATCATTCTCTCTACCCCAACCATTCACCCTACACCTCACTCTCTCCAAAGACCCACCCAGCCAACATACCCCCACTCTCTGTTTCCCCACCCATCCACCCTACCACTGCTCTCTCTACCCTAACCCAACCTACCCCAACTCTCTCTACACCAACCACCCAACATACCCCCACTGTCTCTATGTCCATCCACCCTACCCCAACCCACTGGCCCTACCAACTTTCTCTCTACCCCCACCCACCCAACCCACACTGTTTCTACACCCACCTACCCACTCTACCCTCATTCGCTGTACCCCCACCCATGCTATATCCACTCCCTCTATCTCCACCCACCAACCCTACCCCCACTTTCTCTACTGCCACCCACCCAACCAATCAACACTCACCCTACCACCACTCACCCAACTAATCCACACTCTCTACCTCACTCACCCACACTACCCCCACTCTATCTACCCAAACCCAACCATCCTACCTCCACTCCATCTACCACCTCCACCCACCCTATCTCTACTCTGTACCCCACTGACCCTACCCTCACTCTTTCTACACCCATGTACACAATCCCCACCGACCCCAACTTACGTCTCTCTACCCCGTCCACCCACCATATCTGTCCTCTCTCTAAAATTACCTATCCGCCCTACCAACACTCGCTCTACCCCAATCCACCTTTCTTCCACTCTCACTACTGCCACCCACCCACTCTACCTTCACTCTCTCTACCCACACACACCTACCCTACATACACACTCTCTAACCCACCCAATCTACCTCCACTCTCTCTACCCCCACCCAAACTACCCCCACTCTTTCTACCCCATCCACCCACCATACCCCCACTCTCTCTGTGTACACCCACCCACCTGACCCCAGCCCAGCCCACCCACCCACCCTAACCCTTCTCTCCCTCTCTCTCTCTCTCTCTCTCTCTCTCTCTCTCTCTCTCTCTCTCTATCTCTCTCTCTCTCTACACCTACCCACCCTCTCTACTCACACTCTCTGTACTGCCACACATGCTACCCCCACTACCTCTATCCCCACACCCACCCTATCACCACTTTATCTACCACCACCCACCCAACCTAACCACACAAACTCTACCCCACCCCCCCAGCCTACCCCCACTGTCTCAACCCCCACCCACCCATGCTACCTCTGCTCTCTCTACCCAACCCTCACTCTCTCTACCTCCACCATCCCAACTATTCCAAACTCTCTCTACCCACCCACCCTACCCCCACTCTCAGTACCCCCAAACACTCTACCCCCACTCTCTCAACCCCCACCTGCCCAACCCTCAATCTCTCAACCCTCACCCACCCTACCTCCACTCTCTCTGCAAAACCCCTCTCTCACTCTAGTCTCCCGGAACCACCCCAAACTCACACAACTACCCAATCTCCACCTTCTCTACCCTTATAAACCCTACCCCCACTCTTGCTTCCCCACCCACCTGAACCCCACTCTCTCTACCCCAAACACTCTACCCTCACTCTCTCTACCCCCACCTGCCCAACTCTTAATCTCTCAACCCGCACCCACCCTACCATCACTTTCTCTGCAAAACTCTTCTCTCACTCTAGTCCCATACCAACCTAAATCCCACACAACTACCCAATCCCTACCTTCTCTACCCTTATACACCCATCCCCCACTCTCACTACCCCACCCACCCTACCCCCACTCTCTCTACAAGCCACCCAACCACCCAGCCATCATTCTCTCTACCCCAACCATTCACCCTACACCTCACTCTCTCCAAAGACCCACCCAGCCAACATACCCCCACTCTCTGTTTCCCCATCCATTCACCCTACCACTGCTCTCTCTACCCTAACCCAACCTACCCCAACTCTCTCTACACCATCCACCCAACATACCCCCACTGTCTCTATGTCCATCCACCCTACCCCATCCCACTGGCCCTACCCACTTTCTCTCTACCCCCACCCACCCAACCCACACTGTTTCTACTCCCACCTACCCACTCTACCCTCACTCTCTGTACCCCCACCCATGCTATATCCACTCCCTCTATCTCCACCCACCAACCCTACCCCCACTTTCTCTACTGCCACCCACCCAACCAATCAACACTCACCCTACCACTGCTCACCCAACTAATTCACACTCTCTACCTCACCCACCCACACTACCCCCACTCTATCTACCCAAACCCAACCATCCTACCTCAACTCCATCTACCCCATCCACCCAATCTATCTCTACTCTGTACCCCACTGACCCTACCTTCACTCTTTCTACACCCATGTACACTATCCCCACCGACCCCAAATTCAGTCTCTCCACCACATCCACCCACCATATCTGTCCTCTCTCTAAAATTACCTATCCACCCTATCAACACTCGCTCTACCCCCACCCATCCACCTTTCTTCCACTCTCACTACTGCCACCCACCCACTCTACCTTCACTCTCTCTACCCACACACACCTACCCTACATACACAATTTCTACCCCACCCAATCTACCTCCACTCTCTCTACCCCCACCCAAACTACCCACACTCTTTCTACCCCATTCACCCACCATACCCCCACTCTCTCTGTGTACACCCACCCACCTGACCCCAGACCACCCACCCACCCTAACCCTTCTCTCTTTCTCTCTCTCTCTCTCTCTCTCTCTCTCTCTCTCTCTCTCTCTCTCTCTCTCTCTCTCTCTCTCTCTCAATCTCTCTCTCTCTCTACACCTACCCACCCTCTCTACTCACACTCTCTGTACTCCCCCACATGCTACCCCCACTGCCTCTATCCCCACACACCCACCCTATTACCACTTTATCTACCACCACCCACCCAACCCAACCACACAAACTCTAACCCACCCCCCCAGCCTACCCCACTGTCTCAACCCCCACCCACCCATGCTACCTCTGCTCTCTCTACCCATCCCTCACTCTCTCTACCTCCATCCTCCCAACTATTCCAAACTCTCTCTACCCACCCACCCTATCCCCACTCTCTCTACCCCCACTCACACTGGCCCCACTCTCTCTACCTAAATCCAACCACTCTACTTCCACTATCTCTACACCCACCCACCCTACCTCCACTCTATCTCTACCCCTCCCATGCACACTGTTTCTACACCCATGCACACTACCCCCACCCACACTATCCACACTCTTTCTATCCCCACCATAACTTCACTCTCTGTAGCCCATCCACCCACCCCACCTCCACTCTCTCTACCATCACCTACCCACCCTACCTACACTCGCTCTACCCACGCCCACCTACACTACTTCCAATCTCTGTTCCTCCACCAATCCACTCTACCTCCAATCTCTCTACCCCACTCAACCTCCATTCTGTCTACCCTACCTGCCCAACCTACCTTCACTCTGTCTAAGTCTACCTCCACTCTGTCTACACTCCATCCACCCTACCTCTACTCTGTCTACCCCTACACACGTACCCTACGTCCACTCTCTGTACCCCCACCCACCTACCCTCAACTACCCTACTTCCACTCTCTCTACCCCCACCCACCCACCTTTCTTCCACTCTCACTGCTGCCACCCACCCACTCTACCTTCACTCTCTCTACCCCCACACATCTACCCTACATACACACTCTCTACCCCACCCACCCAATCTACTTCCGCTCTCTCTACCCCCACCCAAACTACCTACACTCTCTCTACACCTACCCACCCTCTCTACTCACACTCTCTGTACTCCCACACACATGCTACGCTACCCCCACTACCTCTATCCCCGTACACCCACCCACCATCACTTTATCTACCACCACTCACCCAGCCCAACCACACACACTCTACCCAACCCACCCAACCCACACCCACTCTCTCAACCCCCACCCACCCACACTACCTCTGGTCTCTCTACCCTATGCTCACTCTCTCTACCCCCACCCACCCAACTTTTCCAAACTCTCTCTACCCACCCACCCTAACCTTACTCTCTCTACCCCCACTCGCTCTACCAGCACCCACACTAACCACACTCTCTCTACCCGAATCCAGCCACCCTACCTCCACTATCTCTACCTCCACCCACCCTTCCTCCACTCTATATCTACCCCCACCCATGCACACTATTTCCACTCTTTACACCCACCTACCCTAACCTCACTCTCTCTACAAATATGCACACTACTGTTAAGCGGAAACCTGTGCAGTTCCCTCTGGGACCACTGCAAAAGATTTAGGCCTACAGGTGTTTGGCAGTAAACCCACTTGGTAGCAGTCTGTACCACACAGATTCACTTGGTAGCTGTGGCTGAGCAGTCAGACTTCCCTCAAGAAGAGTTAGGCAGTATGTGGAGTATACAAAATAGAGCAATTTACACAGTAGAACAAGCAGACACGGAACAGAGCTTGGGTGTAAAGATATATAGTTATTTATTAATAAAAACACATCTATGAAAAACACACTGGCACTAATACGGCAAACAACTTCAATTACAATTACTATAAGCATATCACTCCTCTAACAATAGTTCGACAAGTCTAGGTTCAACGGCACCACTTATTTGCAGACAGAGGTGAATGCTTTAACCTAGATGGCACTCTAATATTCGTTAGAACGGGAGAGAAAAGGCAGGGTATGAAACCAACTCGGCACCAACACTTTTAGGAAGCAAATGCAAGGCAAGTAAGGCAGGGTCTACTGTGGATCACAAAGTTCAGAAGCCAGGCCCACTCGGAGAGAGGCAAGGCGATATGTCCCAAAAAGTATCACAGTGGAAATGCACTTCGAGTCTTTGTAGCAAATTGTTACAGAAAGGTTGGACCAGTTTAGAACAAAAAGTTAAGAAGGTCTGGAGGCGACCCGATGGAGAGGCAAGGATTAAGACACCTCACGCTAACCGTCACAAGGGAAGCCAGGCAGACACGGTACCTTGTATGTGGAGAGACAGCTCCGGCGGGGGTAGTTGTTCCTTGTGGTGGATTCAAGTCGGGGCTTTGCCAAGAGATGAGATGATCTCGTCGTCGAAGGAAAGTTGAAGATCGTTGCACCACCAGGGAAGAGACCAGCCGCGGAGTGCTCCGTCACAAGGCACCACCTTTTGGTCGCGGTAAGGGCTAGTGGCTATCCGGTTGCCTGGGTGCTCAGCACAGGCAATTCGACCACTACGCCCTGGAAGCGAAGAAAAAGCAAAGGGACTGGTTGTTCCCACCAGTCAGGGGAAGAAGACTCTCCAGCCGGGAGATCTCCTCTGTCATTGGAAAGTGGTGAGTCGGTTCAGCAGGGCTCCAATGGAGGTGTCATCGTTGCAGGTCGGCTCAGCTTTACCCTCGTTGGATTCTTAGGTCCTGTGGCGACTTCTCAAGATCCAGTCCCAAAAGCCCTGCTTTTATGCAGCAAACCCCCATTCATTCAGCCTCGCTGTCAATCAAAACACGCTAAGTGGTGACCGGGGTGGCTCACCACTTGGGCCAATCACACCAGAGTGCGACTTGAGTTGGCAAGGCAACTCAGTCCAGGGTGCCTAAACCCCCTCCCACAACCCCTGTGGTACCCAGACAGAATGGCACCACTTTGGATGGCTTCTGTGTAGGAGCCCGCCAAATGTGGAACAAAGGGCTCAACCTTTGGTTTGGAGTTACAGAAGTGAACATAGACACCATTTAAAAAACTGAGTTCTGGCAGAAAATACCGACCGGTAGATTTGTTTAAGACAAATAAACCTGCGGTATGTTAGAGACTAACGGGAAAAAGTATTAGCCTCCAACAATGGGAACAATCCCATAGAGTTATATTCGGGGTCGAATATAACCAGTAGTTTCCACTGCCACCAGCCAAAATTCGACGAGGGGGGATGGGACAGTGCCCCCTCGAATAACAGACCCAGGGGTAATCAAATTACTCCTACTAGTACGTCCACAATAGGATGGTTTGTACTAGTTCTGTTAGTAAATTTAGGTCTAGTAAAGCCAATGGTGACTTTACATGCCCTGGGAGACAGTAGTCAGTCCCAGGGTATGGAGTCTATGGTGGGGATCCTCTAGGACGCCCCAGTGTTACGGCACGGAGGGTGCGGTGTAACACACATAGCAAAACACTTGAGACCCTATGGATTAAAAGACCCCATAGCCCATAGAACCCATTGACATTCACAGGAATTAACCACATTCATGTCCAAGAGTGGGAGAAAAGAGTCTCACTCTCGGCAGGATGGAAATAAACAAACTCCAGAAATCTAGCAAAGCTGCTGGGGGACTCACTAGGTTAGGAAATTTAGCCTAAACAGAGAATTCTCCCTAACACTCGCCCCCCCAGACTAAGGGACAGGAGGATTTAATCCATTCCTGGATGAATCTCATACCTCTCGTCGATGACATACATCCTAGAGAGACCATCAGCATTTTGGTGGTGACACCCTGAACTGTGCTCAATGGTGAAATCAAACCCTTGCAGGCAGATTGACCATCTCAGTGGTTTTGGGTTTTCCCCTTTCATTTGCATTAACCATCTCAATGGTTGGTGGTCAGTCTGAATGACAAAAGTAGAACCATACAAGTATGGCCTAAACTTCTTCAGAGGCCACACGATAGCAAAGCATTCTCTTTCGATTGTTGCCCACCTTGTTTCAGGATCCTTCAGCTTGCGGCTGATGAAGCAAACGGGGTGCTCCCTACCTTTCCCATCCAGTTGACTGAGTATGGCACCTATTCCTACATTAGAAGCATCTGTCTGCACAATGAAAGTTTTGTGGTAATCAGGAGCTCTGAGTACTGGGGCTTGGCAAAGAGCCTTTTTCAGGTTTTCAAAGGCCTGATTGCACTCCTCGTTCCATCTAACCTTTTTAGGGAATTTTGGAGAGGAGATGACATTCATAGAAGCTATGGTCCCATAGTTCTCAATGAAATTCCTGTAATACCCAGTGAGACCTAAGAAGGCTCTCACTTGGGTCTGAGTAGTAGGTGTTGTCCAATTTTGCACAGCTTCAATCTTACTGAGCAAAGGCCTTATTTCTCCACCTTCTACCTCATGTCCAAGATAGACTACCTTACTCTGTCCAATTTGGCATTTACTCACCTTTATGGTCAGATTGGCTCGTCCAAGAGCCTGCAAAACATCTCTTAGGTGGGTTACATGTTCTTCCCAGGAATTGCTGAACACTGCTATGTCATCCAAGTATGCCATGCAGAAGTCCTCCATCCCATTCAGAACCTGGTTTACCATCCGTTGAAATGTAGCAGGTGCGTTTTTCAATCCGAAAGGCATCACCTTAAACTGGTATAAGCCAACGGGGGTAGAAAATGCAGTTTTCTCCTTGGCATGGTCTGTCAGGGCTATTTGCCAATAGCCTGACGTCAAGTCAAATATGCTGAGGAACTTGGCTGAACCAAGTTTATCCACCAACTCATCTGTTCTTGGCAAAGGGTGGGCATCAGTCTTGGTGACTGTATTAAGAGCTCTATAATCCACGCAGAAACAAAGTTCTGTAGATCCTGCCTTTGGTACTAACACAACCGGGCTAGACCATGGACTAGTAGAGGGCTCTATTACCCCGAGATCAAGCATCTTGCTGACCTCACCTTTGATGTGGGTTCGTACATTTTCTGACATTCGGTATCCTCTGCTTTTGACTGGCAGACAGTCACCAGTGAGTATGCCATGCTGGCCCCAAGGGGTCAAGCCTGGTGAAAGTGAGAACAGAGAGGCAAACTGATTCAACATAGATTTGCACTCTTCTTGTTGCTCAGGTGTCAGATTTGAAGAGAGATTCACTCCTTCAATTTTTTCATCTAAAGGTAAGCCTCTGAGGAGATCCGGAAGAGCTTCACTCTCTTCTTCTTCCTCTGATGATGCTAGAAGCAACGCTCCTACATCAGGTCTCGAGACATACGCTTTGAGTTGGTTGGTGTGGAAGACTGTCAGAGCCTCCTTGGGATTGCCCAAGTCCACCAGATAGTTGACCTCTCCAAGTTTACCCACAACTCTGAAGGGTCCTATCCATTTGTCTTGCAAGGCCCTCTGCCTTGTTGGGATCATAATGAGAACTAGCTGGTCTTGAGTGAACTCAACCATGTTAGCCTTTTGATCATGCCAGTGCTTGACCAATGCTTGTCCAGCTTTCAAGTTATCACTTGCTTCTGTCATTATGTGCGACATTCTCCTCCGGAGACCTATCACGTAGTCAGTCACTGGCTTGGGGGAAGGAGCACTCTCCAACCCCTCCTTAATCAGGGCCAATAGACCTCTGACGGGATGACCATAGAGGAGCTCAAAGGGAGAATAACCTACTCCCTCCTGAGGGACTTCTCTATAAGCAAAGAGAAGGCATGGCAGTAGAAGGTCCCACTTTCGTTTAAGGGGTTCTTCTAAAGCACCTATCATGCTCTTCATGGTTCGGTTGAACCTTTCTACAAACCCATTGGTTTGTGGGTGGTAAGCTGTTGAGAACTTGTAAGCAACTCCACAGGTTTTCCACATGGCTTTCATGTAGTGGGACATAAAGTTTGACCCCCTGTCAGAGATTACTTCCTTAGGAAACCCGACCCTGGTAAAAATACCAAGGAGGGCCTTAGCCACAGCCGGGGCTGTAACAGTCCTCATAGGAATTGCTTCAGGATACCTAGTAGCATGGTCTACTACAACAAGTATAAACCTGTTGCCTGAGGAGATTGGTGGATCAAGGGGACCAACAATGTCAATCCCTACTCTCTCAAATGGGACTCCCACAACTGAGAGAGGCACTAAAGGTGCCACATTCTTGGAGCCCACCTTACCAGAGGTCTGGCAGGTGTGGCAGCTCCTGCAGTGTTTTTCTACTTCGGCCCCCATCTTTGGCCAATAAAAGTAGAGAGAGAGCCTTTCCTTAGTCTTCTTGAAACTCAAGTGACCAGCCAAAGGAATCTCGTGGGCTAACTGCAAGAACTGTGGTCTGTTCTCTTGGGGTACTACAAGTCGTTTGTAGTCTCCAGATGCAGACTCGGTCGGTTCACTGTAGAAGAAGCCATCTTCCCAGTGCAACCTGAATTTCCCAGGCTCTTGCCCTTCAGCCTGAGCTTCTGCCTGGTGGCGAAGACCTTCCAGAGTTGGACATTCCCTCTGTCCCTTACTGAAGTCCGCCCTGCTGGGTCCACCTTCTGCCAGTAAAGACTGCAGCTCAGGATGGTCAACAGGATCCAGATCTCCAATGAGTTCCTGGCTTTCCATTAGCTCTTCTTCAGAGTCTAATTCTACCACACAGGGTTGTACCACCCTCTCAGCCTCAGCTGGAGGGGGAGTTACGGGTGTAACTTTGGACAACCGCGGGGAAGTCCTTGTTGGCTGTACTGGAATGCAGGCTGCTGGTTTTGGGATAGAAGTCTTAGGTTTTCCTTTCGCTTCTGATTTCTTTGAGACAGCAGCTGACAAATCCAGTGGAGCAGGAGTGATATCTCTCTTCATCATCTCCTGGGGAGTACCTCTCATGGTTCTCTCCCTTGCGGGTCTGGTTAGCTCCTGTCACCGTTTACTAGGAGGTCTGGGGGTATGAGACACAGCTCCAAGAGTTTTTAAATCATTACCCAACAGAACGCGTCCTGGTACCTCACTCTGTATGCTGACAGGTATCTTTACAGTCATGTCGTTACACTGGATGAGAACTGGTAATTGGGGAAGCATCTGCACAGGCCCTCCAGCTAATCTGGTGAGGCGTTTGGGTGCCTTAGCAACATCCTCAGCCTGAAAAAAAGATTTATCCACCACAGTTATGCTGGCCCCAGTGTCCCTAATGGCAGGAGTCTCCTGACCATTCACCTACACACTGTCCTTATAATACTCTTTAGTATTATCTGGGATAGAATTATAGACATCTAAATTCTGTTGTTCCCACAAACCCAGAGACACTAAAGAAACACTGGCTGAGACTCCAGTGGGTTCATCAGCCAGTAGTAGAAAGTTTCCACTTGCCATTTGGACTTCCTTCTCTGGAGCGAAGGCTAAGGAGACAAGCTGGACCCCTGAAGGTTTACCCTTGCATCTGGGATCTCCTTTCACATGGTCAGTCGAGCCACAAACAAAGCAGTTACCTAATGCTTTCTGGAATGGTGGCTTGTTCTGGCCTCCCTCTGGTTTGGCACCAGAAGGTACACTATTCTGCTGTGGTTTTCCTTGTGGCTTACCCTTATGGTTTTGTTTGGGGCCCTCTTTGGAATGTGAGTTATTAGAATTCTCTTTTGCGTCTTTTTTAGGCTGTTTTCCCTCATCCTTCTTCTGAGTTGCCCCAGAATCCTTATGAGTAGCCCTGTTGGCAACCCACAAGTTAGCAGCCTTAGCTAGCTCCCTGGAATCCAATTCCTTCGAATCAGCCAAGTGCTGTCTGAGCTCAGGAGAACAGGCATCATAAATAGACTCCAACATAAAAAGATTCTTCATACCCTCATAAGTGTTCACCTTGTAACCCTTAATCCATCCCTCGAAGTTTTTCAACCCTTCACTCACCCAGGTAGCCCAAGGGGTACCATCATGCTTTTTGAGGGTTCTAAACCTCTTAAGATACTGGGAAGGGGTCTTCCCGAACCTAGCTATCAAAGCTAGTTTCACACTTTCGTAATCCTTCTTATCCACCTCCCCCAACTCCATTACCACATCAGTCGCAACAGGGGGAAGCCTAGAGAACAACCAGGGAAGTAACTCATTCCCTGTGATGTCCTGGAGCCCATGATTATATTCAAACAGTTTTAACCAATCCAACACATCCAATCTCGGTTCATACATACCCACTAATTCCTTAGGCATCCGGGGTCTTTTGGGACTGGAACTTCTAGAGGAACCAGAGGAGAGAGAAGCATTTTCCACAGACAACTTTTTCATCTCTAAATCATGATTAAGTTCTATTTCTCAGAGTCTTAACTCAGCTTGCTTCTGCTCAGCTTGGGCATTCATCCGTCTGAACGCTAGCTCTTGTTTTCTTTCAGATTGGGCTAAAAACCGTTTGTACTCTAATTCGAGCTTCATTTTTTCAAGTTCAAAATAAGCAGGGTTACATGTGGGACCTGGTATAGGCCCCCGTAGGTACAGTAGGTAAGGCAGACAGAGGCTCAGAGTGGCTAACTTTATTAGGTTCACTTTCCTCTTCTGACTCATTTTCAAGACTTTGATTCAGATCAATACCATCACTGTTTTCTGCATTCGCTGGAGAAGTTGGTTCCTCTGAACCAGTACCCAGACTTTGGTTTTCCAGCAATCTCGCTATCAGTTCTACTTTCTTGCCTCTTACAGAAAGATTCTCTTATCTACAGAGAGCTCTCAAACTCTCAGTATTTTCACCTGACAAGGACTCTTGACTGTAAACTTCCATAGTAGACATGTTTTTGAAAGTTGTTTTTTAGTGCTAAGCTTTGTGGTTAGTTATCCTAAAGTGTTGAAAAGCACTCTAAACTGTATACTCGGTACAAATTCCACCGCTGTACACCAGTGTTAAGCGGAAACCTGTGCAGTTCCCTCTGGGACCACTGCAAAAGATTTAGGCCTACAGGTGTTTGGCAGTAAACCCACTTGGTAGCAGTCTGTACCACACAGATTCACTTGGTAGCTGTGGCTGAGCAGTAAGACTTCCCTCAAGAAGAGTTAGGCAGTATGTGGAGTATACAAAATAGGGCAATTTACACAGTAGAACAAGAAGACATGGAACAGAGCTTGGGTGTAAAGATATATAGTTATTTATTTATAAAAACACATCTATGAAAAACACACTGGCATTAATACGGCAAACAACTTCAATTAAAATTACTATAAGCATATCACTCCTCTAACAATAGTTCGACAAGTCTAGGTTCAATGGCACCACTTATTTGCAGACAGAGGTGAATGCCTTAACCTAGATGGCACTCTAATATTCGTTAGAACGGGAGAGAAAAGGCAGGGTATGAAACCAACTCGGTACCAACACTTTTACGAAGCAAATGCAAGGCAAGTAAGGCAGGGTCTACTGTGGATCACAAAGTTCAGAGGCCAGGCCCACTCGGAGAGAGGCATGGCCATATGTCCCAAAAAGTATCACAGTGGAAATGCACTTCGAGTCTTTGTAGCAAATTGTCACAGAAAGGTTGGACCAGTTTAGAACAAAAAGTTAATAAGGTCTGGAGGTGACCCGATGGAGAGGCAAGGATTAAGACACCTCACACTAACCGTCACAAGGGAAACCAGGAGGACACGGTTTCTTGTATGTGGAGAGACAGCTCCGGCGGGGGCAGTTGTTCCTGGTGGTGGATGCAAGTCGGGGCTTTGCCAAGAGATGAGATGAACTCGTCGTCGAAGGAAAGTTGAAGATCATTGCACCACCAGGGAAGAGACCAGCCGTGGAGTGCTCCGTCACAAGGCACCACCTTTTGGTCGCGGTAAGGGCTAGTGGCTATCCGGTTGCCGGGGTGCTCAGCACGGGCAATTCGACCACTATGCCCTTGAAGTGAAGAAAAAGCAACGGTACTGGTTGTTCCCACCAGTCAGGGGAAGAAGACTCTCCAGCCGGGAGATCTCCTCTGTCGTTGGGAAGTGGTGAGTCGGTTCAGCAGGGCTCCACCGGAGGTGTCGTCGTTGCAGGTCGGCTCAGCTTTACCCTCGTTGGATTGTTAGGTCCTGTGGCGACTTCTCAAGATCCAGTCCCAAAGCCCTGCTTTTATGCAGCAAACCCCCATTCATTCAGCCTAGCTGTCAATCAAAACACGCTAAGTGGTGAGCGGGGTGGCTCACCACTTGGGCCAATCACACCAGAGTGCGACTTGAGTTGGCAAGGCAACTAAGTCCAGGGTGCCTAAACCCCCTCCCACACCACCTGTGGTACCCAGACAAAATGGCACCACTTTGGAGGGCTTCTGTGTAGAAGCCCACCAAAAGTGGAACAAAGGGTTCAACCTTTGGTTTGGAGTTACAGAGGTGAACACAGACATCATTTTAAAAACCTAGTTCTGGCAGAAAATACCGACCGGTAGATTTATTTAAGACAAATAAACCGGCGGTATGTTAGAGACTAACGCGAAAAAGTATTAGCCTCCAACAATGGGAAGAATCCAGCCAAAACTCGACGAGTGGGGACGGGACAGTGCCCCCTTGAATAACAGACCCAGGGGTAATCGAATTACTCCTACTAGTACGTCCACAATAGGATGGTTTGTACTAGTTCTGTTAGTAAATTTAGGTCTAGTAAAGCCAATGGTGACTTTACATGCCCTGGGAGACAGTAGTCAGTCCCAGGGTATGGAGTCTATGGTGGGGATCCTCTAGGACGCCCCAGTGTTACGACACGGAGGGTGCGGTGTAACACACATAGCAAAACACATGAGACCCTATGGAGTAAAAGACCCCATAGCCCATAGAACACATTGACATTCACAGGAATTAACCACATTCATGTCCAAGAGTGGGAGAAAAGAGTCTCACTCTTGGCAGGATGGAAACAAACAAACTCCAGAAATCCAGCAAAGCTGCTGGGGGACTCACGAGGTTAGGAAATTCAGCCTAAACAGGGAATTCTCCCTAACAACTACCCCCACCCACACTATCCAAACTCTTTCTATCCCCACTCACCTACACTCTCTGTACCCCATCCACCCACCCTACCTCTACTCTCTCTACCATCACCTACCCAACCTACCTACACTCGCTCTACCCCCATCGACACTGCCCCATTCTCTCTACCACTACCCCCACCCTACCACAACTCTCTCTACCCCACCCAACCTTCCACACTCTCTCTTCCCTACCCAACATGCCCCCACTATCTACACCCACCCACCTCTCTACCGCCAACCACCATACCCCCACCCTCACTAACCACACCCAACCAACTCTCTCTACAACCCACCTACCCCAACTCTCGAACCCCTCTCATCCTTCCACCTCCAATTCTCACTTTATTTCTTACCCCCTCACTCTGAAGCTTTTTCACTCATATATCGTCTTTTCCCTCAATAGCACACTCTCACCTGTTTCCTCCCTTGCTCTAGTCTCCTTTCTTCTCATCTCATTCTCTTGCACATCTGCACCGCTTATTGCAACCTCCTTTGAAGCTTTGCACTCTCCTCCTTACGCCCCGGTGCCTATACATGATGGTTTGGAACATCACAATTCCACCTGTCACCGCCCCACACCGCAGTAGCCCATCAAGCAGGCAATATTTTCCTGCCAACAAGAGTAATCTCTTTTTATCTGAAAAGTATTTCTGTTGCACAGTCCAGATAGCAATTCTTGGCACCAGCTATATTTACTTAGACACTTTGGGATCTTGCAATATAAGATTCACCATTGAGAATAATTGGCCTGCAGCTAATATTTTTTTATTTATTATTAGTGTTTGGTTTATACAAAAAACCTTTCACTTCACCACAAAATAAAACCAATTAAAACATCCACAATCATAATTCATCCTTCATTTAACTGTGAGGATAAACAAATATAGTACAGTCAATAATCAAAAAAATGCACACTAACTGAAACAGTGAGGTAAAAACATTCTGAAAATTAAAACATTCCTAATAATCCAGTTTACTCATAACGGGTTGGTTCATGGTATGTGGCGTGTGTGACCGTGGGGTCTGCCTCCACACTCCTGCATGCCTTGTATAGTGAGATTATCTGGGGCAAGGTCTTTCAAAAAGGTCCACCGTTCAGCTCTGAAAATGTAAGCATTCGTCTATGATCACAGCTAAGTTTGGACTGTGAAGATATCGTCCAAGAATCTAAGCAAGGCAATAGTTTGATTCAGGGTTTCACCACTTATAAGTCTGTACCACCAGTCATCTAAAGACTACGAAGAGAAGTTGTTAAGTTGTTAAATGTTTTACCTAAATATAGAGTTATTTTCTCAGTTAACCCTTCACATGACAGTGTTAAATGATAGAATTATTCTTTGGTGTCAAATTTGTTACAGATTCTGCAGTTGGTGTCCAGTTCTTGCCATTGTTTCCTGTTTATCAGGATCTCTTTTGTGGGGAGTAGGTTCAGTCTAAATCTTAACCATTTTGTTCACATAGAAAAACATGGAAACAATCTTAGGTACGTTGGAATGGAGTTCCTTTGTCTACACTTGATCTTGAAGATTGAGTAAGATTTGTTCTCATCTCTTGCTGCTATAGTATCAACCCAGTCTTACCTCCATAGCTTGATTTTAATAGCATCTGAATTGCACAATAGGTCTGATTCAGAGGATCCTAGAGACTTCAACATCTTAATACATGCCGAGGACCAGCTAGTTAGTATAGATTCGGCTGAGTTATCCAAGGCCTCTTTCTGCATCCTGAGCCCTCGGACTCGGGGGACAAGAGAACATTTTCTGTAGTTTTCCACTCCATCATCGCACATAGAGAGGTTATACCTAATTCATACCTGATTACAGGCATTGGTGTACTCATCGGTAGGTCCAGGACTCTCCTCCAAAATCTACCCTCAAGTGTCATCCACATCATGTGGTCTGTAGCCAAAAATACTTCCACGCCATAGGTGGATATAGCCATCACTTTAAGTTTGTAAAATTGGTTCACCAGAAGCATAGGAAATCGACCAAATCTTTTTAACAAGATTTGCGCTTGTGATGCTGGGTGAGTTATTCTCATTTTCATTTGAGCAATCCTTGGTGCGTCATTGAAGCTGGGGTTTATCAGCATCCCCAGATACACAAAAGAGGTAACCACCTCAACATGTTCATTATTTAAATACCATACTGGTCTGGATGTTTTCTTCCCAAGAGGAGACTCCAGGATAAACATTTTTTTAAAAAAAACATTAATCCTCAGTTTATTTATTTTAACGTATTCTTGAGTTTGTTTAGCTGTCGCTGGAGTCCAATGAGAGTTTGGTCAGCGAGGACTCCCCTCCACTCACTTCGCGCCCCTCAAATCTGTCTACCACTCTTCCATCTGCTCCCTCTGCCTTCTCTCACCTCACAACGCCATTTCCTCTTCTCTTATCTCATTAGGCTGGCTTTCTTTTCACTCGCAACTCAAATTCAAGTTCCCCTGTCTAGTCTACAAATCTCTCTATGGTCTTGCACCTGCCTACTTATCCTCCCTTCTCACTTTCTATACTCTTTCTCGTTCACTCCGCTCCGCTGACCTTTTCCTACTCGCTTCTCCTCCTCCACCTTGCGCCCCTTCCCACTTCCGCTCTTTCCAATTACTCACTCCTTTCCACTGTAATCACCTCCTTCTCTCCATCCGCTGTTCTTCCTCCTATCCTACCTTTCGCACTTCTCTAAAATCTTATCACTTTCATTCACCTCCCTAAACCTGCTACTCCCTCTCTCACTTTCATCCCCCTGCACTCACGCTTAACATCATCTATAATGTAAATTGTTCCTTGTGCTGTTTTCTGGTTTGATTCAATTGTTATGTAATGCTTGTTGTATTTTGCTTGTTCCTCTTGTAAAGTACTTTGGATTAAAGTGCTATATAAATCTAATAAAATACAAATACAAATCTGCATAAAGCATTTGGCCCATTTGCCAAATCTTTGGCAAGAAGGATCTTACTTCGGCTAATGAGGTCCCCACATCCGAGATGTAAATAACTCAGCTGCCAAAGGGCAACCTTGTTTCACGCAAAGATTTGTTTCAATACTTTCCAAGAGATGGCCTCTATTATCGAATCTAACTCTCGACTAGCACCAAAATCAAAGGATTTTATGGCCAAAAGTAAGCCCCTAGGACAACCACATGCTCTTAGTTTAGTCCAGAGTAGCTGGCGATCAATTGAATCAAACGCATTTCTGAGATCGACGAACGCCAAATATATGTATTTTTTGCTCAACAGTACCCTAGATTTCAAGACTTTCAATAAAAAGACATTCAAGGAAGTCCCAACTTGTTTAACAAAACCGGCTTGATGGAAGTCAAAACTTGTTAAGTCCGAAATCCACAGTTTCAGGCTCTTCAGAACCAATGAACCATATATTTTACAAATAACATCGAGCAGAGCGATGGGCCTACAATTGGAAGGGTTAGCAGAGGCTCCTTTCTTGAAAATCGGTATGATTATAGATGTTTTACAGGAGTCTGGCACCCTTCCTTGTTTCTCAATTGTACTAAATAGAACCCCAAGAAAATCTGCCCATGGGTCTGCTTTAAGCAGAATGTTGGTAAGACAATCGAGCCCCAAGGCTCTGGAATTGCTCTCTTTAGTTATGAACCGATGGATGTCATCTTTGTCTAAATCAAGAGCCCATGGGTTCCTTTTAGAGATTTGGTTGCGGTCTCCCCCTTCATTAACTTGGATCGCTCTTGGATCCGACCCTCCAGAATTGATTAGTTTCCACATTTCGCCACATTCTTATTTATGCTTTTAGCTAGCATGAGTTCGGAGTCAGCTAAGTCTAACCTAATACATTTTCGTCCAATTGCGGTATTTTTGGCGGTATTTCCTCAGAACATCTTTCATGCCAGGACCTCCATCATTACGGATGTATTTCACTTCTGCTCTCAGAAGCCTCTTTTCATTTTTTATAACCCAATTAAAAGAGTGTTTTGGGAGAAAGTCAGGTTTAGTCGAAAGACCCCCTGATAAAACAAAGTCTTGCAGGTCTCCTGCATAGTCAATGTCCTCTTTTCTTATCAAATCGTTTGTTTCCCAGGACCCCATAATAATGTGTGAAAGGTCTGGATGTCTCTTGATGTCTTCTGCAATCTATCACGCCCAGGATTAACCTCTAAACCAGGAACAAACCTTTCTTTTCGGTGAGATTAGCTCAGTTGACCAGTGTGCAATAAAATGTTGTGGTCACTGCTGGCAGAGTCTCGCACTTCAAACCTTTTGACAGACTCCAAAGTTCTCTCAGTGACAAAAACGTAAAAGATTGTGCTAGACTTCCCTCAGCTATCCACATAGTTCTCCCTGGGATATCCCTGGGATATCACCCGATACGCAATCGTTAACTTTATGCAGGTTTCTGTCACGGGTTTCTGTCACAGGTTTCTTGTGACCGCAACTTCCACTTGGGATTGTCTCTTGCATTCTTATCTCCAAGTACTTCAGATTTAGTCAAGTTGAAGTCACCACAACCTACAATCTCAGTGCTCGGGTATGCTTCGAGACATGTGTCTAAGGTGTCTGCATATGTATCTATGAACAGTTCAAAACGTTTAACTTCCGGCTTCCGGTAGAGGTTACAATCAATATAGAAATCCCTCCCTAATGTATGGGTAGCTTCCAGTACCACCATCTGAATGTAGGGGTCAGGGTGTTCATACCTTATCATAGCCAGGTTACTACTCATATCCACCGCCAAAAGCAACCCAGACGATCCTTTGAGGCCCTTGATAGCTGGATTCAAAGTAACAGAAAAAACCTTTCTATTATTGGTGGGGTGCACAGCCAAGTTTCTTTCAGACAAATGATGTTTGCTTTACCTGCATAAGGAATGCCTGTACCAAATAGATGGTCAAAACCCTTAGTGTTCCACAAGATTTAGATAATTCCCTCCTCTCTAACTACAGTATCATGTTAATTCTTGGGTTTTGAGACCAACAGAGCCTCAGGGAGCCATGCCCAAGAGGCTATGTGACCAAGGCTTCTATTTATTGTTTTCCCCGTGGACACTTTCCTCTGATATGCCAACCATTATGGTAAATGTTACTGGAAGGGGGTCATTGGATGCTTGACAACTAGGGAGGGTATTCACCTGTTGGACGATCTTTGGACTAAGGGTTCTCGCGCCTGCAGAAGAAATAGGCGCCCCCAGAATATGTGTAGATGAAGTCTCACTCTCACGCACCCCAAGGCTTGTTTTTCCTGCACCCCTCATTTGTGAGACCCATGTGTCATTCAAGTTTGTTAAGTCGAATCCCAGACAAAGCAAGCTAGCAGCCTCATCCAATAGTAAACATTTTGCATTAATGGTTGCCAAGTGTATATGCACTCTATTCACACAATTAACGTGGCGGAAGGCACAAGATCAATGTCCCAGGTCTCAATCATTCTTAGGTT
Organism: Ambystoma mexicanum; assembly: GCF_040938575.1. Lineage (NCBI taxonomy): Eukaryota > Metazoa > Chordata > Amphibia > Caudata > Ambystomatidae > Ambystoma > Ambystoma mexicanum. The sequence continues at coordinate 488,011,575 of NC_090933.1, read as the reverse complement.
TAGAATACAATGGAAGAGTCTCAGAATATTTTGTCTATTAGGATGAGACCATCGGGCATCCTAAACAAATGTTCCAAACAAACCCTATTTTTAAGGACCCTCTGGAGCTTGGACTGTCTGTCATTCACACAGCCCCTCTGGTTACAGCAGGAGGATTTGTCTTTCTCTCCAACAGGTGCCACACTTATAGCCGGTGCAGGACGGAGGTTGAGAGCAGCATTACTCAAGTTGCACATAGGTACTTTGGTAGCTGGCGTTGCATCAGTAGGCACCACAAAGGATTCAGATGATGACCCGGCTCTCGTCATACTTTGAAGATTTTGGTTTGCCATGACTTCAACAAAAAAACTATCTACACCAGACACCTTTATAGGTTCTACACGTAGTTTTGATTAGGCATAGCGCTTTTGTTCCAAGGTCACAAAAGGTTAAGCACAATATGATAGAGTAATAAGCTTCGATCCGGCTGCACTGTCTTTTCCTTTAGGATTTCTTTCGAGTCGGGCACTTTTAGAGATTACTTTGCAGTAAGAAGTTGATTTTTCGACCTGAAACTTGGCGTCCGCTATGGGTACACCCCTGGTAATCGCAAGTGATGGTACCAATGTAGGTAGCAGGACACCATCAGGAGTCCTACACACACCATCTACCTGGACATTGTAATCATGAGAAGTATGTGAGAATAAGAGCAACTTGACTGATTCTGTTGGTGATAGTTTGTTATTCATGGTTGTATTCGACCGAGCGTCAACAAGCTTGGTACAAGGCAAGCAGCCAGTTTTTGCTCCTGCCTCTTTTTTTCTCAGGTATGATCTTTTGCATTAGATCTGGAGAACTGGGTATGGATAAATTCCTCAGAAATGTTCTAGCTCCAATGGATATTTTTTTCTTAACTGGGATTTCGTTTTTGGACTTCTTTTCATGCAGGCGCTGAGGGCGTCTCAAGGTATGTTTTTTGCGATTTTTATTGCCAAAGATGGAATATTCTTTATGGAGCAGGATGACTGCTGCCAGCTCAGAGGGATTTGGGTCGTCTGTGTGTTCAATGGAATTACACACAGTTGGTTTAACGAATGGGGTTTTGAGCTGTACAGCTTGTTAGCCGACTTCTAGTGCTTGGTAGCTCTACGCACCTTTCAGCCTCCACAGCCTGGTCTGGGGCAAGGCTCTTGTTAAGCAGGGGAGATCCAAAAAGGGATTCAGCTTGCCAATGAACTTGAGGCCGGCCTTCACACGGGATTGCAGGTCCAGATGATAGGCTCTTTTTCCTCAACTCTGTGGAAAAAGGTTGACAAGACGCATCCTCAAGCTCTTGCCTGAGTAGTTTCTTCTTGTTTCATTCTTGAAGCAGTGATTCTCATGTTGATTTAAGGGAATTTGCTTTGGCATCCATGCTTTTTTCGTATGCACCCTGGGCAGAGATCACAAAGCCTTTCAAAAATATCAACTTTGAGTGTTTCATGGCAAGCATTATAGTGTGGTCTTTTAGGCTTTCATTCAAGGCCTCGTACAATTGTATCAATGGAGCCAATGTTATGTACAAGGTTGACATCAGGACCATGTCCTTGCCTCCCACCCCTGTTCAGCTCCTTAAATTAACTTTTTTTTCATGTTGTGATTGGTCCACTTTCTCCGTTTTCTGCCATTCGACACCCTCAGAGTAGTAAAAGTTTCGGAAGATACAGAGCTTTCGGAGGAAGAGGAAGATGATGAAATGTGTTATAAGTTCAGGGCCTGCACCATTTCCACTCCCAGGGGATCCAACAGCTTTGATGTTGGCCAGTCATCCGCTTGGGCATCCTAGATGGAGCTTCTCTTAACGAGCTCTGGGCACATAGCAGCTCCTTCGGGCATGTAACTCTGGTCCAACACATGCCACCTCTGCGAGCTGTCTCATCACTTCATCACTCTCAATCCTTATGAGGCGTTGTAACATAACCATTTCATTTGCAAGTGATGCTGTTAAATTGTTGTTGCAGGTAATCAGGGCTGTAGCCACCTCTCTTGGTTTGCCCATCACTCAGGAAGTTGTTTGCACTTCGCTGTTATAGAGTGAGGAGTTGTCAGTGATCATTCCATTTACAGCATTCCCTAGGGCTCTTGTGCGATTAAATGACTTAGAGCCACCAGGGCATTGGGCGTCTTCCACTGTTCGTACAGAATGAATAACACAATTGGGGGGCAGTAGGTGGACTTTATTTGCTTCCAGATCAAAGTCACCCAAGCACATTGGGAGAGCACTGTGTCTCATATCCAACATCACCCTGGCGGCCAATTCCAACAAAATCCGGTCAGCTATTTTGCCACCTGTGCATTCATTAGTGTTCATAGAGGGCTTTCTGAATAGAAAACGTTTCTTCTTTAACCACTCGCTGTCACCTTCAGAGAGGGTCGAGAGCTTTCTCTTCAAGTGCTTCGATTGGCTCTCCTTGTTTCCTTGCTGAAACGTAGGGTCCACACTATGCCCTTCATGTTCCTGATCTCCAACTTTGAGTCGAGTTTCCTGCACCTTTTTGCTTGTATGTATACAGGGCTCAGCACATTTATGTGCAGCAATTAATGATGGCATGCAGGAAAGAATCGTGGGAGCATTTGTAGGGTGCATACAAAAGGTGTATTTATGATTGAGACGTCCAAGCAGAGCTCAGACTGCGCCAAGGCAGCACTAGCTGTCTGGGGCTCACCCGGCAAATCTTCTTCTACAAGGCCTCCAGCCAAGCTCATGTCGCTAAGCAGTTTAGTTGTGGAAAAATATGAGGTAGATGCCGATGCCTTTCTCCGTACGGATAAGCCTAGTTTCTTCATTAAGGCCGACTCGCTTTGGAGACACAACTTCACCCTCGTGCATGGTAGAGGTTGTCAGCCATATAGAACCATATTCAATAAATGGGTGCAAAACAAATGAAAACAAATAAAAAATAATTGCACAGTCAGTTTCTTGAAAGGCTGACATCCCACGTATTCAGAGCAGGTCAGCTACAGCACCAGAGCAAGGATTCTCTGAGCAATGGCAATGCCCACAGCAGGCTGCGTAGAAATCACAGATGTGATAGACAATTTAACCCGATCAATACGCGCGTGTTACAGTTCTAATGGAGCTTAAAGATGGTGCGATATCCTGCGGTTTTACCTTACAAATTTGAGGGCCAGGAGGGCCATAAGGGCGGTGTGTTCTAGGAACAATCCACTTCTCTTTCGCCCCCCGCACCGCATCAAACACAGCGAAACGCTTCTGAACACTTCGGCACTTGTTGTATTCTGGTTCACTTGCATGCGTGTGCAGATCAACGGGACTTGTCCCCTCAGTCTCTGTGAGTGTGAGGGTGTATGATTAGTGATTGGAAAAGAAGCCGGGGCAGCTCGAAAGGTTAAGTCTCATACAATACAGTCAAATGAAGAGACGCTTACTGCAGCCTTCCCCCGAGCCCCCAGAAACACGGCAACACACTCCAGGTCACTCTGCGTCGATCCACCCAGAAGAGAAGTTTTTGATGTGATAAGCCCTCCTCCAAAGCAATAGAGAGGGAAACAAGACTGCATCAACAAAGATTCCACACAGCAACACACTCCAGGTCACTCCACGTCGCTCTGCTCAGAAGAGAAGGTTTTGATGTGATAAGCCCTCCTCCAAAGCAATAGAGAGGGAAACAAGACTGCATCAACAGAGATTCCACACAGCAACACACTCCAGGTCACTCCACGTCGCTCTGCTCAGAAGAGAAGGTTTTGATGTGATAAGCCCTCCTCCAAAGCAATAGAGAGGGAAACAAGACTGCATCAACAGAGATTCCACACAGCAACACACTCCAGGTCACTCCACGTCGCTCTGCTCAGAAGAGAAGGTTTTGATGTGATAAGCCCTCCTCCAAAGCAATAGAGAGGAAAATAACACTGCACCAACAGAGATTCCACACAGCAACACACTCCAGGTCACTCAGCGTCGCTCTGCTCAGAAGAGAAGGTTTTGATGTGATAAGCCCTCCTCCAAAGCAATAGTGAGGGAAACAAGACTGCATCAACAGAGATTCCACACTGCAACACACTCCAGGTCACTCCACGTCGCTCTGCTCAGAAGAGAAGGTTTTGATGTGATAAGCCCTCCTCCAAAGCAATAGAGAGGGAAACAAGACTGTATCAACAGAGATTCCACACTGCAACACACTCCAGGTCACTCCACGTCGCTCTGCTCAGAAGAGAAGGTTTTGATGTGATAAGCACTCCTCCAAAGCAATAGAGAGGAAAACAAGACTGCAACAAGAGAGATTCCACACATCAACATACTCCAGGTCACTCTGCGTCGGTCCACTCACAAGAGAAGGTTTGATGTGATTAGCCTTCCTCCAAAGCAATAGAGAGGAAAACAAGACTGCGCCAACAGAGATTCCATACGGCAACACACCCCAGGTCACTCCGCCAATGTGCCATGGTCTCCACATCTACATGCAAGAATATGCTCGCCAAATTTGAAGAAATGTCTCAATAACTTGACATTGACGAAGTTAATTTGGTTTAAAAAAAAAGTGTTTAAAAAACGTCATTACCTTCGGACCACTTACGCTGGCCACTTTTCGTCAGTGCATAGTGCAAATAGAGTAAGTGCTGACTGCCAGGTATGCATGTAGAAAGCAGCTGTAGTTAACGGAGTTGTGGTTAGCAGTTATATGTTGTTTCTATCCTGCTTTTGGAACTGATATAAATAGTTAAATCTTCTCACTTACAAATAGGCCATAATGATTATATTTTGCTGACCTTGAATGAACCCCATTATTCAAGGTTTTCATCAACTCACACAACTGAAGGCCTTTACATATTTTTGTGTTAGGGTTGATGAAAATGTCAGCCTCCTGAATATTTCTGCAAACAGTGAAGTGAAGGTTAATATGTTTACCTAAAACCATTTGAATGAAAACAAAATAGTGTCACTTACAAAGCTAATTGCTTGCAGCTTTTGTAGCAGTTCGTTCTCTGACAGAAAACAAAATTAAATCTAGTTTAAATAGGCCTAAATAAAATGTCTGCAAAACACTTGTTGAAACCATCTCTTAACCTATTTCAGGTACAGGCCTGATACAGACTATACGCTTTTTTACAACGTTATGCTACCAACAGGATGAGTGACAGTCTCTGTCATCCCTGACATGCGGCTGACGCTTTCCGACCTCTGCAGGCATTTTCTGAGGTGAAAGCATTTGATGAACTCTGACCCTTGTAACCTCACCTGCCTCGTTGGCTCATCTGAGTGGTCTCCGGAGGAAGAATGGCTGTATTCTGCATAGTTCATATATGACTATTGCTAAACACTGCAAGTCGTTTACATGTATATGCCTGCCACATACTCACTCTATGGCAAAATGACCCACAACATACTACTCATTTAAGAAAATCTGATGATGCCCCCTTGCCGCATAGCCGCAGGGATGTGGGGATAAGGCTTTTCATGTGGATGGTATGGGGAAGATTTTCTCATGAACCCAAACACCTGGATTAGGGGGCAGGGGCATGTCACAATACCTACAGCAAGGAAATGCTTTAAGTATAGAAGGAAGCATTGCTGGTAATAAGAGCTCTGTGTGCCATTATATTCTGACACTGCAGAGCAGAAACCTTTTTCATTATTCTCAAGAAAAGTGTAATTGACAAATGAGGATCGTGCATCTTTCAAGTATTCAAATAGACAATGGAGGTCATTAGGACCTTGGTGCTAAGTGCACCAACTTTACCACCATGGTGTAAACTCTGTTTACACCATGGTGGATGGCGGATTTACCGCCCCATTCCAAGGTGAGTGGGGCGGTAAATCCCCATTACCCAGTTTCCCTTCCCCATTCCGATTTTTGCCCCATAGGGCATAATGGGAGTGGGGAAGGCGCTAATTACGCCGCCGTAAATTACGGCAGCGTAATTAGCACCATGGCGGGTTAGCGCCATGGATTTTAACGTCTGCTAAAAGCAGGCGTTAAAATCAGAATCAGGCGTTAAGGGGTAACGGTGGCGTTAACCCTTAACGCCTGAGTTGTAATGAGGGCTAATGTGTTATCTAGAATAGCTGCCCATGGAATAGTGCTGCTGGTTCCTCCTGCTTTGCCAATTCTCTAAAGATTCAGTGCATACAAAATGATCAATAGGAATACAGCTCGGCAGTCAGGACTCCTATAGCCTTGGACACAAGAGGCCCATGCTCCTCCAAAAACACCTGTGAAGTAAAATGCGTGTTAAGACAAAATAAATCACTCACATTGCATATATAAAGCATCCCAAAAGGAACTCTCGTGAGGGAGGATGCAGAAGGTGGAGAAGTAAGTTGTTGTGTGTTTGAGAAAGGAGAGGCTGGTGGAGCAGAGCAAGCTGGGTGTGGTGGTGTAAAAATTAGCCATGGAGCAGAAGGAAGACATATGAGCCAAGGAGGAGGTTGACTTAGGAGGAGCAGAGTATCAGGAGGAGGATGCGTGGAACATTTGGAAGACGTGGTGAAATGCGGAGAAGCAGGAGGGTATATGATCTGAGGATGAGATGGTAGTGATGGGAGGGATTAAAAGGTTGGAGGATGCAGTAAGACTTGCGTTGAACGAGAATGTAAACAGGAGAATCAGAAAGGTTGCATGGAGGTTGGTAGGAGAATAGAGGGGGACACACTCACACACCAAGCAGGAGAGGGGTGAGGAGGTACGAGCATGTGATAGAGTGTCCAGGAGGCAAAAAAGGAGTCAGAAAGTAGTGGTCGTAACAGAGGGTAAGCACAGGAAGGCCCCTTAGGAATTAGTCAACATTGAGGCAATAAAGAGGTGAGTGAGGGTGGGCACATGGGCCTCAGCAGGGAGTTAGCCACAAGCCCAAAGAACATCCTGAAAACCCTCTGAGTCTGCCTGGCTTATGGGAGAAGCATTGGACCATTTTCAATGTACAATGTTTGAGCAAAACTATGGCATTTAGACCATCATCGTCGCAGCCAGGAACATAGATAGAAGACCTGACCATTGAAAGAAGGACAAGAGACTTAGGTCTGTAAGAAAATCTGGTTAGAGACCTGTATGACATTTCTATGGTTTTGAAAAGATAGACAGCAGCCTAATAAATAGAATTTGGGCCAACGTTGGGTTCAATCTTAATAACCCTTTTTGTGAAATCTGGAATGTTGTCCTCAAACCTTGTGTGACCATTCAGCATTGTGACAACATGTATACTATGAAATACTTTGGTGAGCTAGATAGTGCACATCATGATAGCCACACCTAGCTGAAGGGCTCTTGCACTGATGTGCTGAAGTTTGTAATGCAGTGGCTATTGTTAGGCAGAAACCTGTGCAGTTCCCTTGGGGAACACTGCAAAAGATTTAAGACTACAGGTATAGCAGTAAACCCACTTGGTAGCAGTCTGCACCACCCAGATTTACCTGGTAGCTGTGGCTGAGCAGTCAGACTTCCCTCAAGAAGAGTTAGGCAGTATGCAAAGTATACACAATATGTACTCAGACACAACAGCACAAGCAAACACTGACCAGAGCTTGGTTTCAAAAGTATATAGTTATTTATTTTCAAGAACACATAAGTTGAAGACACTCTAGAAAAGTATAGTAAAAACACTTCAAACACAGTTATAATGAAAGCAGTTTCCACCCTTACTCCTATCTAGCCAACTCTAAGTTAACACCACATAATTAAAACAGAGGTGAGTGCTTAACGTTAGATGACACTCTAGTAGGTTCAAGGAAGGGATAAAAAAAAGGAAACAGAAAGGGGTTAAACACACCACTCTAAGGTCCAGAACACTTGCAATAGGCTCAAAGAAGCACAAAGTCACAGGTGAGCAAAAGTCACTAGGCAGGGCCCACTCTTAGAGTAGCCGGAGCGAAAATGTGCCCAAGATCACACTGTTATTAGGGATTCAAAGTCTTGCAGAGAGTTAGAAAGAGGTTAGAGTGGCTTAGAAAGTTTAGCCAGGGTGTTCCAGGCACTCCCAGGTTCGAAAGCCGGGGGCTAAATCTACCCCGTACAGTCGGTGGCAAGGGAAGCCAGGCGGAACACGGTACCTTAAGCGGAAAGGGTCCTCCAGCGGTGGCAGTTGTTCCAGGCAGTGGCAGCAAGGCTCGACGCCGGTCAGGGGAGAAGAAGTTCTCGCTGAAGAGCAGAAGAAGAAGGTCGTTGCACTGCCCGGGAAGAAACCAGCCGCGGAGTCCTCCGGTTAAAGGGTTGTACCGACTTTCGTGGTTGGGGTAAAAGTGGTGGGGTTCCGGTTGCCGGGGTGCTTGGCACTGGCAAGGCGGCCACGAGATACCTCGAGAAGCGAAAAGAAGGCGAAAACTGGTTGTCCCCACCAGTCAAGGGAAGGAGCCACTCCGTTAAGAGTTCTCCTCGGTCGTCGGGAAAAGTGGTGAGACGGTTCAGCAGGGCTCCACCGGGTGGTGTCGTCGAAGCAGGTCGGCTCAGCTCTTCCCTCGTCGGATTCTTGGTCCTGTGGCGACTTCTGAAGTTCCAGTCCCCAAAAGCCCTGCTTTTATGCAGCAAACCCCCATTCACCCAGCCTAGCTGTCACTCAAACATGCTAAGTGGTGAGCCGGCCGGCTCACCACTTGGGCCAATCAGGACGGAGTGCGACTTGAGTTACCAAGGTAACTCAGTCCAGGGTGCCTAAATCCCCCTCCACCCCTCCTAAGTACCCCAGACAGAGTGGCACCACTTTGGAGGGCTTCTGTGGAGAAGCCCGCCAAAAGTGGAACAAAGGGCTCCACTTTGGGTCAGAGTTACAGAGGCGAACGCCAACGCCATTTTAGAATCAAGTTTTGGCAAAAAGTCCCAACCGGAGTTATAATAATAAATATATAAACCGGCGGTATGTTTAAGGCTACCGTAAATAAATAATTAAATGTGTTAGCCTAAAACAATGGGAAATCCCATAGGAAAATATTCGCGGTCGAATACAAAAAGTAGTTTCCACTGCCACCAGCCAAAACTCGATCAGGGGGGACGGAGACGTGCCCCCTCGACTAACAGACCCTGGGGCAATCGAATTGCCCCAGCCAGTACGTCCACAATATGATGGTTTGTACTGGTTCTGTTCAGGATTCAAGACTAGCAAAGTCTTTGGTGACTTTACATGCCCTGGGAGACAGTAGTCAGTCCCAGGGTATGGAGTCTATGTTGGGGAGTCCCTAGGACACCCCTGGGTCACGGCACAGAGGGTGCTGTGTAACCCACATCACAAAAATACATGAGGCCCTATGGAGTAAAAGACCCCATAGCCCATTCAACACAAGGTTTAACCAAGAAAACACACTTCAACATGTCCAAGAGTGAGGGTAAAAGAGTCTCACTCTTGGCAGGAGAAAAAAAAGAAACCCCAGAAATCCAGCAAAGCTGCTGGGGGACTCACTAGGTAGGGAAATTCAGCCTAAACAGAGAATTCTCCCTAACACTCGCCCCCCCCAGACTAAGGGACAGGAGGATTTAATCCACTCCTGGATGAACCTCATACCTCTAGTCGATGATATACATCCTAGAGAGTCCATCAGCATTTTGATGGTGACACCCTGACCTGTGCTCAATGGTGAAATCAAACCCTTGCAGGCAGATTGACCATCTCAATAGTTTTGGATTTTCCCCTTTCATTTGCATTAACCATCTCAAGGGTTGGTGGTCAGTCTGAATAACAAAAGTAGAACCATACAAGTATGGCCTAAACTTCTTCAGTGCCCACACAATAGCAAAGCATTCTCTTTCGATAGTTGCCCACCTTGTCTCAGGATCCTTCAGTTTCCTACTGATGAAGCAAATGGGGTGCTCCCTACCCTTCTCATCCAGTTGGCTTAGAACTGCACCTATACCTACATTGGAAGCATCAGTTTGTACAATGAAAGGTTGGTGGTAGTCAGGAGCTCTCAATACTGGAGCTTGGCAAAGAGCTCTCTTCAGTTTTTCAAAGGCCTGATTGCACTCCTCATTCCATTTTACCTTTTTAGGGAATTTGGGAGAGGAGATTACATTCAGTGGAGAAGCTATGGTCCCATAGTTCTCAATGAAATTCCTGTAATATCCAGTGAGGCCTAGAAAAGCTCTCACTTGGGTTTGAGTAGTTGGTGTTGTCCAATTTTGCACAGCTTCAATCTTGCTGGGCAAAGGCCTTATTTCTCCACCTCCTACCTCATGTCCAAGGTAGACCACTTTACTTTGACCAATCTGGCACTTACTGGCTTTGATTGTCAAATGGGCCTGTTCCAGAGCCTGCAACACATGTCCTAGGTGGTTCACATGTTCTTCCCAGGAGTGGCTGAAGACTGCAATGTCATCCAAGTATGCCATGCAGAAATCTTCCATCCCAGCCAGCACTTGGTTCACCATCCTTTGGAATGTGGCAGGTGCATTTTTTAGTCCAAAAGGCATGACCTTAAACTGGTACAAGCCAACCGGGGTTGAAAATGCAGTTTTCTCCTTGGCATGGTCTGTCAGGGCTATTTGCCAATAGCCTGACGTCAGGTCAAATGTGCTGAGGTACTTGGCTGCACCAAGTTTATCCACCAACTCATCTGTCCTGGGCAAAGGGTGGGCATCAGTCTTGGTGACTGCATTTAGAGCTCTATAGTCCACACAGAATCTCAAGTCTTTGGATCCTGCCTTTGGTACTAACACAACTGGGCTAGACCATGGACTAGTAGAGGGCTCTATTACCCCGAGATCAAGCATCTTCTTGACCTCTCCTTTGATGTGGGTTCTGATATGTTCTGACATTCTGTATCCTCTGCTTTTGACTGGCAGACAGTCACCAGTGAGTATCTCATGCTGGCCCCAAGGGGTCAAGCCTGGTGACAGTGAGAACAGGGAGGCAAACTGATTTAACATAGATTTGCACTCCTCTTGTTGCTCAGGTGTCAGGTCTGAAGAGAGATTGACTCCTTCAATTTTTTCATCTAAAGGCACACCTCTGAGGAGATCAGGGAGAGATTCACTCTCTTCTTCCTCTGCAGCTGAAGCTAGAAGCAAGGCTCCTACATCAGGTCTGGAGATGTATGCTTTTAGTCGGTTGGTGTGGAAGACTCTAGGAGCTTCCCTGGGTCTGCCCAGATCCACCAGATAGTTGACCTCTCCAAGTTTTCCCACAATCTTGAAGGGTTCCATCCATTTGTCTTGCAAGGCCCTCTGCCTTGTTGGGAGCATAACTAGAACTAGCTGGTCTTGAGTAAACTCAACCATGTTAGCCTTCTGGTCGTGCCAATGTTTGACCAGAGCTTGACCAGCTTTCAAGTTGTCACTTGCTTTTGCCATCATGTGTGACATTCTCCTCCGGAGACCTATCACATAGTCAGTCACTCTGACTGGCTTGAGGGGAGGAGCACCTTCCAATCCCTCCTTAATCAGGGCCAATGGACCTCTGACTGGATGGCCATAGAGAAGCTCAAAGGGAGAATAACCTACTCCCTCCTGAGGGACTTCTCTATAAGCAAAGAGAAGGCATGGCAGTAGAAGGTCCCACTTTTTCTTAAGGGGTTCTTCTAAAGCACCTATCATGCTCTTCATGGTTCTGTTAAACCTTTCAACCAACCCGTTTGTCTGAGGGTGGTATGCGGTTGAGAACTTGTAGGTAACTCCACAGGTTTTCCACATGGCTTTCATGTAGTGGGACATAAAGTTTGACCCCCTGTCAGAGATTACCTCCTTAGGAAACCCAACCCTGGTAAAAATACCAAGGAGGGCCTTAGCCACAGCCGGAGCTGTAACAGTCCTCATAGGAATTGCCTCAGGGTACCTAGTAGCATGGTCTACTACAACAAGGATAAACCTGTTGCCTGAGGAGGTTGGGGGATCAAGGGGACCAACAATGTCAATCCCTACCCTCTCAAATGGGACTCCCACAACTGGGAGAGGCACTAAAGGTGCCACATTCTTGGAACCAACCTTACCAGAAGTCTGGCAGGTGTGGCAGCTCTTACAATATCTGTCTACTTCAGCCCCCATCTTTGGCCAATAAAAGTAGAGAGAGAGCCTTTCCTTGGTCTTCTTGAAACTCAAGTGACCAGCCAAAGGTATCTCATGGGCTAGTTGTAAGAACTGTTGTCTGTTCTCTTGCGGGACTACAAGGCGTTTGTAGTCTCCAGGTTCAGACTCAGTTGGTTCACTGTAGAGGAGGCCATCTTCCCAGTGTAACCTATACTTCCCAGGCTCTTGCCCATCAGCCTGAGAAGCTGCCTGGTGGCGGAGACCTTCCAGAGTTGGACATTCTCTTTGCCCCTTACGAAAAGCGGCCCTGCTAGGCCCACCTTCTGCCAGTAAAGACTGCAGCTCAGGATGGTCCTCAGGGTCCAAATCTCCAATAAGGTTGGGGCCTCCTTCTAGCTCTTCCTCAGAGTCTAGCTCAACCACACAGGGTTGTACCTCCCTCTCAGCCTCAGCTGGAGGTGGAGTTACAGGTGTAACTTTGGACAACCTAGGGGAAGTCCTTGTTGGAAGCACTGGAGTGCTTGCTGCTGGCTTTTTCCTAGGAGTCTTGGGTTGCCCCTTTGCTCCTGATCTGGTAGTTACTGCAGTAAGTTGCTCCAGTGGGAGAGGAGTGATTTCTGTCATCATCTCCTGAGATAACCCTCTCAGGGTTTTCTCTCTTGCAGGTTTTGTGAGTTCCTGTAACCTTTTGCTAGGGGGTCTGGGGGTATGAGATACAACTCCAAGAGCTTTGAGGTCATTACCCAACAGAACCCTACCTGGCACTTCACATTGTACACTGACAGGTATTTTTACAGCCATATCATTACATTGGATGAGAACTGGTAACTGGGGACACATCTGCACAGGCCCACCAGCTAACTTGGTGAGGCATTTGGGTGCCTTAGCAACATCCTCTGCCTTGAAAAATGATTCATCCACCACAGTTATGCTGGCTCCAGTGTCCCTAATGGCAGGAGTCTCCTGACCATTCACCTGGACACTGTCCTTATAATACTCTTTAGTATTATCTGGGATAGAGTTATAGACATCTAAATTCTGTTGTTCCCACAACCCCAGAGAGACTAAAGAAACACTAGCTGAGACTCCAGTGGGTTCATCAGCTAGTAATAGAAAGTTTCCACTTGCCATATGTACTTCCTCTACTGGAGCGAAGGCTAAGGAGGCAAGCTGGACCCCTGAAGGTTTACCCTTACATCTGGGATCTCCTTTCACATGGTCAGTAGCCTTACAAACAAAGCATGAGCCAAAGGCTCGCTGGAATGGAGGCTTGTTCTGACCTCCTTCTGGTCTGGGACCAGGAGGTACACTAGCCTGATTTGGTTTCCCTTGTGGCTTACCCTTATAGTTTTGTTTGGGGCCCTCTTTGGAATTTGTAGTATTAGAATTCTCTTTGGAGTCCTTTTTAGGCTGTTTCTCCCCATCCTTCTTCTGAGTGACCCCAGAATCCTTGTGAGTGGCCCTGTTGGCAACCCACAAGTCAGCAGCCTTAGCTAGTTTCCGGGAATCTAATTCCCTGGAATCAGCCAAGTGTTGTCTGAGCTCAGGAGAGCAGGCATCATAAATAGTCTCCAACATAAACAAATTCTTCATACCTTCATAAGTGTTCACCTTGTAACCCTTAATCCATCCCTCTAAGTTTTTCAAACATTCACTCACCCAGGTAGCCCAAGGGGTACCATCATGCTTTTTGAGGCTCCTAAAACTCTTAAGATACTGGGAAGGGGTCTTCCCAAACCTAGCTATCAAAGCTAGTTTCACACATTCATAGTCCTTCCTATCCTCCTCCCCCATCTCCATTACCACATCAGTTGCAACAGGGGGAAGCCTAGAGAACAACCAGGTGAGTAAGTCATTCCCTGTGATGTTCTGGAGCCCATGATTATATTCAAACAGAGACAACCAATCCAACACATCCAACTTAGGCTCATACATACCAACCAATTCTTTAGGCATCCGGGGTCTTTTAGGACTGGAACTTCTAGAGGAGCCAGAGAGAGAAGCATTCTCAACAGATAATTTCTTCATTTCTAAGTCATACTTGAGCTCCATTTCCCTTAGCCTTAGTTCTTTGTCAGTTTGAGCATTAAGTTTCTTATACTCCAATTCTAGTTTCATTTTCTCCAGTTCAAAGTACTGAGGACTAAATGTGGGACCTGGTAAAGGTCCAGTAGGTACAGCAGGTAGAGCAGGCAGAGGCCTAGGGGGGACAGTCATAACAGCCTCACCCTCCTCTTCTGACTCTTCCTCAGAATCATCAACATTTTGCTCCATGTTAACTTCAATACTGTCATCTACAGTTGCTGGAGTGGTAGGTTCCTCTGAACCATCACCCAGACTTTGGTTAGCTAACAATCTTTCAATCAGCTCCATTTTCTTGCCCTTAGTCAGGAGATCCTTATGTTTACAGAGCACTCTTAGACAATCAGCAGTTTTGGCTGCAAGGGACTCTTGACTATAGCTTTCTATAACTGACATGTTAGAGGATTACTTTTACAGTGCTAAGCTTTGTGGTTAGTTGCACTAAGGTATCTAAAGCACAATAAAATGTATACTCAATACAAATCCCACCGCTGTACACCAGTGTTAGGCAGAAACCTGTGCAGTTCCCTTGGGGAACACTGCAAAAGATTTAAGACTACAGGTATAGCAGTAAACCCACTTGGTAGCAGTCTGCACCACCCAGATTTACCTGGTAGCTGTGGCTGAGCAGTCAGACTTCCCTCAAGAAGAGTTAGGCAGTATGCAAAGTATACACAATATGTACTCAGACACAACAGCACGAGCAAACACTGACCAGAGCTTGGTTTCAAAAGTATATAGTTATTTATTTTCAAGAACACATAAGTTGAAGACACTCTAGCAAAGTATAGTAAAAACACTTCAAACACAGTTATAATGAAAGCAGTTTCCACCCTTACTCCTATCTAGCCAACTCTATGTTAACACCACATAATTAAAACAGAGGTGAGTGCTTAACGTTAGATGACACTCTAGTAGGTTCAAGGAAGGGATAAAAAAAAGGAAACAGAAAGGGGTTAAACACACCACTCTAAGGTCCAGAACACTTGCAATAGGCTCAAAGAAGCACAAAGTCACAGGTGAGCAAAAGTCACTAGGCAGGGCCCACTCTTAGAGTAGCCGGAGCGAAAATGTGCCCAAGATCACACTGTTATTAGGGATTCAAAGTCTTGCAGAGAGTTAGAAAGAGGTTGGAGTGGCTTAGAAAGTTTAGCCAGGGTGTTCCAGGCACTCCCAGGTTCGAAAGCCGGGGGCTAAATCTACCCCGTACAGTCGGTGGCAAGGGAAGCCAGGCGGAACACGGTACCTTAAGCGGAAAGGGTCCTCCAGCGGTGGCAGTTGTTCCAGGCAGTGGCAGCAAGGCTCGACGCCGGTCAGGGGAGAAGAAGTTCTCGCTGAAGAGCAGAAGAAGAAGGTCGTTGCACTGCCCGGGAAGAAACCAGCCGCGGAGTCCTCCGGTTAAAGGGTTGTACCGACTTTCGTGGTTGGGGTAAAAGTGGTGGGGTTCCGGTTGCCGGGGTGCTTGGCACTGGCAAGGCGGCCACGAGATACCTCGAGAAGCGAAAAGAAGGCGAAAACTGGTTGTCCCCACCAGTCAAGGGAAGGAGCCACTCCGTTAAGAGTTCTCCTCGGTCGTCGGGAAAAGTGGTGAGACGGTTCAGCAGGGCTCCACCGGGTGGTGTCGTCGAAGCAGGTCGGCTCAGCTCTTCCCTCGTCGGATTCTTGGTCCTGTGGCGACTTCTGAAGTTCCAGTCCCCAAAGCCCTGCTTTTATGCAGCAAACCCCCATTCACCCAGCCTAGCTGTCACTCAAACATGCTAAGTGGTGAGCCGGCCAGCTCACCACTTGGGCCAATCAGGACGGAGTGCGACTTGAGTTACCAAGGTAACTCAGTCCAGGGTGCCTAAATCCCCCTCCACCCCTCCTAAGTACCCCAGACAGAGTGGCACCACTTTGGAGGGCTTCTGTGGAGAAGCCCGCCAAAAGTGGAACAAAGGGCTCCACTTTGGGTCAGAGTTACAGAGGCGAACGCCAACGCCATTTTAGAATCAAGTTTTGGCAAAAAGTCCCAACCGGAGTTATAATAATAAATATATAAACCGGCGGTATGTTTAAGGCTACCGTAAATAAATAATTAAATGTGTTAGCCTAAAACAATGGGAAATCCCATAGGAAAATATTCGCGGTCGAATACAAAAAGTAGTTTCCACTGCCACCAGCCAAAACTCGATCAGGGGGGACGGAGACGTGCCCCCTCGACTAACAGACCCTGGGGCAATCGAATTGCCCCAGCCAGTACGTCCACAATATGATGGTTTGTACTGGTTCTGTTCAGGATTCAAGACTAGCAAAGTCTTTGGTGACTTTACATGCCCTGGGAGACAGTAGTCAGTCCCAGGGTATGGAGTCTATGTTGGGGAGTCCCTAGGACACCCCTGGGTCACGGCACAGAGGGTGCTGTGTAACCCACATCACAAAAATACATGAGGCCCTATGGAGTAAAAGACCCCATAGCCCATTCAACACAAGGTTTAACCAAGAAAACACACTTCAACATGTCCAAGAGTGAGGGTAAAAGAGTCTCACTCTTGGCAGGAGAAAAAAAAGAAACCCCAGAAATCCAGCAAAGCTGCTGGGGGACTCACTAGGTAGGGAAATTCAGCCTAAACAGAGAATTCTCCCTAACAGCTATGACTTGCAATAAAATGAACATGAAACACTGAAACCAGCATCAGACACTGCTGGTAATAGGTTGTGTGCAGTAGCACTTTAGAGCATTCTCATGCGCAGAATGGGATTACCATAAAAAAACAATCTTGGACCCAAATAACCGTACAGACTCAAAGAATATGGAAAATCAGCTCAATAAAGTAGGGAAACCTAGCAAACAACGAATCATAGTCCACACACTCTCAGTTACATGTCTGGTACACTAAGGCTTTATACCTTGGTGTGCATCAGCTATGATGTCATCCTACGTGGAAAATACAAAACCTTTCGGACGGAGGGGTTTGTTAAGGGAACATATCTACCTGCAGCTTCTATAAGCGTTAGTAACATTGTTGGCTGCCTCTCATCTGGAAGGCAAGCCTCGAACTTCCGTCTGACTACGTATAATACAAATATCAGCATACAAGCAGGGGATTGGTCCCTGCAACATTGTATGCTCATAATTCCAAAGGCCCTCATGATAGTAGTAGTTCCCGCACCGTATTTTATGAAGTTCAGGCGCGTCAGTGCCGACATGTCGGGGTAAGCTGGTCTTTGCCAGTTCACAGTGCATACAGGAGCGTAGCGCTATATTCTCGTAGCTATATGGAAAAACGCTGAGTTATTAAGACTCATTTGTTTAATCAAATACTGACCCTTTTGAAGGATGTTGCAGCAATATTCTGCGGAGTACATGTTAAATCTAAGAACTACTGCTTGTGGGTCAATTACTTTGCATGCACTCAACAAAATCTGCACTTTGGGTATTTCTAACTCAGATAATAGGCCAGATCCAGGCACAGTCGTGCCTCACTCATTAATGCAAGATCTGCTGTGAAAAATGCTGTTGAACTAAAAGAATGGATTAATACCTTTCAGTTGGACATTCTTTTTGCGGCAGAAATGTGGTTCACTGACCACTCTTCGTCACAATTTCACCTATTGGTCCCAGACAATTTCCAAATTAAATGGGTTAACCGAGAGATGTATAAAGGAGGAGGAATCGCTATTCTTGCTAAATCTTCTATAGACATACTATAGATGCCCACACCCTAAAGTGGGAATCTGATTCTGATATTCTTGCCTGTACATGTCGTACTTCTACTAATGGCTAATGTCATATAATACTCTGTTACATACCACCAGGGTCCCAGAGCAGCTCTTTAAACAGGGTGGATGCCTATCTTGGCACAGAGGCACTTTGCCAAAAAAAACTTGTTATTCTCTGTGATCTTAATATTTGGTGTAACAGCCACTACAATCCTGATTGTATACACCTTAATGTTACTAAATTCATATGACTTTGAGGTATTATCTATAGATGCTACACACAATGGAGTGCTTTGTCTGGATCAATTTTTCATAGAGGGGTACTCCTCTCTTTTTGCGACAATGTTTCGGTCTCATGGTCAAACCATTTTTTAGTTACTTTCTCCATGCCATTGGTTACTTAATCTGCTGGTAGTAATTTGCCCATTAAACCACAACCGTTGTGTCAGGAGAAAAAGTTGGACCTTATTATCAGTGAACATTTACTGACCAACCTCAATTGCGTACAGTCTGATCTAAATTGTACACAACTCTATCGGGCTCTTAGAGCCGGTTAACAAATACATTGTGGCAATATTTCCCCAATTTAATATTCTACAATGGTTAAAAAACACAAAGCACATGGTAATAAAAATATCTAAAACCAATTACCGAAAGAAAGAAAAGGTGTGGCTAAAAAATAGAGACCCCGAAGACCGGTTGGTAGCCGAATCTGCTATGAAAGATTATAAGTAAGGCATTCTTGTCACCAAGTTTGCTTACATACAGAAGCAAATAGTTATGGCAGAAAATAAGTCAAAGACCCTGTTTTCTGCCATCAGGAACCTTGCTTCTCCATCCTGTGCTATACAGAGTCTTTCTTCTTCGCTTCAATTGGATAATGAATTTAATGTCTATTTTTCAGACAAAATCAATCACATTTGTACGAACATTGCTTTCCAGAGCCCACAGTGCCAAGATAGTACCAATAATGCTGAAATCCGACTAAATGTAAAAACTCTGTCACCCACATTTTCTTTCTCTCCTGTCAGTCTGCGAACAGTTTTGTCACTTATAGAAAAGCTTAAATCTACAAATCTCACTTATGATCCTATTCCTGCATATCTGGTCAAACAGCATGTACCAGCTCTAAGTGGCATTGTCCATTCACTTGTTAGCGCCTCATTTAGTCAAGGAAGTGTCACACCTGATTAAAAAAAAACTCATTTCTTACTACACTCTTAAAAAAAACAACTCTGGACCACAAGACTCTGGTGAACTATCTTCCAATTGCCAGCCTTCTTTGGCCCTCAAAGATCCCAGAGAAGATAGTGACAATGCAGCTTCAGAGTTTTGTAGAAGAGCATGGTATCCTGGATGTTTATCAGTCAGACCTCAGACCAGGACATGGGACGGAGTCAGCTCTTTTCACATTATGGGCTGACATTTTGAGGGCTGTCGATGAGGGTGACATCATCATGCTTGTTATGCTGGACCTCATGGCAGACTTTGTCTCTGAGGAGGCTCTGGGTGGTTCTCATCCTTCTTGATGGATCAAAATCAAATTGGGCCCATTTGTGTCTGGCTTGTTGACAGTTAAATGTGGAATACCACAAGGTTCATCTTTGTCCCCTCTGCTTTCCAAGGTGTACATCTGCCTACTCTTAAATTTTTTCTCACAATTTAACCTACAGTATAATTCTTACGCAGTTGACACACAAATCTATGCGTGGCTAAACAACACTGTGGACGCAACTGCTCACGCTTTACGATGTGCCGAGGCAATCAAAACCTGGATGTTGGAGAATAAATTGAGTTAAATCCGTCTAAAACAGTATTTGGCCCTAAATAATAGACTAGGAAAAGTTATGCCAATTCCCTGTCCCCCTCATTTTAATGTCCAGACAAACTACTCACAAAAAGTTCAGAACCTCGGCTGCATCTGGCAGTCAAATATGAACTGTAATGGACAGATTAATCAGACAATTAAAAGTCTTTTACTAACTAAAACTGTTGAAGCCTTTAATGCCTCTCATTTCAGAAAAAGATTGGTGCACAGTGGTTGGAGCCCAGTATCATGGGAGTATTCACTGGCTCCCCGTGCAGCAGAAAATCTTGTTTAAAACTCTTCATCTTGTTTTTAAATGTATTGATGGCTTGGTGCCAGCCTATCTTTCAGCTAAAATTAGTCCTTATGAACCAGGCCGATCTCTGAGGTCATCAGAGGGACGCCTTCTAATGGTCCCATTCTCAAAATCAGTTCCTTATGGGAACTGATGCTTCTCATGTATGGATCCACAGCTCTGGAATAACCTTCCACCTGACTTAAAGAGAATGGCATATTTGGAGCTGTTTAGGGAAAAGCTCAAAACTCATCTCTTTCTGTAATGTCTGCTATCACTGCTGATAACAATCCCTTAAATTCCAACTGCACCCATATGCATTTTAGCTGGATCCTTAGCTATGCACACTATAAATGTTCATTCATTCATGGGTTGGCATCTTCTCCTTACCTTGGACACTCGGCTCACTAGCAGCACATGAGGAAAACAAAACCCAGGTGCAGAGAACAACGTCAGACTACTGCCCACTTGCCCAACTAGTCTACCATCTCTCATCAGCCAAGACTTCAGCCAAGGCATCTCCTTTGTACCTGGCCTTGCTGGATATTCTCTTCTCTGGAACTTTAAGGGAAGTTAAGGTACATCATTATCTTCATCCAGGGCTTAATGAATAGGCATTGCTTTAAGGTCTTGTACCACGTGTGAAGAGACCATGATTTTGTCCATTTCGCCTTCTATTTAATTCTATTGATTTGATTATGTCAGGTGTCATTACCCTCTTCAACCTCTAAACACTTGGTTGCTCCGTCTCACTTATGCTTTTCTACAACTTTAATAGTCAATACTTGGCATTCTCAAATGTTTGTTTATTTACTTAATCTAAGAGAAATATGTCTTGCATACATTGCTTATCCTTGTTGACTCCCTTGGTACCTTTCAGTTACTTCTTGCTGTGGCATCCTTGATCTTTGGCCAACAGCTATTCTTTATTCATACATGAATTTGTATTTCCAGCATCTATCAACTCTGCAGTCCTCATCTCTCTTCTCCGAGATCTTTGCTTACTGTTATTCGGAGCCGGCACCCATCTTTTCAACATGGGCGCTATACTCGTGTTATATTTTCTACTGCAGAAAACTTCTATATGACTCATCTACCTTGCTTTTCTGCACATATACATTTACTATTCATCTTGTTTGTATATATGATTTTTCCCACTTGTACGTATATTATTTTGCTTCTTCAGTTATATCTTTATTCGTTAAGCATTCTTATATTGCTTCAGTGCGTCATTGTATCATCTCCTTATGATGTAATTTTGCACCTTTCAGGTTTTCGGGTACAGCTCTTTGATATTCAGTGGTGTTTGCAAATCTCCTGCTACCACTTCAGTTCGGGGGTACATTTGGTACAGTTGTCTGAGTGCATGACGTCTCTCATACACTTGATGCTGTACTGGAATAATACCTAGTTTCATGCAGTGTCTTCCAATTGTTCATCCAATAGGTCGGAGGTGAGGGTGTGGGTTCTATCAGTGACTTACACGTCTGCTCATCTTCAGTTGTTTGATCCAGTTGTAAAGCAGATCAAAGGAACAAATCGAGCAGTCATCCTGCAGACCTGAGAGCAAGTATTGCAAGCCTGCCTATCATTTGATTGAGAGGCCATTGAAACAGATTAGGGTGCTTTAATAGACCTGTGAGTTGTCCAAGTTCAGAGCGGGAATTCAAAGCAGGAATATCAATGACCTCAGAAGGTAACCTTTGGGCGATACAGGCAATACAGTAAAGATTTAGTAGGTGGGGATATGTAACAATGTCCTCTGGCTTTCTCTGTGGGTTCTGGATGCAGTGGTCACATGGGCTTGGTGCAAATTCCTATAGCATGATTCTGGGCCTGAAGGCACAATATTACGGGTTCCCTGGATGAACTCACAATACCCCAGATGCCTGTCAGAGGACAGCCACAGGGTGTAATGCCATGCTGACACTTTCCCTTTGAGGGGAGCTCCATATTTTATATTGTAACACTAGTATGGAACTGGTATGTTTTTGCCGTTTATTTTGATCATGATGGTGAAAAGTGGGAAAGCACAAGATTCAAAATTGGCATCAGATTAATTGACTCTAGTTCAGGAAAATAGAAAGCTGCATGGGTGCCACAGCAGTATGGTGTAAGAGTGATGCATTAGGGCTGGCTGACCAGCAATGCCTGAACTATACATATCAATTCCTAGAGGGCTAAGAGCATCATGAGTGCTCAGTCACAAAGCACCACAACGCCTCAGCTGTCACCTATAACTGGTGACAGGTGGACCCAGTCAAGAGGAGCATGCCCAGTGGAAGTATTAATATCGCTATGTGAACTGTGACCTGCTTAATAGAGTTGATGGCATTAGGAGGTGGTGAAAGATGTTCGGAGGTTGTGGCAGAGAGAAGTTGTTGGCGAAAAAGATACACAATGTCAAATTAGGCTAATGCAGACGGCTTGCTGAAAGAAGGGATAAGAGGGAGGAGACAGTACCAGACGGTCAGCTATAGGGAACATTCAGAATGCTGAAAGAGCTTCCGAGAGGCCAGTGGCATAAAGAGTGCAGAGGAGGTTGGTCAAAATGATGAGAAGGTGATTGGCAGAAGATCTAAGGAGGAGATTGGTCAAAGTGGTGAGAAGGAATTGGGAAGAAGCTCAATGGGTTGTGGAATAAACAACAGAGAACAGTTTGAGAGGGGACGTGAGGAGAAAGTTGCAAGGAGTCATGAGGAAAGGGAAGAGGAGAGTACTAATGTGGAGGTGGTTCAGAAAATCACGAGGAATGTTGAGAATAAACTGTATATGTGGTCTAGTTGTCTATTCCCTAATTATCTGGGGTTTTGCTAGTCCTTTCCAAGGACCAGTATTGATCCCTTGCACAGCCAGGTGTGGATGTTCCCCCACTGACATGACTAATGAGGACTTGATTACCAGAAATGGAAGGACCTGGGCCACAAAAGAAAATCTTGTCAGATTTCAAACCACGAGGACAGTGAGTGACTGTGAACATATTGACATCTGAGTAACTAACCCTGATTATCGTTTAATGAGCACATCTATCATAAACTATGTTAGGGAGAATTCTCGAAAATTGCTAATTTCCCGTACCTACTGAGGCCCTCAGCAGATTTGCTGGATTTCTAGGATTTATTTGTTTCATCTGGTAAGACTGTGAGCCTTTTTCCTACTCTTACATGTGTTTTTATGTGTGTGTTTTAACCTTTTTGTGTTCATAGACTGTGGAGCCTCACCTACTCCATAGGCATCATCTTTTTACTGTGTGTTACACAGCACCATCAGTGCAGTGACACCAGGTTGTTTTTTTAGACTTCCCAATGCAGACTCCATTTTCTGGGACTGACTACTTTCTCCCAGAACATGTAAAGTTGTCATTGACTTTATTAGTCTTTTTAAAACCACAGACCCAGTACAAACTATCTTACATAGAGTACTGGAAAGGGTTAATAATTATCCCTTTTTGTCTGTCTCTCGTGGAACATTGATTCATTCCCTTTTCATTAAGACTTGGCTGATGGCAGAGGTATCTCCCCTATTTTTCCTACTGTGGTTATTTTAAATAGCCTTGGTATTGTTTTAGGCTATCTTAGTAGCCTCAAACTTAAACCCGCTGGACCATATATGTTTTTATTTGGTTCCGGCTGGGTTTATTTGCCATTTCTTTTTGTAAAGTTCTTTCTTGTGTTTTACTCTGTGCGCCAAACCAGGTTTGGTTCCTTTGTTTGCCGACCTTTGGCAGGCTTCTGCACAGAAGCCCTCCTTAGGCGCCGAAAGTCTGGGTAGGCAGGATGTGAGCGAGGGGTTTTAGGACCCCTGCCATGGGTTCCCTTGGTAATCCAAGTCGCACTCCTGTTTGATTGACTAGGTGACTGTCCCATCAGGACAGCCACCCTGCTGTGTGATTGACAGCCAGGCTGTGTGAATGAGGGAAAACTGCATAAAATGCAGGTCTCTGGGACTGAGAAGGCAGAGTCACCACTGGATCGAGAGAAACAAAGAGAAGCTGACAGAAGAGGACCTCTACCACGACTGAACCTCCCGGTGAAGCCCTGCTGCAGGTCCGAATCTCCAAACTTAGATGACAGGGAAGATCTGCAAGGAATCTTCTCCCCTTGAGCTGGTGGGAACAACCAGTTCGCCAAACTGCAAGCCAGGCCTCCCTCCTCTGGTGGAATTTGATGTGCACAGCTACAGTGAACCGGATAGCCAGGAGGATCGGACCGTGCTTGGGTTTTAAGGAGCGCACCTTTTATTTGTCGCTTTGCTCTGCTGCTAGTTTCTTCCCTGGGCAGTGCAGGACCCTCCAGTCTTCCTCCTTCTTGTCAGTCTGACAGTCCCTTCAGGAACCGTGAGCCTGTAGGACCTGCCAGGAACGTCTGCCTCAGCTACAGCATTCTTCTTCTCTAAAGGTACTGTGCTAACCCGGTTGTTCTTTTCATCCAGCGGCAGTGATACGGTGTGAAATATTTCGCTATTCCGAGGGCTTGTCCTTCTCTATTCTTTAAAGTAACTTTTTGTCCAATCAACTTCATTCTGAACTCTTGGCAAAGACTTAACCGCGAACTACCCTGAACTGTGTGATCCTCTGCAAAGACTTTGGTCCATTGACTTTGGCCCAGGCCTCTTTATTTGATTTCCTCACTGTATTTCCTTTTTCTAGATTGCCCTGCTTACTTACTTGTTGGTGCTTCTCAACTCTTGTCTAACTTTGTCTTTCCCTTCCTTTTCAAATTACTGGAGTGCCATTTTGCTCACACTTCATTTTGAGCCTAACTTTTCCAGAATCTATTGGGTGTGGTGTAGTGTATTAAGAGTGTGATTTTTCAACTGCTTTATAATAGTGAAATGTTTTATAACCGATGTGTAAATAAATGACATTCTTTTACTCAGAAACCTTGAGTCAGTGTTTGTTTGATTCATATTAGTTAATGTCCTTTGTGTAACTATTGATACTGCTCACTTACTCTTGAGATAAGTCTGGCTGCTCAGACATCGCTACCACTTTACTGTGTAGTACAGGCTTATACCAAAGGTGAATTTGTACTGTCACTTGTTGTCTTAATTGTGTGTGGTGTTCCCAAAGGGTACTGCATATAATTATGCCTAACACTGGTGTACAGCAGTGAGGATCAAATATAGTGATTACTCTTAGAGTGCTGCTATTACCTTGGTTCAACTAACCACAAGGCTAAACATCACTAAAAAGCAATATTTATCATGTCTGGTATGGAAAGCTACAGTCAAGAGACCCTCCTTAGTTACACTGTGGATTATCTGAAAAATATGTGTAGAGATAGGCAAAAAGTCTGAATTGATTGAAAGGTTGTTAGAGAAACAAAGTCTGGAGGGTGGGTCTGAAATACCTAATCCTTCAGCAAATGTGGAAAATGATGATACTGTGTCTATTATTGATGAGTTAGATGAAACAGGTGTGTCCCACAATGTATGCCTCACTGCTCCTTTACCTGCTCAGCAACCTCAACCTTTGTCCAGTCGGACCCCTACAGGTCCTACACTCAGTCCTGAATGTATTGCTCTAGAAAAGATGAGGCTTGAATTGGAATTTAAACGTTTAAATGCTCAAACTGAACAAAAGCATCAAGAACTTAAGCTCAGAGAAATGGAGATGAATCATCCCTTAGAAATGAAAAAGTTGTCTTTGGAAAATGCTACCCTCCCAGAATCTTCTAGGTCTTCCAGTCCTAAGAGACCCTGTATGCCTAAAGAAATTGTGGGTATCAATGAGGTTAAGCTTGATATTTTGGATTGGTTGGCAATGTTTGAATGTAACCATGGGATTCAAGACATTACAGGGAATCAATGCGTACTTGGCTCTTCTCTAGGCTACCTACTGTTGCATCTGATGTTGTGATGGAGTTGGGGAGTTGGAGAGGATGGATTATGAGTGTATGAAGCTAGCTTTAATTTATAGATTTGGGAAGACCCCTTCCCAGTACCTTAAGAGGTTTAGGACCCTCAAAAAGCATGATGGTACCTCTTCGGCTACCTGGGTATGCAAATGTTTGAAAAACTTAGATGGTTGGGTTAAGGGTTACAGAGTAAACACTTATGAAGGTATGAGAAATCTTGTTATGTTGGAGGCAATTTATGACTCCTGCTCTCCTAAGCTCAGCCAGCACTTGGCTGATTCTAAGGAGATAGATCCAAAGAAGTTAGTTAAGGCTGCTGACTAGTGGGTTGCCAACAGGGCTACTCACAAGGATTCTGGGGCAACTCAGAAGAAGGATGAGGGAAAACAGCCAAAGAAAGATAACAAGGAGAATTCAAATACCTCCCATCCAAAAGAGGGCCCCAAACAGCAACATGAGGGTAAACCACAAGGGAAACCAAATCAGGCTAGTTTACCATCTGGACCCAAACCAGATGGAGGTCAGAACAAACCCCCATTCATAAAGGCATTTGGGAAATGTTACGTTTGTGGGTCAACTGACCATGTGAAAGGGGATCCCAGATGTAAAGGTAAACCTTCAGGGGTCCACACTGTCGCCTTAGCCTTCTCCCCAGAGGAAGAAGTACCTATGGCAAGTGGAAACGTTTGCCTACTGGCTGATGAACCCATGAGAGTCTCAGTCAGTGTTTCTTTAGTGTCACTGGGCTTGTGGGAACAACAGAATTTAGATGTCTATAATTCCATCCCAGATAATACTAAAGAGTATTATAAAGATAGTGTTCTTGTGAATGGCCAGGAAACCCCTGCCATCAGAGACACTGGAGCCAGCATAACTGTGGTTGATGAAACATTTTTCAAGGTGGAGGATGTTGATAAGGCACCCAAACGTCTAATAAAGTTAGCTGGAGGCCCTGTGCAAATGCTTACCCAGTTACCAGCTCTCATCCAGTGTAATGATATGACTGTCAAAATACCTGTTAGTGTGCAGAGTGAAGTGTCTGGGAGAGTTCTGTTGGGTAATGATCTGAAAACTCTTGGAGTTGTGTCTGGTACCCCCAGGCCTTTCAGTAAAAGGAACCAGAAGCTCACTAGGCCTGCAAGGGAGAGGACCTTAAGAGGCTCTCCAGAGGATCTGATAGAGGAAGCTATCACTCCCATTCCATAGGAGTTGCTCACTGCTATTTCTGGAAAGAAAGAGGCAAAGGGGAAACCCAAGACCCCAAGGACACAGGCAGACAGCACCGCTGTGCTACCAACAAGGACATCCCCAAGATTGTCCAAAGTCATACCAGTGACTCCTCCACCTGCTGAGGCAGAGTGTGAGGTCCAACCCTGTGTGGAGGATCCAGTTATTGAAGAGTCACATCTGGAGTAAGACATTGTTTTAGTTGGAAATCTTGACCCTGTTGACCATCCTGAGCTGCAGCTTTTACTGGCAGAAGGTGGTCCCAACAGGGCAAACTTCAGCAGAGGACAAAGAGAGTGTCCTACTCTCGAAAGTCTTTGACAACAGGCAGCTTCTCAACTTGATGGGCAAGAAGTTGGAAAGCATAGGTTGAGCTGGGAAGATGGCCTCTTCTACAGTGAACCGACTGAGTCTATCCATGGGGACAGCAAGAGAATTGTAGTGCCCCTAGAAAACAGACTCCATTTCCTACAGTTGGCCCATGAGATACCTTTGGCTGGTCATTTGAGTTTCAGAAAGACCAAGGAAAGGCTCTCCTTATACTTCTACCAGCCTAAAATGGGTTCAGAAGTTGACAAATTCTGTAGGAGTTGTCCCACTTGCCAAACCTCTGGCAAGAGTGCAGCAAAGAATGTGGCGCCCTTGGTGCCTCTCCCAGTTGTGGGAGTTCCTTTTGAGAGGGTGGGCATCGGCATTGTTAGTCCGTTTCACCCTCCAACATCTTCAGGGAACAGGTTTATCCTAGTTGTAGTAGATCATGCTACTATGTACCCTGAAGAAATACCTTTGAGGACTGTTATGGCTCAGGCTGTGGCTAAGGCCGTACTTGGTATTTTTACCAGAGCGGATTTCCCAAGGAAGTGATATCCAACAAGGGATCCAATTTTATGTCCGACGACATGCAAGCCATGTGGAAAAACTGTGGTGTCACTTACAAGTTCTCTACAGCCTACCATCAACAGACAAATGGACTGGTAGAGAGATTTAATCGAACTATGAAGAGCATGGTTGGTGCATAGAGGAACCCCTTAAAATAAAGTGGGACCTTCTACTGCCATGCCTTTGTTTTGCTTATAGAGAAGTCCCTCAGGAGGGAGTTGATTACAGTCCCTTTGAACTTCTCTATGGCCATCCAGTCAGAGGTCCAATGGCCCTGATTAAAGAGGGGTTGGAGAGTGCTCCTTCTGCCAAGCCAGTCAGAGTGACTGACTTTGGGCTTCATTACGAGTAGTTCGGAATGGGTTTAATGACGCCGGTAATGGTGCCGGCACTGTTAAACCCACTCTGCACTATTATGAGGTCCCCTCGCGGACCCGCTCTGGATGTCTGGTTTTTCCAGACGTCCATAGCGGGTTCCTTAAGGGAACCAGTGAGCTAACAACGGGCCAGTAATTGACAGGCCCGTTGTTAGCTCCCTCCCCATTCCCATTGAGCCCTATGGGGGCATGAATGGGAATGGGGAAGGACCGGGCTCGGGTTCCCTGAAGGAGAAATTACCGGGCCCTCCAAACTCGGAATGGCCCAGTAATTCCCCATTCATGGAACCCAGACCCGGACACGATTTTGGAGGCAGCCATGGTGCTATTAGCGCCATGGCTACCTCCAAAGTCGTAATGAGGCCCTTATGTGATAGGTCTCCAGAGGAGAATGTCACACATGACGGCAGAAGCTAGAGATAACTCATAAGCAGGTCAGGCTCTGGTCAAACATCGGCATGAACAGAAGGCCTGCATGGTTGAGTTCACTCAAGACCAGCTTGTATTATTTATGATGCCAACAAGGCAGAGGGCCTTGCAGGACAAATGGATAGGACCCTTCAAGGTTGTGGGCAAACTTGGAGATGTGAACTATTTGGTGGATTTAGGCAGACCTAAGGAGGCTCCAATAGTTTTTCACACCAACCGTTTGAAGGCATATGTCTCGAGACCAGAAGTGGGAGCTCTGCTTCTAGCTTCAGCTCAAGAGAAGGAGGAGAGTGAACCTCTACCTGACCTACTCAGAGGCCAAACTTTAGATGGGAACATCGAAGGAGTCAATCTCTCTTCTCAACTGACATCTGAACAACAGGAGGAGTGCAAAGTTCTGTTAAATCAGTTTGCCTCCCTGTTTTCACATTCACCCGGCTTTATCCCTTGGGGGCAGCATGATATTCTCACTGGTGACTGTTTACCTGTGAAAAGTAGAGGTTACAGAATGTCAGAACATGTGAGATCCCACATCAAAAGAGAAGTCAACAAGATGCTTGATCTCAGGGTTATAGAGCCCTCTACAAGTCAATGGTCTAGTCCAGTTGTTCTAGTACAAAAGGCAGGATCCATGGAGTTGAGATTATGTGTCGACTATAGAGCTCTAAATACAGTCACCAAGACAGATGAACTGCTGGATAAACTTGGTGCAGCCAAGTACCTCAGTACATTTGACCTAACGTCAAGCTATTGACAAATAGCCCTATCAGACCATGCCAAGGAGAAAACTGCATTCCCAACCCCAGCAGGCCTCCACTAGTTTAAGGTTATGACGTTTGGATTAAAATATGTACCTGCTACATTCCAACGGATGGTCAATCAAGTTCTGAATGCGATGGAGGACTTCTCCATGGCATACTTGGATGACATTGCAGTGTTCAGCCCTACCTGGAAGGAACATGTTGATCACTTAGGATATGTTTTGCAGGCTCTTGAGCAGGCCCATCCGACCATAAAGGCAAGCAAATGTAAAATTGGTCAAGCAAAGTGGTCTACCTTGGTCATGGGGTAGGAGGAGGTGAAATAAGGCCATTGCCTAGCAACGTACAAGCTGTACAAAACTGGGCCACCCATTCTACTAAAACCCAAGTGAGATCCTTCCTAGGTCTCACTGGGTACTACAGGAATTTCATAAAGAAGTATGGGTCCATAGATTCTGCTGTCTTTTTAGACTTCCCAACTCAGACTAAATTTTCTGGGACTGACTACTGTCTCCCAGAACATGTAAAGTTGCCATTGACTTTATTAGTCTTTTTAAAACCACAGACCCAGTACAAACTATCTTACGTAGAGTACTGGAAAGGGTTAATAATTATCCCTTTTTGTCTGTCTCTCATGCAACATTGTTTTGTTCCCTTTTCATTAAGACTTGGCTGGTGGCAGTGGTATCTACCCTATTTACCCTACCACAGTTATTTTAAATAGCCTTGGTATTGTTTTGTGCTATTTTAGTAGCCTCAAACTTAAACCCACTGGACCATGTATGTTTTTGTTTGGTTCCAGTTGGGTTTATTTGCCATTTCTTTTTGTAAAGTTCTTTCTTGTGTTTTACTCTGTAAGCCAAACGAGGTTTGGTCCCTTTGTTCACCGACCTTTGGTGGGCTTCTGCACAGAAGCCCTCCTTAGGCACCTGAAAGTCTGGGTAGGCAGGATGTGAGGGAGGGGTTTTAGGACCCCTGCCATGGGTTCCCTTGGTAACCCAAGTCACACTCCTGTTTGATTAGCAATGTCACTGTCCCGCCAGGACAGCCACCCTGCTGTGTGATCGACAGCCAAGCTGTGTGAATGGGAGAAAACCGCATAAAAAGCAGGTCTCTGGGACTGGGAAGGCAGAATCGCCACTGGATTGAGAGAACCAAACAGAAGCTGACAGAAGAGGACCTTTACCACGACTGAACCTACCGGTGAAGCCTTGCTGCGGTCCGAATCTCCAAACTTCGACGACAGGGAAGATCTGCAAGGAATCTTCTCTCCTTGAGGTGGTGAGAACAACCAGTTTGTCAAACTGCAAGCCAGGCCTCCCTCCTCTGTTCGAATTTGCTGTGCACAGGTACAGTGAACCGGATAGCCAAGAGGATCGGACCCTTCTTGGGTTTTAAGGAGCAAACATTTTATTTGTCGCTTTGCTCCGCTGCTGATTTCTTCCTGGGCAGTGCAGGACCCTCCAGTCTTCCTCCTTCTTGTCAGTCCGACTGTTGCTTCAGGAACCGTGAGCCTGCAGAACCTGCCAGGAATTTCTGCCTCAGCTACAGCATTCTTCTTCTCTAAAAATACTGTGCTAACACGGTTGTTCATTCCGTCCAGCCACGGTGAAAGTGTGTGAAATATTTCACAAATCCAAGGGCTTGTCCTTCTCTATTCTTTAAAGTAACTTTTTGTCCAACCAACTTCGTTCTGAACTCTTGGCAAAGACTTAACCGTGAACTACACTGAACTGTGTGATCCTCTGCAAAGACTTTGGTCCATTGACTTTGGCCCAGGCCTCTTGATTTGATTTCCTCACTGTAGTTCCTTTTTTCTAGATTGCCCTGCTTACTTACTTGTTGGCCCTGCTCAACTCTTGTCTAACTTTGTCTTTCTCTCCCTTTTAAATTACTGGAGTGCCATTTTGCTCACACTTCATTTTGAGCCTAACTAACCAGAATCTATTGGGTGTGGTGTAGTGTATTAAGAGTGTGATTTTTCAACTGCTTGATAATAGTGAAATGTTTTATAACTGATGTGTAAATAAATGTATATTCCTTTACTTAGAAACCTTGAATCAGTGTTTGTTTGAATCATAGTAATTGCTGTCCTTTGTGTAACTATTGTGACTGCTCACTTACTTTTGAGATAAGTCTGGCTGCTCAGCCATTGCTACCACTTTACTGTGTAGTACAGGCTGTACCAAAGGTGAATTTGTACCGTCACTTGTAGTCGTAATTGTGTGTGGTGTTCCCAAAGGGTACTGCATATAATTCTGCCTAACAAACTATATAATAAAAGGCCATATATAAGTTTGTGCAATGCTGCCCGATTTGCCTGCTTTCACTGCTATAGGGAGCTATTACCAAGTGTGGTTTTGACCAACACTCCTCTCATGATTGGGTACCACAGTAAAGTGCTGTAAATGGACTGCCATCCTTGGACTAAGCATGAAGCCCTTATGAGGACCTAGTGAAGTTCGAAACATGTGTTGGCATTGTTAGTCTAATTTTTATATAAACATTGATGTGATTTGAGTGGTTTATGTGTTTACTTATTTATGTGTAGAGATTTGGACATTGTGTGGTACAATCAACCTTTTCAAAGAAATATAATTCAAAGAAATATATACATTTTGTCAATTAATTTAGTTACATTGTACTTCTGTATTATGTAATTATTCATTGTAATATTTCTTCGCATGTATGATTATGTCAATAATATTCTTCATGTACATTTTAAACTTTATTTTACTTTAATTTACTTTATATTATGATCTCATGTTTACTTTACTGTTTATATGTTTAATTCTTTAATTTGGAAAAAAAAAAGTTTTTCTATTAACATAAATTATATTAAATTATACCTCATAATATATGAACTAGTTTGTACCCGGTTATCTTGTGCTGTTTGTTGGATTGATTGATATCTATACAAAAGGATTTAACTTAAATGTGGTTTTATTTAGTGTTGACATGACAAGCTACAAAATAAGACAACTGCTCAAGTAATGAGGTGGATGCTTATAACACAATACTTCTCATTTGCAATAATTCACAGGGAGGGTTGGTTGTAAGCCAAAATAGATGTAATCAGTAGGAAACCCATTGACACCCTATTGAGGGACTCTGAAGAAAGGGGCTGAATGCCACTACCCATTGTGTGATGCTGGGCCCATATACATTATACGGGGTTCCCCTCAATGCTTTCCTCCCCCAACATGCCCCAGCTGCGTGGCAAAGAACTGTCACAACGTGTAAGACCATGCTTAGTGTTTCCATTTGTGGGGTTTCCTAGGTTGCTTGTGTAGTGCTGTTTACAGGCAAGGCATTTTATTGCCATGTGTTCATATCATGCATTTGGAAAGAGGTTGAATGCAAGAGTCATTATTGCCACTGGATTGATTGACTCCTGTTTGGGAGCCTCCATAACAGAATAGATGCTGTAAACATCTGGTTGAAGATCTCTACGTGAGGGTCTGGTGCCTCACCTCATACACACACTGGACATATATTCCAGGATGGCGGATGAGAATTATTAAGGCTTCCATAGGCTTACACAATTGACCCTCGCCCAGTGAAACAATCATAATCAGGAAACTATGACTACTCCATGTACACTTGTTCAGAGTAAGCATGGCCCAGGTAGGAGTAAAAGCATAATAAGAACTAGAAGCAACTTAGCTGAGCTGTGGGCATTAGGAATCGGCAAGAGAAGCACAGATGTTGTGCCAAAGAAGGGCTTGTGGCATAAAGGAGCCAGGAGGTGGAAGGAGACTGATGTCAGAATGTTGGCTGGAGGAAGAGGAAACAGGGTGGGAGTACCAAGCGGAAAACGGGAAGCAACACCCTGGAGGGAGACTGAGGTTGTGAGAATAGGCAGACAGAAGGAGTGATGAAGAGGTTGGTCAAAAAGATGAGAATGGCATTGGCAGAAGGGGTGAGGAGGACACTTAAGAAAGGAATTTGAAGGCCCATTTTATTTTTTATTTTTGTGCATATAGTTTATTCAAACCTTTACACATTTGATACAATTACAGAATGTCCTTCTAAAATACCTTAGTTGCATCGAAATCATCGAAAAGCAAAGTGCAAAACATTACCCTACTATTTCATTTATAACACCTAGCACCTAACAAAAGGCAGAAGGTGATAAGAGAGTTGTAAGGATGTATGAGGATAGAGGAGGAAAGGACAGTAGGGTGGACCTGAGGTGAAGAATCAGGTGGAATGCTATGACGAAATAGGAGTAGAAGCTAAAGCACCTAGTCAGCCCTCCCACTTCTCCAAACCAAGAGGCAATGTAATCATAAAGTTAAAACAGGCACAGTTAGGAGATATACTTTCTTCGGCTTTTTATGGTAAGGTGGACCAAGGGAAGGCTATACTGTCAAGAGGGCTATGAATGTGGTTCTGCAGTACCCGCACAGCATGCAATAACTGTCCAAAAGAAAGGACTGTCCAATCAAGGTTCTACACAATTATGTATACTTTAATCAAACACACAATGTACAATAATAACTAACTAGAAAACAATGTAATAAACGATCCCTGCAGACAGTACACAGCATATGCAAAGATGGAATCAATGCAACATTCTGGGTAGACAGGGAGGGAAAAGGCAATTAAAACACCACAATGTTCAAAAGGATATTTCTTGAGGTTCCAAAAGGGATTAAAAGGACCTCTTCATTCTCTAGGGTGCATAGATGGGCCATGGGGGAAGTAATACCTATGCAAATATCATGGCTGTTCGACAGCATTGTACCAGCCTTCTTGGAATAGTTTACAGGTTTGTTTTGGGACAAGGATGTGGCGGTGATCGAGTGGCAAGCTGGGGTTGAGTCAGGGTCGAACCAAAGCTGTAGGGACCAGACATTCACAAGGTTCAATTCGGCATTTGAGGTTCAACCATGACGTGCTGGTGCCAGGAAGCGCAGTACAAAAGATGATTCAAAGATGATTGAAAGAAGTGGTGTGAGACCCCTTCTTTTAAAGTAAAAACCCACAGGTGATTGGACTAAAGGTAGCCTGCCTTAGCAGGCGAGGATTGACAACTTTTGAACTGGGGTGCAAGTATAAGGTTATGCCCATTGCGCAATACAGTGGGTCAGGCCCACAATGCTGTGGCCCTGAACAAGTATAAAACATGCTTGCTTTGCTTAGGGGTTGTGAAGCAAGACCGTGGGAACCTGCCTTTATACTGCTTCTGTCTCTTCCCAATGCAAAGTCTGTTTTAAAATGTGCATGCTATTTTCAATCCACTTGGAAACACAGATGTTTGCTTCTTGCATTGATTTCCTAATGTTTGTATTGATTGTAACACATTTTCTAGTTGCTCCGTGTTAAATGTTATAAGAACAGGCATTATGGGGCGCTGACATTTTTAAATGGCTTGCCCCAGTTAAATGAGGAATCATTTTATGTATCCAGTACTTCCACTTTATTTATTGTATTATTTTATTTACTGTGTAGTATTATGGATTGAGCAAATCCAAAATAAACTGTTTTGACTAAGTGAAGTAAACTCAATATTGACCTCTGACAGACATTCCCAAGTATATATAATAGACATTATTGACATCAGTTTCCTTTTATCCAACATATCTTCCAGTTATGTTTGTGATTTCTTAAAGAACCAGACCCCAGGAAACACTCTCACATATCAAACCTAGTAAAACGATATTGAATATAACTGGTGAAATGGGAAAGCTAGTAAATGAGCCCAGGTTTCCCTTTGTCCCACTTGGCAGTCTGACAGCATTCTACACCTTCTCCATCCCATCCCATCCCATCTTTAGTTTGAGACCTTTGTAAAGAGGTGGCAAATCTAGAACACTTATTAGTAGAGCTTAGCTGTAGCTGAACATGGAGGTCTGGCTTCTCTCTCAAACATGAGATGACAGGGAAAAAGACTCATAGCAGGCTTCCTGCCTTCCCAACTCAAAACATAAGACCCACACGTGGCACCCTATCTACCCTCCCAACCCATACACAGAAGACCTTCACTTGGCAACCTGCCCCCCTCATCAGCATGCATTACATAGAGGGTAAACATTATAATGATTTATCGAGTAACACTATAGATTATGAACCCATCGGATTGAGACTTTCCCTACAGATTGTTAAGGAAAATAAGGCACAGTGCTAAAAAGGTATTTGCTCAGGGTCACATAATGTATGCAGTGTGGAAGGCTGGGATTTGAGTCCTGTCTTTCTGGTTCTGCAGTTTCCAATTTAGAGAGCAGGAGAGACGTTATCTGCTCACGGTCTATCTTCAATATTAGAACCAAGAAAACTCTTCTTGTCAAGTTGTTATTCAAGGGCTAAACTAGTACACGGTTTATTAAATATGGCTTTCAAGATACAAATCTTAATTGTCTGTATCCAGAGGCAAACACTTCTGATAGGACACTAATTATAAAGCCTTAGATTATCATTATATTTCAAATGTAGTATAAATCCAACTTTAGTCTGTGCAACTGTGTACATTTTTAAAGCACCACGTCACATGATAAAGCAACCTGAAAAAACGTCCTTAATTTAAAGATATGTTCTTGAAGGAATTATACATCACATTGACAGAATAAAGAAAGGGGTCTATCCAGTGCCACAAAAAGGCGCAGTGGCATGAAAGTCAAGTACAGATATCAGCAACATTAAATAAACCTGCAGACCTACTTTTTCAAATCTGTACCTCTGTCCCATGTACTCTATTTTCCTTAACCATCACCCTCTATTGTCCTTCCCTTGCACCACATCCTTAATGCCTCTTTGGCCCCTTCCTTACAATTAACTTTCAGTCTTCTGTTCCCATTTTGCTCCCTCCTTTAATCATTAGCTGAATTCCCTTCCCTTAACTTGGCATCACATTTTTCCATTGCCCACTTTGCACAGTCACCAATTTGTTGTCACTCATCCCTTCCCATTATCTTGGCTCACATTGAAACAGTGGCCACCTTGATTTCCCATTCAGCCTCTGTCATACACAAGCAGAAGCTATGGTGGAGGTCTTGCTGGTAATTGTGGCTATGCTGTCTGCCCTTGGACAACTCAGAGCAAAAGACGCTGAGGGCAATTGGATTCCTTATTCCTAGTTGCACTATCTGGAAAGTTGGCTGCATATTTCAATTCATGGAAGCAGAGCAAACTGTGAGACCAGCCCGCTATTGGATCTGGTGTTAGAGAGGGAGCAAGAGTGACTCATTATATTTATTTGTGTTTTCAAGAAAGGTCAGGTATGTACATGTGTATGTCTGAGTCTCTGTATGTGTTTGTGTTTCTTTCACTTTCTCTGACTATAGTGATGTCTTTGAGAGTATTTGTGACTGTAAAGTAAAGGTAGAAGGCTGTATCTGTGTTCACGTGATCTTGTATCTATGAATCTTAATCTATTGTTAATTTGCATTTGTGTTTTTGACAAGACAATGAACAACATTCACAGACTTACGGTGTCATTCAGATTTGGGTGTGTTGGGAAGGAAATAAACCTTTCCCACCCACCTAGGCGCTATAGAGTGAGGGTGAATCTCATAGTGAGATGTATGATCTACCAGGGGGGAGAGGTCTGTGCTAAGAAAGCCTGCACAAAAAAAAATATTGCATGAAATAAAGATGCATAGATGTAGTGCATACATATAAAGAGACACCATTTTTGTAGTTATGGTAGATACATTCAGTCCTGCATGGCTGCGCGGTAAACAGATGCTCGATCAAGAAACCTGAACAGGCCCAAACACTGATGGTAGAAGGACCTGCGCTGCTAATTCCAATAGGAAACTTCCCTTTCTTCCTTAACTGTTGCAATTACTTGTTATCCTGAAAAGGAATACACCCTGCAAGGCAGCGGGACAGCACCAGGCTCATCGCTGTGCACATTCTTCAGAGCCGGGCCACCAGCAGACTAACAACCCCACCAACCCCCAGGAGTTCTGACACCCACAACTGACCCAGTCCAAGACCCCTGAATTCTGCGATAGTAGGTGACATCAGACCACCAACCATAAAACCAGTGGTCATAAAAGATCTGAAAGAACACATCTATTTCACCTTATCACAGAATGAGACACTTTGTAATACGAGGTACAGGGTGGAATAAATTATAGTACAAAGTGAGGGTGGAAACCTTGGGTGCGGAGAGTGTGATATGAACTGAGCAAACAATGCGTGGGTCAGCATGAACGGGATCCCCCCCTGTGCCAGCCCCTTAGTTTCCCAGGTGCATGCCATAATGATAGAGTGGCATTGTCTTGCAATTGTAACTCATGAGGAAGATGAACTTCATTCCATGTAGAGATGAGCCCAGCTGATCCCACGTGATGGAAGATGGACGGACGGGGCTCGGGTCAATCACAGCCTGACATCCCCTGTGGAGCAGGCCCATGAGTAGGGTCTCACCAACCAGCCACGCAGGTGTTTATTGTATGTGATGATGATGTCCTGCCTCATAGCCTTCCACTTGTATTGCTTTTCGACAGAATATTCACAAGCAGCAGAGTTCTTTGCTTGCATCTTTATTTTTGTGCTATTAAAACTTGTTATCCTTGTAAGAAAACTTTTGGCCTTTTTTCCCTAGTGGGTTGTATTTGTTCTGGCATGAGCTTTCAGGAATGTGCTTTCAATCGGTGACCCCAATGTGATCCCAGAACCCCCGTACCAGCGGAGGTATCCAGACAGCATATCCCTCCAACGATCAGCCCCAGAAATACATACTTCCCAGTGGTAATACAGGCGCCATCTTTGCAGAATCCTGTCTGCTCTTTGGAGCTGGGTGCAGCCCCAAGGAGAAGTGCAGGCTGGTGTTGTAAGTGTGGCATGTATGTGGCTTGATTTATTTTTTAGTATTATTAACTTTTTAAGGAGAATAATAAGGAAAGGAAAACAGAAATGTAGGGAGCCTCTCCGAGTGAGGGGAGAAGGTGGCACTACTAATATTGTTTAACAAAGAAGAAAAGAGGAAACACATAGGAGCCCCATATAATTAGAGGGCTTGGGAATAGTAATGGTTGTTATTTTACCTCGTTATTTTGGTTTGTTTTATTTGTCTATTTTATTATGTATGGAGGAGGCCAAGGAGGGGTGTTGTGTGTAGGTGTGTAGAGAGTGTGGTTTGTGTGAGTAAGGAGAATGAAAGAAAAGGGCAGAAGGGTGGTGTTTATTGTATGTGATGATGATGTCCTGCCTCATAGCCTTCCACTTGTATTGCTTTTCGACAGAATATTCACAAGCAGCAGAGTTCTTTGCTTGCATCTTTATTTTTGTGCTATTAAAACTTGTTATCCTTGTAAGAAAACTTTTGGCCTTTTTTCCCTAGTGGGTTGTATTTGTTCTGGCATGAGCTTTCAGGAATGTGCTTTCAATCGGTGACCCCAATGTGATCCCAGAACCCCCGTACCAGCGGAGGTATCCAGACAGCATATCCCTCCAAAGATCAGCCCCAGAAATACATACTTCCCAGTGGTAATACAGGCGCCATCTTTGCAGAATCCTGTCTGCTCTTTGGAGCTGGGTGCAGCCCCAAGGAGAAGTGCAGGCTGGTGTTGTAAGTGTGGCATGTATGTGGCTTGATTTATTTTTTAGTATTATTAACTTTTTAAGGAGAATAATAAGGAAAGGAAAACAGAAATGTAGGGAGCCTCTCCGAGTGAGGGGAGAAGGTGGCACTACTAATATTGTTTAACAAAGAAGAAAAGAGGAAACACATAGGAGCCCCATATAATTAGAGGGCTTGGGAATAGTAATGGTTGTTATTTTACCTCGTTATTTTGGTTTGTTTTATTTGTCTATTTTATTATGTATGGAGGAGGCCAAGGAGGGGTGTTGTGTGTAGGTGTGTAGAGAGTGTAGTTTGTGTGAGTAAGGAGAATGAAAGAAAAGGGCAGAAGGGTGGTGTTTATTGTATGTGATGATGATGTCCTGCCTCATAGCCTTCCACTTGTATTGCTTTTCGACAGAATATTCACAAGCAGCAGAGTTCTTTGCTTGCATCTTTATTTTTGTGCTATTAAAACTTGTTATCCTTGTAAGAAAACTTTTGGCCTTTTTTCCCTAGTGGGTTGTATTTGTTCTGGCATGAGCTTTCAGGAATGTGCTTTCAATCGGTGACCCCAATGTGATCCCAGAACCCCCGTACCAGCGGAGGTATCCAGACAGCATATCCCTCCAACGATCAGCCCCAGAAATACATACTTCCCAGTGGTAATACAGGCGCCATCTTTGCAGAATCCTGTCTGCTCTTTGGAGCTGGGTGCAGCCCCAAGGAGAAGTGCAGGCTGGTGTTGTAAGTGTGGCATGTATGTGGCTTGATTTATTTTTTAGTATTATTAACTTTTTAAGGAGAATAATAAGGAAAGGAAAACAGAAATGTAGGGAGCCTCTCCGAGTGAGGGGAGAAGGTGGCACTACTAATATTGTTTAACAAAGAAGAAAAGAGGAAACACATAGGAGCCCCATATAATTAGAGGGCTTGGGAATAGTAATGGTTGTTATTTTACCTCGTTATTTTGGTTTGTTTTATTTGTCTATTTTATTATGTATGGAGGAGGCCAAGGAGGGGTGTTGTGTGTAGGTGTGTAGAGAGTGTGGTTTGTGTGAGTAAGGAGAATGAAAGAAAAGGGCAGAAGGGTGGGGAAAGAAAAATACATGTATTTGAAATTCTTGTTGATGAAAAGAGGGGGGAAAATTGAATGTGTTTTTGACAAATATATACAACTGTGTTGAGAACTAGCACAGCCTAGCACTAGCGACGGTGTGAACAACGCGGCTATGGGAGGAGATGCACCCATAGAATACATGTGCAAGGCCCTCTCATTGTACTGTGACAGGATGAAGAAATATCAAAACCGGTGGGTCACTGAGTCTAGGGGAGGCAGCATGCCCCGCTGGCAGACAGAGCAGAGCTCCTAAAACAGAAGTATTCTGGAACACACGTCAATTTTTCTGACAGCAAAGTATAAATGGAAATAATTGCAGAAGAGAAGGGAAATATTGAACCTCTGGAAAAATTTTGAGGATACAGAGGAGTAGAAAGGATAAGGAAGGGTGCATAGTGATATTAAGGACACAGGCCCAAGCGAGGATGGGAAGACGTAACCGGGTGTGAGAAACCTGAAGATGTCTACCTGACTAGTCCCCGGAGATCTGTTATCCAGGTGGCCAGACACAGCCATTGCTATTGGATCCAGTTCCTGGGGGTGGACCAGTGAGGAAGGATCACCTGGATGGGGAGGTCCTTTGAGGGTGGAAGTGGAAAACTGATGGGTGAGACACAGTATCCCCCTTCTTATAAGACCTTTTCCCCATCCTACAATGTAGGATACCCCCCTTTTCCAACACAAATACTTTTGCAACCCATGAAAGACAACAGACCAACACCAGAGCTGTTTACCTGACATGTCCCCACACATGTGTCAGGCAATGTCAGGCAATTGACCAGAATTACACTTACCTGACAGCCCTTTCCCTTTGCCACAGGGATAAAAGGTGGAGCATGAAAGCAAAATACAAGCAAGGCAGACTGCACGACAATAGAGCTATCCAAGTTCGCAGTTCAAGAGGAGGAGAAAGGCGGCGAGGACCGAAGGAGCAACAAGGAGAGAAGCGACCATGTCCTTTCCAACCAATGCTTATAGAATGGGCCACCGCCTGAAGTCCCAGTGAACAGTGTGTCAACAAGAGTGTACCCGGCAGATGGATGTCCACAGTAAACTAATTAAGACTTGTGAATGTCACAGATGAGATTGTTTTGAGAAGCCGTAGTGAACCCCACGGAGGGAGGCTGATATTTGAGAGGGGTCTGAACCCCAGAAGAGGGGGCCCCAGGGGTGAAAAGTCATCACCCAATGTACATGTGGAAAGGAACTTTTTGTTTATTGTTTTGGATACACCAGGTCCCTGGAGGCAAGAGACTTTTTGTAGAAAAGAGACTTAACCATTGAAGGTCCTGATAGCTGATAGCAGAACTGTTGTCTCATGCTGGAAAAGCTCAAGTGCGTGCTGTAATAATAACTTTCATTTATATAGCGCTACAAGCCCCCAGGTATCTGAGCAATGCTTATTATCCATGGTGTGTGGTGCTCATTTATCGAGCTTGGAAGGATGAAATGTTGAGTTTGGCACAGCAGGTTCCAGAGGAGGAGGCTTGGGCAGAAGGGGGATGCAAAGCCCTAGAGGAAGCTTCCTTCCTCACCCATGAAAAGCCCCTAGAAACCTCTGCACCTGAACTCAAATATCTTAACCCCAAAAAGCTGCAACTGAGGGAACAGAGGGTAAGTAGGGGAAACAAAGAGACTAAGACGACCCATTTTGTGGAAGAGGTCTGCGTCCTTCAGTTTTAAGGGGAAGAATCCTTGGAGGATTCTGGGAAGAAAGTCTTCTCTTTCACGAATGAGGGTATTCCTCCCAAAGAAAAATTGGTCCCAAAAGACCATAGCTGAGACTGGTTAGGTATGGGGACTGACCTAGAACCGCCTAATATTCAACCCCAGAAATGTCATCCTGAGAACTTAGAAATAACTGAGGCATCCTCCCCACAAACCAGTTCAAGTGACTGTCGCCGAGAAAATGGGGACAGCACAGAATCAAAGGAAAAAAGGGATTCCAAAACCCCACCAATCTCAGGATGCCAACCTTTATTTACAGATTCCTGAACTCCCAGTGTCGGAATCCAAAATAAAGAAACTAACTGTCCAGCTGGCCCAAAATGCCCATTCCCTTTGCCCCCTGGAGGAGAAAGAAGGTAAGTTTTGTGACCCCATCCGGGTGCAATGCCATTGTGCAATTTTAGCACTGGTGGACACCCGTTCCCACGCCACTCTTCTGTCCAAAAGGGGATTTGAAAACTTAATTCAGGAAGGAGGGAGCCACCAAATTCCCCTCACACTGCGGATCTGGAGATCAAAAATGGGTGATACAAGTGAAACACCCGGTTACAGTCGTGAATCCAGAGGGGACCCCCTTTCCCTTAGGGAATGACCTCCTCCGGAGGTTGTCTCCACTATTAGACTGTGTGAAGAAGGCCCTCTGGATGAAGGCTAACCGACCAATACAATTAAAACAGAGCACCAACTATGTCTGTCTAAATGGATCATGCCACATGGTTGAGCAGTGATTTGACAAAATTGAGTTCCATTGTCAAAACAATCAAGTCCCCGACTTTACTGTAATTGCTGTAGGACAACAGACTGGTGATGGGAACTCTTCTCCTTTCCTGAAAATCAACCTTCCTTCCAGTTTCAAGTGGCATTCACATCGGAAGGAAATAACCTGACATGTAATACAGATCCACAATTTGAAAAACCAAGTCCCATGATTAAAAGTATGAAAAACCAACTCAAAGCTTGGATGATATTCAGAAAAGGGTGAACATCTGTTCCTCCCCATTCAGGTAAATAAGAGGGAAGGGGCCTGTTCTCACCAGAGTATGCCTGAATAATGGAAAAAGCTTCATCAGCGAAGCATTATTCAGTAAACTCCCAAAAGATCAGACCATTCCCACATGTAAATGTAGTGATAAGTGGGAAATGGGCCTGGAAACTCCAAACATCTCCTGCCTAGCAAATGTATGCTAAAAATGCTCATTGGTGATAAAAGCATAGGGCATAATTGTTGGGTTGTGCGAGATGTACCCTCTTCATTCAATTTAGGCAGTACCATTCTCAATCAGTTCGTAATTAATTTTGACCTCATTAATTTCAAAGCCTGGTCCTGACTGGGGGGCAACCCCATGGGCTTTGACAATCCTGAAAAGGTATTTCAGTCAGCACAATTGCTACCATATTCAGTTGCAATTCAAATTGGAGAGGAGGTCACCATCCCAGGATGGATCCGACAATTCCCAATTTTCCTAAAAATTAAAAGAGAACAGAAACATCAAAACACTGACGCTTGTGTACATCTAAATCATCATCTCCAACAGAAGGGGTTGGGGTTGAACCCAACCCCATTAGTTGACTTACAACACAACACCATTCCAATAGGCATGGATAACACTGACCCTAGGAGTATCACTCTGGGTGCAGACACCTTTATTGGAATGGCGGTTGATGACCAGCCTTTCTCCATGGATTTAGGAAATGAAATCATAGGACCGATCCCCAATGACTGCTATGACTGTGACAATGACACACCACCAGA
This sequence comes from Ambystoma mexicanum, assembly GCF_040938575.1. Lineage (NCBI taxonomy): Eukaryota > Metazoa > Chordata > Amphibia > Caudata > Ambystomatidae > Ambystoma > Ambystoma mexicanum. The sequence goes on along the minus strand of NC_090933.1, from coordinate 487,968,122 downwards.
AAAGATCTTTTCCCGGCAAGGGGGGAATTTCTTGTTGTACTCTTCCTGCTGAGGGGGAAGAGGTGACCTGTGACACCAGGAAGGATGAAGTGATATTCCAGGTCCACAATGACTGCCTCTCCTACCTGGAACCTCCTCTCCAGGCCAACACCATAACCAGAGATCTCTCCATGCAGCTGGAGGATACTGCTGAGATTGCAAAACATGTGGTCTTTCCGGGCTTCAGACAGATGGTTGAGGAACGGGTCAACCTCGCTATGCCTATGAGACCAAGGAGAACAAGCAAACAGGTGTGTTTAGAAATCTTTGCTGTGGACTTGTACGACTGTGGTCTCACCGAAATACATTCTACCTTAATTCCCACGGACCCTGGAATGACTCCCGTATTCGTGAAGCAATATTGATTGATGCTCGTGTCTATGGAGTCCTTTACCGAAATCCTAAAGAACCTAGAGTCCCGATACTTCATCCAGTCCACAGTACCTTTAACAGTCCGGTACTGGGGATTCTAAAACTCAATGCCCAATGGAGACTATGCACAGATATTAGGGAGCTTAACAAATGGGTCCAATGACCCGATGGCCACTTCCCTACATTGACAAGACACTGGCCCAGATTCAGGGGTCAAAGATGTTCACTGCTATCGACCTGACCAATGGATACTGGACAGTACCAGTAAGTAGGGAAGACCAGTACAAGCTGGCCTTCACCTTCGGGGGCAGTAGTACACATGGAACTGAACTCCCTTCGGATATATAAACTCTGGCAATGAAGTTAACATCTTTTTGCATAAGGCCATGCCTGACATGGCTGAAAGGAGTAACCTGGCCTATGTGGATGATGTCGTAATTAAAATCTCAACTGTGGAGGAACACATAGTGGAAATCCATTCTGTCTTGACCCAGTTGAAGGTTGCTGGAGTTCCTTCCAGAAGGTGCAGTTGTGTAGGACCCGTGTAAACTTCTTAGGACATGAAATTACCCCTGAGGGTCTCTGTCCCCAGGAGAAAAAAATTGAAGCATTATTAAAACTGAAAGACCCCACAACTGTGTGAACTAAGCAGCCTCCTTGGACTGACTAATTACAGTAGAAAGTTCATAGAGGACGACACAGAGGTCACAAGACCCCTGGGTCATTTATAAAAGGCCAGGGTCAAATGAGTGTGGGCTCCAAAACAAGCAATGGAAGTGAAACAACTGAACAGAAGCCTCTCACAAGCGCCTTGTCTAGCTTACCCCATCAAAAACAAGAAGTTCTTCTTGGAGACAGGGTTCTCAAATACGTGCTTAACAGCAGTACTATACCAGAAGCATGACAAGGTCAAGAAAGTCATCTCCTATCTAAGTAAGATTTTATCCTCTGTGGAGGAAAAAATCAATGATTGTGAGAAGGCTGTCCAGGCAACGGTTTGGGCATTGAAAAATACCACCCATTAATCCTGGGGGCATATCATCATCGAGACTCATCACCAGCCCTTGCAATAACTCCAAAGCAACATAATCCAGGCATGGAATGTAAGTAACTCTGGAATTACCTCTTGGATTCTGTCCATGTAAGGCTTTCCTGTGGAGGTCAGATATGGCCAAAACAAGACGAGTCCCCTCGCGCAAGGTTTGGCTGACTTGCATGATTGTGCCCATGAAAACTGTCTTGAGGACAAAAGTCTCAAAACAAAAGACAACATGGAGGCATACCTGAATTCCCGCACAAAGTTTATGAAGAAGACACGTGCAAGGGGATGCCCACAGTTTATGTGGACGGGTGCTCCTACCATGTTGACAACAATGGGGAAAAGGAACAATTGGGTGGCATTGGGAATGCCTGGGTGAATGATGCCCCGGATCCCTCGCTGGGTACAAGATCGGTCCCCAGAGTGGTCAGGTGGCAGAGTTGATGGCAGTTCACCAGGCAGTCCTCACTGTTGTGCAACACCGACTCCACAAACTGGTCATAATCACTGATTCAGATTAGGTCTGGAATGGGTTTGTGGAGCACCTGATTAATTGGAAAACCAGAGGCATGCTGTGTGCAAACAATAAACGACTCAAGCATGGCAAACTAATACAATCTATTGATGATCTGGTCACCTCTAATGGGATGACCATATACTGGAAGAAGATCAAGAGTCATTCCAGATTAGAGGTTCCACACAAAACCGGAAATGACCTGGCTGACCAGTTGGCAAAAAGCAGAGCCATCCAGGTGGATCTCCTTGAAATCGAGTCCCTGTTGGGGGAAATCCAGGTCACTGCCGTCATCAGGTCCCAAACACTTGCCCAAGATGATCTCTCAACTGCCCAGTGGAGCAAGGAGACCGCAGATGCTGATTTGATCGCGGCACAAAAAGGAGATCCGATTATTGGGAAAGAACCTGTGAACTTTCCTCTGACCGAAACTGATTACATCGGGAAAGAGGATCTCCGGGGGTTGATGAAGTTTCCCAAAATGTTCCTAATCCAAGACGGTTTGTTGGTAAGGAGATCCAACTCTGAATGTGACCAGTGCATGGTACCTAACTCATTCCGCTCATCGGGGGTTTCACACTACTTTGGAAATCTTGCAAGAGGTTTCAGACTGGCCACACATGGGGCAGGACCTCGACCAATATTTGAAGGGGTGCCTTGTGTGTGCACAATTTCAGCCAAGTTCACTCACACACTGAGCTCACCTCCAGAAAATGGGTATGACACTGACTTGGTCAGATTTATAAGTAGATTTCATCGGGCCCATGATTCGCTCCTCTAGGGAAAACAAGTACATGTTAACAGTAACATGCTTGTTTCCCAAATGGGTGGAATGTCTCCCTGCCTCAAATTGCATGGCAGAAACAGCAGCTGCCCTGATGATCAACCACATCTTCTCGCCTTTTGGCCTTCCCCAAAGGATTGAATCAGACCGAGGAAGTCACTTCACCAGCGAGGTGATGACGAAGATGTGGGAGTTAATTGGGGTAAAAAGAAAACTCCATATTCCATACTGCCTAGCCTCTAGTGGGGAGTTGCGAGGTACAATAAAACAATTGTGAGCATTCTTAAGACATTTATGGCAGACTCTGGGCCTAGTTGGAACATCCGACTAGCGCTTGTCCTGATTGCCATCATGTCTACACCATCTTCTGTGACCAAAATGTCTCTATTTCAGCTAATGACTGGATGAAAAATAGTGCTACCCCAGCATCTGCTCTACAGAACACAAGAGCAGACACTGATTAACACATCCACAACACATGAATATATTGAGAATCTGAGAAAACACCTTCAGCATGCTTTTGCGTATGGTCAGCGGAATCTGGAAAAATTGGCAGAGGGGATGAAAACCCACTATGATTTAAAGACTACTAAAAAAGAATATCAAGTAGGAGACAGGGTCTACTTGTGCAGTTTTCAGAGGAACCACACCAAGGAGCAGAAATTCCTCCCCTCCTGGCATGGCCCCTTCAAAATGGTAGACAAAATCTTAACTGTCGCCTATAAGATCGGCATCCCAGAAGGAGAACAGTCAGAAGAAAAATGGGTCCACATCAATCAGTTGAAAAGCTGTCACCCCAGACACGCTTTAGAGCTGATTGATGAGCCAAATGAAAATCAAGTAGAGGAACTATCTGAAGAATGAAAAGAAAGGAGGAAAAATCAGACGGAAGTATTTAGATGCATAGGTATATCTATATAACAGGGAGTAATTTACTGGGTGTTATTGTAAAAATTAAAAAGAATATGTTATGAAAATTGCAAATTCTTGGCATTGTTCCATTGAGTAATTTACTCTGTGTTATTGTAAAAATGAGAAAAACAAATGTCAGGAAAATTGCAAGTTGTGGTAGTTGTTCCATCTTTGAAATTCTTCTGGGAATAATGTCAATAAAAAGTACTAAAACTTGTTTTTTCTATCTTCTATTAGAGAATTAACATCCTTACAGTCCAGTCTGGAGAGGAACGGCCCGGGGACCTGGAAGGGAAAGAGGGAAGGAGGGTGCTGCACCATACTCTCCAACACAAAGACGGAAGAGGATCCTCAAGTCCCGCTTTGTGAGGATGGAGAATTCTGCCAAAGGAAACCCCACTTTGCCCTACTCTTCCCCAACAACAAGTCATGGAAGAGCAGGAGGGGTAATCTGTGGGATGCATTTACAGGCTCTAACAGAAAGTCCTGTCACCTGAAAAACTAGATTAAACTTTGCCACCAAAAATGGCTGTGCTTTGTTCCCTGGCACGTGTGGCAAGCCTTTTTTAACCCTGCTTTGAAAAAGGTCTCTGAGTTTGCTTCTCTTTCATCTGCATAACAAGAAGTTATGCACTGCATTGAAAAAATGGCCCTGCATGAGGGGCAAGGATTTCATCAAAATGTAACTCGACACAGCTTTTGTTTTCCCTTTCATGTAAACTGCGGCGCTCAAAGCACTGCAAATGGAAGAAACGGCTTGATTTTCATTTTCATTTCATGTCATATCAAAGAACCCTGTGCCGTACATTTCTGTGTCCATGAACAACAGTAATTGCAAACCCATTCAAAAGGTCAAACTAAAAGAAAATCCTGTGACCTACAGAACCACATTTCAAACATTAAATGAGAAATACGGCTGCACGCGTGTGAAAGAATATAAACAAAACATGATGTTTAAAAGCCAATGTAAAATGGTGGCTTTTGCTTGCACAGAAATGTCAATGTGGGTGGGAGGTTGGCTACACGTGTACTTTATGTACTCCCCATAAGACTTCAATCACTTTGAGACTCAGAATAACCAGCAAAAACAGTTTTGGGCTCAATTGAAAGCCTGGCCTCCCACTTGAAGTCGCCTTAATAAGTGAATCATTCTGCAATGACATGTGATGTGGTGGAGGGCATGATGATCCTCTGCTCTACCAATCTAGAAGGCAGTACTGGCAGGAAAGACAAAGAAAGCAAGTGTGGCTAGTGCTTGACCAAAAAATGCGAGTTCCTTTTGCACCCACTTCCCAGGACAAAGTGACAAACTTCAAAGGGTACTATAAAAGTCAGTTATTGCAAGCTGAGCCAGAGAGAGACATTTGTCTATCAGGGTTAAAGCACTGCCCTCCCATATGTGCCCGATCCTACAAAGTGACATTAAAGGAGTTATTCATTTTAGGCATTTTTCGCCAGCACTCAGAACAAGAAATAATTTCATTGTATGATATTTTTGCATGTGATTTACAGGTGGATTTTCAGAGGCTAAGTGCATGTTTCTAGGACTTTGTGAAATGAAATGGCCAGTCAAGACTCATTTCTGGCTGATTTTAAAATGGGACAAATTTGACAATTGGTGGAAAAATGGAGATGTACATTATGAATATGTGTAATTATTTGCAGAGTGATACCTATTATACATCTTATGAAAATGACCAAAAGGTGCCAAGGGACCACGATACCTCGCACAGTTTCGGCGATTGGCTTGTCTAATTCCCCATGACCCCCTGAAGCCACCTATCTACTTCTAATGACGGTGTCTAGTATAAGTTGGAAGTTATGATACATAACTTGGTTTTGCTAAAAAGTTGGACAAGAGAAAAAAAACTGTCATAAATATCAAATAGACAGATGGTGATCCCTCCCCTTGAATCAATGATGCCAGGGGGCAGTGAAAGGAATGATAGGCTGTCCTATCAAGGATGTGACACACACAAGAATCCAGGTAGACATGAGAAAGAGGATGGAGAGGAGGCAGCTGATCCCATCCAAGAGAGTACAGAGACCAGACCCATGCCTAGCTTCCAGAGACTCCTGAGATCCAGCCTGGCTGTCGTCCAGAATCCCATTTGGGAGAGTGTTGAGGCCAGACCCCTTCCCTAGCTGTCCAGAAGGTCCTGATATCCAGCTGGTTGTCCAGAATCCCAAACCAAGGCTTACTTTGTAAGTAGCAACCAACCCCAGTCCCAAATTGCATAAACCTCTCCTTTTGTAACCTAAATCCCATAAGAAAACCCATTGAAAGTCCCAAATTGCCCGTATAATTCATTCACCTTTCTATAGAAGAATCTGTATTAGCCTGTGTATGTTGGCATATTCCTTTGATAAATCTTTCAGTTGTCTGTATAAGTCCTTAACATCATTTTGAACTAAATCAATTAATTCTGATTGAAAATCACGTTAAATGTTGTTGCCATTCGAAATAAACAATTTTGTCAAGTGTTTTTACTAACTATAGTCTTTAAAGTATTGCCTCAAAAGCATTAGTCTCCTTGTCACTGAAAACCGAATTGGTCTTTGTATTGTGTGCATTCCTACAAATTCCTAATTTGCATCTGTCCCATTGAAAAACCCAAATCGTAGTCTCATTGAAAGCAATCCCTTTCTGTTAAAATCCTATCTGTTATGTGCCTTTGCCCTTGTCCTTAAAACCGATCTCTGATTTTGACAGCTCATCCCTTTTGTCAGCTACCTGTCATCACAAATCCTGTGTAAAGGAAATTTTCAATTTTTCAGTGTTTTTTTTGTGCATTTGCTTCTTCCCCAAAATCGATTTCTCAACCTTGTTTTCACATTGCCCAGGTGTTCTGGATAGTAGTCTTTAGGCATCCTTATCTCCTCAAGCGTAGCAACACGAATGTCCTTTCTAGCTGTCCCACTGTCTGTGAGCTGCTGTGCCAGTAATCAAGCACATCCGAGAAGAAGAGACCCTGATATAAAATATGTGAAGCTTGTAAGACTTTTAAGAAACAAGACACTTGTACCAGATTGTCATGTAATTTGCTATGTGCCTAATTTTCTCACTATACCCATTTTCATTTTTTGTGTCATTTTTTTATTTTATTTTTGTGTCATTACAATGCTCATTCCGTTAACTTGAAAGGTAAGTTGTCTATGTCTGTGGTTGAGGAAACCAATAGACAGACATGTTTAGCCTTTAGCACAACAGAAAAGTGTTAATAAGAAGTACACTGACATTTTCATTTTAGGAGCATTAATAGGTACTTTGATTGAATGGTAGTACTATCAGCATGGAACCAGTATCCCCTAATCCTGAAACCCAAGGAAAGATCAAGGTGATATATAACTCACTGCTTTGTCATGCTATTAAGCCGCAGAGAATTTAAATTGCATCTGTTTTCTTGAAACGTATAGTGCATTTTCCTCCATTTTTGAAGGCACACCACTTGAAAATTGACCACTAATCCAAAATATGTGGCGCTTTATGGATTATTGGATGGCTTTACAACAATTCTTGATCGCAAATGAACATATGGAAATCGTGGACGAAACGGTTAGACACGTGTTGATCACCGTCAAGGGCAACACACCGAACGCACAGGGCCAAAACAATATTGTAGACCTGCAACTTTACTTAATTTGTATTCAAATAGATTGCCATGATCCATTAATAAGTTCTGTGGTTATATTTTGCATGCAACTCGAACCTTTAAAATGAGCGGAATAATTAAACACGAGGATGGCAGCCTATCAGCGTGTGGTGAACCACGTTAATAGCTTTGTGGTTTAAAGGATCTGCTGTAAACATATCTATGTAAATTCAGTATTCTATGTTGAACTCCCACCAGTTTTTTTCATCTCATAAAATACTTTTGTTTTCATTTTTTCATAAAATAAGCACAGTGCATCCGTGAATCAAATCTCTATCAGAACTGACATTCAGGTAACTTATGGGTAATACATCCATTAGTCTCTGAAAGTGCTTTTCGTTCCTCCTGTAATGACACGTTAGCTCGAGCTCTGCAGGGAGCTTCGGAGCTGCATGCAATAAGAAATTGCACGAGTTTGGGGATAACTAATGCGAAAGAGGCAAATAGGAAATGCATTAAAAAATAACAGTGACAAGCACTTCTATTGTACATTAGCCAGGCAAGTGTTTTATTATAACCATGGGACGTGTAGTCTATGATGGGATTGGAATGTAAAAAAAAAAACGGAAGCAGATAAACTCCAACTTTGCACACGGTGTCCCTCTCTACCTGTGCACCACTGAGCCATCAGCACAGCCATGAGTAGTGAAGGTTCCAGAAGGGAGAATACATATTCCATTGAACGCCAAATGCTTTTGATGCAGAGCCAAAGTACTCATATATATCGTACTGTCAGAGACACGTATTGTGAGGGCGTATACATCCGTCCAAAATACGATGAGTCCATTTTGCGTATGGACGTATAAGTACCTCCTTATTTTGCATTGAAAATCATTTCACTTTTGTCTGGCTGGACCCCTAGACTGCTGAGGGGTTGCCACCCATAGGGTTATGATTTCTATATTTAATTACACACATGCACATTTTACTGGTGGCGCCCTTCTACTTGTTTACTTATTTATTTTTATATGAGTAGTTGATAGACTACTTGTTATTAGGTGCCCAGGGAACTTGGAATAGTCCTAACTAGCGCGCTCCTCTAGCAGCGTACAGGTGTACTGATGATACGCCACAGGTAGCACTGCGCATGCACCTCCTCCAGGCATCGTGGAGTGACAGGTGCTGCACAACAATCAGACCATGGAGTGGACAAAACGGGAGATAAAACGAATTTCCATCGGCTTGCAGTTGTGTATGTTTTGTACGTTCCCTTCTTCGCAAGAACCCCACTAATGTAACACAAACCCAAACTGTAATGAAACGCATGATATATAATTTTGAGTTTCATTTGTTTTTCCAGATCGAAATAAGTTCCACATCACCCCTGGTCATGCCCCGCAGGCAGCCCATCATCCCTGGTCATGCTCCGCAGGCAGCCCTTCACCCCTGGGCATGCCCCGCAGGCAGCCCTTCACCACTGTGCATGCACCACATGCAGCCCATCACCCCTGGGCATGCCCCGTAGGCAGCCCATCACCCCTGGGCATGCCCCGCTGGCAGCCCTTCACCCGTGGGCATGCCCTGCAGGCAGCCCTTCACCCCTGGCCATGCCCCGCAGGCAGCCCTTCACCACTGTGCATGCATCACATGCAGCCCATCACCCCAGGTCATGCCCCGTAGGCAGCCCATCACCCCTGGGCATGCCCCACTGGCAGCCCTTCACCCATGGGCATGCCCCGCAGACAGACCTTCACCCATGGACATGCCCTGAAGGCAGCCCATCACCCCTGGTCATGGCTCACAGGCAGCCCTTCTCCCCTGGGCATGCCCCGCAGGCAGCCCATCACCCCTGGTCATGTCCCGCAGGCATCCCTTGACCACTGGGCATGCCCCGCAGGCAGGCCACATGTCACCATGCACTTGGGAGCCCCCAATCATATCCCCTAACCCACCTCTCATTCACAGACACCTGCCAGCAGGCCCCGACTCATGCCCATGCACCCACCCCCCATTGATGGGCACCTGCCAGCAGGCACCCGACTCATGCCCCCCCAACCGCCCCCCATTGACGGGCACCTGCCAGCAGGCCCTGACTCATGCCCCCTCCACCACCCCCCATTGACGCGCACCTGCCAGCAAGCCCTGACTCATGCCCCCTCCACCACCCCCCATTGACGCGCACCTGCCAGCAAGCCCCGACTCATGCCCCCCCATCCCCCATTGACGGGCACCTGCCAGCAGGCCCCGACTCATGACCCCCCACCCACACCCCATTGACGGGCACCTACCGCAGGCCCCGACTCATGCCCCCCAACCCCCATTGATGGGCACCTGTCAGAAGGCCCAGACTCACCCCCCCATCCACCCCGATTGACAGACGGTATTACCCAAATTGGTTGTTTACAATTGTTCGAATGAACAATTGACCGAATTTAAAGGGTCACAATTGACCTTTTCACAATTGACCGAATATATATATATATATGGGTTTTGGGGGTTTGGCGTTGGGTGGGGGGTTGTGGGGGCTTTCCCCCCACATATATGGTACAATTGACCTTCACAATTCGGTCAATTGTGAAAAGGTCAATTGTCATTCGAGCAGTTGTAAAACGATCAATTCGTAAACAATCTGACAGACACCTGCCAGCAGGCCCCGACTCATGCCCCCGCACCCAACACGTCTATACAATCCAGAGCCATGGCCCTTATGGCCAACGAAATCCCACCCCATGTCACCCCAGTCCAAACACCCAAACAAGCATTCCATCCACTCCACATAGAATTCCCCATATCATGATAGAAAACAAATAACCAGCATGCCCATGAATACATGTCCCTCAGACCCACACAAAGGCGACACATGACTGAGAAGACCCAAATTGTGACATGCACAAAACGAATGAGAGAAGACCACACAAGTAAAGTAGATAAAAATAAAGTATTAAATCGTAAACTAAATGAATAAAACAAAAGGACACAATAAGAAAATAAGAAAATCAAAGTCCGTAACTCCCAAAATGATTAAAAAAAAATGAATGCTGTAACCAATCAAATCCAAAATGGCTCCAATGGGTCCGTCCATTGAACAAAATCCAAAGTAAAAAAAAAGCAAAGTGGCCATGGACGCGGCATCAGCCTCCTCACTCCCCGAAGAGATTATTATCCGGGAGGGGAGCTGGGCCTTGCATCTCCAGCTGGCAGTGGGATCCCTGCCACTGTGCTCCACAGCACCGTCTCTGCCCTCTTCATCAGTCGACGCTGAAGACAGGGAGAGACAGAACACAGGCATCAGGGCACTGTACAATGGTCGTATACACACATGACAGTTGCACATGAGTGGCAGTGTTCAACTTCACAGATGGCATAACACTCCCCAACACACATATCATTTGAACCCACACACATGCACAAATTAATAGGAATGGTGCAGCAGGCAGCAGCATCCATACACACACAACAGCATGAACATCCGAAGGTCAGCCTGACGTCACAAGCAACATGGGAGTGCCAAACACATGCACACACGCCACCAGACAGAAATGCATATGTACATCTGTACATCTCCATCACCTGTCACAGTGCAATCACTGGCAACTATGGTCACATCTGCCAATCGGCTTCCTACATGTCTGTGTCACATGCATCCATTGCGTATCACAGTCGCACACATGTCAAACAAACACACGCACATGTACACTGTGCACGTACATGAAGGTGGAACCAGCATCCATGTGTAACACCCCAACCATGGCATAGTACATACACAGAAATGCTAACATGTGTGCATCTCCACATGCATTTTTGCATCATGCTTTGTAACACATACACCATTGATGTGCATCACACATGACTGGACTTACATGCAGCAGGCTCATGTCCCTGATAATACACATCCATACATGGGCTTTTCCAGACATATGTCCAAGCTGCACACTCCTGGCAGACCTCAACATGCACTGCGTCCAATCAGTACACATGGACACTTACCGCTCGACTCCGAACGGGTCTGCCTCTCGAGGACCTGACGGTAAAGCGCTGGACCTATGTGTTCCAGGACCCTCATCTGGTTGTTGGTAAGGTGGACCCGGAAGCCCACTGCATCTGCTGCATCCAAGAGGCCCCAGGCCTTCCTGAGGGTCCTGGACCTGAAATCCTCCCAGCACTTATGGACGTGTGGTAGGTCGCGGGTTGCCACCCCCTCTGCGTTGATGGCAACCATAATGTCCATCCAGATCCTCCTCTGTCCATCCTTGTCGGCACGTGTTCTTCCGAAGAGGGCATCATAATGCACCAGGACTTGCTAGGTATAGTAGTTGTGATTTTCTAGGGCAGACCTATTTAAGACCTGTACCTGAGCCCTCTGGACACCAAATTGATGTATTCTAGAGGGATGTGTTTTGAGTTACCTTGAAAACGTAGCTCACTGTCTCATGTGGAGGTGTTTGTTTTGTTCTGTGCAGGTGACTGTTACGCTCACCTGGCTCCCACAGGGGCGTCGGTCGGATCCGGATGGCTGCGGTCTCCACCAACGTGATGCGTCATCAAGAGATGACTGACTGGACTGGCCCTCCTAATCTTGTCTGCTTGCCCCGTAGAAGTATTCTCCTGCAAGTGGAGAGATGGATTTAGCCACCCGTGGATTCAAGTGATGGCACCCCCCATAGTCCTCCCAACTAATCACCTCCAAAGTGCCGTCTCAGCAATCTCACCTTATATTCTAGAAAGATGATCTCTCCATCCTGCATGGATTGCAGGGGCACGTTGATGCCAGTTACTTCACTGGTTTGAAGGCGTGGGTGTCATGATGCCTACCCCCGGGGATCCAGATCAAGTCCAGCAACCCCGGAAGCAGGCATCAAGTTATTCCAAGCAAGCCCAACAACCCCTTCTAGGGGCTATTTGGGTGCAGTCCTGGCGTCTATGGTGCCAGGCTCATATGGAGAGTCAGTCCTGGCACCATAGGCGCCAGGCTCATAGATTAAAACTTACCTGATGCAGACCATGCTGCAAACTTACCTGATGCAGACCATGCTGCAAGAGCTTCAAGCCAAAAGAGGTTGGAAGGGACTACTTTACCTAGGGACTATTTTTTACTCGGGTGGGGTCGAGGAGGAATACTTACCTAGGACTACTTTGGAGGCTATTTAAACCACGCCCGAAGAGCAGCACACGCTTCGCGTTATTCTGCATCCAGCAGCGTAATGCTCACAGTGCCTGCAAGTCTGCATCCAGTCTTCTGCCACGCCCGCCTCGAGTCTGGAGCTCCTAGAAAGAGGGAGAAAGAAGGAGAAAAGGTTAGAACAAGACCAATACCTTCGATCCTTACCTGAATTCCCGATCCACCGCGCCTTCGAGATGGAAGAAAGAAGTTATTTTATGCACGTCGGCTCGCCTGCTGCAGCGCCGCGCTGAACTCACCGGACTTCGCAGCATCTTCACAATCCACCGCATCCTTCTGCATGTTCCCGCCGCACTACGGCACCTAAGGGGAACACAAGAACAGCAAGGTGAGCCAAGGGAATAAACAGAGGCAACATTAGTTACCCCCATAGACTTACCTGATTTTACCGCCGGGGGTACTATTCCTCTTCACGGGTCGGCGCAGCCTCCACCGCATCTTCGCCGCACCCCGGCCCCTAAGGGGAACAAAAGGACAGCAAGGTGAAACAAAGGGACAAACAAGGGGAATCCTTCTCACCACAATAGACTTACCTAATTTTACCGCCGGAGGCATTATTCCCCTAGATTTCATAATTTCTCTCAGCACCTGAATAAGGGAGAAAGCAACAGGTTACATACTGACATTATTTTATTGAACTCTGTTGGATAATACAAATCCTTACCTGAATGTTACCGGTTGCCACGAGGAACTCTTCGCTAGGGTCAAGCTGCAACCTGCAAGGAATCAAACAAGAGTGAAAGTCAGATATTTGAACTCTTACGAACTATATACTTATGGCGTCTCGCCGGAAATCTCAGAGTCAATATTGTTCTGGAACTCAGCAATTCCTTCGAACCAGTGAAGCAACTGGTTATCTATGCGCCCCTGCGCTCAATGCAGGATGTAGAGCTCATCTTTCCAAACCATCAGGTGAGACTATAAGAGGGGACATTAAAGGTGATCAGTGGGGAGAACAGCGGGGGTGGGGGTTAACACTCAACTCCACGGGTGGTTAATTCCCTTTCTCCATTTGCAGAAGAATACTCCTACGGGCCAAGCAAACAAAGCTAGGTGAGCCAGTCCAGTCTGTCATCTCGGCACTACGCGTCACATTGGTGGAGACCGCAGCTGTCCAGTTCAGATCGACGCCCCTGTGGGAGCCAGGTGAGCGTAACAGTGGGAGAGTTCCGGAGAGTATTGACTCTGAAGTTCCTGGCAAGGTCAAGTAAGTATCAAGCTCATAGAGTTCAATATGTCCAATGTTTCACTCTTGTCCCCGCTTCCTTCCTTGTCTTGCAGCTGAGATCATAAGAAGATGCTCTTGTGGCAGCTGGTGGCACTCAGGTAAGAGTCTTTATTACTCGACGCTGCGTGGTAAATGTTGCACGTGTTTAACGTGTTGTTTTCTCTCTCTTCGCAGGTGCGGCACAGGAAGATGTGGAGAGTTATAGAATAATGCCTCTGGTGGTAAATTAGGTAAGTCTATGGTGATAAGAGTTATATTTGTTGGTTTTCTCGGATCACCTTTCTCGGCTCACCATACTCACTGGTGAGTATGGCGCGGCGCTGCAGCTGGAGATGCGACGCATACAGAAATGATGTTCTTTCCAGTTCCGGAGGCGAGATGGATCCGGAATCAGGTGAGGAATTCGAAAATAGTTTGTTTTCTAACCTTGACCTTTTCTTTCCTCTTTGTTTTAGGAGCTCCAGATTCGAGGCGGGCGTGGCAGAAGACTGGATGCAGATCGCAGGCACGGTGAGCGTTACGCTGCTGGATGCAGAATAACGCAAAGCGTGTGCTGTTGTTCGGGCGTGGTTTAAATAGCCTCCAAAGTAGTTCCAGGTAAGAAGTTCCCTAGAACCACGCCCGAGTAAAAAATAGTCCCTGTAATAAAATAGTCCCATCCAGGCCTCACGTTGGCTTGGACTCACTATCAGCATGGTCTGCATCAGGTAAGTAAAGTCTATGAGCCTGGCGCCTATGGCACCAGGACTGATTTCTATGATGAGCCTGGCGCCTAAGGCACCAGGACTGAACCCAAACAGGCCCCTGCCGGGGCTGTTGGGGTTTTAATAAGTATCTGATGCCTGCTCCTGGAGCTGATGGGCTTGATCCTGATGCCCGGGGGTAGGCATCATGACAGTGACTTCACTTGGCATCGCCATGTCCTTACTCGGGATTACATGGTGGTGAAAAACCTATGTGAAAGCATTTTTTTCCCCTGAAGGAAGTTAAATCACTGAGAAACTACAAAGAACTGAAACATGTCGGCATATGGTTGTTTGTGAATCGACACTCTGTTCAAGTACACAGTGGCCCTCATTACGATACCGGCGCTAAACCATGGCGCTATTAGCACCGTGGTTGGTGCCGGTATCGTAACGTGTCCGCCATGGTGAAATGGGGAAATACCGCCCCATTCTAAGTTTGGCGGGACGGTATTTCCCCATTTCCCCATGGCCCTTCTCCATTCCCATTTTTGCCCCATAGGGCATAATGGGAATGGCGAAGGCGCTAAGTACGGTACCGCAAATTGCGGTACCGTACTTACCGCGAAGGTCCCTTTGCGGGTCCCTACTTTAACGGCTAATCTACACCAGCCGTTAAGGTCGGGTCCCGTAAATGGACCTCATAATTAGGCGCTAATGGGTTAACGGCGCCGCCGCCTTTTACGGCGCCGTTAACCCATTAGCGCCAGGGTCGTAATGAAGCCCAGTGTATTGTAAATGTCATGTGTTTGTTGAATTTTATATGTTGTTAATTGTGATGTAATTTATCCCATTAGGTTGTTGTTATACCCACCATGTGGGTCTAAATCTTGGGTTATTGTGAGTGTTTTAAAAGTTTTTTTAGTAGTGTTTTACTGATTTTGAAAATTAAAAATGTTCAAATTTGTAAGAATGTATTGTATACCAAGTCCATTTTTTCAGGACCAATGGTCATAGATCATAATTAACATCTTCTGTTAGACAGATGAGAGATTTATTAGACTAAATGTTATGCACCTGTTCTCCTTTTTGTATAAATATTGATGGTTAACCCCGTACCGTGGAGTTAGGTTTCCCTTGAGGTGTTTGATTTACCTTAAGTATAGTGAATCCCCTGCAGATGGCTGACATGCAGGCACCAAAGAGCAGGGCACGTGGGCAGCAGCCAGGCAGGCAGCAGCAGATGGCTGGTGGGAGTCGGCTCAGGGCTCTGGGGGGCAGGAAAATGGCCTTCTGGGCAGGAGCGTGGTCTTCCATGTGTTGTCATGTGGCCAGCTTGATACGGAGTGATTTTGCACGTGAAAAGAACAGCACGTCAGCCACTGCATACTGCAGGAGTTTAATTCCACACACGTGGGCTACCGGGGGTTGCATGAACAGTTTTACTGCAGTTTTGGGGTGCCTGAGCGTTGTGTGACTCGTCACTTTATCACAGGGGTCACATACAGCCTTGCAGGCGCACAGGGGTGCTGTTAACATCTAGTGCCCCACCCCCTTTACCCCAATTGCCCAGGACAATTGTCGTGTACACCTCCCATTGCCACTTCTACATCTGCGCCATTGTTGGGAGGCCACGATAGGTGAGGGGCGCCTCAGCTGGGCGTCCTCCATGTGGCGGGCATTGTCAGGGATGTGACCGGGGTGACCAGGGAGTAGGGGGACTCCAGGGTGTCCAGGGTGGCTGCAGAGGGGGAAGAGGCAGAGGTGCGCCACTTCGGCAGGAAGTTCTTCCACGTGTTGGTGCAGTCATGCCACCACCCCCTGTGGTTCCGGGAGATGCAGCTCTTGCATCTGGCACTGGTGCCCATGTGTCCATTTCATCAACTGCCACGGGCCCAAGGGTAGTGGTAGCTGCAGGTGCAGCTGTGGCCACCACCACTCAGGCTAATGATCTGCCAGCGCATGCTGCGTTGGCACCTGAAGAGTCCCAGGCTGATTTCCAGGTGTTCAGGAGGCACGTGGTAAGCGCACGCAGGGCTGCGCTGACCGAGACACATGTCCCTGGGGCAGTATTGTCATCTGCTGCCCCGAGCAGCCGGGTGTTGGCAACTGCATGGGCAGATGCAGCCGACACCACCGCGGCTGTGAGTCTGCCATCCAGGGCAGTCTCTGTCAATGAGCAATGCACAGCAGATGTTGCTGCACATGGTACATTCAAGGGCACCTAGCAGCCACTGACGCAAGTCATGGCTTCCATCCTAGTTCCACCTGCCACTCCCTCGGTTCAATCCACCAGCGCCACTATCCCTACTGATCAGGGTGGCATTTGTCAGTCAGGGTCCAGATCACTGCCCAAGAGGAGGAAGGTTGCACCTTCACAAGAGGCTGGGACCCCAGACACAGCTCCGGCCTCTGCCACGCCAAGGAAGAAGCCTTTCTGAAAGCAGGAACTGGACTTCCTTGTGGACTACGTGTTGGGACACGCCCGTGATATGCTAGTGGGCCCAAATTGTCACACTACGTCTGCCAGTGTATGTACCACTAGAAGCATGTTGCGGAGTGTGTCAGTGCATTCAGACATGAGGTGTGCACAGCTCAGGAGTGCAAAAAGCATTGGGATGACCTCTGACGCTTTGCTAAGCTAAAGTGTGCCTCCAATTATGCCATGACTCGGGTGACTGGCAGTGGGCCACCACCTGAGGAGGAAGAGCTCAATTTGCACGAGTTGATCGCTGCAGAGTTCATACCGGCAGAATTGTACGAAGGAGTGGGAGAGATGCTGGATTTTGATGCCCCGTCAAGTGACTGTTGTTGCATGTTTGTCCAGCCCATGTGTGGTTTGCTTGTGTGATGTGTTGTGCTTGACTGCCACTACATTATATGTGTACATGGTTCTCATGTGCGAGTCATGCAATGCTTCACTGATGCATGCCTGCTGTGCAGCATGCTGGACATGTAGAGCAGACGGGGACTGTCCTCATCACCACACTTGCACCCTACTCACATGCTAGTCAGCCAGCTGCCCCTCCGGTCCATGTTCCAGCTCACTGGCCCTTCTGCATGTAGCCTGGGGTGTCTTTCCACTCAGCACTCGGTCTAGGTCATCGCATGACTGACATGCATGTGTGTTCTGCCTGCATGCGGGTACTCCACATAGGCATGCTCTCTTGCCCCTCCACCCCCCTGCACCCCAATTTCACCATGGCACTGGTGAGTATCATGTTGGACTACTGCAATGGCCTGTTCAACGCTCCTGTGTACATGCACACTTCCCCCTGCCAACCTGCCAGCCACATACTGTGGGGTACATCTTTTATCCTTGATGCAGGGTGTCTCACTCGGACTGTGCAGATGGCAGGTGCCCCGCA
Organism: Ambystoma mexicanum; assembly: GCF_040938575.1. Taxonomy (NCBI): domain Eukaryota; kingdom Metazoa; phylum Chordata; class Amphibia; order Caudata; family Ambystomatidae; genus Ambystoma; species Ambystoma mexicanum. Next base: position 487,950,411 of record NC_090933.1, on the reverse strand, counting down.
GGGACATGAGTGCCCATTCATGCTCCATGTGCATTCCATGCATGCCCCTATGTGTCCTTGGCAGGATGATCATTGTAGTACATGTCCAGGATGACATACAGTTAATGGCATTTGATCATCCATTCCATGCCCACTCTGGCTCAGTCCTGCATCACGCACATGTTAATGGTGTCATAGTCTGTGTGGGGCACAGGCCTCGCCCTGTTTCAGGCCCGCTGACTCTGTTCAACTGGTGTAGTGGCTTCTGCACAAATGGGTGTACTACTGAGGGTTCATCATGTGTCCTGCTTACTGTCCCATGCTCATCTGCTGTGTTGTCAGTTGACTCAGATAGTGCAATTGACAGTAGTCAACACTGTCTGCCAATACACAGTTCTCTGGTCAACCTTTCACTGCCATGCAATGCCTCCCTCCATTTTCACTTAGGGGGCGAGGGGTTGCCTGTAGCCTTGCAACCCATTGCATGCACATTGCACGTGATGCCTGAACTTGCCCTTACACTGCCTTCATGTTTATTGATTGACATCATAATGTACTTGTTGATGTAGATAGTTGGTAACGTACACATTTTCTGCACTGCACCAACCCACTTCTGAGCCATGTTACACCATTCTATATGCCTACTTACTGCTGCAATGTCAAGTGAATGTATGTTCAGATTGTCATCCCTTCACTGTCATGAAAGGCACGGGCACAGGTGCATCCTGTGACACATGTACTCAGTATTGGAACACACTAGTGGGTGTTTAGCAAAGTTGCTTGGTCAATCTGCGGCCTATACCCGCTGGTATAGGCCGCAGATTGATTATAGCCTGCCAATCGGTTTGTAATGACTGTAGAGCTGCCTTTACGTGTATGTGTACACTTTCACATACATAGAAGCAAGTAGCGTTGTAGCTGCTTGCTTTGCTGTATAGGTTGCTGTTCATAATCACCATACGGGTGTATATGAACATGGGTGTTCTTGAACACTTTCACATGTACATATGCAAGCAGCTTCAACGTTGTGTAGTGCAACATTGCAGCTACTCACATATGTGTGTGCAAAGGTGTTCATTTACACATGTGTTCTCTGCAGCTTTTTTGTTGAATGACTAAAATGTAGTTGATTAACGTTAATGCTGCTGCGATTTCAGCATTCCGCCCGTTATGTTCAACTGGCACAATCCTGAAGGTGCACTGTGGTGCAGTATGTGTATGCCCAGGCCCACTTAGCCAATCAGTTGGGGCCTGGCCGTGATGACTTGACACACTGAATAATGTTTTATGGCACAATAAATGCACAATGTGCTCAATCAGGCCCTGAGGGGTGTTTTGGAGGCTTCATGGCCGGCAGCTCGGACCGTACTGGGCGTTATGGTCCCTCATGCCTGGTTGCAGGTCCTCGCTTTGCTCGTGACATTCACTATGTCTACATGGCCCATGACGCCCGGTACGGGCCGAGCTGCAGATGTATGAAGATATATTGGTGATCATGGTTTAGTGATGCATGTTTACATGCATATTACGTGTGTCATGGTGTGTTTGGATTCACTTGAAGCTGTGGCCATTTTGCAGTTCAGACATGCTTATGGCATGTTCCATCTCTTTGTTACCATCTGTCATTTCTGCCTGTGACATGTGCCTGACAGAGGTGGTGTGTGATGGAGGTGATATACTACATTCTGTACATGTGTAGGCATTTACACACATCCATTTCTGCTTTTGGGATGTGTTTGCATATCAATGCCACTGGATGCATGCCAGAATTTAATTTGTGTGTGACATGCCTGCTTCATGTGTTGGCTGTCGATGTGATATCTATGTGTGTGTGGGTTATGTGCTTCTGACATGTGTACTCATGTTTGTTTTTTCTACATTACAAATGATGACGCAATGGAGCCAGAGCATGGTGATATCAATCCTGACATGGGGTTGCTATCACATCAGCAACCCGGCACAAGTGGGGGTCATGGGGTGGTAGGCCACGAGAACCCACTTGTGCTCCAGACCATTGTGTCCAGGGCTGGCAATGAGTCTAGCTCGGATGATCACTCTGACAACAATGTTGAGTTGGAAGCGTGTCATGTCCATGAGTCGATGGTGAGTGATTCTGATGTGGACGATCTTCTGTCCGCGACACCTGCACTGAGGGGCCAGACGGTGTTGCAACCTCTGCCTGTGGTGGATCGGGACGCATGGTCACACTCCACACAAGTTGATGATGTGCCTGGGGCATCACGACAACAGAGGGATGTAGTCCTGCAGCCAGGGGCGGTGCTAACCCAGCGAGGACCACGGCTCCTTGGGCCCCGTGGGTGTCAAGCCTGGCAACGCAGGGGCCCTGCGCCACCAGGGTATACTGAGTGGGAGCAATTCATGTGTGCCAATTCAGAACAACAGGGGGCAGCAATTGATAACATCGCTCAGAGCATAGAACGTTTGGCCCAATCTCTGGAGTTCCAGCAGCGGGCAGCACAGTCCATAGCCCACTCACTCAGGCTGGGCATGGCAGCCTCAGACAGGGCACGCCGGGCTGAAATGGTGTCTCTGCATCAAGAACTTGCTGCTCACGCAGAGGCACACAGGGAGGCCCTGCTGATGACCATAAATCCCTCAGATGACTCTGGGTGTGCTCAACATGTCCCAGAGTCAGCGGACAGAGGAGTGGTTGGAGCAGCTTGAGAATACCATCTCGGCCGAGCTATGTGCATGCTGGGAGGTGCTCCAGATGTCATGCGAGGCCATGCAGGAAGAACTCTGTGTTACATGTGCTACCTTGCAAGAGGAAGCACGCATGTCACGTGAGGTACTGCATGCTGACCTACGTGTCATCACTGCACAGGTCCAGGCTTACCAGTCCCGCAGACTTTCTGCCAATGAGGGGCAAGCTGCGCATAGGCGTGGTCAGGGTACTGTGCCACGTCCCCCTTCTGCTTTCCATCCAGAGGGTGAGTCGGACGACGACTTATCTCCCACACAGGTTGGGCCGTGCAGGCCGAGCCAATGGAGGTTTCTATGTTTATCTCAACATCATCGCATGTGGGTGTTGAGGTGCACCCTGTACCTCCCCCCTCCTGTTTGCCGCCCCCCCTGGGTCGTATGTGGCTATTTTTTATTTTATTAGTTAGTTTGATTAGTTAATATAGTTTAAAATTGTTTGTCTAATGTCCTTTCATGTGACGGTGTGGTGCCTTGTGGCTTTTGAAAGCATCCACTGTCTGTTCCAGCTGGGCCCTTCAAGCTTGTCTCAAGTATGTGTTTGCGGTTTGGGGTCCTGACACATATGCCACTCCTGCTTCCCCTCTCCATGGGCTCGCAAGGATGTTTCGGTGTGACAACCATTTGCACAAGGGCATTGGACTTTCATCATATCTGTGGCCTGTCTGCTGCTGTACTACTTGTGTTAACACCCCTAGTGGGGATTATGGATGATTTGTCCACGGCATGTCTGCAATCAATTTCGGTGAGTACATTATTGAACTGTCCATTTATTGATGTTGATTGTGATGTATGTTCATTTCTTGCCAGTATAGGTGCTTGATGCACTTCATGCTGTAGACGGTAGCCTGCACCTTTTGGCTGTCAAAGTCACACTGATGGTGGGAGGGGGCCGGTTGATGACAATGTCAAGTTGGTACGTGTTGAGTTCAGCCCCTGGGGATTGTGGCAAAGGAGGATGCATAAGGAATGTGACCCAAGAGGCACAAACTCACAGTCCAGTCGTCACCTGAGATGTCCGCCTATACTACTACTATGCTCCGTTCCGTTTGGACAGCACGTTGTGTCTGTCTTCGCTCTTGGACTTTGATGCTGCCTGCCGGAGCAGTTTTCCTGCTGGACCATTGGTCTTTTACTTGTTTTTCCCACTCTGGTGCCTTTAGTCCCTGTTCTTCTTCCTGCCACTGTCCTAGTTGCAGATCTGTCCACCCGTCTCTCGGGCTGTTATTTCCACGTACTCTTACACTGCCTCGGTTTGCCTCAGTACACTTCTGTTCAACAGAATCTTTCTGTTGCTCCTCCTGTCTTTCATCTATTACATCCATGCCTTTATGTTGACTGTTGGCTTTTACCAATGCTATTCAACTGTTGTGGCTCTTAACTTGCTGTCAGCTGTTTCCGACAATCTCGCATTCTTTGTGCCTTTCCAGACTTGTGTTGTCTCTGACTTTCTTTGTTCACGCTATCAAGGATTGATTGGGTTTCAGCTCAACCATCCAGTTGTGCCAGCCTCCTTGGTTATTTTCAACCCAAGTACCAGCTCTACCTGTCAGGGTACAGAACCTGGGGTTGTGTGGAAGGAGGTCAGATGTAGGTCTCAGACATAGCCCAGTGACAAGCAGCATAAAGACACACACACAGAAAACTTTCCAGCCTTATTAAAGGCTTTTATGCCCTTTCTGCAGGAAAATTAGCCTCCAGACTACCTTTCCCAGCAGACACTGGGCCAAGAACTACAAAACCCTGGCCACGTTGGGTGGTGCACACATGCGCATGAAAGCAGAAGCATGGGGCTTGTGCTCAAACGTCCGACAGAAGCAGGCGTGTTTCCAGGAGCTCCGAGCAAGGTGAGCAGCATGAGGGGCCACGCCCCAGCCGACCTTCCTCCAGGCCCCTCGCACATGCAAGCTAAGTAGCGCCACTGTTGGGGAGCTTAGCCAGGCATTGGGGAAGATGCGCACAGTACAGCTATGCCGCGCTGAGGAGCTAATGCCAAGAAGCTTTCCAAGTTGTCAGGGGCACACGCAGGGGGCGTCACCCTTATCCTCGAGTCCCCCCTGCTCCATAGAAGCTAAGTTATTAGTGCAGTAGAGTTCCTAGCCACAAACTAATACAGCGCAAGGGGGGGCAACCAGCGACGCCAAACTCAAGTGCAGTGCATATCATTAGCCTATGCATTCAGCCACATGCGCTGCCTATAGAAAGTCATGGCTGGCATAACGCAACTTGTACTGAAGTCGCACCTCACCACACACCTCTAGCAGCACATCCAAGGCACATTCTATCATGTGTGATTCTTAACACATGGTCTTCCTTTTAATGCAGGGCCACGTCCGGCTACCTTACCGCATTAACAGTGTATAAACCATCACGGGGGCAAGCAAAACTATACGAACGAAGCAGCAGATAAGAGTGCTTGTTTGGGAGTCACTAAGTTCGAGGCATGAATGCTGATATGTGTGTGGGGAAAACACACACAGAATAGTAACTCGCGCTCTCTTTGCAGCATTGAACTGCTCCTGTTTCCGGACCTGAGAGTGCACAGGCAGGAGGCCAGCACTTACCCCAGAGATAAGTCTCTCTTTGGCTCGCCTTTGAGCCATTTTGTACAATGTGCATGAAGTACATGGTTTCTCTGATTGAGTATGTGTAATTGTCAATAGTTGTATTTTGTACTTTCACTACTTTCCCTTCCCCATCCACCTCCCCTCTCCTGACCCTCTTTCCAGTTATCCTAAATACAGATGCCTATCCAACCAACAGATCCCTAACCCTCTTTCTCCACCGGGGTCTAGGAGGCCTGTGTAAGTTTAACCTTGCAGGCATCCAGACCGCGGAGGGGGTGGTTGGTTCGTGCCACTCCTGTGCCTGGAGACAGGAGCTGTGACACTACCCATCAGTTGTTGCCTCCTCATTGATTGTTGTGTACTGAAATTGCTACCCATCCTGTTGAACTATTGTTCAACTGTGCTACCTTGTTAGTTATTCTATCATTCTGCTTGGAAATGTGCTTGGCCATATTCAGCAACTTCAAGTCATCTACTGGAGACTCTTCCAGGGTTTTTTGGTGGCTACAGGCTTTTTCCCTGGTTTGGGGGTTTGGCTCCTTGGAGTTCTCTGCAATTTGGTATTTTTACCAGTCAAGGCGGCCTTTGAGGGGGCTGGACCCTATTTCCATGAAAGGTAGAACAAAGAAACCAAGGGGTAGGGGGTTCCTGAAGCCAGGTAGACTAGAAGGAAGAAGCCAACAGACCCCAGACACAGTTCTTCTGAAGGTCAAGGTGATGAGTAAAGGAGGGAAGGGCCTTTTGTTGTCGGACAGTACGCTTGGGCTACAGTGTTTGGGCACTCTCTGACATTCTCATTGTGGGGTACTATGTACATGATGTGTTCTGCTGGTCAATGGCTGTTCCTGTGTTGGGTTTACTTTTAATTTGTCAGGGGATTGTTGTGGTTTGACATACTGGGGTGTACACATGGCCAATGTTCACATGTGATGTGTACAGGACACTGAGGGTCACTTGATTTCACATGCATGTATTGTGTGCATGTCCCTACTGACACACACGCACTTACACAATGCTCCACTACACATACAACCACCCTTCAATGCCCACACGTGCACACAGATTGCCTTCTCTGGCATGCTGTGTTGCTGCAGCGCATGATCACTTACCATTTGGGGATCGTGTACATGCATCAGTAGGTTATTTTTGTTGCTTGCCCTTTTTATATGAAGCTGACGGTGTATACCCAACACAATGGCTGCTCACTGTGCTGTGTTCTGAGCGGTGTGTTGCAGGAGAGACACACAGCACACGGGTTTGGGATTTGCGGATTTGGATTGGCCAATCTGCATGCCAACAGGCATTCTCTCTTTTGTTGATGGTACCACTGGTGGCATGCATTTGTGTATGACTTTGTATGTGTGGGAGGTTGTTGGTCAGTCATTTCATCTGATTCCATGTCAGGTGTGATTGTCTCAGGCCTCTTTCCATTTATCACGTGTCACTTCGTATCTAATTGGTCATGTGTTGTGCTTTTGGTTTGCTCTTTTGCTGTTGCATGCCATGTCATGGTGTGGCCAACAAGGGTGATGTGGGTTGGGAAGGTTTGGGTGATTGTCATGGCCTGTTTTGCAGGGGGTGGTGTGATATACACCTTGCATGTGTTCCTTTTGGTCACACAGGATTGGTTATGTTTAAGTAGCTAGGGATGCACACAATGTAGCACTTCCATGGCAACATTCTCACGGTAGTAAGGTTGTGACAGTTGACTGTCTCTTTGTCATCATCGATTGTCACCTGGTATGTGCCAGGCCTGTGTGCACTCCGCAGGGGTGGGAGTTTAGGTGAAAAATGTGGCCACAAACTCGGTCCGGGCTGCCTCGCCACGTGCCCTTTCCCCTCCCATGAGCAGCGCCTGTGCCTGTGGTTGGAGATGTGGGGGTACCACCATGTCCACCGGTACGCCCTGCCGTGTTGTAACATTGTGCAGGACACATGCTGCCACACTGATCCTGCACACTACTGGGGGTGCATATAGTAGCTGCCCACCAGAGCGGTCAAGGGAGCGGAAGCGCGACTTGAGCACTCTGAATGTGCACTCCACTATGCCCCTGGTTGCAATATGGGCAGCGTTGTATCTTACCTGTGGTGGTGTGGTGGGGTTCCATATTGGCATCATCATGTGATTGCTCAGAGGGTACGCACTGTCCTCTGGGGAGGTGAGGATGGTTGTCATTAGGTGGGTTTGTGTATTTGTCTGTGTGTGACATGCATGCATATGCACAGACATTTGTACTCACCAAATCATGTGTCGCCATGCTTCTCAGCTTCCAGGCCCCGGCTCAGGGTGGATATTCTGTATATGAAACGGTCATGGGTAGACCCAGGATGGTTTGCATAGACAGAGGTGATGATTCCATGGGCATCACATACAACCTATGTTGATGGAATGTCAGTGCTTGCGCTTTCGATTGATGTGCCCAGTGGCCCTAGGTGGACGTCGGGCCACATGGGAGCAATCTATGGCACCGAGCACTTTGGGGAAGTTTGCCACGCTGTAAAAGTCCTGTACCACGGCCTGCCTTTCTTCGAGTGTTCTGGGCATGTATATGTGCCTGCGGACTGAAGGGCGCGCAGTCATGATTGCTAACACCTGGTGTAGGCAGCGTGACTGCGTGGGCTGTGATACACCCCGCGCCTATGGCAGTTGTCCGCTGAAATGACCCAGTGGCCAAAAAATGCAGGACATTGAGCACCTTTTCAAAGGGGCTCAGTGCTTGGGAGCACAAGGTGGGTGATGTGAGGTCATCCTCCCACTCAGTGACCAGGTCTAGGATGATACTAGGTGGAAACCTATACCTGCCATAGACCTCGTCATCAGGCATCCCAAAAAGACTGGTCCTGGGCATAAAAATGCGGGGCCTGGCTATTCTCCTCCTCCTGCGGTGTCCCACGATCAGTGCTGCGAGAAATGGGACATTCATCATAGCTGTATATACGTGTTTGTTGTTTGCGCACACTTTTATACTGTGCGGGGACGCTTCCGCCTGCCTTTGTGTGGTGGACGTGTTTACGCCTGTGAGTGTCTTTTGGCGTGCGTGGGTTTCACATATTCGATTCCATGAATATGTGTTGTTCGCGCACGTGTGGGCGTTCTGTGTATTTCCCAGCAGTACTTCCCCAGTTACGCCTTCATTTTCACACGTTGTTCCCAATTTCGGTTGTTACGCCCCTTTTTTGGTGTGAACGCTACAGGTTGTGCGCTTTCGCTGTGCGCGTCATGCACAAATTTCGGGACGTTGCAGTGAAGTGTGCGTCACCCGTGGATTTGGCGCACATTCAGTGGAAAACATACGCAGGGCCTTCCATGAATCGCATGCATGCGCTTGCTTTTTCACGCTTGCGCAAGCTTACGCCATGAATTTCGGTGCCTTAGAGTCCAGTTGATTCCAAACATATTAGCATTTACCTATCTTTCATCAATCCAGAGCTACCATCCTCTGAATATGATTCACAAAGCGGAGTGTATATCATGTACTTTGTGATACATTCCTATTATCAGAGACATATTTGTGAAATAATTACATCTGTGATCTTTATAATCTGCTTTGCGCATATGCAAAGAAGCTTAGAAACCTCACTTGTGCTATTTTGTCCTCTTCCCTTTCTCACAGGGATCTTTTGCAGGAATACCATAGAAGTGTACCGGACTGTCCATCATGGAACAATAACATTCTATGAGAAAACATTTAGATGGGTATTTAAGGTTTTGATACATGCTTAAGCAAGTGTATATACATATATATGTATGTATTCAGTGGAGAAAAAAAAAAACCTTGGTTAAGAGAGAGTTAGGTTGATAAGATTTAACGCAACACTCACTGATGATATCACTGTTAACAACAAAATTACATCATACATAACATCACTGATGACATAACTGATGTCACTGGTTTGATTAATTACATTTTGAAATATGACAACTCTGTTTTTAACATAACATATATGTACATATTTCATACTTTTACAGTACAATGTATTCTGACCTTGTTTATTTACATGTAAGGTGTGGTGTACATTTATGTAGCATAAGTAAAAAATGTTTTGCATATAAACCAAAGTTTGAATTCTTAGATTATATGTTATCACAATGCACTCAAGCACATACTTTCTTTTCTTTGTGATTATTTTTGATAAAACTTGTTATTTAGAAAATAATGTGTTCATGTCATGTTATTACAATGAGGAGAATTGACAATTTAAATGTGAACATTGACTATTTTGATAACACAATTAAACATGTTCCTAATTCTATCTATTCTTATTTTGTTTTATTACTACATATACTTATTATATTATGTTTGAAATCAGGTACTTTCCCTGCAAATAAGTATTCTAATTGTTTACAAATACACACAATTCAAACCATTTGTATAACATTATATATTTTTATTTTAAAGTGTATAAGTTGATAGTATTACAAATGAATTTTCCACATGTAATCATATCATACTTCTGTATCAGTGTACTGTTCTGTGTCATATTGTTGTTAAGGTTAAGTGTGATAAAAAAATGTAAGGAAAGCGGTGAACAGAAATATTCTAACTTATTTCATCAGTATTGTCACATTTGATCGAATTATTGATCTCATTGCTGATGTTGTGAATGATTTAATTAGTGACATCACCAGTGATGACCTCTGTGATATCCTCATTGGGGTCATACAATGTGCAGCAGGCGGTGCATACATAAGGAGGACTTGCTCAAAATTGTATTGAATTGCTGACTTTTGGGGTTTTGCAGATAATGGCAATGAAATACACTAAGTGCAGTATTGAATTACCAATGCCTGTGAGATTCCCCCAGTATTCCCCTGCTAACGCTTGAAAAGCCAAAACCCTTCTCTGTACTCACAGGCACCAAGTGCCCCTTCCTCTTTCCATGGGAACTTCCCTTAATTGCTTTGTGCCTCCCTGGCCCTCTCCTGGCCATTACTCCCTATCACTGTTGGGTTTGTGTGGTGCAATTTCTTCTATGAGGTGGACTTGATTGAAATGTGAGTGCTGAATTGCAAGGGTTTTGTTGCGTTCAATCAGTTCACCTTAACAAATGGTTTTTCACTGAATTTCAAGGGTTTTGCTACACCGTAGTTTCCTCAAGGCCCACTGTACATTTTGTACCAATAGTTTTGTTTTGTGCCCACTGGCCATGTCACACCATTAATTTCTTACCAAACAACCATTGCCCCGTGCCCAGGAGATCTAGGTACTGCAGACATTAAGAGGCCGATTCATGGAATAATTAGCGCGGCGCAAGTGGGCAAAAACGTGCGATTCGCAGTGGAATAGCGAAAATCGCAGTGCAATTGCGAAAATCGCACGAAAAGCAGCGCACGTCGATTCATGGAAGGCCGTGCGCGAGAAAACCAGCGGATGTGCGATAAAAAGTGCGCGGCGCACGTTGGCGCACAGGCCATCTAACAGCGTGCGCCAGGTCACTGCGAAAATCGCACAGGCCACAGCGAAAATCGCACATAGCGCGGCGCACGCAACAAAAGTAGGCGGAACACGGGCGTAACACTCGGAATGGGGAACAACTTGCCAAAACGTGGGCGTCACGGGGGAAGTACAGGGCACAAGTGCGCGGAACGCCCACACGCTCGCCTACAACACGTATTCATGGAATAGAATAGGGGAAAAAAGCGCACGCTCAAACCAGCGCACAGGCACAAACACGACCGCCACAAGAAAGCAGGCGGTAGCGTCTCTGCGGCTGTAAGAAATGTGCGCCAAAAGGTGCGCCAACAAATCGCACCTATATACTGCCATGATGAATGTCCCATACTGTGGCCCTCCAGGAAAAAAGACGTGCAAAGGGGTACCCACAAACACGGACACCCGCTGACAAAAAATACGTGTGCGTGTATACCGGGGTGCGCGGGAAGTCTAACACGCGATTTCAGCAGGGTACGTGCATCACAGGGGTTCGCGTGAAGTTTCACACGCGATCGGGTCTGGGGGAGCGGGCTACGTGTATTTCAGGGGTGCGCGGGAAGTTCCACATGCGAATAGCCTGGGCGCGTGTATTCCAGGGGTGCGCGGGAAGTTCCACACGCGAATAGCCTGGGCGCGTGTATAAGTTCCACACGCGAATAGCCTGGGCGCGTGTATTTCAGGGGTGCGCGGGAAGTTCCACACGCGAATAGCCTGGGCGCGTGTATTTCAGGGGTGCGCGGGAAGTTCCACACGCGAATAGCCTGGGCGCGTGGATTCCAGGGGTGCGCGGGAAGTTCCACACGCGAATAGCCTGGGCGCGTGTATTTCAGGGGTGCGCGGGAAGTTCCACACGCGAATAGCCTGGGCGCGTGTATTTCAGGGGTGCGCGGGAAGTTCCACACGCGAATAGCCTGGGCGCGTGTATTCCAGGGGTGCGCGGGAAGTTCCACACGCGAATAGCCTGAGCGTGTGTATTTCAGGGGTGCGCGGGAAGTTCCACACGCGAATAGCCTGGGCGCGTGTATTTCAGGAGTGCGCGGGAAGTTCCACACGCGAATAGCCTGGGCGCGTGTATTCCAGGGGTGCGCGGGAAGTTCCACACGCGAATAGCCTGGGCGCGTGTATTTCAGTGGTGCGCGGGAAGTTCCACACGCGAATAGCCTGGGCGCGTGTATTTCAGGGGTGCGCGGGAAGTTCCACACGCGAATAGCCTGGGCGCGTGTATTCCAGGGGTGCGCGGGAAGTTCCACACGCGAATAGCCTGGGCGCGTGTATTCCAGGGGTGCGCGGGAAGTTCCACACGCGAATAGCCTGGGCGCGTGTATTTCAGGGGTGCGCGGGAAGTTCCACACGCGAACAGCCTGGGCGCGTGTATTTCAGGGGTGCGCGGGAAGTTCCACACGCGAACAGCCTGGGCGCGTGTATTTCAGGGGTGCGCAGGAAGTTCCACACGCGAACAGCCTGGGCGCGTGTATTTCAGGGGAAGTTCCACACGCGAACAGCCTGGGCGCGTGTATTTCAGGGGTGCGCGGGAAGTTCCACATGTGATTTGACAGTGTGGGTCCTCCCAGGTGTACCCTGTACACCCTCCACGGCCCCTGCAGGCAGCCCACACCACAGGGGACTACCCTGCATCCCTGGTCATGTCCCGCAGGCAGCCCACCCACCATGGGCATGCCCCCCAGCAAAGGCACATGTCTCCTTGAACTAATGAACACCAACTCATGTCCCCTTGCACCCCCACCCCCCAGCACTGTGGGGCACCTGCCAGCAGGCCCCCACCCATGTCCAACTCATGTCCCCCACCCCCCCACCCCCCAGCACTGTGGGGCACCTGCCAGCAGGCCCCCACCCATGTCCAACTCATGTCACCCACCACCCCCACACCCCAGCAGTGCAGGGTCACCCTCCACCAGGCCCCCACTCATGTCACCCACCACCCCCACCCCCCAGCAGTGCAGGGTCACCCTCCACCAGGCCCCCACTCATGTCTACCACCACCCCCACCCCCCAGCCACCAGGGGCACCCTCCACCAGGCCCCCACTCATGTCACCCACCACCCCCACCCCCCAGCAGTGCAGGGTCACCCTCCACCAGGCCCCCACTCATGTCTCCCACCACCCCCACGCCCCAGCCACCAGGGTCACCCTCCACCAGGCCCCCACTCATGTCTCCCACCACCCCCACCCCCCAGCCACCAGGGTCACCCTCCACCAGGCCCCCACTCATGTCTCCCACCACCCCCACCCCCCAGCACTGTGGGGCACCTGCCAGCAGGCCCCCACCCATGTCCAACTCATGTCTCCCACCACCCCCACCCCCCAGCCACCAGGGTCACCCTCCACCAGGCCCCCACTCATGTCTCCCACCACCCCCACCCCCCAGCACTGTGGGGCACCTGCCAGCAGGCCCCCACCCATGTCCAACTCATGTCTCCAACCACCCCCACCCCCAGCACTGTGGGGCACCTGCCAGCAGGCCCCCACCCATGTCCAACTCATGTCTCCCACCACCCCCACCCCCCAGCCACCAGGGACACCCTCCACCAGGCCCCCACTCATGTCTCCCACCACCCCCACCCCCCAGCACTGTGGGGCACCTGCCAGCAGGCCCCCACCCATGTCCAACTCATGTCTCCCACCACCCCCACCCCCCAGCCACCAGGGTCACCCTCCACCAGGCCCCCACTCATGTCACCCACCACCCCCACACCCCAGCAGTGCAGGGTCACCCTCCACCAGGCCCCCACTCATGTCACCCACCACCCCCACACCCCAGCAGTGCAGGGTCACCCTCCACCAGGCCCCCACTCATGTCACCCACCACCCCCACCCCCCAGCAGTGCAGGGTCACCCTCCACCAGGCCCCCACTCATGTCACCCACCACCCCCACACCCCAGCAGTGCAGGGTCACCCTCCACCAGGCCCCCACTCATGTCACCCACCACCCCCACCCCCCAGCAGTGCAGGGTCACCCTCCACCAGGCCCCCACTCATGTCTACCACCACCCCCACCCCCCAGCCACCAGGGGCACCCTCCACCAGGCCCCCACTCATGTCTCCCACCACCCCCACCCCCCAGCACTGTGGGGCACCTGCCAGCAGGCCCCCACCCATGTCCAACTCATGTCTCCCACCACCCCCACCCCCCAGCCACCAGGGTCACCCTCCACCAGGCCCCCACTCATGTCTCCCACCACCCCCACCCCCCAGCACTGTGGGGCACCTGCCAGCAGGCCCCCACCCATGTCCAACTCATGTCTCCCACCACCCCCACCCCCCAGCCACCAGGGTCACCCTCCACCAGGCCCCCACTCATGTCACCCACCACCCCCACCCCCCAGCACTGTGGGGCACCTGCCAGCAGGCCCCCACCCATGTCCAACTCATGTCCCCCACCCCCCCCACCCCCCAGCACTGTGGGGCACCTGCCAGCAGGCCCCCACCCATGCCCAACTCATGTCACCCACCACCCCCACACCCCAGCAGTGCAGGGTCACCCTCCACCAGGCCCCCACTCATGTCACCCACCACCCCCACCCCCCAGCAGTGCAGGGTCACCCTCCACCAGGCCCCCACTCATGTCTCCCACCACCCCCACCCCCCAGCCACCAGGGTCACCCTCCACCAGGCCCCCACTCATGTCTCCCACCACCCCCACCCCCCAGCACTGTGGGGCACCTGCCAGCAGGCCCCCACCCATGTCCAACTCATGTCTCCCACCACCCCCACCCCCCAGCCACCAGGGTCACCCTCCACCAGGCCCCCACTCATGTCACCCACCACCCCCACCCCCCAGCACTGTGGGGCACCTGCCAGCAGGCCCCCACCCATGTCCAACTCATGTCCCCCACCCCCCCACCCCCCAGCACTGTGGGGCACCTGCCAGCAGGCCCCCACCCATGTCCAACTCATGTCCCCCACCACCCCCACCCCCCAGCACTGTGGGGCACCTGCCAGCAGGCCCCCACCCATGTCCAACTCATGTCTCCCACCACCCCCACCCCCCAGCCACCAGGGTCACCCTCCACCAGGCCCCCACTCATGTCTCCCACCACCCCCACCCCCCAGCACTGTGGGGCACCTGCCAGCAGGCCCCCACCTTTGTCCAACTCATGTCTCCCACCACCCCCACCCCCCAGCCACCAGGGTCACCCTCCACCAGGCCCCCACTCATGTCACCCACCACCCCCACCCCCCAGCACTGTGGGGCACCTGCCAGCAGGCCCCCACCCATGTCCAACTCATGTCCCCCACCCCCCCCACCCCCCAGCACTGTGGGGCACCTGCCAGCAGGCCCCCACCCATGTCCAACTCATGTCCCCCACCACCCCCACCCCCCAGCACTGTGGGGCACCTGCCAGCAGGCCCCCACCCATGTCCAACTCATGTCTCCCACCACACCCACCCCCCAGCCACCAGGGTCACCCTCCACCAGGCCCCCACTCATGTCACCCACCACCCCCACACCCCAGCAGTGCAGGGTCACCCTCCACCAGGCCCCCACCCATGTCACCCACCACCCCCACACCCCAGCAGTGCAGGGTCACCCTCCACCAGGCCCCCACTCATGTCACCCACCACCCCCACCCCCCAGCAGTGCAGGGTCACCCTCCACCAGGCCCCCACTCATGTCACCCACCACCCCCACACCCCAGCAGTGCAGGGTCACCCTCCACCAGGCCCCCACTCATGTCACCCACCACCCCCACCCCCCAGCAGTGCAGGGTCACCCTCCACCAGGCCCCCACTCATGTCTACCACCACCCCCACCCCCCAGCCACCAGGGGCACCCTCCACCAGGCCCCCACTCATGTCACCCACCACCCCCACCCCCCAGCAGTGCAGGTTCACCCTCCACCAGGCCCCCACTCATGTCTCCCACCACCCCCACCCCCCAGCACTGTGTGGGACCTGCCAGCAGGCCCCCACCCATGTCCAATCCATGCCCCCCTGCACCTGGGTCCCAACATTCCCCAATCATGTCCGTAATGCCCATCCTCCCCTGCCAAAAGGGCCAACCAACTATCACACCCACCCACATATCAAAGGCAATTACATGTTACACCCCAATGTAAATAATGCAATTTAACACATGTCTGTCACACACAATGGCTGCAAGTGAATGACAAAACACCCAACATGACATGCCTGAAAGCAATGAGATGATACGACACATTGAAGATTAAAAAAATAATATGTATTGAACAGCAAATAAGAAAAAACACAAAGCAAATCAAACAAAACAAGATGAATGTCCAAGAAAAAATTCTGAAAAATTAAAATAAGCCAATTAAGAAGATCATCCTGGGTCCATGAGCCCTACCAAATTAAACCTAACTGACTACTAACTAAAAAGTGAACTATATACAAAAAAGTGGTGCATTGTCCAATCGCAACCAAAAAAAAATCAAAAAAACAAAGGAAACCTAACCCTAACTATACAACTATATACAAAGGCAGCGGGCTATTCGGACGGCTCACTGGTTGTTGTCATGGGCCAGGGCATCATCGAACTCCTGGTCAATGGCTTGGAGGCGGGCATGTTCCCTGGCCCCGAGGTCCCGCAGGGATAACGCAGTGTCCAGCTCAAACTCCCTGCGAAGACCCTCGAGGCACTCAGCCCGCCTCAGCGCCCTCCGCATGGAGTCCTCCGCCCTGACCATCGTGAGCCGTTCCTCCTCTGCCCGCTGCCGCTCCGCACCTATCCGCTGGCACAACCTCTCCCACACGGAAGCCACTCCCATTCCAGGGTTCTCCTGCCCTCCGGCCGATGCCTGCACCCCTGATGTTGATGGCCCCGAGCCATGATGCCTCCCACGTTGAGCCTGCTGCTGCCTCCGACGCAACTGCCTGTGCCAGCACGACGGCATCCAGGCTGATGGAAACCACCGACGCCGTCGTGCACGTGCCCTGCCCGATGATGCCGTCACATCCTCCATCTGCTGGGGTCCAGTTGCTCTGGTGTCCACCCCTGCTGGATCTCTGACTCCCGACTGTGGCAGGGATGGGATCCCCACCGAGCTGGCTGCATTGGTCGGGGCAGGTCCACAGGGGGCCCTGGTGGCATCTGGGCTGGAAGACGGCAAGGAGAACGACTGGTGGATAGCCTGCACAGAGGAGGAGAGGGCCGCCACATTGGCCAACACATGCAGGAAACCCCCGAACATGGCCGATCCCAATTGGGCCACGTCGGCACGGTGCACTTCGTGATGACGTGCGTGCTCCTCCCGGGAAGCACGCACGGCATCACGAATCACAGCCGTGCGCATCGCGACCCCAATCAGGACCTTCTCCGTACGGCCAGGGGTTCCCACGTCCGCAGGTGGAGGGGAGTCAGGTGACATGGACATCCCCTCTACCTGCGGACAGGCCTGGGACGGGGCATCCCTGCTGGTGCATGGTGGTGCACTCACAGGGTCAGGGACAGCGACATGCACAGGCCCCTCCACGGTGACCTGTGCTGCCTCCTGCCCCTGGCCCTGGACTGCACCACTTGCACCAGCAGGGATGCCCCCACCAGGCCCCATGTGTGCCCCAGTGGCGGCCTCCTCCTCCTCTGTGCAAACGACCAACCTGGATGGCTCCTCACCGTCTCCCACCGTAGCAGGCCCCTGTGGGGGCTCACCCACCCCTTCCGCTGCAGCCGTGGGGGCATCCCCAGCGCCTTGCTCCACAGCGCCGTCTCCGCCCTCTTCTTCACTAGCCGCTGCGTAGAGGGAGACAAAGAACACAAGCATCAGGGCACTGTACAATGGTCCCCTAGACAGGAAGCAATAGCAGATGAGCACCACTGTCAAAGTACACTTCCATCATGTCCCTCCACAACACATGGGTCAGTCCAGGCAAAACACACACAGTAACAGGCATGGTGCATGCCATGGACATTTCCATGCATGTCCAATGGACTCTTGAAACATTCAATGATATGTAACTCACATGCATCATGCCTCATGCCCATCACATGCACACACTTCACCTCAGTCACATCCATCTGGCCCCAAACACACCAAACACAGCGGTTACAAGGGTAATTTGGCTGCTTTACTGAATCTGTGCATTGTCACACACATGTGTCATGCATCCATGGCATGCACAAGTCACAGACACGCAGGTCAGGCACACAGACATGGCTACCATATATGTACCTGGCATCAGCACCCATCCCTCACCCCCACCCATGTCCAGGTACAGAGACTGGCATGCTCTCATGTTCAAAATCTGAATAGGGCTCCCCATGCGGCATTTCAACACATGCAACAACCATGTGCATCACACATCACTGGTCGCACATGCATTACCATGATGTCCCTGCACACATACATGCATACATGGCCTATGGCACACATACAGGCAAGTATCATAGAACCAGCACACCGCAACATGCCCTGTCTCACACAGTAATGCATGGACACTTACCGCTCAACTCCAGACGGGCCTCCCTCTCAAGGATCTGGGCGTGGAGCGCTGGGCGTACGCGTTCCAGGACCCTCATCTGGATGGAACTCATGCAGCCCCGGCCCCCCTCCACGAGGCGCCGGGCCTTCACAAGGGTCCTGGACCTCAAGTCCTCCCAGCGCTTCTTGATCTTCAGGACGTCGCGGGTTGCCACCCCCTCCGCGTTGATGGCAACCACACAGTCGGCCCAGATCCTCTGCCGTCCTTCCTTGCTGGCGCGGGACGATCCAAAGAGGGCATCATACTGCCCCAGGACATGCTCCACCAGGACACCAACTTCGGTGACAGTGAAGCTGGTGCCCCTCTGCCCCTCTGGCCTGGGGTTGCCACTGGTGCCAGATGTGGAAGTGCCCGACATGGCAACCCCAGAGGCAGGTGTGGGTGGGCAACTGGGTCCTGGGGCTGGGCTGTGGAGCGATGTAATACCAGTCGGGAGTCTTCAGTTCCAGCAGGGGTGGACACAGCAACTGGACCCCTGCAGATGGCTGATGTGCAGGCACCAAATGGCAGGGCACGGTGGCAGCAGGCAGGCAGGCAGCAGCAGATGGCACGTGGGAGGCTGCTCGGGGCACTGGGGGGCAGTAACTCGGCTTCTGGGCAGGAGCGTGGGCTTCCGTGTGTTTTCGCGTGGCCAGCTTGATACGGAGTGATTTGGCACGTGAAAATCCTGCACGTCAGCGTGAAATCCGAGGAAAGGCCCTTAGCGCGTAAGCGCGTCAGCACGCATACGCGATTCTATTGGACCAGAGTCCCTCAGCGCGTAAGCGCGTCTGTGACGTGACCCGCACGGGTGTTCCCCACTCAGCACGTGATGACGGGGCACACGTGGAGATACTGCACGTCAGAGTGTCATCGCGTGTAATTGGACAAAAGTGCGCGTACACGCGATTGGCCTATGTTCGTGTATTTAATGGGTGCGCGGCCACTTACACACGCAAGTACGTCAGCGAACCTGTATCACGTGGTGCGTGTGAATTTCCGCACGCTATTGGACTGGGAACTGGATTCCAGGGGTGCGCGGGTCACACGCTGTATCCCGTGGTGCGTGTGAATTTCCACACGCTATTGGACTGGGAACTGGATTCCAGGGGTGCGCGGGTCACACGCTGTATCCCGTGGTGCGTGTGAATTTCCACACGCTATTGGACTGGGAACTGGATTCCAGGGGTGCGCGGGTCACACGCTGTATCCCGTGGTGCGTGTGAATTTCCACACGCTATTGGACTGGGAACTGGATTCCAGGGGTGCGCGGGTCACACGCTGTATCCCGTGGTGCGTGTGAATTTCCACACGCTATTGGACTGGGAACTGGATTCCAGGGGTGCGCGGGTCACACGCTGTATCCCGTGGTGCGTGTGAATTTCCACACGCTATTGGACTGGGAACTGGATTCCAGGGGTGCGCGGGTCACACGCTGTATCCCGTGGTGCGTGTGAATTTCCACACGCTATTGGACTGGGAACTGGATTCCAGGGGTGCGCGGGTCACACGCTCGCCTAGAACACGCGCTAAGCATAAATTGCGGACTTTAACAATAACAAGCTCAGACGCCAGGATGAACATACCGTTCCTAGCAGCAGTGGCAGTGGGCTACCAAAGGAGGAGGAGGAGGATAGTCAGGGCCAGAATATTCACACCCAGAACCAGCCTTTTCGGGATGCCTGATGACCAGGTGTATGGGAGGTACAGGTTTCCACCACACATCATACTGGACCTGGTGAGTGAGTGGGAGGATGACCTCACATCACCCACCCTGTGCTCCCAAGCACTCAGCCCCCTGGAGAAGGTCCTCAATGTACTGCACTTCTTAGCCACTGGATCATTTCAGCGGACAAGTGCCATAGTGGGTGGGGTGTCACAGGCCACCCAGTCACGCTGCCTACACCAGGTCTTGAACATCATGACTGCACGCCCATCAGTCCGCAGGCACATATACCTGCCCAGAACACCTGCAGAAAGGCATGCTGCCGCCCTGGATTTTTACGCAGTGGCACGATTCACCAAAGTGCTAGGTGCCATCGACTGCACCCATGTGGCTCTACGTCCCCCCAGGGCATCTGAGCACATCTATAGGAACCGCAAGCACTGGCATTCCATCAACGTGCAGGTAGCATGTAATGCCAAGGGAATCATCACCTCAGTATATGCAAACTATCCCGGCTCCACCCACGACAGCTTCATTTACCGAATGTCCACCCTAAGCCGGGACCTAGAAGCTGGGCGGCATGGCGATACATGGCTGCTTGGTGAGTATGTATGCCACTGCACATGCATGCATGTTGGATACTGAGCAAGGTCACAACCTCACCAATGATACCAATCCCCACCTCCACAGGGGACAGTGCCTACCCTCTCAGCCCCCACATGATGACGCCAATTCGGAACCCCACCACGCCACCCCAGGTAAGATTTAACACAGCCCACATTACAACCAGGGGCATAGTGGAGCGCACATTCGGAGTGCTGAAGTCACGCTTTCGCTCCCTTGACCGTTCTGGCGGGCAGCTGTTATACGCTCCCCCAGTAGTGTGCAGGATCATAGTGGCAGCATGTGTCCTGCACAACGTTGCAACACGCCGGGGCCTGGCCGTGGACATGGTGGTGGCCCCACATCCCCAACCACATGCACAGCCGCTGCGCATGGGAGGGGAAAGGGCACGGGGGGAGGCAGCCCGTACACAGCTAGTGGCTAATTACTTCACATAGAAATCACACCCCTGTGGAGTGCACACTGCCCTGGCACATTCCATCTGACAATCAATGATGACTCAACCTGACACTGATCCTGAATGTCTGGAGAATGAACCGTGAATACCATATCAGCCTGAGATTGTTCACCTGGAAGTGTCACAATGTGTGCATCCCTACCCACACAGACACCACCAATGCAGTTTTGTGAAGTTACACATTGAAGCAGCTAAAATGAATACCCACTTGCAAAATGCAACAAGAGGACAGTGCCATGTCAGCCAACCCAACTCCAGCACTGCCACACGACACACCGTGCCATGTCATGCTAATTGCAGGTAAACAAAGTAATCCCCACAACATGACATCACTCTCACTATGTACAGTGGCACTATTAGAAACCTGCAACACCTGAAATGCTCACAGCAATGCCGGACCAACAACATACTTGAGCACGTAGTACCATTAACATGACATCAAAAATGTTACATATTAGTAGTCTCACCACCTGGAAATGCCTGCACTCCCACCACTACCAACTGTGCAGTGTTGGCGCCATGTAGAGTTGTAGGTGCACTGCTGCCAACATGGTCCCCATCGCCAGACTAGAGGTCCTTGTGTGGACTTGAGGAAGGGACCTGCAAATTGGGAGGTAGACACAGAAGAAGAGTTACACATCAATGCAACATGCAGTGTACAACACAACAGCAATATGCACTATGAATGTATACACAGTATTGACTACAGACTGGCCACACAGCTCATGGGAGTCCAACGTCACTGTGTAATTCACTGTCACTTGGGCACACCCTTTGCAAGCCCATGGAAACGGGAAGCAGGAGGGGTGTGTGTGACTCAAACCCAAGCATCTGAACCAAATACATTACAAGCCTGCATGTGCCCAGCCACAATGCAGCGTATGCCCACAGGAACCACGGAAGCCAACACATCGAAGCCAACAGATCGGAGCCAACAGATCGGAGCCAACAGATCGGAGCCAACAGATCGGAGCCAACAGATCGTCCCAAAAAAATTGGGAATAAAAGAAATCAAAATAAAAATATGAAAAAGAAACAATCAAAAATGGCCATTGATGGGCCCGGGGGGGTTGGGGAGGCCACCCAGGAGGTCCGAGGACAGGATGCACACCAGAACCCACCTGCGTGGATCCTGGGAAGATAAAACACCTCCATGGGCTCATGGCCCACACGGCTACCCTATTGTGGGAGTATCACTGCTGTCGCTATTATCACCCTGTGCAGCTGCATCCGGAGGTGGTTGCACTATGGGAGGCAGCCCACGCAAGGCCCTAGTCTGCTCCTCCATGGCTGCAAGCATGCGGGTGTGGTAGGTCTGGTTCTGGAGGATGAGTGTGCGGAGGTCCCCATGCAACAACTCACGGGATGCCCGGACCTCCGCCCTCGTTGCCTGCATCTCAGCTGAGAGCGTACGGGTGAGACGCTCCAGCTGCTGTTCTGTCCTTTGGTGTGTTGAAGCCTCAAGCTCAACAAGAGTCGTCCTGAGGTGTAGGAGCTCCTGCCTCAGGGCTTCCCTGTGGCCCTGGGACTCAATGGAGATGGCCTCCTGCAGAGTCGCCAGTGCCGCCCGCCTGTCCCTGTTGGACCCCAACATGTCCTCCCTGTGTGACTGGCAGATGGAGTCGGTTGCCTGCTCTAGTCGCTCCATCAGCCTTTCTGGGGGGACAATGGAAGTGGCCACCCTATCCATGGCCTGAGCCATCATCTCGGATGATGCAGCCTGTTGGGTAGCCATACCGTAAATGGATTGCTCCCATGCGGTATTGCCGGGTGGCGTACGGCCACCACGTCGGCGGGCACCACACCTGTCTGGGGCAAGGCGAACTGCGCCTTGCTGTGCCGGCACTGCCTGAGGCTGCAGGACTGCATTCCCCCTCTGATCTGCTGGCCCAGGAACAGGATCAGATGTCGCGAAGTGTGACCCTGCATCCGTAACCACCGAAGGCGTAGCTGCCAACACTGACATCCCCATGGAGGGTACTGACCCCGGTGCAGGTGGGTGAGACAGAACAGAATCCCTCCCTGGAACACTCACCAGCGACGGCACGTAGGTCTCATCCGAATCAACACCTGAGTACAGCTCGGGGGAGGTGCAGCCAGAGACACCCCTTGAGAGCACGACCTGCAGCACTTGTGGGTTCTCCCCCACCACCACGCCACGTCCCTCACTGGTGGTTGGTCGGCCCTGGGACACCTCCTGGGTCTGCACCATCTCCACAACCCCAGCAGTATCAGGTGCGTCTTCCCCTGCAAAGACATGAAAACAAAGTAATGGAAACAGGCATTAGCACCATGGCACACATTGAGGGCTGAGAAGCAAGAGAACCAGTACTTGATTGACACATGTCCCACATGATTAAAACCCTCCCATGCATGCACCCTCACTGCGTATGAAGTGCAGGCAAATGGCACACACTGATGACACCAAGATGGAAGATGAACACATTTTCTGCATGCTGCCTGGCAGTGGCATCACACATTGGCCTGTGATTGGCAGGTGAAACACACATGCCATCACACAGATGGCATGTACCATTGCTATTGAGTGAAGATGGAGAGGAGGGCAGCACCTATTCATTCAGTCCAGTTCCCGCATGTAATGGCTTTTCTGATTCTAACAGGTCAGATTTTTCACCTGGAGCTGCCAGTCTGAAATGGTCAAATTGCACAGGGACATGTGTGTACAAATGATATCCAGGTACCAAAGTCACTCCACTTTACCATACCCATGTCAGACATGTGACTAGTGGACAGCGACATGCCTAGTGAAAGTGGTGGAATGCAAACAAACTGACTGAATGAACAGTGAAAAATAAGCAAATATGTTGTGTCAAGGTGACACTTCAAGGGCAACTGGCGTGCAGTTGTGCTAGATGTCTACTGTTGGCAGAAGGGATACTGCTATGGCCAAATGCAGCTGCGCAGGAAGTATTGCATGAAGCACATGGCTGACCCATACGACTGAGGCGCACACACTCTCACCTGGCACCCAAACAGAAGCCCTCACACACACACCATGCACATGGATGACACACACATGCATGTGCACTCACCGGACAATGCCTCGTAATCAGCCAGATCTCCCACGCCTTGGATGTGTTCCTCCGTGACGTAGGTCCCAGCGACTGACTCATGTGGAGTGAGTTCCATGTCTACTACTGGAGACCCACCTCCAGTCACTAGAGTTGCGGCATGACTTGAGGCCAGCTTACTCTTTGCCCTGCGCTTTAGGTCATTCCAGCGCTTATAGCAATCATTGGCTGTGCGCCTCACGATTCCAAGGGCACTTACGATGTCCGCAACGGTCTGCCAGTGTGCCTGGCGTTGTGCAGGTGTGGTCTTGGATCCTGCAACAATGACCATCTCGTTGTCATGTCCGGACACATACTCGACAAGTGCATTCAGTTCGTCATCCGTGAAGCTGGGCTTCCTGGACGGGCCGGACTGTGTAGCCGTGTCTGGGGCATCAGCCTGTGCCGGACGAGCACTCTTCCTCTTCCGCTTGGAAGGTGGTGGTGATCCTGAGTGTCCTGCGCCGCTCTGGACACTAGGGGCAGGAGCCCTGGTGGACTCTGTATCAGGAGTGTGGGATTGCACACTCAGCATGGGAGTTGGTGCAGGCATTGGCTCTAGTGTGATGGTGTCAGGGGGAATGTCAGCAGCATGGACTAGGACCGACACTGTCCTGGCTGGGTGTGTGAGGGCTGGGGTGGATGGAGCCGCAGCTGCCCCTGCAGCCACTCCGCCCTGCCTCCTTGGTGCAGCAGATGACCTTGCTGCCCCAGATCCACGTGGCATGATGGCATCAACGTGCACCAGCGCACGTGTCGTAGCCCTGCTGACCTGGAAGTCAGCCATGGAGTCAGCCAGGTCTGGTGCCACAATGGGCTGGTCCAACAAGGGCTGAGCATGGATGGTGTCAGCCACTTCAGCCTCAACGGGAGGGGGGGAGGGGGGGGAGGGGGGATGATGGGTGCCCTTGACTGGTCCTCCACACATGGGGGGACAGGCTCACCCTGCAAGTTACGACCACGTCCCCTACCGGATCCACCACGGCCACCACTTGTGGCTCTTCCACCTTTGCCACCCTTACGGAATCCTCGCCTCCCAGCCATGGCACTGATATTAATGTGCGTATGGGAGTGGCTGTAGACAATTGTCCTGGGCAATTGGGGGTCAAAGGGGTTGGGTACCAGATGGTAATTGTACCCTAGTGCTCTAGCACGGCTGATTGTAACCCCTGGGGAAAGATGACGGATCACGCAACGCACAGGAGGCCCAAAAAAGGGAGATGACGTGCACGCAACCCCTCCTAGACCACGTGTGCAGAAAGAAAAACCTGCACTACGCTGTGGCACCCAGTAACACAAGAATGAACGTATGCGTGTCACACGCAGCCTAGAATGACCTCTGAAGGGGTAGGCTACACACGGGGCAAGCACAGAAGTTGGATACGTGCGTGACTCACCGTCTGCCAGGTAAAAGAGCGTGAAGAATGAGCGCGTTTGGCTGGCTAAACCCCCGCCAAAAGAAGATGTGTACGCTGTCTGAGAAGACAGGACAACAGTAGAAGGGGACACTGTTTGAGGGAACAGGCCCAGGTAAACCAGTAAAAGAGAAAAAAGAGAAAAAGCTGTCAGAGGTAACAGGGAATACGAACTGGAAACGCCGTGAAGTAAATCGCGTGTGAAACGACAAGAAGTACAGAATTCACCCACTCGCTCTCCACGAAAAGCACGTACAAGGAAATGGTGTTCTACATGTACCTTATATACAGGCCCACACGTACAGCGTCACTTACGCGGCGTGTACGTTCACCAATCACACGCTTTGTCACTCCTGCGTGTAGATCCATTTTCACCAATCACACGCTTTGTCACTTCTGCGTGTAGATCCATTTTCACCATTCAGACGCTTTGTCACTTCTGCGTGTAGATCCATTTTCACCAATCACACGCTTTGTCACTTCTACGTGTACATCCATTTTCACCAATCACACGCTTTGACACTGGGACGTGTCACGCAACAATTTCCTGCACGTGCAGGTGACTATAGGCGCGCATATGCTGTTGATGGGTTTACGCGCTAAGGGCCTTTGCTGACGTGTGGGATTTCAATCCCTATCAGGCTGTCCACGCGTTCACACACGAGAGACCACGCTCCTGGCCAGGAGGACAAATTACTGCCCCCCAGAGCCCTGAGCACGCTCCCACCTGCCATCTGCTGCTGCCTGACTGCCTGCTGGACACGTGCCCCACAGTGCTGGTGGGTGGGGGTGTTGGGAGACATGGGTGGGGGCCTGGTGGAGGGTGCCCCTGCACTGGTGGGGGTGGTGGGAGACATGGGTGGGGGCTTGGTGGAGAGTGCCCCTGGTGGCGGGGGGTGGGGGTGGTGGGAGACATGGGTGGGGGCCTGGTGGAGGCTGCCCCTGGTGGCGGGAGGGTGGGGGTGGTGGGAGACATGAGTGGGGGCCTGGTGGAGGCTGCCCCTGCACTGCTGGGGGGTGGGGGTGCAGGGGGACATGAGCAGGTGTGCAGGGTAGTCCCCTGTTTTGTAGGCTGCCTGCAGGGGCCGTGGAGGGTGTACAGGGAACACCTGTGAGGACCCACCCAGCCTAATCGCGTGTGATGATTCCCACGCACCCCTGTAATACACGTACCCTGGCCAATCGCGTGTTGAACTTCCCGCGTACCCCTGTAATACACGTACCCTGGCCAATCGCGTGTTAAACTTCCCGCGTACCCCTGTAATACACGTACCCTGGCTAATCGCGTGTTAAACTTCCCGCGTACCCCTGTAATACACTTACCCTGGCTAATCGCGTGTTAAACTTCCCGCGTACCCCTGTAATACACATACCCTGGCCAATCGCGTGTTAAACTTCCCGCGTACCCCTGTAATACACTTACCCTGGCTAATCGCGTGTTAAACTTCCCGCGTACCCCTGTAATACACGTACCCTGGCCAATCGCGTGTTAAACTTCCCGCGTACCCCTGTAATACACGTACCCTGCCTAATCGCGTGTTAAACTTCCCGCGTACCCCTGTAATACACGTACCCTGGCCAATCTTGTGTTAAACTTCCCGCGTACCCCTGTAATACACGTACCCTGGCTAATCGCGTGTATAACTTCCCGCGTACCCCTGTAATACACGTACCCTGGCCAATCGCATGTTAAACTTCCCGCGTACCCCTGTAATACACGTACCCTGGCTAATCGCGTGTTTAACTTCCCGCGTACCCCTGTAATACACTTACCCTGGCTAATCGCGTGTTAAACTTCCCGCGTACCCCTGTAATACACGTACCCTGGCCAATCGCGTGTTGAACTTCCCGCTTACCCCTGTAATACACATACCCTGGCTAATCGCGTGTATGACTTCACGCGTACCCCTGATATGCACGTTACCCGCTTTGCGTTCCTTGTTTGGCAGCCCTGTAAACTGGTCCAGGGTTAGCGCAGCCCTTTGCGATGATTTAGCGATTTTGATGGCTTTTCCTTGCGCGAGGGCGTTCTTGGGGGCGTTACTGGCGCTGCTGCAGGGTCGCTGCGATACTCTGCGCCACGGCTGGTTTGGGAGCATGAAATCCATGAATACGCTGTGCGCGGAAATCGGTTTTAGCGCACGTGCCTGGCGCAGTCAATCGCACGCGGACACTCTGCGCCAGCCGCTTGCGACACTTTTCAGCGAAATTCTATGAATTACCCTGTAAAGCTTTGTTTCTATGTCCTTATTCCACAATAATTTCACAGCAATCATTTCCAATAACAGAAATTCCTGCACTAGAGTTATGTTATGTTATGTTATTTGGCATTTGTAAAGCCCCTTTAACCATTGCTTGTGTTTCAAAGCGCTGTGGGGTTGAGCGCTCCACAGGGACTGCAGTCCAGGTCAGTAGAGAGAGTAGTATAGTACAACGTGCTTTGGTGCACTCAGTGTGTATGCAGCAAGTGAGCAATAGGTGGTGTGTAGCTGCATACTAGTGCTACTTGTGATGCAGTGGTTGTGTAAAATCGGTTGAATGGGTGCAGCAAGACCAATTGACTATGGAATCTGCATTCTGGCAGCGTTGGTGCTTGAGACAGATGTTATGTGTGTAGCTCAAGCGATTTCGAGGGGTTTATCTGCATTCTAGAGACTGTTGAGGTGAATGCGGAGGTGTGTAAGTATGTTTGAAGGAAGGCCGAATTAATCGAGGGGTGTAGCTGCATTGTATTTCTTGTTGGTGTAGAGGGAAAAGTTAGCATAATGTTGTGTTTTTGATTGTCTATGAGTTTTCCACAGGGACCTTGTTAGTTTTAAGCTTCCATTGTATGTCGAGGGTGTGGTATCTCCCTGTTTTTTGATTAGTTAAATTGTTTTGTCAAAAACTGATGAGTGGTGACTGGAAGATCTGCCCCAAAGCTCTTGTTGCTGCATAGGTGCTAGCAGCGTCCCCTGTCGACAGAATCCCTGATAGGAATTTCTACTTGGACTTTCCCAGAAAGTAGGCGCTAGTAAATAATATGTGCTGGAAACATACCTTGCTGTACAATTCTCCACAGGGATTTTGAGATGTGTAGGCTTATCAAGCGAGGCATTACCTGGTTTGAGGAGCTTACTGAGTGTTTGTAGGTCAATGATAAAGTTCATAAGTGCCGGGGATGCTAGTTCTGTTAGATAGATCACTGGTGGGCAGTTCTGCTTTATAAATTCAATGGTAGGTATGATTAGCAGAATTACTGCTAGACGGCCTCCCCAGTATCTGATTCTGCTCTTGGATTTCCATGTGCATAGAATTAGCAGGCAAGTGCCTTCTTGAGCTGATTTTGTAGTGCAAGATCGCGTAGCATTGATCAAGCTTATGAGTGTTATTGGTGGAAGAGTTACAAGTCTAGCACACTCTTCCCTGACAAATGTCGATAGACAGCTTTAGTCACTAGATCGCATGGAATTCCTGCGGATGAGGAGATGAATACATTCTGTCAGATATGGAATTTGTCATGCTGCCGCTACGATTTGGGTTTCACCTATGGGCCAGGGCTCTGTTAGTGGAGTTAGATATCATCAGGCCTTACAGTCTTTGGCAGGGTCCATAGTCAGCGGGGCACCATGCCACATGTCCGTTGTGGTGGAAGGTCAGGTGGTCAGGTGTTTCCATGCGTTCTCTTGTGAGTTTTTAAGGAAAGAGCCAGGTTTTGAGTGCCTTCTGGAAGGCCATGTAGTCTTTGCTGTATCTAATGCAGGGAGGTAGTGAATTCGACAAAGTTGGCACTAGGGTTGAGAAGGCTGACACTCTGATCCTGGTTGAATTGGTAGGGGGGGCCACTTGGGGAGGGCACTGCTTGACTTAAGGGTGCATGTCAGCTGGTAAGGCGTAATCATATCTTGTAGGAATTTGGGACCTGTTTTGGGCACCGGTCGGTGGGTGATACATAGGAATCTGAAGGTGGTGCTGTATCCAATTGGGAGCCCGTGTTGGGTGCAGAGAGCTGGTGAGATGTGGTCCCTTTTTCCCAATGTGAGAAGCAGTCAGGCAGCTGAGTTTTGCACTCTCTGGAGTTTGTTTAACTGGCAGGCCTGTGCACCCGGGTAGAGGGAGCTCACATAGTCAAGTCTGGACATGATAATGGACATAATTATAGCCAGCCTGTTTGGTAAGGTATGGTAAGGGAGAATACGCTCCAGGAGCCTGAGGTGGAAATAACAGGCTTTGGATGTGTTGTTGATGTGTTGAGGCAGAGTTAGGGCCGAGTCCATATTGCAGCCAAGGGCCCTCATTACAAGATTGCCGGTCTGGAAACAGTGATGCCGGTAAGCTTACCGGTACCGTTGTTTCCGGACCGGTAAACTATGAGTTCTGCATGCGGGGGTCTGTCCCGACCACCAGCTCTGCTGTGGCGGGCGGAACGGCACCCGCCTGTAGACTTTCACTGAAACACTGGCACCATCAATGCCGGTTTCAGTGTCCCCACTCCAATAGAGTCATATGGGACTCTATGGGAATGGGGAACAACATAGTTACCAGCGCCTGACTTACTGGCAGCCAGGGTTGTAATACCCCAGTTTTACCGGCAAGCCAGACACCAGTAACTGTTTAAAGGTCTGGCAGTAGCCTTCCGGGTTTACTGACATGGCTACCACTGTACTCGTAATGAGGGCCAAGGTTTTGTACAGTGCTGGAAGTCATGGGGGGACGCCGAGTGAGGGTGTCCAGGGAGTCAGATGGGGGAATAGAGCAGATTATCTGCATACCATGATCTCTGTTTTACCTGGGTTCAGGAGGAGATGGTTAGTCATCATCCACTGGTCAATGTCTGAGAGACATGCTGCTAGGTCAGGGCTGGGGTAGGAGGTCAATTTAGGAATTATCGGAATTAGTTGTGTGTCATCTGCATAGGTGTAGCAAGTGAGGTGTGAGTGGATGATCCTGGAGAGGGGGGTCAAGTAAAGGTTGAAGGGAAGGGGATAGAGGCATGCACCTTGGGGTACTCCAGTGTTTACTGGGCTTGCACTGGCAAGGAAAGGAGGGAGATGGCCAATTAGAGAGGAAAGAGGCAATTCAGGAGAGAGCTGAATCGCGTATTCCTAAGGAGTTAAGTCTGTCAAGGAGGATTATGTGGTTGATGGTGTGAAACGCTGCTGAGAGGTCACGAATGATAAGAGCTGCGCATCCTTCTCAGTCTGCTGTCACTTTGAGGTCATCCCATATAGAGATCAGTGTGGTTTATGTTCCGTATAGCGGACAGTAGCCTAATTGCGCAGGGTCTAGGAGATTGTTAGATTCCATCAAGCCATAGAGCTGTGAGTGAGCAGTGCGGTTGATGGGTTTTGCAGGAATCTGATGTTAGAGATTGGCCTGTAGTTGATTGGTAGAAGCGTGTCGAGGGATGCTTTTGTAAGCATGGGTTCAATATGTGCAGTTTTGAAGGAGTCTGGAAGTTGCCAGAGGTGAGGGAATCAATGAGAATGGACATCACCAGTTCTCCTGCACAGGTGAAGGTGAAGATTTATTTGAGGAGAGAGGCAGGACAAGGATCATGGGGTGAGCCAGAGAGTCTGCTGGCAGATAGCAGTTTTGTGAACTTCTTGCTCGGGATAGGGTTGAAGGATCAGAAAGAAGGGTACTCAGGGGGCAGGGAGGTTGGGTATGGTAGAGCAGGTGTAGGGTGGCTGGACAAGAGTTTGGCGTTGATGGTGGCAGTCCTGTCTAGGGCTGTTTTGTGGAGTGTTCAAACAGGGAATTGCAGAGCAGTTGTGAGGAGGGAGTCGGTGCTGTGGTGCAGGTTGGTTTCAGAGTAGCAGTCTGCAGATTCCCAAAATAAAGGGAAACATTGCTCAGAATTGAAAGGTCTTCCACGTACTCACAGGCACTCAACATGTGTCCTCCTTCTTTTTTCCAGGTCCACTTACTCCGCTTCATTGCTTTTTTCCTCACTAACCCTCTCCACAACCCTCTCCCATTACCTCCATCACTCATTCGTGAAACAAATTTTTTTTTCTGAACGAGTCTTGTGACATTGCCACTGTAATCTTGTGAGTTTCACTCATTCTTCCCCTGATGAGCCAAAACATTTCTATCCTTAATCGGCTACCCAGCCCACCCTTTGCCTGGGGCCAGGCCATCTAAGCTCTGGCGTTCAAAACAATCAGTGTTCTCCTAGGAGTGACTTCATAAACAGAAGAGTTTTGAGTCTCTTTCTGGTATTGAGAATGTTATTAGACTCTGTAAGGTGGAGGGGGAGCTCATTCCAAAGTTTGGATGACATCTGCCTAGCGGTTTTCACGTTACGGCTGTTCAAAACTGCACTTTTTCTTTACGGGAAAATCAATGGGAGTAGGCTGAATACTGCGTTTTTATGTTTTTTTAATACATTTTTCATTTTTGTATAAATTGTTCTGAATGTTTATTGTTTGTGGCGTCCCTTGACAAACCTCTTGTTTACATAAGTTCATCCAAATCCATCCAGCAACTCAAAAATAATTAGTCTCTCCGCTGCAAAGCACCAAGACCGAAATAAAGGTTTTAAGGAGCAGGGGCAACAGTTCTCTGTCGAACATATGAAAATTCACTGAATGGATTTACACCAAACCAGTCAAGGAAATTAAGTCAATAATTTGTTCCCAAATTGTTTCTTATTTGGTCCAAATCTGCCAACCACTTTTTATGCTACGGCTGTTGAAAAATGCACCTTTTCTCTATGAGAAACACATTTTTGTAGACTAAAAACTGTGTTTTCATATTTTCTTAATAACTTTTTTAATTTAAACAAATTGTTCCCAAAATATCCAGTTTGTGGGGAGCCATTGACAACCTTTTTGTTTTGTAAACTTCATCCACATCCATCAAGCAAGTCAAAAGTTATTAGCCTCGCTCAGACTCTATGCTGAAAAGTACAAAGGCCGATATAAAGGTTTCAAAGAGCAGTGGCCACCCCATTCTCTGTCAAATATTTTAAAAACTACTGTATGGATTTACCACAAACTATTCAAGGAATTTGCATCATCGCTTCGTGCCCAAGATATTTCTTATTTGGTCCAAATCTTCTGAGTGGTTTTCACGCTATGACTGTTCAAAAACTGACCTGTTACTCGAACGCATTGTTCCCAAAATTTCCAGTTTGGGGGGGCCTTGAAAAACATTTGGTTTATAAACTTTCATTCAAATACATACAGCAACTTTAAAGTTATTAGCAATAGAAATTGGGGGAAAAATGGCTGCATGTTCATGTCTGAAAAGCACCTCGGCCTCTCTGAGGCAAAGCACCATGGGAGATATAGCTATAATTTTGTGAGAAGGGTGAACTCCCTTACCCGTCGATTATTTTACAGATGAATGAACAGGATAACCCCAGAGCCCTCCTGAATCTAGTCAACGCTTCATGCCAAAATTGTTTCTTATTTGGACCAATTCTGTTGAGCAGTTTTTGCCCTGTGCGGCGCAGAATTCTGGACTTCTTCTCTATGTGAAAATAAACAGCAATAGGCCGCAAAAAGCATTTTCTGCTTTCTTAGTAACTTTTAATTTCTTTAATGAATCTTTCAGAAAAAATGTCAGTTTTATATAGTGTAATTAGTAATCTCACCTGTGATGTCATCAGTGATTTAATATCTGATTTCATCAGTGTGGTCATACACTGCATAACATGAGGCATATAGTTAAGGTGGCTTTGCCTGAATTGTCTGCAGAATTTCAAGGGTTTTGTTGCATTACATTTTCATCTTAACAACTCTTTAACTAAGGTTTTCTTCACAGAATTTGAAGGTTTTTTTTGCAATGTATTGTTCATTTTAACAGTTTTCAAATTAAAGTTTTTTCAGTGAATTGCAAAATGTTTGTTTCTATGTATTTCTCAAATTAAATAAGATCACTTTAACTCACTCTTAACTAAAGTTTTTCCACTCAATTACAAGGGTTTCTTTGCGGCCACTAGCCACGGCCATTGGCTGTGTCCACTCTACATGTTGTACCAATAGGTTTATTCGGGGGCCCCCTACCTATGGCCCTTGGCCTGGACACTGTCTATGTTGCAACAATAGCTTTGTTTATCGTGTACTAACCATGAGTGGCCACGCTTTCGTCCGTGGCCACTGCACTTGTTGTGCCAATAGGTTTCTTTGGTGTCCACTTGCAATGGCCTTCAGCCATGGACACTGCACATGTGGCACCAATAGGTATCTTTAGGGCCCACTATCCATGGCCTTCAGCCATGGCCACTGCCAGTGGCCTTTGGCCTTGGCCATTGCACATATTTCACCAATAGGTTCAGCCATGGCTCCTGGCAACAAAATTCAGCCTTGGCCACTGTCCATGTTGCACCAACAGGTTTGTTTGGGTCCATGTGTTAAAATTACGGCAAAAATTGCCATGGATACAAAATATTGCGGCAAAAAGGCTGTGGTTTTGCCGCTGCAATCCATGTAAAGGATGCAGGGGACACCCCCGCAGACCCTGGACCCATGATCCCATTTAAGTGGACGGGGGACACTCCTGCAACCCCCTCTCCCCTTAAATGGTGTAATGGGGTACCCATTCAATGGGTCAAACCACAGCATTTTGCCGCAATGTTTTGTACAGGTGACATTTTTGCCGCAATTTTATCACTGCATACCGGAGTCCACTAGACATGGTTGGCCATGGCCAGTGGCCAGAGCCATCGGTCTTGGCCACAGTACATGTTGAAAAAAGATGTTTCTTTTTGGTGCACTAGCCAAAGCCGCTGTCCATGTTACAACATTTGTTTTTTTTGGGGCCCACTAACCATGACCTTCAGCCATGACCATCCACTTTGACAAACTAGCGGAAGTTAAAAGAACTGGCCGAACAATTGGATGTTTCCTTCTTTTCAAAGACATGTATGTATGTAGAGAGCAATTTTTTGTATCTCTGGCACATGCAGTCACTATTCAAAAATCACAAGGTCTACCCCTAGATCAAGCATTGATTGCCATTTGGCAGCACAGTCTTTAAAGAGGGTATGAGTTACGTAGCACTTTCACATCTGTGTACACTCAGTGGTCCATTCCTAGTTAAATTTGATGCAAACAATGTCAATGCTGACATTTCTTGCATTCTAGATTACAACAGGATAGGAATAAACCTTTTAAAAGACAAATAATAGAAACAGAAGCTAGAGCTGATTTCCCAACAATACTACTAAAAAAACTACAACCAACTCCTTCTGTATCAAACAATTCAACCACAAAAATGTCAAGTACAAAATCCATCAGAAAAGTAACACACATCTCTCTTCTCCACAAACATCTGCAGGCCCATCAAATGGTCCAGAAAGAGAACTCTGTGATCCATTTAAATTCAGAAACACAACTGGAGTAAATTGTTATGCTAATGTGATCATTAATCTTCTCTTTCAATTGCCACCTATTGTTCACGACATGTACTTAAGCGGCTCGGACCAGTTGTGTTTGCAAATGCTCGTCCTTCACAGAAATGCCCCAAATAATCCTGACAACACTTACAGTGTCTCAGGTATAAGGCAAGAATTGGACTACTGTGCAGGAATGGTAAAGATTTACCATAAACATACAGGAAGGTAAACAGAAATTCCTAATGTACTTACTACAAGTAGTTGGAACCAAAAACATCCCTATAAATAAAATCTTCCAGATTTCAAACACGTGGAAACATACATGCACTCTCTGCAACCATGTTTCACAAGACCACATCCCTAATGAACAATTTGTTTATGTATCCATACCAAATTCGGAATCCATTCCACTTCACCAGCTTTTGCAGAATGCAAATCATGGCATATTATGCCCTTTTTGCAGTTCAGACACTCGTTCCACCATACAAATAAACTCATATAGCCAATATGTCATACTGATGCTTCTAAGCTACAATTCAGATGGCACCAAAAATAACTGTAAGCTTAAAGGCTTCACACATGGCCAAGTATCTCTTGGAAAGAAAACCTTCACAACAGTAGGTATAGTATACCACACTGGTGCCACATCTGGGCACTACACTGCATATGTCAAAAAAATAAGTGGTTGGTTTGAATGTAATGATGCCTTAGTTATTCCAAAACATAGGTTAACAGCAAATTTAACAAATGCCTGCATAATATTCATGTATCCCAACTGTCGAGAGTAAAGTTTAGCACAATTAACAGTTAGAATACGCCAGCAGATATCTAACTACATCCATAACATTACAATTGCACTATTGAAAGTCAATCTAGTTAGAATACACAAACAGGGCTCTAACTACTTGAAAAACACCCTTAATATGCAATCTCAATTCATATACGAGAAAACATCTTATAACCTCCAATGTAGTTAGAATACGCCAACGGGTATCTAACTACTTCAGGCATTCCCTTAATCACAAACTACTACAAACAAACCTACTATCACCCTTACACTCACATAACTGTAATCAATTTTTTTTAAATTCGTTATGGATTTTTTTCCCCATGACCCAATGATCATTTAATGTAAATACAACAGCAGTGTTTCATACACTAATGTTGTACCAAACATAGTACTTAAAATGTACTGTTTATGAGGATCTAAAAAAGAAAATGTATATTTGTATTTGTATACTGCTACAGCTTTTGGACTATCCTGCTTAACCAATTGTACTGTTTTTTGCCACTGAAAATAAACCAGAGATTGCAGTTTCATAATGCTACAACACTACGTAACCACAGCAAATATAATCAAATACATATTCTAAGCACTATCCTCAATTGTACTACAATCATTAGTATCATATACAGTTCAATTACATAATTCCTCCATATTACATACACTTTGTACTAACACTACATTACCTCCAATTACTATACACATATTGCTACTAATGTAATTCTGGCCATACTCCTACTACATTACCTATAATTACTATACACATATTAATGCTGTGGTGGTTGTGCCCAGGGCACATATTCTTGGGGCCATGGCCTGCGGCCATGCCCCCCAGAATGTGACCACTGGCCTCAACCCCTACAATAAAAATCGCAGTGATGTCCACGGACACTGAAATAGTCCGCAGACACAGCAGCATTTCCAAACCCCTTTTTCACCTATAAAAACAGCTCCACATTACCTTAATTCCACTTCCTTACCATTTCTACACCCGCTTTCAGACATCAAATAATCCCAAATGTCTTTCCCAAGATGCCCGTTGATGGCGCTGTCCGCAAACTACTGTGGTGTTAGCAGGCAGCTATGATACCTCCCTGGCCTTTTTCAACCTACAAAAATAGCCCCATGCTATCTTTTTTTGCACTCCCCCATCCTTCCCAGCCCCTTTCCACCAGAAAACGACCCAAAATGTGTTTTCCAGACTTTTTCTCCAGCGCAATGTATGCTGACACCAGCGGTTGTCCGCGAATCCAACATGGGTGGCGTTTCCAAAAACCTGACATACCTCACACTTTTCACCATCCAATCAACGGGCATGTCTGATGTCTGTGGACATCATGTCACCCTCTGGACCATTTGGAGGCCTGTCCATGGAGCGAACAGG
Source organism: Ambystoma mexicanum (assembly GCF_040938575.1). Lineage (NCBI taxonomy): Eukaryota > Metazoa > Chordata > Amphibia > Caudata > Ambystomatidae > Ambystoma > Ambystoma mexicanum. Next base: position 487,913,545 of record NC_090933.1, on the reverse strand, counting down.
GAGGTGAGTCCATGGACCGTACCCACATATCACTAATTTCATTTTTCCTACTTTTTCATTGTTTTTAAAAAAAACTTTACGGATTTACACCAAATTTACAAAAGCATGCTTTCGGGACTAAGCCGCTGCTCCTGCAGCAAATTTGGTGAAAATCTGTCCAGCTGTTTGGCTTTAGGCATGAGCAACATTTTCTTTCCATTGTGTCTATGGGAAGAAACACACATTTTGGGACCCTCCTGAGAGCCTTGACCCCCCCCCCTTGATGAATTCTCACCAAACTTTGCAGGGTCAATCTGATGGAGCCACATACTTAGTTTACAAAGCTTTGTGAGGATTTGTTCAGGGGGGGCAAATTCATAAGCCACCCAAAAAGTGCTCTTCCTCTGGGTTGGGCAACTTAACCATAACTGGAGGGCAGCTACAACATGCCCTGTAATGTAGTCCTGAAGAGCATTAACATTTAAAGAAATGCAGGGCACACCATGGCAGAGAATGAATCAAAGTTCAGCCATTGGCCCTAACACAGAGTGGTCAGCAGGCTCAGAAGAAGCGAGACAGGCTCAGAAAAATGCTGAATCCATAATAAAATTGTATTCTAGGATCTGTAAAGCTATCCACAGCAGCAGTCACAAAACACTCCAAGGTTATGCATGGAAGGGAGTAGTGGGCATGCTAAATGAACACAACAGAAAAAATACCATTTCCCATGGGACGAAGCAGTAAGTTAATTGAATTCATAAAAAGAACCAGCCATTGGTGTCCAGGTGCGTGAGTATATTAAGCCAAAAAAACAGAATAGCGAATAGAGAAATGGTGTCCCAAGAGGCCACATGTTATATAACACACATATTTGAAGTAGTTAAAAATCTAATAAATTAGAAAAAATCCACTCTCCAATACGGTCCCCTAACATGTGATGTAGGCATGAAGAATACCAGCTATTCATTATAAGGCATTTTCAGAGAGGACACATGCTGATATTCCTAACACGCACACAGACACAAGATTACACACAAGGTCAAATAATAAAGAAAAGAAGATAGCTCAAGGCCTAGTGATGATAGGGATTTACATTTAATTGGAATATGTGCAGACCATGTCCTTCTCTTCCCCCACAGTATGTCTCGATTGTAGCTTGACATCCTGTCAAAGTGTCCCAGGTTGGTGAGCAAGACTTCTGCAAATTGCCTCTTCTGCTCAGCATAAAAGAGCGGCAGCGGCACATTACCGAAATCTACTAATTGCCCGTGTTACACCCACAAAACCCAGGTGTGCCATTTATTTTTGGGAGAGCTGAGCTTTGATCTACTAACACGCTGCTGCCTGAGACAAGCACCGGAATGCCTGCTCTACCTCCCAATCGACTGCAGTCATTGGACATCATTTAATTTAATTTTTCATTGCCCATTCACAGGAACCGGCAGCCGAACGCCGGCTCCCCTCCAAATCCTGCATTTGGCACCTGGCCCACCTCTCTCTCCATTCAACCGGCCACCAGCCATTACAAAACAACAGGAGCTCTCCACTTCAGTGTGAGGCTGCAGGAGCAGCACATTTATCAGCATTTATGAGGTAATCCCTGATGGGTATTGTGTGCCTGATTCTGTGTGGCGAGCACGCTTCATTTTTGCAAAGTGTACCACACCTTGGAAAACCTTCAAAGGTGGTGACTGGCTACACTTAGCCACTCTCAAAGCAGGATCTGCTGTCAAACATACTTCTGAAGACTTTGATCTCAATGTCCTCACTCTGACCGAGACGTGGATCAATGCCAGCTCAGTCACTGCTTTTGACTCTCTTCTCCCTGATGGCTATACGATCCTTTCCAAGCCTCAACCCAAACAATCTGGTGGTAGAGAAGCTCTAATCTTCCCTGAGTGAGTCCCTACTTCTCTCATACCCATCCAGTCTTACTAATCCTTTGAAAGTCTTGTCTGCAAGCTTGGTGTCTCTCCAAATCTTTCTCTCACCCTTGCCACTATCTATAGGCCCCCTGGCCCTGTGTCTGTCTTCCTTTCAGAATGGGTGGACTCCAGCTCCTTTCTTCTGACCTCTACCTCTAAACACCTCCTCCTTGCAGACTTCAACATCCACCTTGACTACACTGTTCCTGCCTTGTCACTCTTCCGTAATCTCTGTACATCTCTCCCCCTCACTATTCACCCCTCCAGCCCTACCCACTCTTCCAGCCAGACTCTTCATGCCTTTATCCACGCTGATCTCCCATTCTCCAATACTCTCACTACCCCTCTCTCCTGGTCTGACCACTCTCTGCTCTCTTCTCTTCTGGGAAGTCTCTGCCCCCCTGACTGAGCCTCCACCAACACTGCCAACCTCTTTTGCGGTCATCCAACCAATGAAATAAGTGTCAGCTGCTGCGTTTGCCTCCACTGACTCTGCCCTTGCCAGTCGTCATCTTTCTATCACTAACACTCTTGACATTTTTGTCCCCATCATGAGGATATTCCTGAAACCTACCCCCAAGCATAACGGCTGGTATGATTCCAATCTAGCCACTCTGAAATGCAAGTGCAGAGTTGCTGAATGGAAGTGGCAGACTTCAGGCTCATCCTCTGACAAACTAGCCTGTTGCCTACTCCAAAGGCAATACTGTCTCTCTATCTGCTCCAACAAGAGGGCCCACATTCCAGCCCATATCTCTGGAGCCTCTAACAGCACAGCTGAACTCTTCAAAATATGCATGGAGCTAGCCAATCCATCTGCAGTCTCCGCCTCACCTCTTCCCTCTCAGGCTGTCTGTATTGCACTGGCCACCCATTTCACTTCCAAAACTCAGGGCATTCTAACCTCTCTCACTTCTCCCCCTTTCCCCCTGCCTCCCTTGGCCTCTCTTCTACCCCTAACCACTCTCTCCTCCTTCTCACCCATCACAACAGATGAGATCTCTAGAGTAGTCCGTTCAATGGAGGTCTGATCCAAACAGGTTTCTCCCTTTTCTTCCAGAACCATTAAGGACAACATCTCCTCTCTTTACATTGTCCACAAGGCTTTCTGGGGCAGAACCTGCGCTACATCCAACGCTTTATTCCAAAATACCTTCCTTCTAGGGCCCTTCGCTCAGCTACCTCCAACTCTAAGGGTTAGACGCTTCTCCAGGCAGATAGTGGGGGGTAGATATCTCTCCTCTGTAGGTGCCTCCCTCTGGAATCACCTAACTGCCCCTCCCAAACTTGATATGGACCACCAGAAGTTCCGGAAGCAGCTCAAAACTTTTATCTTCTCATCTGCTTTTTCTCTCTCCCTCCCCTGCTGGCCTACCTAACCTACCTGTCTGCTGCACCGATTGGTTGCTTAGCTACCCTCCGAGTCTCACTGGGTACCAAGCTCTTTCTTGATCAGTCACGCTTGCACTGCCTCTTCGCCTACCACACACTTAGGGGCTGTAACTGTAACCCTACAGTCCCTTGTTCTCCTTGCACTACCCAACCGCTCTGCCCTGGCTGCACTTACACAGAGCATTGATGCCCTGTTTTTCCCTCCCCTCTCTCTTGCACTTCCCCCCTCCCTTTCCCCTTGCACTTCTCATTCTCGAACATTTGCATGATCTGAATGACAAAAGGCCTAGTAAGATTGTTTGTCGTGTCCAGCCTCTGTCTTCCCTACTTTGTCTTGTTGCACCTAGAAACACTTGTGTACAAGCGCGTTATTAATGACGTATCATACCATATATCATATCACTCTTGCGTGTGCTGATTTCTGCAACTGCTCCTTAGCATCGGGCTCTTTTCCCTCTTTCTCAAGCACTCCCTTGTGCGCACACCCTCCTAAAAAGTCTTCAGCCGACCCCTCGTGTCTGGCCAACTACCACCCTATCTCTGCAACACCCTTCCTTGGGAAACTCCGGGAGAAGTTGTTCTTCGCCCAACTGACCAAACACACTGAGCTTGTTGGTTGTTTACATGACAGAAACTGTTCTCCTGAACACCCTTGAAGAACTCCTCACAAATCTTGACTTTCTCTATCCTGCTGTTCTCATTCTCTTTGACCTCACTTCCGCCTTTGACGGTCAACCATTCGATCCTCATAAAGCGGCTCCAATATGGTAACTAAGACCGGGCACTGGATTGGTTGACCTCCTTCCTCACTGACCGCCCTTCCCAGGTGCTCCTTGGCTCCTTCTCCTTGCCCACCGCTCTCTCTACATGTGGTGTCCCCCAGGGCTCTAGCCTCTCACCTTGGCTTTTCAACATCTGCCTTGCACCTCTTGCCTCCTGATATCTGTCTTCTCTCCTCATTTCCAGTGTTACGCAGATGACACACAACTCTTCTTCAAGCTCCCTTCTTCCTCCTCTATCATCCCTGACTGCCTGCCGTATGTTTTCTTAATGAATTCCCTGCTAAACTTCAAAGTGAGGAATGGCCCGGCACCCTCAGGCCATGTTGCTCTAAGTGGTCTTGGAGCTTCTGCTTATTTATTAGGCAACATGGCTTGACGGGGCTGGCCCCTTCCTCGCTTTGAATCTAAGCAGGGTCAGCTTTGAAGCTAAATAGGATCAGTCCCATTTACTGCATGGATGGAAGTCCCGGATGCCTTTTTTAATATGGACTACAGATAGCCGTGGGTGTGTGTAGTTTTATAGCCACGAATATCAGAAAAACAACTAGGAATAATAATAGTTTTCCCCCAGGGCCTCACCTAGTGCCACCCTCATCTGTGCCAGCTCCCCTCACTCTCCTGAATGCCACCTCACCTCCCCTGCCATCTACTATTCCCCACACAAAACTTTCTGTGATGAAGTTTGCTTTGAGATGTCGGCTATTTGCGGCTATACCTGAGTTTATAGCCAAGGGTGGGAAAAATGTTTGAGCATCGTTTTGCTAATTTGATCCCTAGCCCCCTTACAACTCCCAAATTTCACTTGGTATCATGTTGCCTCCCCCAACCTCTACATAACCACACTTTTGCTGCACTGGCAATACTTTGGCTTCAATTTCCCTAACCAAAGGGGTAATTTTCCCAGTGATGTCTAACAAGGATGATAGGCAACAGTGTTACTGTAATTTCAAAGAAACTGTTTGTATTGTAGTTACATCATTATATAAACTCATTTGACCAAATCCTCACAATGCACAGATGCCAGTGATCAAGCCTGATGGTACGTGCATGTTTTCGACCTGCAAAACCTTTTTTTTGACTTTCGTTTTCCGATGCCCTTGGCTAGAACCTGGAGTATAACTATGGCTGTCTCTTACAGTGAGAAACAAAATATGGCGGCTGTTTAATTTATAAACACCCAGATTCTTCATAATTTGCCTGAGATATTGCTATTTAATTTGATGAAGGGGCACCCCCTTCTCTGTCAAATATTTTTAAAAGTACTGGGTGGAACAACCCCAAACCACAACAAGATTGTGAGCCAATGATTCATGCCCAAGTTGTTTTGGACCAGATCCACATCTGTCCAGCGGTTTTGGCTGTGCAATCTGGCAAATACTGACCTTTTTTGTCTATGGGAAAATGAATGGGGACAAGGCAGAAACTGTGTTTTTTTTTGTTTTCTTAATAAATGTTTTTATTTTTGAAACAATCTTTCCGAACCTTTGAGTCTGGGGGGCCCATTACACACTATATATTAGCAGTCTTAGCCAAATCCATAGCACGAGTCAAAGGTTATTAGCAATTTATTTTTTAGATTTGTTATTTTACCCTGTTTGATCTTAGCTATAGGGTGGCGACTATCACCCTTTAATATATATGAAGGTCCTCAAACATTTATCAAGCTCATGAACATCAGATCAACGTTCCTGAACATTTGAGATGTTCAGGTGCATTAGAAAAGAAACAACATGGTCGCGTGGCCTGGAGTGCAAAGAGACAATATGTCTGCATGAGTGGTCCCGCAAAACCAGGAGCAATTGATGGAATAGCCTTTGCTCCAGGCTGGCTGAGTGCCACAGAACTGCTGGAGTTGGCTTTCAACATATGCCAGTAATGGTGGGCAAAAGCCTTTGCTGAGGGCGCGGTCGGCCCGTAATATATTGATTCATCGGCCTCCTGCTGGGCCCTGGGGCTCTCTTATTAATTCTGGCTTGGTGGCATGCAACGGCAGGTGCAGAGACCTGTGGCAATCGTAGTGGGGGCCCAAGTGGGTGCTGGGCTTGACGTGCGAGCCAGAGTTGCAGGAGAGACTTCTGAAGCTGCCAGTCTGCCTGCATTTACACTGCAATTACACTGCCCGGTGAATTGTGCCGTGACACAGATCGAGGTGGCAGAGTCGGGAAGGGGGAATCGCTCCTGGTAACCCAGCCCTGGTGAGGCATGTGCTCTGTTGCTCCAGGCAGTGAGCTCCCTGGCACGCCTGTGGCAGGCGCCTGCTGGAGCTCAGGGCTTGAGGTGAGGCCCATCAAATGTGAACACCAGACTGGGCCCTCATGACAAGCCGAACCTGGTGTCTGTGGTGATATTAGGAAAAACGAACATTCAGTTTAGCGCCGGCCCAGGGAGCCTACTACTGAATAACGCTCTGAGCGCCCCGCTGCAGGCACATGAGGAGAAGGGACTGACAATTCAGTGCCAGACCAGGGAGAACACTCTTGAATAATGCTATGAGTGCCCTGCTGCAGACATTGGGTGAAATCCTTTCTGCAGTGCCAGGGGCTGTCCAGAGGGTGTCTGTTGTGCATCTCAACCCACAGTCTTCAGTGAGGTGGATCTGCCTGGTGTGTTGGGTCACCTTCACAAGCCTCCTGTGCCTGGGGACTATTTTCCACAAGGAATGGCCTCCCTGGCCTTGAACTGAGGTACAATTTTGGCTACCTGGAAGTCTCCATACAAAGCTTTGTGGCACCCTTCATGTTGATCACACATTGGCAGGGCAAAGGGTTTCAGTTAAATACAACCAGCAATTCTTCTCAACAGGCCTGGGCCAAAGTCAATGGTTCAGAGTCTTTGGTATAGGATAGCACAGTTCTGGTAAATAACGGTTAAGTCTTGGCCATGGATTTTTAAAGGATTTGGCTAGGCGAAATGTTTGACGAATGTCTAGAGAAGGACGAACCTTTGAAGTTGAGAAAAGTTTCACACACTTTCACGATGGCCGAAAAGATTTCCGGACCGCATTTGCACAGTACCTTTTTAAATGAAGAAAGCTGTAGATGAGGCAGTTGTTCCTGGCAGGTCTCGCAGGTCTCGCAGTTCCTGAGCCTCAGTCAGATTGAGGACGTCGGGAGGTTCCTGCACTGCCCAGGGATGAGGCCAAAAGCTGTAGCAAGACATCGGTTTTAAGGTTGGAGTGCCTTAAAGTCCACCTGGTTTCCTTCCCTCTAGTTGTCCTGTTTTCAACAGCACTCTGATGAAAATTCAACCAGAATGGGACGGTATCCAGGTGTCTTGCGAGTTGGTTGTTCCCACCAAACTCAAGGGAAGAAGTTAACCTTGAAGGGCTTCTCTCTCGATTGGAGTTTCAGGCAATTCAGACCTGCAGCAGGGCTTCACTGGTCATCCAGGAGTTGCAGCAGTCCTCTTCCTTCAGCTCATCTTCGGTTCTTTCGTTCCAGTGGTCGACTCTGCTTTCCAAGTCCCAGAGACCCGCTTTTAAACAGTTTTCCCCCATTCACTCAGCCTGGATGTCACTCACCCAGCAGGGTGGCTGTCCTTTGCAGACAGTCAGCCAGCCAATCACACCACAGTGCATTCAGGTCTCCCAGGAGACTAAGCACAGGGAGATTCGGGCACCACCCTCACATCCTGTCCACCGCAGACACTCTGGCACCAGATTAGGGCTTCAGCACAGAAGCCTGCCAAAGGGCAGGAACAAAGGGACCAAACCTGGTTTGGCACGCAGAGTTAAACACAAGAAAGACTTTTCCTAAAGGAAATGGCAAAAAAAGTTGACCGCAGTCTGTTTAAACAGAGAGGTCAGGGTGCCATATTGAAAAACATGGCTACCCTTGATTTTGGGCTACCGTTGTTAGCGGTCGCGAACAATCAAGGTAGTTGATCTAAACCACTGCCACCAGCTATTTAAAATAGGAAAAGATAACATTTTACTGTTACATGAGAGTTTCGACTCAGGGGAAGTTAAGCAACCCCTCCAGCACTCTATAGTAAGATAGGGTGTGCTGGGTCAGTAAATTTAAAGAGACTAGTAAAGCCAATTTAACTTTATATGTCCTGAGAGACAGTAGTCATTCTCAGGGAAGGTATTTAAACCATTGGGGAGTCTGAAAAGACACCCGAGTGTCACTGCACTGAAGGTGCTGCGTGACACACAGAAAAAGATGATGCCACTGGAGTTGTTTAAAACTCCATAACCAAAGAACACAAAGTAAAACAAACACAAAATACATGAAAGAGTGGGGAAAAAAAGCTCACACTCTTCCCAGGTAAACAAATCAAATCCCAGAAATCCAGCAAAGTTGCTGGGGGTCTGAAAAGGTAAGGGAAATTAGCACATTCTTGAGAATTCTCGCTAACAGTTACGCTATGACTGGGAAAAATATTTGTAGTTCTGTTGTTTTTCTATATAAATTTTGGGGGGAAGGGTGGAGAAGGAAGGTATTCTTTCAAGAGGGAGAATGGAGGCAGACTGTATATGAAACAATTGAGGAAGACAATACATCGGATTGGCAGGCGGATGAAGTGTCATAATGATACCCACACATGATAATGATTCTGATCGTGCCCTGACGGTGCTAACCTGGAATGTCCATGGTCTTAACTCACCCATGAAACAAAAATCTGTCCTCATGAAATTGATGGACCTGACTCACGCAGTGGTCTTTCTGCAGGAAATGCAACTCCTTAAGAGGAACGAGAAGCAATGGACACATAGGGCCAAGAGAAGAGGTATTGCAATATTGTTCAATAACAATGTTAAGACGGATTTCTAAACTCTGACCTGGTGGGCAAAGGTCAAGAAGGCCAGCCGAGTTTCTTGGACAGGGTAACCTCTGGACAAGCCAGACCAATCAAGGTAGCATTGGCGGTGGTCAAGAATAGGGGCCTCATTACACGGAAGGTGGTAATGGTTAACAGCCACCGTTAATGGTAACGGCCACCGTTAACCATTACCGCCTTACTACGAGGTCCCTTAGCGGGTTGGTGCTTTAACGCCTGCTTTTTGCAGGAGTTAAAAACCAACCCGCTAAGGGACCTCAGAGCTAATTACGGCACCGCAAAATTGCGGTGCCGTAATTAGCGCCTTCCCCATTCCCATAGAGCCCTATGGGGCAGAAATGGGAATGGGGAAGGGCAATGGCGGAAGGGGGATTTACCGCCCCACCAACCTTGGAATGGGGCGGTAAATCCCCTTTCCGCCAAGGCGGTGCCGGTATTTTACCGGCATGAGCCATGGCGCTAATAGCGCCATGGCTCACCGCCTTCCGTGTAATGAGGCCTTTAGTCTCAGGAGGGGTGAGGGTGACTGAAAAACCTCAATGAGCACACAGAGTAAAGGACACTTACAAATTACTCCCAGTCAGGTGTGTATATATATATATATATATATATATATATATATATATATATATATATATTACATGGCCACGGTAGTGGCCATGTAGTTATGGTTAAGTTGCTGTTTCCATAGGAAGAGCACTTTTTGGGCGGCTTATAACTTCGCTCTCCCTGGACGGATCCTCACCAAAAAAGTAGTTGGGTCACTCTGAATTCTTTTGCAAAGTTTGGTGAGGATTCGACCAGGGGGGGAAAAGTTATAGGGGGGGTCCCAAAACTTTTTTTTTTCCCATAGACTGAATGGGAAAAAACTTTGCGCACAGCTACAGCCCGAACCGCTGGACGGATTTACACCAAATTTGCGGCAGGAGCGGCGACCTGGTCCCAAAAGTGTGCTTTTGTAAATTTGGTGTAAATCTGTCCAGTAGTTTTTTTAAAAATGACCAAAATGTAAGGCAAAAAAAATTAGTGATATCTGCGTTCGCTTCGCGGACGGACTTCCCTGTTCGCTCCGCGGACAGCACCCCGATTGGCCCATGGGCTTGCGTCATGTCCGCGGACATGCGACGTGTTCGCTGATTGGACGGCGAGGGGCGTGGAGCGCGTCAGATTTTCTGTGGCGCCCACCATCTTGTATTCGCAGTCGACCGCGTACAGCCCAGTGAAACGTGGATAAAAAATTGTATTTAGTGCCGTGTGTTGGTGTGTAAGAGTGTTTGGGGAGGGTTGGGGAGTATGAGATAGGTTCAATGTTTTTTTTTTTTATGTGCTAGACCTTTTTGTTGCGTTCGATTTGTCCGCGGAGAACACGGCTGTTCTGACATTTTGTAAATAAACTAAATGGTGGGGTGTTTAGACATAGCTCTCAACCATTTTTGTTTTACAGGCGGGTGAAATCACCCGATTTTGTTTTTAGCGGGTGAGACGCCCATTGGAATGAATGGGCGTGCAGGAGGCTTGGCGGGTGAGTCTGCCCTTTACAAGGCGTGTGACACCCCTGCCTAAAGCGTGTGAGTTGAGAGCTATGGTTTAGAGGACTGAGTATGTGTCATTTTTGTTCGCAAGGAAGATAAAAATGAGCTATGAACACTCGCGGTGTACTTAATTGTTCGTAAATACACAAACTGGGGGTGTCCTCAGGACGCTGTCCGTATTGTAATCTGTCTAGTTGAATGTGTTCTAAGAACACTCGCAGTGTCCCGAAATGGTTGCAATTACACAAAATGGGGGTGTTCTGAGAATGTTGTTTGTATTGTTCGTTGTCAGGGTGAAAGTGTTTTAAGAGCACTACTTTTGTTCGCTAATAGTACAATTTCCTAGGGGCGTCAACCGACTTTTTGTCCACTAAAGAAACGATAAATCCGGCTGGTGTGCGTCGACATTATGTGATAATCCTATGACTGGCGCTATTGACCTGGCTGACTTGCTTTTGCGACACTAAATCATATCTCCCGCCCCTAAGCCTGATATTATCAAAGCATTCATATTCCCCGCCTTTCTCCGTGACGTTACAGGGTGCGTAATGAAACGCGCCCAGTCGTCTCCAGTACTACGCGACTTTACACAGAACCCGGAAGACAACACACATTATGTCACAACACAGCGCGCCACAATTCGGAATATGAAACTGTGATTTAAAAGCAAAGAGCAAGATTGTAAATGTTGTAAAGTACATTTATTTGACATCAAATGTTTAGAGAATATTCAGCAATTTGCATTTGTCTTTGTTGTCGATCCGCAAAAGTTCATGTTGAGACACGTGATGTTCCTTTGCGGTACAGAGAGTGTTAGATCAGCTTACTACTCAGTGCGCCACAATTCGGAATATGAAACTGTGGTTTAAAAGTAAACAGCAGGATTGTACATTTGGTAAAGTACATTTATTTCACATGAAATGTTTAGTGAATATTCAGCGATTTGCTATTGTCTCTGCTGTCGATCAGCAAAAGTTTATTTGGAGCCACGCGTTGTTCCTTTGCGGTAGATAGGCTGTTGGTTTATGATAAAAGCAGTAAATGGTCGCTCTGATAATCGGAAGGTTGCTCCAACAACGAGCCATTAGACCACCCTATCGGTTGGTATATTGTTTTTAGCCACTAGTACTGCGTAAGGGCATATTGGTCCTTGGCGATTGTCCCATAAAATGGTGAGGGTCATGAAGTTGCATATTTGGACTTGCACCTGGCAGTTGAAGACCCCATCCGCTGGAGTCTGTAAATCGTGACATAGACAAAATGGGGCCACGTACCTGTTTTAAAAACCATAAATTAGTCTCACCAGCCGATCTTCATTAAAAATCATCATTTTATTTATTAGGGCATGAAACTATTTGCTATCGAAGATAGTGCAACAGAGTATGTTAATAATAAAATAATTATATTTTCCCATTCATATAGCGCTAAGAACTGTGAGGTATGTAAGCGGTGCTTATTATTAACCACGGTGTGTGGTGCTCATTTATCGACCACAGAAGGATGAAAGGCTGAGTTTCGCCTTGCCGGGATTCAAACTTGCGTTACCAAACTGTGCACGGATGTCAAAGCGAGCGCTGTACTCGCTGTGCCACTTGACAGGCTACAGTGAAGTGGCACAGCGAGTAGAGCACTTGACCGCCTATAGACCGGTTAAATTATTTATATTAACCCACTCTGTGTCGTCTGCCTTTTTCAGAGCCCTCTAAACGACAGGGGATCAATTCGGCGGTGATAGTGCGCGGTAGAAAACATTATGCCACTTTCAACGAACAAGTTCAACTTCAGCGGTCTTTAATGCTACGCTATTGTAATTATATTTGGTATAAAGTAATCTAAAGGGTAACTTACAGTACAATTGCAATTTCCATTGTCTACGAGTGGTGCAGTCCCAAAATACGACTCCGCGTGTGCTAACGATCTTTCGCATAGTGATATAATATGTAAAAGTGGTTTCGTTTCAGAAATTTCATCTTTATCTTCTCTTACGTTTTAGCAACACTCCTTCAAGAGAAGTCTTTCATCACAATCTCTGTCTGTCAAGGTCAAAACACAATACAACCTTATAGTCTGCTTCGTGAGCCTCTCCGGGGCCCGAGAAAAAAATGGAAGCAGCTGACCTTCACTGTGAACGAGCATAAATTCTTACTTTGAACATTCTGTGTAAAGCCATCTGTAGAAGTTGGTTTTTGCACGCCATGTTTGTATATTGTTTGCGTGATATTAAAAAAAGTTTGTTTAAAGGACGTTATGGTTCTAAGTACAGCCAAAAGACCCCTGAAAATAGCAAGTTATGGTAAGCTATGAAAAATAACTCGCGCCAACACCATGCACTGCCAAGACTAACACCCAGGACATCAAAGATGACATTGCAAATGTCATTGATGAAATCACTGATGACATCACATGTGTATGTACTTTTCATGGAATTTGTGTACTAGGGATTTTTATTATAATGTTCCGAAAAAAGTGTCAAGGATATTGCAATAAATATCATACTGTTATTAGTGCTTTGAACGATGCATTTATATCAATAAATAGCATTGTATTATGGGATTCTATGTAGTATACAGAGCTACTAATGGAGAAAGATAGCATTGTGTGCAGAGTACAAGATAAAAGTATAATATTTGTAATGTTAATATGTTGAATAATGAAATGATAATTGTCCTGAAATGTTCGAAAATTCACAAAATGGGAGTGTTCTGAGGACGTTATTCGTATTGTGTTATTGCTTAGCTGTATGCAATGAGGGAATGGTACAGAGAGTAAAGTGTACGCCGTCCGCGGACACCACGGCGGTTCGTGGACAGGGCATGGTAAATCCGGGTTTTTCCAGGAAATCCAACATGGAAAGAAGACTGTACGGATCAGCCAATCAGATGTCGAGGTTGTAGATTTGTGTTGAAAGAGACTGTGTGTGGTGAAGATGGCAGAAGTGGAGAAAGTCAGGGTGTTGGTGCTCGGAGATATGTTTGTGCATGGTTTACAGAGGTACGCTGAATGCAGGCATGTTGCAAAGAACTTTGATGTGAAAGGAGTGGAGGTGGTGTGGAGCACTGTGCCTGATTGCAATGTACAGCGAATTGTACAAGTTTGTGCGGATATAGCCACGATGAACAGTCCGCATGTGGTAGTTTTGCACTATGGTGCTTTCCATTTGGGCAACGTAATGAAGATCCTTCCAAATGCAAAAGTAATTTTTTCTGGATTACTACCTAGGGCAATATGGGACAATAGTTCAGTTTTTTGTCCTCAGCAAAACATTGCAAGGTGTGTCATCAACCGAGGCATGTGTGCCTTCATGCTTAGAGCTGGTATGTTCTTCTGTAACAATGAGAATATTGATGCCAGTAATGCTGTTAATTTTAAAGAAGATGGCATTTCTTTATCTTTTACCGGAAATGCCTTTCTATTTTGGAATGTAAGGGTTGCTTTGGAGAAGGTTATGTGAAGATTTTAGGAGTAAAGTAAGAAAAAAAATAAGAAAAAAAATATAAAATAACAGGTGTCTGTCAAGCATCTGTAAAAAAAATAAAAACGGCTCTTTTCAGAGCCAACTTCAAAGGGGAAATGGGGCATACTATTTAAATTTACATTCACCACGCTCAGATTTTCGATGTGTCCGCGGCATGGCGGTAGTCCGCGGACATGAAAATCACTACGAGGGGGTTAATATGTTCTATGTTACATGTCAGGGATATTATGGTTAAGTTGTGCTACTAAAAACCTATGAAATTCAGTGAAAAAACTTTGTTAAAGGGACGTTATGGTTCCAAGTAAAACCGAAAAACCCTTGAAATTCGCCAGTTATGGTAACAAAAGCAACCATAACTCGCGCCACCATGCACTGCTAAAACTAACACCCAGGACATCAAAGATGACATCACAAATGTCATTGATGACATAACTGATGACATCACATGGCTGGCTCTCCCTTTTTATCCTTTACTGACATATCGAAGCCACATAGTTTTCTTCAGTAACAGTCAGGAAGTAAAAAATTGAAAAGGTACTATATTTGTAGACTTGGGGTCCTGTCATATCATATGAAACATGTACATAGCGGAAGATCCAGGCTTGAAAGAGAGCAATCGTTTCTGTGCATGAAGATAATCATTATGGTTATCAGCACTTTGTCATAGTTTTATTTTTATTACTCTACCTTCCCTCTATATGCTCATATTTGTATACATTATACTCACTCTCCATAGAGTGAATGGGAAAAAAATGTTGCTCGCGCATACAGCCCAAACCGCTGGACGGATTTCCACCAAATTTGGACCAGGAGCAGCGGCTTGGTCCCGAAAGCGTGCTTTTGCAAATTTGGTGAAAATTTGTCCAGTAGTTTTTTTTAAAATGACCAAAAAGTAGGTAAAAAAAATTAGTGATATCTGTGTTCGGTTTGCGGATACACTTCCCTGTTCGCTCCGCGGAAAGTGTCCTGATTGGCCAATCGTCTTGCGTGATGTTCGCGGACATGCAAAGTGTTCGCTGATTGGATGGCGTGGATCGTGAAGCGCGTCAGATTTTTCGGTAGTGCCCGCCATATTGGATTTGCGGACGTCCCCGGACAGCGCGGTGAAACTTTGTTCAAAATGTATATTTTGTAGAGTGTGTTGGTGTGTAGGAGTGTTTGGGGAGGGTGGGAGTGTGTGAGATAGGATGAAAGTTGTGTTTTTTATGTGTTAGACGTTCTTTTTGTGTTCGATTTGTTTGCGGACATCACGGGTGTTCTGAAATGTTCTAAATAAACTGACTAGGGGGTGTTCTAAGGAGTCAATATGTGTCCGTTTTGTTCGCAAGCAAAGTGAAACTGTTCTAAGAACACTCGCGGTGTCCGGGGAGTGTTCGTAGGTGTTGTCCTGAGGACGCTGTCCGTATTGTTCTCTGTCAAGTTGAATGTGTTCTAAGAACACGCGCGGTGTCCTGAAATGTTCGCAAATAAACAAAATGGGGGTGTTCTGAAGACGCTTCTAAGAACACTCTCGGTGTCCGGGGAGTGTTCGTAGGGGGTGTCCTGAGGACGCTGTCCGTATTGTTCTCTGTCAAGTTGAGTCTGTCCTAAGAACACTTGCGGTGTCCTGAAATGTTCGCAAATAAACAAAATGGGGGTGTTCTGAAGACGCTTCTAAGAACACTCACGGTGTCCGGGGAGTGTTCGTAGGGGGTGTCCTGAGGACGCTGTCCGTATTGTTCTATGTCAAGTTGAATGTGTCCTAAGAACACACACGGTGTCCTGAAATGTTCGCAAATAAACAAAATGGGGGTGTTCTGAAGACGCTTCTAAGAACACTCGCAGTGTCTGGGGAGTGTTCGTAGGGGGTGTCCTGAGGACGTTGTCCGTATTGCTCTCTGTCAAGTTGAGTCTGTCCTAAGAACACTCGCGGTGTCCTGAAATGTTCGCAAATAAACAAAATGGGGGTGTTCTGAAGACGCTTCTAAGAACACTCACGGTGTCCGGGGAGTGTTCGTAGGGGGTGTCCTGAGGACGCTGTCCGTATTGTTCTATGTCAAGTTGAATGTGTCCTAAGAACACTCGCGGTGTCCTGAAATGTTCACAAATAAACAAAATGGGGGTGTTCTGAAGACGCTTCTAAGAACACTCGCGGTGTCCGGGGAGTGTTCGTAGGGGGTGTCCTGAGGACGATGTCCGTATTGTTCTTTGTCAAGTTGAATGTGTCCTAAGAACACTCGCGGTGTCCTGAAATGTTCGCAAATAAACAAGATGGTGGTGTTCTGAAGACGCTTCTAAGAACACTCCCAGTGTCCTGGAATGTTCGTAGGGGGTGTCCTTAGGACGCTGTCCGTATTGTTAGTTGTTAAGTTGAAAGTGTTGTAAGAGCTATCGTGTTGTTCTGAAATGTTCGTAGGGGGTGTCCTGAAAACGGTGTCTATATTGTTCGCTGGCAAGTTCAAAGTGTTCTAAGAACACTCACATTGTTTGCTGACATTAAAAGTTTCCCATAGATCATAGTTGAAATGTTTGACTCTATGGATGTGATATGCTGCGGTGGTTGTTGCCAGGGCATAGAGTCTTGGGTGCATGGCCATTTGGCCATGCACCCAAGATTGTATGCCCTGGCAACAACCACCGCAGCATATCACATTCATATTTGCTTATAACTTTGGGTGAAAAACAAATGTAAAAGGAACAAAGGTATTAGATACTATGGATGTGATATGCTGCTATGGTTGTCCTTATTATTGTATACTTACTGTTTGGTCTAGTAATGGGAGTCCATGTTTTTCTTCTTCATTTCTGTGATAAAAGAAAATAGCATGTTAGTATTAGTATTTTGTAATGACTTATTACATTGTATAAGCAATATACTTTTATTTTTTTTCGACCCTCATATTTAGTAGAGTACAAATCAGAGTACTGTGCAATTTGCTCAGTTTCTGTATTTGTTGCTAAAATCATTGGGTCTGTGGGAGAAAAAAAAATCCATGTTGGATTAAAAAAAAACCTTTTTCTGTTATGCTACAGTTTATTTGTTTGTTTGTTTTCAGTGTTCACTTGTTGTTTCTGGCTAATGCTTTATACTTTGCTTTGTTGTATTTTTTTTGGAGCAGTAACAGATTCTTCATTTGTTTTGATATTATAAAATTTTGGAGCAGTTAGATACCAATTGGCATATTCTAACTGTCTATTTTTTTAATATATTTTAGTGGTTTTGATTTACCTATTTGGATATTGTTAAATTTTGGGACAGTTAGATACCAATTGGCGTATTCTAACTGTGTATTTGTTGGCCTAATTTAGTGGTATTCATTTATCTGATTAGTTGTTGTAGAATCTTTGAGCTGTTAGATAGCTTTTGGAGTATTCTAACAGTTTATATTATTTTAACACACATTTATAATTTTGGGACAGTTAGATACCGATTGGCGTATTCTAACTGTTTTTTTTTTGGTCTAATTTAGTGGTATTCATTTATCTGATTAGTTGTTGTAGAATCTTTGAGCAGTTAGATAGCTTTTGGAGTATTCTAACAGTTTATATTTTTGTAACACAAATTTACTTAAAGGTTTAAATACAGTTTATTTATCAAATTTTGGTTTTAAGAACATCAAATAAGCGTTTGTAAGATTTGCTGGTAATCTCTGCTTTAGAGTACTGGTACTATCATTACATTCAAACCATCCACATTTCTTTTTTATGTATGCAGTGTAGTGCCCTGAATTGGTTGTGGCTCCTGCGTGGTAGATTATACCTATTGTTGTGAAGGTTTTCTTACCAAGTGATATTTGACCATGTGTGAATCCAGTCAGCTTGCAGTTGTTTTTGGTACCATCTGCATTGTAACGTAGAAGCATTAGTATTACGTATTTACTATGTGTTTGTATTACTAACGTGGAGCGATTATCTGAATTGCAGGTAGAGCATAATCTACCATGGTTTGCATTTTGTACAAGTTGCTGAAATGGAATGGATTCACAATTTGGTATTGATATATATATGAAGCGTTCATTGGGGATTTCTTCTTGTGTCACATTGTTGCAGAGAGTGCATGTATGTTTCGACATGTATGAAATCTGAAAGATTTCATTTAAAGGTATGTTTTTGTTTTCCAGTACTTGTAGTAAGTACATTAGAAATTCTTGTGGATCTTCCTGTGAGTTTATAGTGAATTTCACAATTCCAGCACAGTAGTCCAATTGTCGTCTTATTCCAAAAACACTATGGGCCTCATTACGACCCAGGCGGTAAGGGGTTTACGGCAGCGCAAACATCGCCGACCCATTCTGCCTGATTCCATGATCCCTTAGCGCCATGGCGGATTTTACACCTGCTTTTAGCAGGTGTTAAAATCCATGGCGCTAAGGGACCTTGATGTTAATTACGCCACCGTAATTTACGGTGGCGTAATTAACGCCTTCCCCACTCCCATTATGCCCTATGGGGCAAAAATGGGAATGGGGAAGGGTAAATGGGGATTGGGGACTTACCGCCCCGCCAAGGTCGGAATGGGGCGGTAAGTCCGCCATCCACCATGGCGGAGTTGGCAACTTAGCGCCATGGACCATGGTGCCAATAGCGCCATGGTCCTCCGCCAAGGTCGTAATGAGGCCCTATATGTGTTGTCAGGATTGTTTGCTGCATTTCTGTGAAGTACTAACATTTGCAAACACAATGGGTCTGTACTGTGTGAGTAAATCTTGTCAACAATTGGTGGTAATTGAAATAGAATATTCATTGCTACATTTGCATAGCAACTTACACCAACTATATTTGAGAATTTAAATGGTCCAGGTAGTTCTGTATCTAACTGCTTTTTTTGGAGTTTGTCTTCCTTCTTTAAAGAAGTACCTGGTTTACTTTCTCTAATTGATTCTTTTTTGTTTGTGGTACTTGATGAAGTATTTGTTTCTTTTACTCTCTTTGGAGGATTTGCAGTGACGTCCTGTTGCATTTCTGTTTGATTTAGTTTTCTTTTACAATGTTTTAGTTTTTGTGGAACAGAATATGTGTTTAGATGGGGAGTGTATAGTGAGCGAAGTCTATTATATTCTAAAATGCAAGGAATATCAGCGTTTACTTTACTTGCATCAAAGTTGATTAGAAATAGACCGTCAAGTGTACGTAAGCGTGATAGTGCTACGTAGCTCATGCCTTCTTTAAAGACTGTGTTACCAATATCTATCATTGCTTTGTCTAGGGTAAGATCTTGTGATTTATGAATTGTGACTGCGTATGCAAGAGTTAGAGAAAATTGTTCTCTGCGTACATACATATCTTTGAAGAGAAGGAATCTAGCTGTTGAGCGTCCTATCCGTTTTACTTCTGAAAGTTTGTCAAAGAGTATATTGACAAACTGAATTTTGTTGTCACGTGGGTATGTTTGAAAGCCAACAACTGTACTCAGTGCTCCATTAACTAGTCCTTGGTCCACGTCAAGGTTACGTTTAAGCATTACTCTGCAATTTAAGGATAATTTTAACATCTTTTCTAAGACTGCTGTGTTTGAGATGGATTTTTCTAAATTATTTAGTCTTGTTGTGGCTTGGTCACACATGGGTAGTGTCATACCATGTACATCTATTTTGTCTGTGGCGCTAATTTCCATTATTGGTTGCATTTCTTTACTTAGCATGATTTAATTGAATTTGAAACAGCTTGCAAGAGTTGGCATTAAGGCCATACAATTGACATTTTTGTGGGCTAATTGTTCCATAACATCTGTAGCACATGCATTATCGCCATAAAGTGCATTAATGTGCCGGGTTTTCAATGTTGCTTCTGCTTCTTTAGAAAGTATACCAACTCTCAAACTTTTTAAAATGTTGGCATAAGTTAGATCTGCAGATTGGCGCATGTTTTCTATTAATTCTCTGTATTGGAAATGTTGCCAAAGGTTGACATTTCCAATGCTGCCAACAGTTTTACGGCACAGTTTGTGCCCTAATGTTTTAAAAATAGGTTCACCTTTTTCTGGTGTTAATTGAAGCAGATCTCCAAAAACAATAATGTGTTTTCCTGCAAAGAGCTCTTCATAGTCTGTTTTGAGTACTTCTTGTAATCTGAGGTGAATAAAAGCTAACATCAGGTTGGAGACCATGCTCACTTCATCTATTAGTAGCATTTTCATTTGTTTCATTACTCTGCGTAATTCCATTGCAGCTTCTGCAGAAAGTTTGTAATAGTCTAATTTGTTCTGGTGTTCTACTGGTAATAGTAGTAATCGGTGTAATGTGACACCACCTATGTTGTAGGCAGCTAAACCTGTGGGGGCAGTGACAACAGCTGACAGTTTGTTGTTTGTCAATTGTTGAAGGAACTTACTAATGATTTTGATTAGGAATGTTTTGCCAGAACCAGCTTCACCACTGACGTACAGTAGTATAGGTTTATAATTATGGCAGGAACATTCTTTATTTTCATGTTTTACACCATGTGCAATTTGTTTTGTTACTTCTTGAAAAATGCTACTTTGCTCATTGTTTAGTTTTGATTGTAGTATAGTTAAGTCTTCCTTATCTTCATACTGACACATGGTGTTTTCTACTTCTATCATAGCTAATTCTGCCTCATTTGTTATTAGTGGTTCTGTCATGATGCCTACCTCCAAGGAGCCGAGTCCGACCCAGCAACCCCAGAGGCAGGCATCATTCCCCCCAGGGAAGTGCCAGCGGGCCCAAGCTGGGGCCCTTTGGACACAGTCCTGGCGCCTTAGGTGCCAGGCTCATGTTGGACCCCTGTCCTGGCGCCTTAGGGGCCAGGCTCATAAAGCTAGACATGTGTTCAAGTGTTTCAATGTGCACTTACCTGATGCAGACCATGCTGCTACATCCAGGCCCTCTTGAGGCCTGAATGGAACGACTTTACCTGTGGGACTACTTTCCACCTGGGTGTGGTCGGGGAAGGATACATACCTGATCGGTGGAAGGATACATACCTGGAACTTCTTCCAAAGCTATTTAAACCACGCCCGATCAGCAACTCTTGCTTCGCGTTGTTCTGCTCCTCGCAGCTGGACGCTCACCGTGTCAGCTCCTGCATCTGGACTTCAGCCACGCCTGTCAGCATCCTGGGTCACCTGCAAAGGGAGATAAGAGAGAATTGGCGAGAAAGAAGACCTTACCTGCTAAAGCTGTATCACGGAGACATCACACCGACGATCCTGAAAGGGAAGACATCATTTTTAAAAGCATTTCGTTTCGATCGCTGCAGCGCTGCATTTCACTCACCTTTCCTGGGCACCTCCATCTTCAGCAGCGATCATCCGGATCCGCAGCCACTTCCCAGTGCCTAGAGAGAAAAAGACAAGAACACAAGGTGAGAGAAGGAAGGGAATAGGAAAAGCTCAGTTTCCTTCTAAGACTTACCAGTTGGGTCATTCCCATTTCATTTCGGGTCCTGCCGCTTCCTGGCATTCCGGACCCCGGCCCCTATGGGGAAAAAAGACAAAGGGCGTCATTACGACCCTGGCGGAGTGGGTTTACGCCAGCGTTATTCGCGGCGGACCCGTCCGCCCTACTACGAGATTCCGTAGCGCCATGGAGCGTTTTCCGCCTGGTTTTTCCGGGCGGAGAAATCCATGGCGCTACGGGACCTTGTCGTTAATTACGCCACCGTATTTTGAGGTGGCGTAATTAACGCCTTCCCCACTCCCATTATACCCTATGGGGCAAAAATGGGAATGGGGAAGGGTAAAATGGGGGATGGGGATTTACCGCCCCGCCAAGGTCGGAATGGGGCGGAAAATCCGCCAACCCCCATGGCGCTATCGGCAGCTTTCCGCCGTGCTCCAAGGTGCATTTTGCACCGCGATTTCCGCCAGGGTCGTAATGAGGGCCAAAGACATTGAATGAGCGAATGCAAAGACATTACCCGAACGCTCATCCACAACTTACCTGTCATTTATTGGAACTGCACGTTTCACTTCGGGTCGGCGCCATATCTCCGGCATTCCGAACCCCGGCCCCTAAGGGGAAAAAGACATAAGCGTTAGCGCTTGCTGCAATAAGACAATGAACATTATTATTAAGCTTGAACTTTTGAACTTGTAACAGAACTCTTCCAGTGCCTTACCTGAATAGTGAAGCTTATTTGAACTTCCATCAAACCTCAATCCAGTGAAGTAACTGGGTTTCAACGCGCCCCTGCATCAGAAGCAGGATGGAGAACTCATCCTTCCAGACCCTAAGGTGAGACTTCACGGGGAATCGTGGAAGGATATTGTGGAGGGTTGGAAGGAAGTGGGAGGCTTGAGCATTATTCCGTCAGTAGGTAATACTCCCTTTTCACGCACAGGGGAATATTCCTACGAGCCAGAGAAGCTAGAGTAGAGGGGCCCTACCTGTCCATCTTCAGAGTCCTGCGCTTCACCATTGAAGAAGCATCAGCACTAGAAGCCAGACCTGCGCCTCCGTGGGAATCAGGTGAGCGTGACAGAACGCAAAGCCTACCCACAATTTCCCACCCGGGCGCTATGGAGACTTCCGAGACAGATCAGCTGGCCCAGCTTTTGGGAGAATACGGGCAGAAGTGCACTCAGCCCGCCAGGAGACTAACGCTCTCAAAAGAGAACTGATCCTATCCAAGGAAAGAACAGATGACCTGGCCAAAAGGAAATTACAGGTCCAGGCAGGGAACACTCCTTTACCTAATTCCGGAGGTACTTCCACATCAATGGGTTTGAATAACCCGGTACAAATCAATCTACCTGGACACATGCCTTTGGCCCCGCCTGAACGTTTTGCGAGGGATCCCAAGAAATATGCCGTCTTTATGAACCAATGTCGTTTACACTTTCTATGCAGACCTGGGGCCTTCCCTAACGACCAGACCAAGGTAGCCTTAATACTATCTTACCTCAGTGGCAGTGCTGCCGATTGGTCTATTCCATTGGTAAATCAGGATGATCCCATTCTCCAGAATTTTCAGGGTTTCCAGGCCAGCATGGAAAGATTGTTTGCTCGACACTCTCAAGGACAGGCCCTTGATAACGAACTGCTATCCTTACGACAAGGTAATCAGGATCTCCTGTCCTACGTTGCCACCTGTAATAGACTGGTTGTGGAAACTGGATGGCCAGAAAACAAAAGGATCACATTGTTTCATCGAGGCCTGCGCGGAGAGCTTAAGGATGTTCTAGCTCAGATAGTAGATCCACCCCAGGTCTGCGCAGACTACATAGACTTGGTGGTTCAACTTGATCACAGACTTCAAAATAGAAAAGCAGATCGGTTCAAGTACGAAACCCGAGTACCGATCAAAACCCACGCCAACTTCAAGAGTACCGACGTATCCGAACCTATGCAAATCGGCGGTGTTAAAGGACCATTAACGCAGAATGAACGAGAGAGAAGACGGCAAATGCAACTTTGTCTGTATTGCGGGACTTCCGGTCACTTTCTTCGAAATTGTCTGGTTAAACCACCTAAGAAGGTGGTTGGAGCCACTGATAACGATTTATTGACACCTGATTCGGGAAACGACCTAGCCCGACAAGCGTAGGGGTCCCCTTGCCGAGCTTGAAAACAGATTCTTTGACCTCGCATTTTGTCATGCCAATGGTGCTCGTGGACCCAAAACAGCCTCAGCAGTTGCATGCTATAAAAGCATACATCGACAGTGGAGCTATTGGAAATTACATAGACCGTGAATTGGCTTCCAGGATTAAGCTCCCTCTCCACCCGAAGGTAACCCAAGATGTCATTACTACAGTAGATGGAACCGAAATAGCCTCAGGGCCTGTAACGCATTCCACTGTAGAAAAGACACTGGTGGGTCAGGATGGACATAGGGAAACAATCGTGTTTGATGTGATCAAGGCCCCACAATTTCAAGTAATTCTGGGAATTCCTTGGTTAGAAACACATAATCCCAGAATTGACTGGCGAGCAAAGAAGATAAGTTTTCCTGATTGTGAACCAACTTGTTATCCAAGAAATCCAGTTATGGGTCTAGCCTCAGCAACTTCCACCCCTGTACAGCTACCATCAGAATACCAAGAATTCCAAGACGTTTTTCAGAAGGAACAGGCTAACACGTTACCTCCCCATCGGTTTTATGATTGCCAAATCGATCTGGTACCCAATGCTCAACTACCTTGTAGTAGGATTTATGCTCTTACAGAACCTGAGAACCTGCATTTGCGTCAGTATTTAGATCAGTACCTAGCCAATGGTTTTATTCGCCCGTCCAAGTCTCCTGTCTCCTCAGCTTTGTTCTTCGTGCCGAAAAAAGAGGGCGACCTTAGAACATGTATAGACTATCGCGCCCTAAATCAAATAACGATTAAGAATCGTTATCCTCTGCCCCTGATCCCTGAGCTTATCGACCAGGTGAAAGACGCTTGTGTGTACACCAAGTTAGATCTTCGAGGAGCTTATCACCTGGTACGTATAAAAGAAGGCGACGAATGGAAGACTGCATTCCGCACCAAATTTGGGCTCTTCGAATATCAGGTGATGCCCTTCGGTTTGTGCAATGCACCTGCCGCCTTTCAGTACTTTATGAATGATGTTCTTCGGGAACTTATCGATGTCTGTGTCATTGTTTATATTGACAACATCCTGGTGTACTCTTCTTCAGAATCCGATCACAGAAAACATGTTAGGGCAGTGCTTGAGAAATTGCGCCTGCACAGACTATTTGCAAAGCCCGAAAAATGCGTTTTTCATACCACAGAAGTTGAGTTTCTCGGATTCATCCTGACACCACAAGGAGTCCGAATGGACTCGCGAAAGGTGGACGCCATCCTCAAATTGCCATCTCCTAGCTCGGTGAAGGGAGTTCAGAGAATGCTCGGCTTCGCCAATTTCTATCGAAGATTCATCCCGGAATTTTCCCGAACAGTCCAACCCATCACAGCTCTCCTAAAGAAAAACAAACGCTTTGAATGGACTCTTGAGGCCGAACAAGCCTTTCAGGACCTGAAAACCAAATTCACCTATGCACCTGGATTAAAGCACCCGCACCCAGATCTCCCTTATATTGTGGAAACCGACGCATCCAGTTCGGCCATGGGAGCTGTCCTGTCGCAAAGAGACCCAGAAACTAACCAACTACACCCAGTGGCCTTTTGGTCCAGGAAATTTTCTCCTCCTGAAATCAACTACGCAATTACCGACAAAGAGTTACTGGCTATTAAATCTGCTTTCAAGGCTTGGCGTCACTACCTTCTCGGGGCAAGACACACCATCACCTTAATTACGGACCACAGAAATTTACAGTATTTAAAGACAGCCAAAGCTCAATCTTCACGACAACTCCGATGGGCTCTATTCTTTGCGGAATTTGATTTTGTAATTACCTATCGCCCTGGCTGCAAGAATGGTAAAGCGGACGCCTTATCCCGGATTGGCATGGAAGAACCCAATTCGAGTTTAGAACCTGTGCCAATCATACCTGAACAAAGAATCTTAGGCCAAACTTCAGTGCAAACTATTGAGGACATCCAAACGCAAGTAAAACAACTTCTAGACTCTTCAGCCTTACTGGAATGGAGTCAAAAGGGTCCTCATTACACTGTTAAGGATGATTTACCCTACTTCCAGGAGCGGTTGTTTCTGCCAAGTAAAGAATTGCAAGAACTTGTTATTGCCCATCATCATGAATCATTAATGGAAGGACACCCTGGTATCGCTAAAACGGAGGAAAAAATCAAACGCCACTTCTGGTGGCCTTCTTGGAGAAAAGACATAAAGTCTTTTGTATTGTCTTGCGAAATTTGCGCCCAAAACAAGGGTCAAAAGAAAAGGCCAGCCGGCCTACTTCAACCCTTGGATATTGCACCGGCACCATGGCACACCTTGTCAATGGACTTTATAACTGACCTGCCTCCTTGTGCTGGTTACAACACTATTCTTGTAATTGTGGATCTATTCTCCAAAATGGCCCACTTTATCCCTTTAAAAGGTTTGCCTTCAGCTTCCACCTTGGCCAAGGAATTTCTGGAGAATATAGTTCGCATACATGGTTTCCCTTCCATATTAGTCTCGGATCGTGGAAGTCAATTTATCTCCCATTTTTGGAAGTAGTGTTGCCAACTAGCACAAATAGATGTGCGGTTATCCACCAGCCACCACCCCCAGACCGACGGACAAACCGAGAGAACCAATCAGACTCTCGAGCAATATCTTCGGTGCATGTTACACCAATCCGAGTTAAATTGGAAAGACATCCTTTGGATCGCAGAATATGCATACAACAATTCAGTGCATTCTGGAACCGGACAAACTCCTTTTTATACTTTGTATGGTCACCATCCTCGGACCTCTGACCTAGATCCACCTCTGACCCTGGAATTGCCCGCAGTAAATCATTTGCATTCCACAATAACCTGAGCCTTCAAAGAAGCTGCAACTCATTTACAGCAAGCCAAGAAAAAGTATAAAGAAAACGCTGATTTGCACCGAAGTAAAACTCCTCCTTACCAAGTAGGAGACCAGGTATGGCTAGCAACGAAACATTTACCCCTCAAGGGCCCGCGAACCTTCAATCCCAGATTCATAGGACCTTATCCCATCAAGGCTATAATCAATCCCGTGGCCTTTAAACTGGATTTACCGTCCAACATGCGTATTCATCCAGTTTTTCATGCATCACTTTTGAAGCCAGTACAACCAGGGACCCGACTGTCCAAGCGTCCAGACCCAGTTCAAATTGGAGGGGAATTAGAATTCGAAGTTAAAGATATTTTAGACTACAAGGTGTTAAAGTCAAAACTCTTCTATCTTGTTGACTGGAAGGGATATGGACCTCAGGAGAGATCGTGGGAGCCTAGTAACCATGTTCACGCACCTCGATTAATACAAAGGTTCCACCGGAGATTTCCGAACAAGTCAAGACCCCCGGAGGGAACAACCTTGGGAGGGGCCTTGAGGGGGGTACTGTCATGATGCCTACCTCCAAGGAGCCGAGTCCGACCCAGCAACCCCAGAGGCAGGCATCATTCCCCCCAGGGAAGTGCCAGCGGGCCCAAGCTGGGGCCCTTTGGACACAGTCCTGGCGCCTTAGGCGCCAGGCTCATGTTGGACCCCTGTCCTGGCGCCTTAGGCGCCAGGCTCATAAAGCTAGACATGTGTTCAAGTGTTTCAATGTGCACTTACCTGATGCAGATCATGCTGCTACATCCAGGCCCTCTTGAGGCCTGAATGGAACTACTTTACCTGTGGGACTACTTTCCACCTGGGTGTGGTCGGGGAAGGATACATACCTGATCGGTGGAAGGATACATACCTGGAACTTCTTCCAAAGCTATTTAAACCACGTCCGATCAGCAACTCTTGCTTCGCGTTGTTCTGCTCCTCGCAGCTGGACGCTCACCGTGTCAGCTCCTGCATCTGGACTTCAGCCACGCCTGTCAGCATCCTGGGTCACCTGCAAAGGGAGATAAGAGAGAATTGGTGAGAAAGAAGATCTTACCTGCTAAAGCTGTATCACGGAGACATCACACCGACGATCCTGAAAGGGAAGACATCATTTTTAAAAGCATTTCGTTTCGATCGCTGCAGCGCTGCATTTCACTCACCTTTCCTGGGCACCTCCATCTTCAGCAGCGATCATCCGGATCCGCAGCCACTTCCCAGTGCCTAGAGAGAAAAAGACAAGAACACAAGGTGAGAGAAGGAAGGGAATAGGAAAAGCTCAGTTTCCTTCTAAGACTTACCAGTTGGGTCATTCCCATTTCATTTCGGGTCCTGCCACTTCCTGGCATTCCGGACCCCGGCCCCTATGGGGAAAAAAGACAAAGACATTGAATGAGCGAATGCAAAAACATTACCCGAACGCTCATCCACAACTTACCTGTCATTTATTGGAACTGCACGTTTCACTTCGGGTCGGCGCCATATCTCCGGCATTCCGAACCCCGGCCCCTAAGGGGAAAAAGACATAAGCGTTAGCGCTTGCTGCAATAAGACAATGAACATTATTATTAAGCTTGAACTTTTGAACTTGCAACAGAACTCTTACAGCGCCTTACCTGAATAGTCAAGCTTATTTGAACTTCCATCAAACCTCAATCCAGTGAAGTAACTGGGTTTCAACGCGCCCCTGCATCAGAAGCAGGATGGAGAACTCATCCTTCCAGACCCTAAGGTGAGACTTCATGGGGAATCGTGGAAGGGTATCGTGGAGGGTTGGAAGGAAGTGGGAGGCTTGAGCATTATTCCGTCAGTAGGTAATACTCCCTTTTCACGCACAGGGGAATATTCCTGCGAGCCAGAGAAGCCAGAGTAGAGGGGCCCTACCTGTCCATCTTCAGAGTCCTGCGCTTCACCATTGAAGAAGCATCAGCACTCGAAGCCAGACCTGCGCCTCCGTGGGAATCAGGTGAGCGTGACAGGTTCTCCCAGTGGTTCTTGGCTTCCTGTTACAGAAGGTTGACTTCTGTCAGGAGTATCCTTATCTAGTTAAGCTTGGAGTTCTTCTTCATGTTGCTGTTCATTCTGCAACATTGTTTTGTACTGTATAAAGTTTACATCAGTTATAGTGCTTTCATTTGCTTTGAAAGCATCCTCATATGAGTCATAGTTATCTAGTAATTGTTCTTCTTTTCTCCATGGTTTGAAGAGTTGTAGCAGGGACATGTAATATACTTCTTTATGTTGAGGAGTCTTCAATGACAATTTGATATGATTAATTAAATTTGGTTCAGTGAGTTTAACTAAGCTGCCTTCACAGTCTGTCACTCTATATTTACCTTTTTTTTCATCGGGTTTCACATTATTTTTGTATGTGTAGTTTTGGGCTATTTGGTATAGACACATGTTTTCCAAAGTATTACTTCTGTTTGGTAGTATGTGTCCAATAAATTGTTTTTTAAAATGCCTTGGCTGTTGGGATCATGTTTGGCTATTGTTTCTATATCTTCATATGATTTTAGAACTCTTTTTCTAGATTTAGCTGGACCAAGACTTAGCCATACTATATTTTCAGATTTACCATACAATGAAGTACCAGTTAAACGATCAGCTGCTTCATAAGATCCACATTCTCTATGGGTGAGCATTTTTATGCCCAAGCTGTATAATTTCTGAGATACTGTTTTATCTGATGACAGGTCATTCCAGAGGTCTTGGAGCTCTGTCTTTTCTGCTTTAGTTAAGTATGCTGTGACATATCGTGCAACTGCAGTAGAATTGTCTGCAATGTACTGCACATCTATGTTTGCATTCCATAAGTGGGTAATGATTGCATTATAATCATTGATATATTTTTCTTCTTCTTTTCTTTTTATGTAATATGTATTTTTAGGTGACTTTCCTTTAACAGTATGTCTAACTGAAGACATGAGGTTGTTTACTTGACCTGTATTTGTAACTGGTCTAGGGAAACCAAATCGGCATTTGGTGTAGTATTTGCCTTTGTTTTTGTATTTGCGACGACAATATATTTATATTCTTTGAAATTGTAAAATGTGTGCACAAAGATCACTATTTGTGGCTTCTGATGGAATTTCACAAGTGACATATTTTTCAATAAACTGTAAAACAGTGGCATCACTGTCTTGACCAAATTTAGGAGCATCTTTAATCCATAAAAGCATGTGGATATGTGGTGCTCCTCTGGCTTGGTATTCTTTTCTCCAAAAGAAGTGTTGCACTTCTCCAAGGGGAGGAACAGTTTTATTACAAATAAAATGTAGCATAGCAATGAAGCGATGGTGAAAATATCTTGAAACATTAACAGGATCCAAAGAACAAAGTTCTCCAGGTGTTAGAATATCTATGTTTGTTTTGTTTTTATTTGATATGCGTAGGAAATCATGTAAATCTTCCCATGCATATTCTGCACAACTTAATGTAACAAACCAAGTGGGTGGGCCAAGGTTTCTGATCATACAATGTACATCTCCATGACGTCGAAACCAGTACTCTTTAGTACCACGCATATTTGCTAATAGATTTGTAATATTTGATTGTAAAACCTCATCCTTTTGTTGCACTTTCTCTAATAATTGTGTAGCTGTCATATTTTGAAAGTGTGATCCTGATTTTAATATGTGTGCAACTCCGTAACATAAAATTTCTAGTTCACTTTCAAAGAGTAGGTGGAATATGTATTCCACATTTTGTCTAAATCTGGGATCTTCAGAATACATACGTAATGAGCGGTATTCTGAAGCTGATATTTGAATAGGTCTATCATCATACCTTCCTCCTTTGCCAGTTGGAAAGAGTAGAGGAAAAGCATGTGCTTCTATACTTTTTTCCCATATACTGATTGGCGATCCTTTTGTTTGACGCATTTGGTAAGTTTCCAGTACATCTTGTACGGTGTCATTACAGTGCAAAGGATGAATTGTATACTGGTCTAAAGTATTTGATATTGTAGCAGGATCTAGTAGCTCAAATTAACTCGCTTCTTGTGTTTCTTGAATTATTTCAGTTGTATCTTTCAAGTTTTCTTCAATATTAATTTCTTTGTAATATTCATTATTCTCTTTAAGATATTGGACGCTTGTCTAACTTTATATAAATCTACCAGCTGTTGCCATATTTTTTTGTCTTTTGTAGGTACTCCATTTACTAATATAATTAAAGATTGCTGCATTGGACGTTGCACTCCTAGAGTATGCACATTTTCTTTTAGATTTAATGGTAAATAAACTACTTTTCCACAAATGCCTTTTACCAATTCAGAGGGAGGTAATTTTGCTGTTTTTGGTTGAAGGCGTATTATTGCTTGAAATGGGTGTACTGTTTGAATTATGATGCTCTCATATAAATTAAGTTGTTGTAGAGGTTTTGGTACTGGGTATAATTCCAAATTATTTGTGATAGAACGTGAAGGAGTTTGGTTGTTGTCAAGTTTTGTAGTGCAATAACTGCAAAGTATTAAGGGCTCAGTTATTTCATATTTGTTTTCTGCTAGAAGGTAGAGAGCTAATTCAAACCATTTAGAATCTTCATTGTCTTCTATTTTGTATGATAGGTCCACAGTTTTTGTGTTACTTTTATAAAAAATTCTACTGCAACATACACATACATAGTTTGGTACTTCAGCTGATGTACTTTTAAATTTTAGTATTTCTTTTTTGTATGTGTTTAGCAAAAGGTTGCCATGTGTAGAATTGTTGCTTAATTGGTTTAAAGCTATTTCATTCTGTAAATGGCTTTCACTTCCAAAATATTTTTTCTGGATATAGTGAATTTCTTCAAGTAGGTGTTTTGCTGTACCATGTAGAAGGACGTTATTTAACTTTGCTAGTGCTAAAGCAGGACTTTTAGCATAGTACAGTTTATAGACTAGATTTCTTATAGTTGAATGATGTGTTGATATCCTTTTGATATCATGGAAAGTGGTTTTACAAGTAGGTCCTGTAATGCAGGCCAATGAATGTCCTTGTAGTCCTGTGTACTTGCGCACTGGACAGGTATCTATATTTTTTGCAGTAATTTAATTTTGATTTTGTCTTTGCTTTTTACATATTTATTGAGGAATTGGTGTAAAGATTTGAAACATTGTTTGGGAATGTTACACATTGACATGCATGGCCATTTGTACACTAGACGTTCTGATTCAGTTGAATGGAGGGGTAATTCTAAGTATTCAGGGCATATTCTTGTAAGGAGTACTTCTTGTTCCATTATGGTATTATTCACTTTTTCATAACCTCGACCACTGCTATTTATGGCAATTGTATTCGTTTGCTTTTGTTTGTACGCTTCTTCATTAAAATATGGTTCTGTGCTCGTAGTGTGATTCCATTCACCTCCGCAGATACTTAAGAAGTTCTTTCTGTTGACATTTCGCTTATTGAGAAGTCTTTTTTGTAATTTAGTTATTAGTTTTGTTAGTGGTTTCATTTTGTTTAACAGTA
This sequence comes from Ambystoma mexicanum, assembly GCF_040938575.1. Classification (NCBI taxonomy): domain Eukaryota; kingdom Metazoa; phylum Chordata; class Amphibia; order Caudata; family Ambystomatidae; genus Ambystoma; species Ambystoma mexicanum. The sequence goes on along the minus strand of NC_090933.1, from coordinate 487,881,875 downwards.
AAATAAATAACTTTCTTTTGAGAAGAATTGCACTGTCCATCAACGTTTCTAAGATTAATTTTCTACGATAGGTTTTAAGCATTGAACCTGATATCTCTCCTGTTTTTATAAGATTTTGAAGGACTTTGTGACGGTATATTTTGGCTAAAATATTTTTCTTGGTATGCTTACTTTGCACTATATTAAAATTTGAAGAAGTAGTTTTATCTGTACTGATAGCTGATTTTCTGTTAATTGTTTTTTGGTTTGTTTTACATTTTGATAGAGGAAGCAACGTTGTTGTACTTGAAACTTCTTGTGTTTAACTAAATGATTGTATTAGCTGTTTTGTTTAAACTTTTTTTTACAAATTCTGCTAGAGATGGATGCTTATGTTGGACACCTTTATTTTCATTTGCTCTAATTTTGCGTTGCTTTCTACGGAGTTGTCTTTTGGTAGGCATTCTTTAGGGTCTGTTGAAAAAAATAAAGAAGATATGGGTTGGGGTGTTCTGGAATGTATGTGTGCTGTGTGCATGAGTGTTTGAGTAAGATGATAAAGATGTATGTAATGGTGTGTGATTGTGCATTGGGAACTAAAACTAGTAGGGATAGGTATTCTTGAATTTATGTGTCACTAAACTGGGGTTCAGATGACAAAAAAAAAGTAAGCTAGTGGTGTGGAAAAGTACAAATAGTAAATGTAATGTATACAATTAAAACAGTTGTTTGTTCTATAATATGAAAATAGTAGTGGTTCAGTTGGCTAATTTGTGTGTCCAAAAATAGAAATTTGTGGGCCATTCTGGTTGTAAATCGCTGTTTACGACATGGAAATTTTTGGACAAAATGGTACAAAATCTCTATTTTAAGAAACCAAAATAGCTGGTATTAATGTTATAGTATATTCGATTAATAATATAAATAATATGGTGATATTTTACTTACTTTTTTTTTAAATTAACAGGTAACTTCTTAGTTTTTCTTTCTTCTTCGAATTCGGCTGCTTCTTTTCAAGAAACTGGTCTTCACTGCAACTGTAAAAGCTTCAAATTAGTACCTTTGTTTGTATATAGCACTGTTTTTAATTTAGATATTGATTTTTTTAATTGAAATCCTCAGTGCCTTCTGTAAAACCATTAAACTAATTTATTTACATAAGATACATTGCATCAGTTCAGTACATATGATATGTTCTTAATGAACAAATTGTATTGAATGACTAACTGTAGCAAAAATAAAATATCTTTACTATGTCTTGTGAAATTTATAATATATTAGTGAATACCACTATTTCTGTAAGTAAACTGTTCTAGGTAATGCCTAATTTAAAGTAATTAAGTAAATAAATAAATAAAAACAAAAAATATGAAATTGTATAAGTATTTTTATAAAGGTTTAAACATAGATTGTGTTTGCATGCAATTTTGTTTGAATATATGTAGTCTATATATTTCATTTAAAAAATGTTAGTTTAACATGATTTGAGTGTGTGTGTATAAAGAAAGTAAAAAGTATAAAGGTGTATAAGTGGTAGTTGATTTTAGGAAATTGAAAAAAGTACAGTAAATTAATTTTACAGATTTTACAAGGTAAAAGTCTGTTTGAAAATGTGTTCATCTACCATAGCTCTCAACTCACACGCTTTTGGCGGGTGTCACACGCCTTGTAAAGGGCAGACTCACCCACCAAGCCTCTTGCATGCCCATTCATTCCAATGGGCGTCTCACCCGCTAAAAACAAAATCGGGTGATTTCACCCGCTTGTAAAACAAAAATGGTTGAGAGCTATGTCATCTACTATACAGAAAATATGCATACCTGAAGTTTGTGTTCATGCATATGGATATGCATGGAGCTGCAAGTAGAAATCTTGAAGACTTGTACTGTATTTGTGGTAGATGCTGCTTGACAATGATATGACACTTGTACTCAGAGAGATTCAGAGTACATTTGCAGTGCTGATCTATGATGATGCAGTTAGATGTAGAGGTCTTGAATGTGATTGGTGCATGGTCATGTGATTTTTGAGGTACATCCAATGAGGGAATGGCAGAGAGAGTGTAGTGGAAATGGTAGAAGGGCTGTTCATGTTACGATATGTCCGCGGACATGGCGGTAGTTCCCGGACATCAGGAGTTACATCCGGGGATTTTTGGGTTCAGAAGTCATGCAAATGAGAATAAGCACTGAAAGGGATTGGTCAGGAAAGTTTGGTGGGTGTGTTGTGCCAGGAGAGATTTTCTGAGATACTCTTTTTGCTGAGAGAACAAAAGATAGCTATGGCTGTGTGTTTCAGAAAACAGATTGTTTGGATTTTAGGAGATTCGTGGATACATTGGTTGAAGGTGCATGCAGAAAGCTGTGGAGTAGCTGTAGATCTTGGATTCCCACATGTGGAAGTACACTGGCATGGAGTACGTGGAATGAAGTGGTTGGATTTGCTACCTCTCTGTGCTACTTTGGAGACAGAGCAACATCCAGACATAATTGTAATTCATTGTGGAGGCAACAGTTTAGGGCATGTGACTGGAATTTTTTTGCAATTTGCTATGAAAGAAGGACTGAGGAAGTTTATGGACATGTTTCCTAATTCTCAAGTGATATTTTCACGGATTGCGCAGAGACAAATGTGGCTTCGTTCTTCTTCAGTTGGTCCACAAATGGAAAAAGCAAGGCGCAATGTTAATAACGCTGTTTGTGGCTTTCTAAGAGATTTTGGCATGTCTTCTTTTGACAATGAAAATATTATGTTTTGTAGTACATACATTTTTCGCAGAGATGGAGTCCATCTTACTTATGCTGGCAATCAGACTTTTCTGAGAAATGTACAAAATGCATTGCAACCTTTTTTGGAATTACAACAACGATTTTGAAGTAGATGTTAAGCATTTACAATTTTTGACTTACAAACACCAACCAAAGGCTCTTTTCAGAGCCACCACTTCTTTCCAGAGAAAATTACAATGTTTGTGATGGAGTAGTAACCCAATTTTTTTAATATTCGCGAACTGTTCGTGGACTTCTAAAAAATACAAAGAGCCCTGCTTCATTTATTTTCACTTCTATTTTTTAACTGGGAAAGGCGGCTCTGAAAAGAGCCTTATTTTTTTTTGATTTTTGAAATTTTGTATTTTTTTTGGTTTTTCAGACACGACACACTAGGAGAGGAGGGTAAAGGAGGGTAAAGGGGGGGACACCAACCACAGGGATAAGAAAGGGCGAGCTGAGAGAGGAAGATGTAGAGTGGGTTTTATTTGGGTAGTGAGCAGGTCTTCTCGTGCTCTGAGACGATAGTCTCAAAAGCACTCCGAAGTCGCTCTCCCCTGCAGAGTACTGTGTCACAGTACATACATACAACTGTGACCCTCGAAAGGTAAGGGTCATCAGCATTCTGTATGGCCTGTGAGGCAGCTTGAGAAAGACGCTGTCCCACAGAGGTGGTCCTTGTGGTGACAGGATCAGAAACAGAGGATGAAGTAGAGGAAATCAACCTGCTACGTTCTTCGCAAGGTACAACCCTGCGAATAGCCCCAGAGTGAAATGACCTCAGGTGTCGCTTCATAGTAGTGGTCCCAAAGCTGTAGTTACCGTGCTTCCCGCGACTGAGTATCATTTTGCACTCATTGCAGGTAACATGGTTCGCACGAGCCTTAGGACCATTCCCATGAATGGTAAATAACCGCCACACCCAAGACTCACGCCTAGTGCGGGTAGAAGGGATTTCCTCTACCTCATTCTCATCATCCTCTTCTTCCTCCTCCGCATCCTCAGTCCTGTTCCCCTCTTCAGGCCCTTGGGGAGGTGGTGGTGGTGGAGGGGGTAGTGGTGGTGCTGAAGCAGGTGCAGCACCAAGTGGCAGTTCAGCAGCCAAGGATGCCATGTCGATGATGGTGTAGTCTGCGGGTGGCAGCAAAAATCACTGTGTTATGAAGAATAGCCAGAAACACAATGGGAATAAGCAGTTGGGCGTGGTCTTTTATAGGGGTGATTGTGCGCGGTCCGCGGACATGCGCACTGTGCGCGGACAGATCGAACACAAAAAAAGGATAGGAAAGTTTCAAAAGGTATATAGAAACTCAAGATTGCTATGTGGGACTTGTGGCATGGTGAGATTTTATTGAAAAATATTATGGATTAACTGAAAATGTACTTTTAAATTGTTCGGGGACACGAACAGTGTCCGCATTTCAGGACACACGATGAGCGTGGGCGCGGTCATATGATCTGTTTGCGAACTAGTCTGCGAAGGAAGCGCCTGTCCGCAGGACACCAAGTGCACGAAGATTGGTTAGCGCATGCGCATTGATGTCCTACGGACACTGTTCGGGTTCTGAAGTAATTAAAAGTGCGTCACACGTGAAACGAACATTTCAGGACACCGCGTGTGTTCTTAGAACAGTTTAAACTTGGTAGCGAACAGTAAGGACAGATATAGTGTTCTTCAGGATACGTGTAATTTAGTTTATGTACGAACATTTCAGGACACCAATTGTGTTCTTAGAACACTTTCAATTGGGTAGCGAACACTACGAACAGTTGTACTGTTGTTCAGGACACATCATTTTTGTTTATTTACGAACATTTCAGGACACCAATTGTGTTCTTAGGACAGTGTTAAGTTGATAGCGAACATTACGGACAGATATAGTGTTCTTTAGAACACTTTAATTTTTGTTTCTTTACGAACATTTCAGGACAGCACGTGTGTTCTTAGAACAGTTTCAACTTGCTAGTGAACAGTATGAACAGGTGTGGTGTTCTTCAGGACACCTCCATTTTCGTTTATGTACGAACATTTCAGAACACTCGCACTGTCCGCGGACACTTTTATTGTTTTTTAAAAAAAAAAACAGAAACTATTCACAATACAATATAAAAATTAAACTTTATTTAACATATATTAATAATTTATGACAGAGAAGGTGAGGCAGAAACAGAAACAAAAACAGGAGAATTTGGGGTTTCAACATGATTGGTATTAGGTGAGGAAGGGATGCAAATCTCATCAAAACGTTTTGGATTATGGAGCGGGTTTGAGGATAATTGACTGGGATATGGTGAGGAGGGACAAGTACATGTGGGGCAATGGTATGACGTTTCTGTTTTAAAATGATCTTCAACAAAAGTTTTCAAATTATTAAAATTGGTCAACAGTAAATCAATTTTTTCTTTTGTCAAGCGTGTTTTCCATAACAGCTTCGTCAGAGGTAGTTTCTATTTTGTTATGCTCTGTATAAAAAAAATATATATATGTTAAATGTATACAAAATAATAATATTTAAATGGTTTATATTATAAAGTGTTTACCATTAGTTTCACTATCTTGTGACATTTCTTCATGTGGGAAATTGTCCTCTAGCCATTCCAGAGTACTAGACATTTCTGTGAGAAAAAAAAAGAAAAGATAATATATTTTTTAATCTAATACAGAAAGTTTATAAATATATGAGTAAAATGAAGTACACTTACTATTTCTGGTAAGATAAGTCCTATGTATTCAGTGGGTCTGGTCTTGTTCTCAGTTCTGTTGTGTCTGTGAGGTAATTATGTTGGAAGCCAATTTATGTTCTTGTGGTATATTCCATTTCAGAACATATTGTATTTAAATGAATGGTTAGTGTGTTACATATATGGGTTACATTTCTTATGTATTACTATATATAATGTGTTTGTGTGCTGCTTTTTGAATTTTTTAATTGTTCTTACATTATGATATAACAATCAAACATACCCCCCCAACCCCCCCCCACAGTTTTTAGGTAGTGGTACTGTTCTCCGAACATGTCCGCGAACATTAAATAAGTTCACGGACATCAAGTTCATAAGAAGAGATCTAGTCAGTTCCATATGACATGTATATAAATTCAAAGTCATTATTGTTAAGTTTTGCTACTAAAAACCTATGAAATTCAGTGAAAAAACTGTGTTAAAGGGACGTTATGGTTAAGTTGCGCTACTAAAAACCTATGAAATTCAGTGAAAAAAACTTTGTTAAAGGGACGTTATGGTTAAGTTGCGCTACTAAAAACCTATGAAATTCAGTGAAAAAAAACTGTCATGATGCCTACCTCCAAGGAGCCAGGTCCAACCCAGCAACCCCAGAGGGGTTTCCCCCAGGGAAGTGCCAGCGGGCCCAAGCTGGGGCCCTTTGGACACAGTCCTGGCGCCTTAGGTGCCAGGCTCATGTTGGACCCCTGTCCTGGCGCCTTAGGCGCCAGGCTCATAAAGCTAGACATGTGTTCAAGTGTTTTAAGGTGCACTTACCTGATGCAGACCATGCTGCTACATCCAGGCCCTCTTGAGGCCTGAATGGAACTACTTTACCTGTGGAACTACTTTCCCCTGGGTGTGGTCGGGGAAGGATACATACCTGATCGGTGGAAGGATACATACCTGGAACTTCTTCCAAAGCTATTTAAACCACGCCCGATCAGCAACTCACGCTTCGCGTTGTTCTGCTCCTCGCAGCTGGACGCTCACCGTGTCAGCTCCTGCATCTGGACTTCAGCCACGCCTGTCAGCACCCTGGGTCACCTGCTAAGAGAGAATTGGAGAGAAAGAAGACCTTACCTGCTAAAATGCATCACAGAGACTTCACACCGACGATCCTGAAAGGGAAGACATCATTTTAAAAGCATTTTGTTTCGATTGCTGCAGCGCTGCATTTCACTCACCTTTCCTGGGCACCTCCATCTTCAGCAGTGATCATCCGGATCTGCAGCCTCTTCCCAGAGCCTAGAGAGAAAAAGACAAGAACACAAGGTGAGAGAAGGAAGGGAATAGGGAAAGCTCAGTTTCCTTCTAAGACTTACCTGTTGGGTCATTCCCATTTCATTTCGGGTCCTGCCGTTTCCTGGCATTCCGGACCCCGGCCCCTATGGGGAAAAAAGACAAAGACATTGAATGAGCGAATGCAAAGACATTACCCGAACGCTCATCCAGAACTTACCTGTCATTTACTGGAACTGCACGTTTCACTTCGGGTCGGCGCCATATCTCCGGCATTCCGAACCCCGGCCCCTAAGGGGAAAAAGACATAAGCGTTAGCACTTGCAGCAATAAGACAATGAACATTATTATTAAGCTTGAACTTTTGAACTTGCTACAGAACTCTTACAGCGCCTTACCTGAATAGTCAAGCTTATTTGAACTCCCATCAAACCTCAATCCAGTGAAAAAACTGGGTTTCAACGCGCCCCTGCATCAGAAGCAGGATGGAGAACTCATCCTTCCAAACCCTAAGGTGAGACTTCACGGGGAATCGAGGAAGGGTATCGTGGAGGGTTGGAAGGGAGTGGGAGGCTTGAGCATTATTCCGTCAGTAGGTAATGCTCCCTTTTCACGCACAGGGGAATATTCCTGCGAGCCAGTGAGTCCATCTTCAGAGTCCTGCGCTTCACCATAGAAGAAGCATCAGCACTCGAAGCCAGACCTGCGCCTCCGTGGGAATCAGGTGAGCGTGACAAAAACTTTGTTAAAGGGACGTTATGGTTAAGTTGCGCTACTAAAAACCTATGAAATTCAGTGAAAAAACTTTGTTAAAGGGACGTTATGGTTCCAAGTAAAACCGAAAAACCCTTGAAATTCGGCAGTTATGGTAAGCTATGCAACCATAATTCGCGCCGCCACCGTGCACTGCTAAGACTAACACCCAGGACATCAAAGATGACATCACAAATGTCATTGATGACATCACTGATGACATCACATGTCTGGCTCACTATTTTATCTTTTGCTGACATATCTAGGCCACATGGTTTTCTTCAGTAACAGTCAGAAACTAAGAATGTTATTTTATTTGTAGACATATCCTTCTAGTAGGTTCTTACAGTAATTCCCTTAGAGTACAGTCACATCATATGAAACATATACATACGGGAAAACACAAGCTTGAAAGACAGCAATCCTTTTTGTGTATAAAGATAATCACTAGACATATGAGCACTTTCTGATAGTTCTGTTGTTTTTTTTTATGGCTGTACTTTCCCTGTATATGGTCATATTTGTATACATTGTACTCACACTACTTCCCTTAGGGTCCAATCACATCAAGTGATACAGATACATAGGGTAAATAGCAGCTTTGAAACGGAGCAATCATTTATTTGCATGAAACTAATCAGTTAAGTTATGAATTGTTTCTGCTACTACTTGTGCTTTTTTGCTAACTTCACTTTCCCTGTATATACCCATATTGGTATGTGTTCTTGTGTCTTTGTGTTTTGTCTATAGTAATGCAATTATGTAATACATGGGTTTTATTAACTACTTATTACATATTTCACAGTACACAAAAATCTGTTAAGAAAACAATTATCATTTAATTATTCAACATATTAACATTACGAATATCATACCTTCATCTTGTACGCTGCACACAATGTTATGTTTCTGTATGAGTAGCTTAGTATACTAGATAGAACCCCATAATAGGATGCTATTTATATCAATGCATCGTTCAATGCACTTATTAGGGTATATTTCTTGCAATGATTCTTGACACTTTTTTCGCAACATAATAAGAATCCCTTCTACACATATTTCATGAGAAGTACATACACATGTGATGTCATCAGTGATGTCATCAATGACATTTGTGATGTCATCTTTGATGTCCTGGGTGTTAGTCTTAGCAGTGCACGGTGGCGGCGCGAGTTATGGTTGCTTAGCTTATCATAACTGCCGAATTTCAAGGGTTTTTCGGTTTTACTTGGAACCATAACGTCCCTTTAACAAAGTTGTTTCACTGAATTTCATAGGTTTTTAGTAGCGCAACTTAACCATAACGTCCCTTTAACAAAGTTTTTTTCACTGAATATATATATATATATATATATATATATATATATATATATATATATATATATATATAATACATTTATTTCAAGGCCTTTGAGGTTCAACACACAATAATAATCACAGTAATAATTTTTAGCTAACATGATCCTATCAAAATACATATATACAAGAACAAAGGGGCCTAAAGCGTTTATGCACGAAATTCCACAACCTAAAAAGGGAAGAAAGCAGGTAGTGCAAATATTATTTAGGCATTTCTGCATGGAACACAATCCTAACTGAAAGGCAGTCCAATCCCTAAGATGAGAGGAGCCTAGTGCTTAAATGTACTTGCGATGCTGGTGCACGCAGTAGTGCAGATGGGTGAAACAGGGTCTTTTGTAGGGGCTGTAGCAGCTCAGGAAGGTGGGTGAGGTGATGCAGAATAGGTTCCCACTATTTGGGGAGGGTCTCCCCTGGAGGGCAGATCATGTTCTAAGAGTTGGGAATAGTTCGCTAGTATGCACTAACAGTGGAAAGGAGAGGGGCCCTCATGGGCCACTGAGCGTAAGAATGGATGGATGCGCTAGGGGCCACCAGTAAGGGTTGCGATTACTCACCAACCCCCAGCGCACTACGGACCAAACTTCGGCAGTTGAGTCCTCTTCGGTTGCAGGTTCAAATGCGGCAGTCTCGCAAATTTGCGGCTTTCAGCGACAAAGTTACAGCGTTGATTCCCAGACAGGACAGTGGTGATTTCTCTGCTCCTGGTGGATGGATCAGGCCAGTTCCACTGTAGCAGGCTTCAGGGGACAGAGGGGCACCGCTGCAATGAACTTGCAAAGTTTGTCACCATGGCTGGGCGACACAGTAACCACGAATACTCCGGTTTGGACGCTCTCTTTTTACTCCAGACCTGGGAATGCAAAGTGAACAAAATTCGGTGTGAGAGTGCCATGAACAAAGAGCTTGCGATGTACCAAGTTTCAAGGGCCTGGCGGTATCAGAGCAAAGGTCCTGCACAAGCTGGTCAGCCCACTGGTTGGCACAGGGAGACTTCCGAGAAGACTTACTTGCAGGGTTTGATGAAGGTGCCGAGAGTAGTTGGTCCCACTATTCTAATGGGTTGAAGCGTCTTTACAGACCTTCTAGGACAACCAGATGCAGATGGGTCCAGAAGGACGACAGCGGCCTCAGCATGCCAAACCTTCCAGCGGGTCACCAGCGGTTCCTCTAATTGGCTTTTTAGTTTCAGGATACTTGGATCCTATCCTCTTTTTCCTTCTCAATGGAGCCTCTGGAGATCTGTATTCGTAATAACCAGACAGTTAAAGGGATCCTAGTACAGGGACGAGACTATAACATCTCCTTAAATGCTGACAATATTTTGCTCTCGGTCACCAAGGTGGGTATCTCAGTTGCCAGCTTGATGGCTGAATTGGCTAGCTTTGGGCAGATTTCCTGGTTTGAAAGTAAATGATCCCAAGCCCCAGGGCCTAGCAATCTCTCTTTCCCCTTCAGAGCTGCAAGCAGTATCGGGGCAATGCCCTATTACTTGGAAACGTGATGCAATAGAATATTTGGGGGTTACTTTTCCCACAAGGGTTAGGGACACTTATAATGTCAATTACCCCTCTCTCTTTGCTGGGAGTGAGTCTGACCTGAAGCAATGGGATAGGCAAGCAATCTCATGGATGGGGCGTGATACTACAATTAAAATTAATGTGGTTCCTCAACTCCTGTATTATTTTGCAGCCCTCCCATCTGGCATTCCGATGCAGAGATTACATACATTACAAAGGAAGCTCCTTGATTTAAGTCGTGAGCCAAGGATATCGAAGAAAGTACTTATGCGAAGGGAACATATGTCCCCGACATTTATAGATATTATCTTGCTGCCCAAATTTCCCTGGTGTTCTCATGGATTCAGAAGGAGAACTCTCAAGTGTGGTCCCATATGGGACAGTCACTTACCCAGGTCCCGTTACATCAGCTCCCCTTCCTGGCGCCTTCCCGGGGGTCTCCCCTAGATGAACCCTTTTGTCCTCCATGAAGCATTCCTTCTTATGTTGGAATGTGGCGACCAGGAGATGGGGAACAACGCCTTGACTTGGTCTATTGTCACTAGTGATTGGAGACCCACAGTTTTAACCAGGCTTACAGTGGACAGCATTCTCATAAGGATGGGGCCCGCTCATGTTCACGGACTATAAGCAGTGATTTGGTCTTCAAGAGTCGGAGAGATTCCGGTATGTCCAGTTGTGACACTGGGCTAGTCAGCCCGCCATCAGGTTGAGAGGTACCATAGACCGTAATGCCCAGGAACTGACCTACCTGGCAGGATTCAGCAAGGGGAGGATCTCAATGTTCTATAACTTACTTGATCATTTTGAACCACAGGAGGGCTTGCCTTATATGCGTAACTGTGAGCGTGACCTGGGTACACAAATAGATGAGGATTCTTGGTGATGTATCTGGGAACGTATTCATAACATCTCTAGATGTACCACAGATATGGAATACCAGCTGAAGCTGTGTTATAGATGGTACTATGACCCACACAAGCTTCACTGTATGAATTCTGATTATCTGGATGACGGCTGGAGGGGTTTTGGAAATCGAGACACTTACTTTCACATGTGGTGGCTGGTGTCCCAAGGTTCAATACTTTTCGAAGGTGGTGCTCTCTCACATTAAAGCCATGCTCAAGGCTTTGCTTCCCCTGGACCCTGTGGTGATCTTTGTGGGTGGGCGTGGAGAGTGAGTGTTTCCACTAAGAGGGAATACTGCAAAGCTTATCTCCTACCTCCTTGTAGCAGCCACAATTTCCCTCACATGTAATTGGAAAAACCCTGAGGGCTCATTGATTCCAATCTGGTGGGTAAATGCGTGGAAGATTCTGGCTGCGGAAAAGATCACAGTGTTTGCTGCCGGAAAATACACAATTTTTGTTGCAATGTGGTCTCCTTTTATAGACTACACTCCTACTTTGGGGCATACAAGCCACAAGTATACAAGTATTTAAAGTTGCTGTGAGACTGGCATGGATGGGGTGGAATAGGGGCCAGTTGAATTAGAGTCAGGGGGCAATCTGTTGTCATGTATGAGATAGTGGAGGGTATTATTTTGTTTACATTGGGACTGAATTTGAGTCTTTATTTAATGGTATGCTTGCCCAGTGTCTGTTTAAAAAAAAAAATAATAATAAACCTGTGAAAAAACAGAAAAGAAACAACACTCTTTTGTGCCTTTTTCTGTGCATATTCTACCCCGTCCTCACCACCCCCACCTCTCCAGGTGGAAATGAGGGGTGCAGTTTGCAAATCAACATGTTATCTGTTTAAACATTTTTAATCCACCTCACATTTCTTAATTGACCAATCAGCACCTTTACGCTATGTATGCAAGCGTTACGCTGCTCTTTGATTGGTTCAAAGGCATCTGCAGACATCAAATCAGGAAGTGAGTTCTTGCACCAGACAGGGATATCAGTAATATGTGTTCCTACATTTTGGACATTTTAACAAATGCACTGTATGGGTTAACACCCTATTTCAAAAGCAATAATTCAGAAGTTAGCCCCCACTCCTCGTACAAGTCTCATAAAAATCTGTCTAGTGGTTTGGTCCATAGGTGTGAGTAAAATTATTTTCCAATTCAACTTAATCCAGATTTCAAATCTTTTGGAACACCCTAAAATGGTGTCCCCATCTTGATGAAACCACAGAAAACTTTCCAAAAGGATACAAGTTGGTTGCATATTTTTGCGGGAAGGTTTTGTGGTGATTCGTCAAGTGGCACCAAACATATATGCTAACCAAAAAGTGTTTTGCCAATAGGAAAGAAAACAGAACCATAACCTCATGGTCACTATCACTGACCCTGTAAAATATTAAAACACATATAAAAACATACAATCTTAAAAGAGAATACATATAAATGTAATTCCCCTTAGGAACAAACAATAATTACAGATTACACGTAGCTATTTACAATGTCTGCCATGATGAAATCCGGCAATGGCTTCTCTCAGGATTTCCCCCAGGTGGTCTTCCATCTACTAGCACTAAGCACACCAGTGTGAAAACACACCCAAGTAAGATAATAATTAAGAATCACGGCCAGTAAGGGTGTTACAGTGCTTTCACTAACTTAAATCTGCTCATGCTGTTGTGGGCACCCCACAAAAGTTAGTTAAAGTGTTTTTGTAATCCCATGGACAATTATCTCAATTTCTTAACATAACATAAGACAAAGGTGTATTTGTAGAGTTCATGCTCACCCCAGAAGGGCATATTGGCGCTATTGACAGATAACAGATGTTTGATTATTACCTGATTTAAATAAAATATTTGCTGGATGACAATTGCCTATAATAAAACGTTTGGAATAGTTGTCATTGAAAGGAAAAGGGTAGTGACCGAACACATGCTGTACTTATAGCTTTTATCCCTGCAAAGCTGATGAAATAAAATGAATATGTGATCCTGTATCATTCTCCCTTTGGACATTGTTTCTTGTGAGGCGAAGATGGTGATTCAGGAGGCACAGTCCATTGAAATATATCCTTGCATGTGGAGTTAGCCTGCTGGTTCTGGTATCATTTTCATGATTGATGACCTGGATACTACTGTATAAGAGGTGAGTGAAAGAGGGGGGAGGGGTCTTAAGTTTTGCTCCAACCATGACACTCAACACTCAGTCAGATGCGGATGAAAGGAGGCTAAGGGGAGGGCAGCATTCGCTCAACAGCACTTTGTGTAGGGGGCTCATTGAGAAGTTCAGATTTGATCTATGTACAACAGTAACAACACAAACTGAAGGCATTCCGTGGCACCCTGTGCTTTCGTTCCCCAAAACGACCCATTGAATTAGATAAAAACCAGAAGAAACACATTAGGTAACATTAAAGCAATACATAGGGGTTAACAACAAAATGTAGCATGTTCAGTGATGTGTGTCCCACATGCTGATGTAACCCATGCAGTCTGGAACATGTATTCCTCTGACAGTAAAACAAACCAGCTCTCATGGCCTCTACTTCAGCACTTCCTCAAAACACATGATGCAGACCCCCTGACTCCTGACTGTCCTGTACCTACCACTGACATAAAGACTGTCTTGGTGTGTGGTCCCTGGAGTATTTGCTGCTTTTACTTGTTTTGTCCCATTAAAAGTACAGTGATGATTCTGAAATAAAATACTTCCAAATCAACAAATAAATCTATTAATAACAATATAAACTGCGAAAAGAGCAGGGAATAATAATTTAAAAAGATAGTATAATAACCTTCTCTTGACTCATCTATTCCTACTAACCCAGCCCTATTTCTCTGAAGCCTTTTCTTTCTAAAATTCTTGAACAGGCTGCCTATGCTCAGGTAACCCGCTATCTGAATCTACATTCTTGCCTCCCCCCTTCAGTCTGTCGTTCTCCCTTCTCACTCAACTGAGACTGCTCTTTTACGCATCTCAGATTCTCTCCTCACAGCTGTCACGTTAAACTTTCCTTTATCCTTATTATTCTGGACTTGTCTGCAGTGTTTGACACTGTTGATAACTCTCTTCTTATTTCCTCCCTTTCTACCTTGGGTATCTCGAGAGCCTGCTCTTGAATGGGTCAGTTCCTATCTTTCCCTATGGTCCTACTCCAAAACCTGGGCTGGGCACTCTTCTCCTTTACTCCCTCATTGATATGGTGTCTCTCAAGGCTCTGTACTTGTTCCTCTGCTTTTCTCTCTTTAACTGCTCCTCTTCCTAATCTTAGCTCCTCCTTCCATCTTTCTTTTTTATCTTTACACCAATGACACCCAGTTCTTTTTCTTATTTTCATCCTTTTATTCTGCTCTTCACTCTACTGCTTCAAACTGTCTTTCTGCTGTTAAAAACGGGATGTCCTCTCCTTTTCTACATCTCATTTCTTCCAAAACTGAGGTCCTGTTCTTTCCTGCCTTTACTAATTAACCAATTCTTTCCACTCTCTCTCTATCCTTTCCTCCATTTTCCCTTCCTTTCTCGCCATCTGCACGCAATCTGAGTGTTATCTTTGATCCTTCTCTCTCATTTTCTCTTCATATTTCCTCCATTGACCGCTTTTGTCGTTATGCACTTTTCAACCGAACAGGGACTGCCGACAATTGGTTTCATACGTGGATCATGGCATTACTTGCCAGCGGGCACTCTGAAGGCAGACTGCCTGCGGAACTATGTATTCTGTTGACCTTTGTGAACAATTAGAAAGTCACAGATTCACCATTTAAATAAAGGCAATAAAGCCTTTTGATATCAGAGCATCTTGCTGCTCCAGATTTAAGAATTAGTTTGCTAATTAAGAAGTCTTACCATTACATGTGAAGAGGACATTTATTTAGACCGTTTCATTCTAATAGAGAGGAGATTAATCCTAATCTGCAATCGACTGTACTAAGAAGGCTAAAGGGAATTGGTTGAATTTATTGAGGTTGATCAGTCCATGAAGATTTTGGGCCTTTATATAGATTTTCAGAAGTAAGTCGCCATCAAGGTCCACTGTTTGAATTTCCCAATGCCCTGAAGACAACCGTTTTTGATAGGTCAAAACATGGCATACCGGTAAAAAGATTATTTTTCAAGAAACAGTTGAGGGATTGTGAGGGAATGTGCTGTTTTTTCCATTGGCCTCTACAATTAACCTGTACACTTTAAGGGTGGAGTGCACCTGCACCATTAACTCTTTTCCTTTTTTATTAAATTAGATGACCCAGAGCTAGTTTAATTTCCTAGTGACCGTTGCCTGCTGATCACCAATTTATAGATTTGTTTTGTCATGTTGTTTGTTTTACACCAATACAGGTACATAGCTTGATGAGGGAATAGCCCAGTTTCTTTTCTCACTTTTTAACATCCGTCATGCTCACCCCATCTTTCTTTTCATGCCACAAAACGTCTTCTTTTCTCTCTTGTCTTTTCCCATATGGACTATTGCTTGTCTATATTGCTTGGTCATCCTGCTTCACATCTTCTTCCTCTTCATTCTGTTGATAATTCCTCAATTTGTTTCCTCTTCTCTTTACCCCCTCGGTCTTCCATTACACACTCCCTACTTTTGATTTCATTTCTCCCTTTTGAATCTTGTCTGCTTTACCACTTTCTCTCAATTGTTTTCAAATGTACTCATGGTCTGGCCCCCCTTTACCTCTCTGCTTTATATGTCCCCTATTGCCCTCTAAGATCACAGGACATATGTATTCTACCTGTTCCTAAACCTCCCTGTGCTTCTTCTATTTTACGTTCTTTGCTCTCCTTGCTCCCAAACAATGGAACTCCCCTCCCCTTCACTTCGTTCTACTTCATCTATCAAACCGCAAAACCCATCTCTTATCTTCTGTTGTCTCTTAATTCCCCGACTCCCCCCTCTTCTGATTTTACTTATGTTGATATTTTATCATGATAATTGTACTGCTTTTGATATATTTTCTACAGCGCCTTTGATGAAAGGTGCTCTATGAATTCAATAAAATGAAATGAAAATGAATAATAAATACTGTATGTACGGTGCCGTAATTTTTTCTTGTACTTCCCAAAAGGAAATATAATACATAAAAACGTGTCCAAAAAATCAGGAGATACATTACACCAATGTGTACATTATACATGCATAACTCAGAAGTTAAATATACTATTTACTGAATGCACTCAAAACAATGTTGAATTGGAGATCTAGATCATCAAGGGGTCATCTAGTTGATCAGGCATTCATCCAGTTGATGCCACTCAACAGGCTTGAAATTTGGCCCTTAAATTATATTTGGTATATGAGGCATATAAGGCAGGCAATCAAATCTAGGTCCACCAGTTTTATAGGTAACCACCCGTGGCCAAACACATACGTATTTGAAAGATCACACTCCATTTGGAAGGTATAGCAGGTGCCAAAGTGCCGTAGCCCTCGTACTCAGCGCTCAATCAGGTGTGAACAGTTTGGGAAGATGGGGAGCAAAATAAGAGAAGTCTGAATTCAACACCATTTTTGATTATGGTGGTGCTGGGGGGCTTGGGGGGCCGGAGAGGAGGGAGTCCATCAAGAAGTGCATATTTTTACTGTGTAAATTATGGGATGGTTTTTCAAATTCATTTGCAAGCTCAACATGCATGTGTTGCATGCAGTACATACCAATATGCCCCATGCATCCCTATACATATAGTTCTCTAACGGTAGATACAATGTAGCTGTGAGTGCCTCCACCAGAGATCTGCCTCATGACATATGAGACCAATAACCTTCCCCCTAACTCTCATGTTCCTCTAACTGGTATAAGGACTTTATCACTGAACAGCCTCTAACAATTGACTGTATTTTTTGATGCTTTCTGTCCTTTCAACATTAGTCATGGTTTTAAATGATTTGGCACAGAGAAAAGCATACTCTAGCAGAGAGGAAGAAACAGATGCATCTTCAGGGCTCTCCTGAATGGAAGATTGTCAGCCAGAGTTCTGAAGCCTAGTGGAAGATCATTCCATAGGCTGGGCACCAAGACAGAAAAGGAATAACCCCCCCAGGCGCTTCCGGCGAAATTTTGGGATCCTAAGAAGCTGATGAGAGTCTGATCATAGATTTCTCATAGGGCAATATCTTTCCAATTTATTTTTCAAAAGGTGAGGACCCACATTGTGCACGGCTCAGTGGACAACACACAAGATCTTGAACTCAATACGAGCCGCCACCGGAAGCCAATGCAGACGATGTAACAGAGCTAAAGAAGGAGGCAGCCGAGGCGCCCTAAGCACCAATCGTGCTGCGGCATTCTGCAGGACTTGCATCCTCTGCATCTGGTACTTAGGTTGTCCCAGATAGATGCCGTTACAATAATCCAGCGAGCCAATTATGGAAGATGTCACCAGAGTTGTCCGGTTTTCAGGGGGGGATCAAAGGAAGAATTGTCCTTAAAGCCTTCATTCTTCCAAACCCAGTGCTGCAAATGGCTGAAATCTGAGTCTCTTGTGACCCGTTAGGTAGGAGTTTAACTCTGAGACTTTTCACTGAGGCACAATGGGATGGGCAGGGGCTGAGTGACTCCGGCCAGTACTGTGAGTTCCAGAGGTGGTCACTTTCCTGGGGTCCAAACACCAGGACTTCTGATTAACTGCCAGTTAATTGCAGCCAATTGGCTGCCATCCAGCTTTCCACTTTCTCTATACAATCTCACAGCTGCTCTGGAGGAGAAGCCTGTGAGGAGTCCAACCAGAATATAAGCTGCGTATCACCCACATAGGAGTACAAATGAACCCCACATGCAGTGATAAGGTCCTCCAGAAGCCTCACATACATTCACCTGCTTATTTACAACTCTCAGAAAAGAAAGCATGCAATAAATTAAAACAATACTTTCATAAAAAAATAATCAACTCAGGTGTTAAATGTACTGTCTACTGAATTAATTGAAAATAATATTAGTGGAGGGTATTGGAACCTGGAATCCAGATGTTTGTGGGGTCAACCCATTGGTGAGGGGTTCTCCCTATTGATGTGACATCCACATGATTGAAACCATACTCCCTAGACAAGTCAGGAACTGCAAATATGTTTCAGGGCCCCTGTCACCTGAACGACTAAGTGCTTGAAAGACACATAAGGCATACACTTCTCTCTGCAATGCATTTGTGGCAAAGCTCAGCACGTACAGTTTTGGGTGCTCGGTCGTCCCCTCCCCTCCTGTGAATGACAAGGAGATGGGGTGAAATGATGAAGAGATGTTTTCCGAGGTCGATGTCTGGCGTTTATTGGTGATAAAGAGGGTCAGAAATGGTGGTGAAATGTGTCAGTGAGACATCTATATAGGCTGATAAGAAAGAATGGTATGTACACATGTTGATCTCAAGTGCAGTACGTTCTTCTACTATGTGCAGAAATGCAGAAATGTCTTGTTCTCTTTTTACCTTTTCTTTAGTTTATAAAGTTAAATTTTATTCCGATCCAAATTACAAACCAATAGTAACATTGGAAACAAGGTCTATAATAAGGCATTTAAATAGTAATGAAAGATAAGAAAAAGTCAAACCAGAAATTGTATCATAATGATGAGTATAAAAATAGATATACATTTGTAAGTAAAATATTGGCCTAGTGAAAGGAAAACACAAAAATATGACAAGAGAGAATTATCATATTATAGCTTTATAGACCTACAACGAGGGCCGTACCGGCTGTTATGGACCCTGAAGACCGAGTTAATGGCCCAAGTGAAGCAAGGGCCTTTAACGAGGTATGTGGGCCCATAACGATGGTACGGCCCAGAGGGCAAGGTCTATAAAGCTATTAGAACCCATGGGCAAACACAAAAAAAGTTTATGTAAAAATATATATTTTTGAAATATTTGTTTCTTTTGGGAGGAGCTTAAATATTCCATGTGGAATATTTAAGTTTATAAAGGGGCACAGTAGGGGCATTGGAAACATGCCCTCAGAGGGAGGAGTTAGCAGCTGTGAGTGTGCGACAGAGCACAGAGAGTGGTGACCGGAGGAGTACAGGGAAGGCAAGCGAGGACCACGGAAGAGTGAGGGATAGCAGAGAATGGATAGTTGAGGGGGGTGAGTGAATGCACAGTGAGGAGGGAGGGGGCACAGTCTGAGGTGAGTGCCTGGGCTCACGGATTGGGGGCAGTGAACAGGGCCGTCCTTAGCGCAGGGCGACCGCCCAGGGCGCCATGCCCCACAGGGCGCCATTAGCCCTCTGCCACACCAGCTCTGGGGAGTCTTTCAAGGGCTCCCGAGCTGGCGAAGTGGGAGAAGGCGTGGCAGGCACCCTTTTCCTATCAAATGTGCCTGCGGCGGCAGGGTGCATTTAATGACAATAGGGTGCTGATGATTTGTATCAGCACCCTATTCAGATGATTACCTCCTTGCTCCGATGCGGGAGCGAGGCGGTTTGCACTGGAATAAGGCGCTCATGCATTAGCATGAACGTTGTATTCCAGTGATTAGCTCCCTGCAAGGTGCCGGAGAGGGGAGGTAGAACCAAAATTTGGTCCATCCTGCACCCCCCACCCTCTGTTGACCAGGAGCGCACGGGGAGGGGGGACGCCAATTCGCCCAGGGTGCTGCTGTCGCTAAGGCCAGCCCTGGAAGTGAGGGACAAGTAAAGGGGTCCCTCTCTGACTTCACTGTGACCCCCAGCCGTCATGCATTTAAAGAAAATGAAAAAAAACTTGTTGTTTGTAGGCAAATGTCATTTTAAAGAATGCCAGTAGAGGGGTCCACTTTCCGAGCTATAAAAATAGCAAAGGCCAAATTTGCTGGCTATAATGAAACTGTGAACTAAACCAACAAATTTACCAATAGGAAAGGGGTATTCACCGGCCCAGGGTTCTAATTATAAATATAAACCAACAGTAATACAAGCAATGTTATCAGCATATACATTGGCGAGATTAGACATTAATCTCATTCAAATAATGAACAAAGAGTTGTCATTTTTTGTCATGTTTGACAGAGATAGATGGTGAGTTGGCAATACATTTCTCCAATCTATGTGCATCACAGATATTGTTTCTCCATCCTTTAATAGAAACGTTAGTAAAATCTTTCCAATTGGATGTAATTAAGCACATTTTAGGGAGTATAAATGGATCGAAAATAATTAAAGATGTTTTAATTTTCCCTGCATTCAAAGATATACTTCCCAACAGGATATTAGTTACATGTAAAAGAATAGAAATCTTAAAAATGCATTGAAGGAAAATGCATACGTGCTTCCAAAAAGTATTCTACAAACAGCATAAAAAAATTAAAAAAAACATATGACTAAAAGACCAAATGGCTGAATGACAAGACCAACATAAACCATCATCTGAAATCTTTAAAATAAAAAGTGTTCTTTTTTTTCTGATTGAATAAGATGTCTTAAAACTAGGACATTGAATCTAAAGAAGAGAAAAAACACACAGTGGTTGATTTTTTCATCTGCATGAAATATGTAATCCATGGGCTGCTCGTACGGTACGGGCACGTTATAAAACAGTTGCATTTGACTTCAATTTTCCAAAAATCTTAAACATTGACCCAAGATGTCAGTTATAATTCTGAAATAGCTGTAAAATATATGTTGAACTGAGTGATGTGATGGATTTACACATTCTATACAGTTAATCAGCAATACCTCAACCAGGAATCTGCTGGTCTTTGTATAAGAATCAACAAGTTTATACACACATCAAGCAATGTTTTGGGTTAATATGTATTGCATGTAGCCTTCACCTTGGTTGGAAAGTGTGTGTCCTTGAATAAGGCTCCCAATGCATGATTCGACCTGCAGCTTTCAATGCTAGGAGCTGCGTTGCCTTCTTCGTATCAGGGGATTGACAATGTGTGCTGTCCAACAGCTGGTATTTGAGAATGGGGCAAATGATGCCAAAAGGTTTGTTTCTGGGCCTCTGAGGAACAGGGGACAGATGGCAAATGCAGGGAAGTCAAGTAGACTCGGGAGAGTTCCTATTTCCCTAGATAACAGTTTCCATCAACTCATTAGCAAAAATGTAGCGATTATGTTGATATATGTAGTGCTTTCAAATGCATTTAGTAATGTGTTACAAACAATATTTAAGAGCATATCGCCGAGGGAAACACTTTTTTGGCGCAGTTTGAGGCTTGCAATAATTCATGTATTTGACCTAATGCCTTTGGCTCCCAAGTACATCACACTAAATACTGCAGCTGCTGTCTAAAGTCAAAGAAAGACATACACTATGAGTTTCCATTCCGGTGCAATGATGCACATGTAAGCTTATAGTTTTAAAATATGTAAAATTCGTTCCATCCTATCCTATCACAGCATCATGTCAAGTACAAACATAGTTGAGAAGGTCATTAGTGCAAGAAACACAATACTTTTACGGACAAAGGTACACTGTGTGTTGCCCCGGTTTAGCAGCTAGGCTACCAAATATGCAGCAAGCAACTGCTGTGTCCACATGTCTTTGCTGCTCTCCCATCTGAGCTACACCCACAATGTTTGATGAATTTGCTTTAGGATATTAGACAGGGTTCTTTAACGTGAGGATCATGAGGTGTTTTGGAATACAACGACCATGATCCATCACCATAGATTATGCTGGCTAAGGTTGATGGGAGTTATAATTTGAAAGATCAGGGGAGCCAAAGGTTGCTGATCCCTGGTATAAGTCAACGTCATTGCTGGACGTACTAAGCATTTCTAAAGGCGAGCAGTGCTGACAACACTTCAAATGTACAGGACAGTAATGTCATAATAACTGTATGACACAGGCAGTGTGCGCTGCTGTGTCGTCCAAAGAACTGACTTGTCATGCATATTACATAGTGAAGCTGTACCTTCTTGCACATGTAGGGGGAATGAATATTGGTGCAAAACAATATATCTGTGTGGGGTACTTTTGCTTAACATATAGGTTGCAGATTGTTGTGACCTAGCACCTAGCCTAGCACCTGGCAAGATAAGCTGTGTGTGTGTGTGAATGAGTAAGTGGAGCTTGGAGTGTTGGTGTGAGGCCTGGAACCTGGGGGATTAGAGTTCTAGAGATGATGGTTAGTGGAGAGAGAGAGAGTGAGTGGGGGTAGAAGCAAATTACCTGCTCTCCATTCTTACCTTCCTACCTTCCTACGTCAACTGTAACAATGACAAAACTTACCTTTTCTACATGCCAGGCTCTGGAGTGGTTCCTGTGTGTTCTGCCTGAAGATGTTGCCACTCCAAGATATATCACAGATCTCCATTTGTTGCGATTAAGAGTGGTTGTTGCCTGCACATGTTGAGGTGTGTAGAGGTGACTTGAGGTTTGTCTATTTGTGTAGTGGGCATGGGTAAGCCTGGAAGCCTGGAGCCTGGAGGATTAACGCAGTTGTGATTTTGGTATCCATGTGTAATTTGGATGGGTATGAGAAATGGATTGATCGGTGGTGAATGGATGCATACGTTTTGGAGGGCAAGCCTGACAAGGTGTCTTTGTACTCTGCACTTTTTTACATCCAAACTGCTGTCCTATAGCACATTTCAACATTTACAGGGCTTTCATTTCCCGGAAGGGTTTTTCTGAGCAATGGGTGCGTGTAAACATAAGGCAACATTGACGGATAAATAGCTGGAGAGGCTTGTGGGTGAGGCCCTCTTGCTTGAAGAAGAAAGCTTGCTTTGGAGCACAGGCCTATTATACTGAGCTGAGTGTGAAGCATGCATTATGGGATACCATAGTGGAGACAGTCAACAACATGGCACTTGTTCGTCATTCTTTTAAGAACATAAATATGAGATGGCTAGATCTCCCTTGGCAAGTGAGGGGAAGCATAGTAGAGGCTCAAGAAAGTAGTAGGAAGACTTATGCTTGGCTTTGCATACACCCATTCTGTCTGCATCTAGACATGTTGTCTTCCATTTATAGCCAGGGGAATTATTTAAGAGCTGTGAAAACCACTAGTTGCTTTGGACATATGCACTGTGCTGTTTGTGTATTTTATGGCATAAAGACGCATGCATGCATACTTTATTGCATTATTGTTTGTGTTTTTGCCACATCTTATACACCTATACCGTTCCGTGTAGGGCAGAGACACTCAAAGGGACCACACCACCCACTAAATATTCCATAGGTCAAGTCATATACGAGATAAGGTGTGATGTGGGAACCGGGGCACATACAACATCAACACAAGTGGTACATGGCTCAGTTACGGAGAGAGGCGATTCAGAGGGATGAAATTGTGAGAACACAAAAGGGAATACAATATGATCAATGAGAAATGTACCCATGTTGCCACAGTCAGTTACTCCATTCCCTGCTGTAGCTGTGGCCAGTGTGTTCTTCAAAGAAAATGTGAACAGCATGCTGATGAATTATGTGACATTCCATTAGTTGTGCATTTTGGGGGAGAAAATAAGATCCCAAGGCACCCTTGATCAAGGTGTGAACGTTGTCAATATAACCAGATAGAGTGAATGATAAACAGTATGAGGAGTTTGAACACAACATCAATAACAATTTCAAAGGACAAAGCGTCAGTTGCAGATAGTGTTTAGAGAGGAGGACACAATACTTCCTACTCTAGCAAACTTTCAAGAGCAAAAGTAGAAACAAAGCAAACGAATACACAACAAAAGAATTTCAATGAACAAGGTGTTACAATCAACAGCACAGTATGAACATTCTTGACACTGATGGGAGCAATCTGGATTCTGTAACACATGCCAAACCTACAATCCCTGAAGACACGGGTCCTATTCATTGTTTCTCAATGTCAAGGATGCTAGCATGCTCAGAAGTGATTTAAAGCATTCGAAGATAACAGCTGGGTAATTTTCGGTGAAAAACCCACGTTTGAAGGAAAGGAAACTAGAGACACGTCCACAGAAATTCGTTAAATGTGTACTGATCCTTGCAATAAGGATCCTCAACTAACCAGGCAAGATAGAAACGACCATTTGATCTACTGAATTTCATGTTGAAAGAGTGCAACACTGTACCCACAGTGTTCTGACCGTCACTGACCAGCCCACTCAAAGAAACACTTTCACCTATTGCCACTGACATGCCATTATTTCATGTACACATCAAGTGTGAAAGAGTTGGTGTCAATGGGAATGGTTGTCCAAAAGAAGTTTCTTGCAGCAGTGCAAACCTATCAGACACATCTTTCCAGGTGGGTGATGAAAAATGTTGCAGTATACCCAAATTAGAAAAGCGGGCCAGTCTCGCTACAGAAAAGGCCTTACACGCTAGTGGTACAGAGTAGAACAGTGCTGGCAAATATTTGTTATAGAGTCATCCACAAGAAGTGACCCGAGAAGTGTTGGAGAGATGGTTGATATATTTATCATTATTAATATTCACATGTGTTTCACCCAATATATCCCATATTGTACTTGAACATTCTAATCACAAAAGATTCTATATGTAATTTCACTCTCGATAGCTTTGGTAAAACATATAACAATTTATGTTGCGTCTTCTCTCAGATTTTGGAACAGTATGTTGTTTTTGAGGCGTTCCTTTAATGAAGCTGTGAATTAACAGGTCATGTTACATTTATTGAAAGTACTTTGATCAAAAATAGTGTAAATAAATTACGATTATTAATAAAAAACACTAGCGGGAAACACATCTAGCATGGACATGTAAACAATGCAATCTAGCATGAATAATAACTCTTATAACCTGGTGATGGGATTGTACAATACAAGCATCAGAAGAAACGGTAAATGTTTCATGAACTTAATCGTACACTATTTCAATATTAACATTGAACAAGGAATGTTGATTTCACAAGAATTTGAAGGGATTTCACAATGTTCCTGTGATTACATAAACACACGTTAAACAAATATAGAATCATTTTAAAATCTCATGACCTATTCTTTGACTGACGTCACATGTTTTGACTATGTTGCATCTAGTTAACCCAGTCTTTCTCAGAGTAGGTCAATGCCTCATCATTCTGTGGGATGTCTTTTGGACCCTCGTTGTCTAAATGTGACTTAATGGGGGGGGAGGGGGATTTGATTGCATAGCTATATTGAAAATACACTCCAAACAAACCTGGTATTGGATATCAACCTGTATGACTGAAGCCACATTACAGTGCTCGTTTTAAAGGTATTAGATATTAAAATCTTTTAAGGTGATTTAAAACATAGGGCAATTATCAAGGTTTTTGAGTTTGAGGTTACAGATTTACATAAATAGTTAAAAAATAGTTTGTGGCATGAAAAAGGTAAATGTGTCAGGTGCACCCGTATATGTGGTGTCTCTTATGGAAGATGGAAGTAGTGTTCTGTATATAGGTTCTCCCCGATTGCTGAATTTGGCGAGCCTCAAACTATATGGTTACATATGCATGACATGTTAATTGTATATGATACAAAACACAACTTTATATTTGGCTCTAAAGGATATCAATTTTGTTTGCCTGAATCCCCTGCAATTTAACTAAGTAGATAGAATGATACATGTCTCAGCTGAGCAGACACAGCTTGCTTAAATGTGTTTTTTGGGATGGCTTCCTCCTTTTGTTTAATTAAAACTGTGATTATTTTAATGATAATTGCAATGCATTGCCTAAAATTAGCTACATTTGCACCTGGCGAGGGGGGTGGCGGCCTCCCAGCCAATCAAAAGGCTCAGCAGGGGGACTTTACACATTGTAAAGCTGCTGTTCCAAGCCTCCTCGGAGCGGGAGGCTGCTATCTTCTCCTGCCTGGACCAGGGTATGTGTGCCCCGTGCTTCCCCGTGCCCCCTTCCCCTTCCTTTTCCACATATTTAACCCCCCCCACCTACTTGACACTCCCTTGTTCCTCGCCGGCGCCGGGAACAATTCTCTAGGGTCAGATGCTTTTTCCAGCACAGATTGGGGGGCAGATCTCTTTACCTGAGTTGGCCCTCCCTCTTGAACAGCCTCTCTGCCTCCCCCAAACTTGTGCAGAACCACCGCCAGTTACAGAAGCAACTCAAGACCTTCCTGCTTTCTCTCTTCCCTCTTCCTCTCCCTTGCTAATGTCGCTGATAGCTCTGCACACTGGTTGCCTGGCCACCCCTGAAATTGTGTCCAGGCTCCTGCATGTCCAGTTGCCCTTGCACTGCCTCCAGGCTCTCTCAGCACCTAATGGTATGTGTCTGTAACCCTACAGTTCCATCTCTTTGCACTTAAGTGCCACCCTCTGGCAGCACTTGTTGAGTCACCTGCACTTCTCCTCAGCCCCCAGCCCCTTGGCACTACTCCCCTGCCCTCTTAACCGCACTTGCACAATCTGATTGACACAAGACCTAGTAAGATCATTGTTTGTCCTCCCTCTGTTTCACCTCCTTTTCTTGTCGCGCCTAGAAACACTCGTGTACAGGCGCGTTGTAAATGACTTATCATATGATATCATAACTGGCAGAAATCATGCTTCATTGTGTCCATACTCCGAGATTAAGAAGTGACTATCTGATTTTGATTTCTTTTATCTTTTTTGCTAATAGCGCATGGACTGGATATGTTGTGACAATGCTCCCCACATGTGGCATCCTATTGCCTCGCCATTGCAAAGGGCACTTGCAATTGAAGGATAATATCACTACACAAATTACACTTCTATTGTGTATCACAAACATGATTAAACGATTATTTAAACAAAGACATTTGCAGATTAAGTCTACTTAATATATATTCAACTGCCATTTAAAACCAGCGAACATGTGGCTATGTGTGTTTCAAAATACAGCAAAGCTCAACAGTTTTGTTGTTCGCAGATGAGGCATTGACTGATATTTTTCAATTTAACAAAGCACTTGCTTGAAGAATTCAATGCATTTCACTTCCACTTCTGCATTCCACGAGATTACACAAAACAAGAAACATTTAAAAGCCAACAAGAGCAACCCATTTAAGTTCTAACGCGTATTTCAAAACCTCATTAGCTACCAAAAGCCCAATTACTGCAGCTCCATTGTTCCCAAAGAGACACACAAAGAGAGCATTTGATGTGAGCAGCTACCATCTGCATATAATTAAAACCTGTAACTTTGAGGTGCCTGACCCCCACAAATGCACTTCAGGAACCACCAAATGCATTATGAAACAGCTTGCTTCTTCTTTCGCATACGTCCAATTGTGCTTAGTGGAGAATACATCAGTTTTACATTGAAATGAGTCTCTGTTCATTTTAGTTTCGCACACATTTTCATTTTATCATTCTTAAAGCACCAACTGGCCCAAAATATTATGCACAAGCATCTACAATTCAGTATACATCGACAAAATAGCCTTTCCCTATAACCCTGACTTCAAGAAAAGTGTTGCTTTTAAAGTAAAAGGTGTGCATGGCAAGTGTGACCAAAACTAGTGACCTATTGCAAAATAAAGTCAATTATTGTTGAATGCATTACCTATAGACCAGGGGTCTGCAACGGAGGAACTACAACTCCCATGAACACTCACCTTTTATTTGCTGTGTTGTAGTCCAAAACATCTGATGAGCCAAAGGATGCAGACCCCTGGTATAGACAATGTCAAAAGCCTAATTCTTAGTACATCTGTTTATTGGGAACTAGGCATGCACACATCATTCCTTATTATAAGACCCAGCAGGCAAAGGAAGCCTTATCCCTGGCTGGCCCTTGGACGCCTATGGAAACATTGATACGACAACCATTCTACTCGCACATCCAAACGCTGTGACTGTCCGAATCAGTATACAGGTTTAATGTTACAAGCATTTAAATGTTAGTGTGAGTGTTGGGGAAAAAAACAAAACTAAAACCAAGTCCAGACTGCAGTAAGGATTCAAGCACACAACCCTTGTATCACAGACATATTTTTCAATTAAAACAGGTCTTCAGGCTCATATGTTCCCAAAGTGCTCTTTTTGATTTAAGCTAAACAGGCTGGAACCAAACTAAGAGTACAATTTGAGTAGTAAACTGCCCATATTGGAATGATAACTTTCTATCAAACAATGATATACATGGTTATTCAATGGTTTGGAGGTATGTTTTGCTCACTTAGGCAAGTGTAGTATTCTAATTACGAATACAATATCTAGTGGACGTGATTATTAGATATGCCTTAGGAGCCAGTCTTTAATGTTAGCACAATTACATGATCTGCTTTTTTGTTTCATTTAATATTTGCTTTAGCAATCCTTGCTCCACTGCCTTCCCCCAGATATCCCACCTGCAGGTCACTCAGCTGTCAGCGACAACTGAGATGGTTCTACCAAATGTGCACCTGATAATGCAACTCTTACCCACATAGAAAGAGAAATAGAAAGAGACATTTGGGCCTCGTTAAAGGTTTGGTGGTATTCCACCAGTAAATCCGGCAGGATACCACCAAATGGCAATAACGCTGCCGGCACCTGGCTTGTCGGAATAACTGGCAGATTACAGGTTCCTCAGAGGGATTGACAATGTTACCGGCACCGGTAGGGCTAGTGCTGGTAATACTGCAGCTGTTTTGTTGCTAGTGGAGTGCCTGATGGCCACCCCACTGGCAAACTTGTAGTATGCTGGTCTGGAAATGTGCTGGAAAACAGAATTACCAGCACATTGATTCTAGACCGTCACACTTGTAATGAGGGCCATAGACATATGGGCTCATTCTGAGTTCCCCGGTATTCCGCTGGTAATTCTGGTGGGATACAAGAGAACTACCGTACCGTCTCTGCCGTCCAATATCCCAGTTTTACTGCGATATTACGGGCTGCAGAGACGTAGTAGCTCCCCATTTCCTTAGGACTACATGGGACGGGGATGCTGCAATCAACGGCAGGGGTAACACTGGTGCCAGTGATTGCAGCAATTGTCTGCCGGTAGGGGCCTGAACTACTGCAGGTCAGGCCTGCCGGTAGAACACAGCCCGTACCGACAGACGTGGAGTTGGGCGGTCCAGAAAGGAGCCGGTATATGTTGTTAATGGCACCTTATTTCTGGACCAGCCAACTCCGAATGAGCTCGTAGAGTGAGGCAAAGTGAGACAAAACGATATTTAGAGAAAAGAGAACAGAGAAGTAGCTCCTATTTTATTAGGTGTATATTTCCTTTGCAAAGCACCTTAATATATGGGAACAATCTTCTTTCATCTGCCCACAGCAGTAAAAGATATTCTGAATAATGTATAATTTTTCAGTGACATAGGTATAAGTTAAGTGACATGTGTTCATGATTTTCTTCTTTATAACATGCCAACTGCAATATGCAGATTGCTTTATGGTACCAGTAGTGGAGCGGGCAACAAGAGAGGCAAGGGAGGGGCAACTAATACAATGTAATTCACTCAATCACTCAGAACAATATAAGTGCAGTTGAGATGGTCAGGTTAGAAGGACAGTAGCCCAAATGAAACCAGTTATTTTATAAGAAGTTTATAGACATGTGCATGAAGGTAGGGTACATCGACTAACACGATTCAAGTCAGAAAAGATCAGACCTAGTGAGTGACACTTAAAAGTCTCACCACTAAGTGTGATCATTTTCAGTTTTCTTAAGTTTTCAGAGCTCTGACTTCCCCTGTCAGCAAGAGGAGAGGGGACGATGCAGATATCAGGAGGTTTTAGAAAGGGAAACATCCCCCCAGATCAGGCAGCTAATCACCCCTTAGTTTCAGGGAAAGCTTAGTTAACAGACCTTATTTTCATACAAAACACTAATCTTTGCACAATCATAACCATAATTACTGCCACGTGGATATTAACACACAATACTTACTGGTCTTTAGGGTCACCCTGGGCTCGCCAGGTGGATCAAGTCTCCACTTGTGGAGACATAGGTTCAGATTAACTATGCAGTGTGGAGTGAATTTGGATGGGCGTGCATCCCATGCAAATATGCTGCCCCACTGAAATGTTTTTGTATTAAAATTGATATTGCGGTATGCATGGATATGAGGGAAGCACAACCTAATTTAAGAAGTGCCTCAAATATATATCAACTGCATTGGGATGCTGTTGAACATCCCCATGGCTCTCTGCAAACTGTCATGATGCAGAAAAACCATTGGTGTCACAACCTACCGCTGTTTACCCAAATCCCTCAAACCATTTACTGGATACGTTCACATCTGTTACCTCATTTACATCTGGCAGCCCAAAAGAGTAATGGACTTAGACAGAAATAACATTTCCCTAAAGAAACTTGGGCCCACTTGGCAATCTTAGCATGACGCCTTATTTCCACCACGGTAAAAAACTGCCTTCTATTCTGGGAAACATTACTGTTCATATAGAGCAACAATTATTTATATACTAGCCTAAGCAACCGGCTTCGCCCGGCATGTCCATTCTCAGATATTGTTTTCATATTCCACCGAAAAAGATGATCAAATATTGTTGTTTGCTACAAAGGTAAAATGCAATACATGGTAATTTCACTAATTAATTGAACACCACATTTTTATTTATCTCTGATTTAAATTCTCTAAATTCTCACATGATATCATATTTGTATATCAGTGTTGTTAACAGTGGTGGCCATTGTCGCTGCTAACACACACTGAAAATAATCAGAGTAAGCATACAAATATGATATTCATGTAAGAATGTGATTCATAGGTACATTAAATATGGTGTTCAATTAATTAGTGAAATTAACATGTAACGAGTTTATTGCAAAAGAAATCAATGAAAAGAAAGACACACTCACTCTGCTTGTAAATAAAAGTGAAAAAACCAAGACCAGTTCAGCACAGACAATGCGATGATGAGCACTTTCTACAAATGACCTGTTGATGGCGTGCAGAAGACCACAAAATATAATGCTGAAAAATTGGAAAAAGTTAATTATCTCGGGAATGGGATGACCTATTGAGCTGGAAATAGTTGCATTAATTCGGCAATGAAATAAAGAATATTCCATGCAAAATTCATGACGCCAGACCTCACCGTACATGAGGAGTTACGTCCTCAATATCTACGCCACATAGAAACCCACAAACACGATACTTTTTTATTTATATATATATGTAAAATACTTAGGTATGTTTCCGTACTCAGCTGAATTTATCAATGTTAGGTTGCCCTCTGCTGTCCAAATGGCAGTGCACCCACTTCAACAACATCTATTTCAACTGGCAAAGTGCACACACTTCAACCTGAGTACAATTCTACGCAGTCACCTCCATCTTCCACTTTCGCAAACATTTGGAAGTTACTTCTTTCCACCCTCACTTCTCTTCACACAGGGTACAGCGGTTCCAGTGTCAATGAATGGTTCTACATTATTTTGCCGCAGGATTTTTCGTCGCAGGACTTTTCATCGCCTTTTTTTATAAAATAAAACTCATTGTTTTTTGGGTTTTTTTTGGGTGGGGGTTTACCCCCCAAACCTGCATTTATTTATTTTTTATAAATTATTCCCTTTCACCCACAAATATTTATTTAATTTTTAACCCCCCCAAAAAAAAGATGTTTTTTTTCGATAAAAAAACGGCGATGAAACGTCCTGCCGCAAAAGAACTGTACACGTTCATTACTGGCTAAACGTTACAGTCTCTAAAGAGCGAAACACTGCAGGACAAATCCCTCTTCATGGGCTGAAACTGAATGTAGGTGCTGTAATCATGCGACTACTCAATCTTTTGCCATCGCAGTGGAACAAGGTTGACAATGACATGTCTACAAAGACATATCATAGAGGCCTGTGTGAAAGATGAAACATAGATCCTGTTCTTATCCCGTGCATACCTCTCATTCCATTTTATACGTTTATCTTTTTCAAAGACCATTAATAAGTCACAGGGACCTACGCCCTCTTCCTGGAAGCGATCAGTGGTAATTTCGATATTTAAGAAGGGGTACAGAAGTGATCATATGCATTAATGACCAATATTGACCTTTAAGATATGCTAGAACAGCGTATGTTACGCCGGGAACAGCTTGTATTTCATTAAATTGATTCAAATTAACTTCTTAAAGAAACTTAGCAATATGTGTGCCTCAAATTGATGTTTTTGTTCTACACAGCCTCCTAACACAGTTATGATGCTCCCACGTAGCAGACAGTCAGCTTCATTATGGGTCTGGCGGTAACCGTGCTGGTAAAACCAGTAGGTTGCCACCGGACCTGTAATGAATTACCAGCGCCTGTCTTCCAGGTGCCACTGTGCTATTCTGAGTCTGGCGGCCGGGAAGTCAGGTGCCGATAATTTCATAATTCCCCATTCCCATTGAGTCCAAAAGGACTCAATGGGAATGGGGAACACAGAAGCACCGGCACCGTTAATAACGAAATGCTTCAGTGAAAGTCTGCGGGCCGGTTCCGACACACTTGCCAGGTCTGGCCCTGGCATGAGGGACGGCACCTGCCCGCAAAGTTATACTGTGGTATGCTTACTGGCACCGGTGTTTCCAGACCGGCACAGTGTTAAGAGGCCCAGTGAATCTCTACATCTAGAGTACTTAAGTTCCTAAGCATGAACAATATTTTAAATGTTTGTACTGTTCAGTATTTTACAGTGATATATCCTATGAATCCAGAAGCTTCAAAAATGTCCTGCTAATTGCTATTATCCATACATGCAATCAGATTGCCTGGAATGCCAGGCAGAACTCAGCATTACTCACACTTGGTCGGCATGCATGAACATGGCCAAAAACCTCTTCTGACTTTCTGAGGATGGTGATATCCTTGCTTCTAGATTAAATCCCATTCATGAAACAGTTGTACCCAAGTTAGTGAAACATTTTGGTTGCTTAAAAAAGCATCAGCATTAAAAAAACAGTAATTCTCTATCTATGCAGACGTCAAAGCCTGTGAAACTATATAGGAATAAGAACAGGTGCACATACTGATGAGCTATGTATTGACTACCAATCTCTGTAAACAAATGTCTCAAGCGATGCTCAACTATTGGACATCAGAACTTTAGGATTCCTGTACTGGCTGGCGTGACATACACAGGAGCAAGTTAGTGTGTGGTTATGGTGGTTATGGTGGTTGTTCTGATGGATCACCCATAACAACTGGTATGTTGAGTTTTGTGGATAAGCTATTCGGAATGGAGGCTGGAATAGATTTGATATTCAATGAGATTGTGACCTTGAGTATATCAGATTCTTCCTGCAGCAGATGAAATCATGTGCCCTAAACAGCTAAGTCATCGGATCCATCTGATGCCCTACAGACTGGATTTTCAAAACAAAGTAAAGCCAAAACTACAGAAAAGTGGGAATTGGAAATAAAGAAGAATTATAAAAATCCTCATGATTCGCACAGCTAAATATAATCCCTATTCACATATGGTCATAGAGAATGATTAATCCGCCCGATCAGTAAAAACTCCTAAAGAAATTGACTTCTTAGCTTAATATCAATCAGAAAAAAGTTACTCATGGCCAAGGTTAAAGAATCTGAGCTTCATTTTTAGTATGATGATAACAATAACAAACTTATAATGAGGATATGCTATTTTAAATATAATTTTCTATTAAAATACCACCTTAGTATGAGTTTGGATGGAGTGGTATATTTGTTCTATGGAGTGCACAGGAAGTAATGCACGTGGTAAATGACTAAGGCCCTGATTCATGGAATTTATTGCATGGTACATAGGGACTTTGTATGCCAAACCACACGCAAAACCCCTTTAGTTGATTCATGGAAATGTCTCTGCGAGCGGACCAGCACCTTGTGCAAGGCTCCACACAGAGTGTGAGCTGGGCCTACGGAGAGACCCAAATAGGGGGTGGAACATGCAGAATGAGGAAGAACTCTGCTCTGCAAAATGTGGGCATGTTGAGGGATGGTCCATGGCTTAGCAAGCGTATGCCCATTCCTGCATAAACCCAAACGTATTCATAGATATCAAAGTACAACCTCGCATTGGAAAAAGGTATACGCAAACCCTGTGATCCATCTTCCACATGATAGAAGGCGTAAACTTCAAAGCGCATAGGAACCCATGTGCATAAAGCATGCAATGCACACCAAACTAACGTCTACAGTCACGATGAACCCAGAAATAGTATGATCTATCATGCATCGACACCACAGGAGAGGGAGGATGTCAGGGTCCATATCTTCACATCACACTGTTTGGGATGCTGGATGACCAGGTATATGATAGGTACAGGTCCCACCCCATGTAATCCTAGACCTAGTCAGGGAGTAGGAAGATGGCCTAGCATCATCCACCATCTGCTCCCAGGTACTTACCCCCTAGAACAAGTGCTGACTACACTCCATTTCATAGCAACTGGGTCCTTACAGTGAACCACTGTAATAGTTGGTGTGATATGGCATGCCACCCAATCACACTGTCTACACCAGGTACTGTCAAGTATAACAGTATGTGCATGTGTGCGCAGGCACATATATGTGCGCCGGACACTGGCGGAAAGGCAGACAGTTATCCAGGAATTCTATGCAGTAGCACAATTCCCCTGTGTAGTAGGTGCAATTGATTGATTGATTGATATTTTATTTCTATCGCGCTCATACACAAGTGTTTCAGGGGGCGACAAGGCAAGGAAGGGGAACAAGGGAGAACAAAACAGCGATCTTACTAGGCACAGTGACATTGAGAACGCGCAAATGCATGGGAGAGGGGGAGGGGAAAAGTGCATGGAAGGAGGGAGAAGTGGAAAGTGCGAAGCAGAGGAGAAACAGATAAATAGCAATAAATAAATAATAAATGCAACAAACAGTGGAAATGCAGCCAGCAAATTGCAAGTGCTAGGTTTAAGGCAGCAGACAGGGTAGGTCTGATAAGTGCAGGAAGAAAAAGGGGGGGGGGCTGCATGGGTACAGATACAGACCCCAGTGCAAGGGGTGGCCCGGAGGCAGTGCAGGAGGGTGGCAGGGTGAGCAGGTACCTGGGCCCGAAGGACATAGGGTGCCCAGGTGCGCAGTGCCAAGGGAGAACAGATCAGCATTGGAGAGGAGGAGCAAAGGCAGAAGAAAAGAGGAAGAATTGACTGCACACATGTTGCAATGACCCCCCACCCACCCGAATGATGCAGTACATCTACCAGAATCAAAAGCAGTGGCACTCTGTCAATGTGCAGTTAGTGTGTGATGCCAAAGGAATCATCATGGAAGTGTATGCCAATTTTCTGACGAGCGCAAGTGATAGCTACATCTTCCGCCAGTCACCACTGCACTGGGCGCTGGCATCTGGAAAACATGGCAATGCATGGCTCATCGGTGAGTATGAATGGTCACGTATATGCATGCACGTGACAGACTGAACAACAAACCCTGACAAGAAATGCCAATGATAACCACGTACACATTTACTGGGGACAGTGCCTACATGCTGTCAACAATCCCACAACACCAGCTGAGGTGAGATACAATACAGCACATGTAGCCACTAGAACTCTGGACTGGCTCGCAATTCGCAATTCTCAACTGCAACACCAAGATTCTGTATAACACCCCATGCCCATGGTCCGACCATCACGTCATCGCCTTCACCATGCCTAAGAACTACCCCATAGATAGCACCTGCAGCTTTTACTAGAAATACACGCAACATCACACTAGAGAAACTATTACCACTGATGCACCCATAACCAAATTCACACATAACCCAGTATTGGCCTATCTACTATGGTAGAGATATATAACCAACCCTCCTAGCTGCCCTCGACAAAATAGCATCAATGAGCATACGCAAAGTGAAACCCCTAGCCCACCTTAACTCTGGGTACACCCCTAAGCTCAAATCCGTGCGTAGTACGAAGAGAATAGCCAAGACCAATTGGAAAAAAATATCCTACAGAATCTAACAAAGTAATCTTTACAGTCTCAGCCAAAAACTATAAACTCGCCATGCTCCAAACCAAGAGCTCCACCTACAATAAGAGAGTTACCAAAGCCAATTCTGGCACCAAGGAGCTCTTCTCGATACTACGAGAACTAGAAACACCAGTGCCGCCACACAAATCTTGTCTTAAAAACACAGGCCTGGGGTAGAAACATTCAAAAAGCCCTCCTTAATAAAATTGAATTATTACAATAAAACATCGAAATAAAAAGACTGAACTTAACACCTCCACTCTCACCTCTTCGAACCCTAATACACAATTTTAATTCTCCCCTGTCTCAACATCAGAAAATTATTAATAGCCTCAAACCCTCCAGGTGCCAAGGTGACATATTCCCAGCCTCGCTCATTAAAGATTGCATAACGGAACTTATTCCCTTCATCACCCCACTAATCAATGCCTCATTTGAAACAAGCATTGTCCCATCCAACCTCAAAGATGCATGGGACCTCCCACTGATAAAGAAACCTACTTTAGACCCCAAAATCCCTACAACTACTGCCCAATAACAACAGTACCATTCCTACTCAGAATTTTGGACCAAGCAGCCTATCTGCAAATTCTAAACCACCTTGAA
The DNA here is from genome assembly GCF_040938575.1 of Ambystoma mexicanum. NCBI lineage: Eukaryota > Metazoa > Chordata > Amphibia > Caudata > Ambystomatidae > Ambystoma > Ambystoma mexicanum. Next base: position 487,845,293 of record NC_090933.1, on the reverse strand, counting down.
ACCAACAACCTCCTAGGCCTTCGCCAATCTGGCTTCCGGCCTGAACATGGCATGCAATCATCCCTATTGGATCTACAAATCCGAATAGACGAGATCAAAGACAAGGGCAACCTAGCACTCCTGCTCTTACTAGACCTCTCAGCAGCCTTTGATTTAGTCATCCACAGCATAGTTTGCAAACATCTTGCGTCAGCGGTCAATTTCTCACCTAAAGCCATAAACTGGATACAGTCCTTCCTCTCCAAAAGAACTATGAGGGTCTTCGCACCTACTGCATTAGCGGCTCTTGCCCCAGTCTCTTGTGGAGTTCCACAAGGCTTGTGTGTTGCTCCCACACTGTATAAGATTTTCACTAAACCGCTAGTTGACCACCTTGATGATTTGGACATCACCTAGACGAACTATGCAGATGATACCCACATTCTCATACCCATTACAGGCACATGCGATACAGACTCAAAACTACTTTAAAAAAAAAAATCTACCAAACTATTTAAGCTTGGATGGCGACACATGGCCTGTGCCTTAACAATGAAAAAATAGAGTTACTCCTCATAGGCTCTCAGAACCGCTTAAAAAAACTAGAAGACCACTTTAAATCCTTTGCTATCGACGGCATCACCATCTCTGTCTCAAAGGTAGTAAAAACCCTAAGTGTTTATCTCGACTCAGCTCTCTCACTCTCACACTAATTAGACACGTCAACGTCACGGCATCTGTTGCAGCTTACACATCCAAGATCATCAATGCCTACAGACCTTTCTTATCCTGGACAATAGTATCACACTAACCAGAGCCCTTATCTTATCTAGACTATACTACTGCAACGCACTGTACGCAGGCACTAACAGTAGCAACCTAAAACAATTGCTGGCGATTCAAACGATTCAAAACAGAGCAGCCCTGAACATACCCAAAACAATCATATTTCCATCATGAGATGGAATGTGCATTGGCTGCAGGTGCAGGAAAGAATCCTCTTTAAACCCCTCTCCTTAACGCACAAGTGCCTTTCCAACTCAGCGCCTCTATCCAGCAAATTTAACAAAAAAACAATCTAAAAGACCCATGCACTCAACACAAGAGCATCTACTCAACATACCAGATACAAACTACAGAAAACTGGGAGTAGCAGCTTCCCAGTGGTAGCTGGCAAACACTGGACCATCTTACCTCTTTCAATAAGAGCAGAACCTGCCTTCTGGACCTTCCGCAAAAAAGTTGAAAACTTGGTTATTCACACAAGAGCATTGAAACTTTCATCGGTCCATGACTGACATTAAGCCACTGACATGACCTAACAGTAGACCTCTCCCACCACTTATATGTCGCTATTAACCTGTACTATTTTCTCACAAGTGTACCAAATTATTGATGCTAAGCTGTATCTGTCTGACCTTCCAACTGGGAACACCTAACTGTACAAGTCTCAATTGTATTAATTGTATTAATTGTATTAACTTACTAATGTTATTATGTACTTACCTGCAACCTACCTAATGTTTATAACTCAACCGTACACTGCAAAAACTTGCACCCAGATGCCCCAGTGCTTGGTGTGTGATACAAATGTTAAAATAAATAAAATAAATACATAAATAAATAATCTGTCAACAGGCCCAAAAAATCTGCTGGTGTACCGTACATGGTACATGTTCACCATGGAAAACAACAAACCCTCGCCAATGGTGTGAGCCTGGTGTCTGTGGTGAACATGGCATCCCCGAAATGGCCAGCAATGTTGTTCTATGTGTGCAATTGTCTTCGGACAAAACCCCCAGAAGGGGAAAAAGGACCAAGATTGGACTGCCTGCATGGGTAGACACGACTAGTAAAAACTAATTGAATGGGATGCTATGCGCCAGGCAAGGCACATGTGAAAAGTACAAGGAAACACTCCCCATCACTACCATCACCATTTGTCAAATCACACAAACAGTTGGGCCTGCCACCCTCATGACAACTCACCAACAAAGGCCCTACAGTGACAGGCTCCCTCGCAACTATGACCCCGCCAACAGTACAACCCTGAATGTCTTGAGAAAACCACATGCATAGACACACCAACCTACCATCACTATATGTCACATGTACCCATGAAGCTGGACCAGCTCACCTGAATGCAAGTAAAAGATAAACACCCCACACAGTGCCAGACTGCCTGCCACCAACCATAACACAAGTGCCACCCTAAGTGCCCTTCACTTACCTGCAAAAACATTTTAAATCCGCAAAGGCATGCATTGCATCAACGTAAACATATTGGACGTCCATGACAACTCCTGCATGGAACAAGTAAATAGGCATGGACCACCCAGTGTCGAAGTATGACAAAGTGCAAGAGGGAGACAGGGCACAGCGTAACGATTGCCTAGCAGTGGAGTAGTGAGAGAGAGAGAGAGAGGCAGAGAGAGGGAGAGAGAGAGAGAGAGAGAGAGAGAGAGAGACATGAAAAGCATTGCAAGATTGCAAGGAGGAGACCCGTCATAGATCCTGGAAGGCACATAGAGGGAAAAGCACCATATGTAGTGGGCCATGAAGGACAAAAGTGGGTGATGGAGAAGGGCAGAGTGGTAAAGAATGTACACCTGTGAAAGGTAGGTCAATCAGCTGTTCTACATCAGACAAACTACAGGCGACACCCGTCATGACATGCAAAGCATACAAAGACCCATATACGCAACATCCCTTCAAAGAAATTCCTACGAACACATACCCATACTCTACACTAACCAACAATCCCCCCTGTTGGGCACCTCACCCACCCTCCAATAGACCACATACCCTGTGTGAGACCGTCCCAGTAAGTTTGCATGGATCCAAGGGTGCACTGGAAATGCACACAGGGATAACAGATGTACACCAGCTGTGGGGAGTAGACAATGTAACACATGCATGGGCCCACAGTGTGCACACACACTGTGCAATCACATACAGTGCCGGATGAGATGAACAAGTAATGCAAACTAATAATCATGCAACACATCCTGCTGTAGATAACATAAAGAAAAATGTACAACAAGTGACCTGATGGGGTAACACAGGAGCAGACTCTTATGGGTACACATGTGCATATCTGTGACAGACTTGTCCTGTGGAGTAAATGTAGCCAAATGCCCAGAACTGTGTCACCAGAGGCTACATCTTGAAGCGGTGCAGCTGAGGATGAGTAAAATTGTAATAGTTTATTCATACAGTGCTTATACACAGGTGGAATGCTTCAAAGCGCTTCAAGGCGTGAAGGAAACAAGGGAATACATTAATCATTCTTAGGCCTTGAAGTTTCCAAATTATCGAAACAGAAAACTAGCATGCTAGGCCTGACAGCGTTTCTCTTAGTGCAAGAGCACGAAGTGTAACAGTTCCGACCCAGCTAGGGTGGGGGGACAGAAACAAGGTGGGTGAGGGACAAGACAGACAAACTTACTAGTCCTATTACATATAGGTAACGCATGCGTACAGACGGAGGTGCGAGGAAGAGGGGGTAGAGGGTAGACAATTGCATCCATTGCAACCGGGTCCTGGGGTAAGTGCAGAGAGGTTGCCTCGCTCATAGAGCCTAAGAAGAACGTGCAGTAATGCTGAAAATATTGAAGTGGCATGGAGGCAAGTGGAAAGATGGCAGGGGGCCTTGGACCTGTAAGGCTCTGGAGGTGAACCAGGCAACCAGTCAGCAAGACTGAATGGAGTAAGGGAGGAAAGGAGCAAAGAGGGTGGAGAAAAGAGTTGAGGCTAACAGGGTGGAGGGAGAGAAAAGGAAAGTAGACCTGACATTGGACGGGTGTGTTACATGCGGAATAGTGCCAGGTCAGGGCAGGTAATGTAAGTAGATAAGGGAGTGGAGTGGGCAGTGGCACAGGTTAAATAGTAGTGTGGACATGGAGTACACTTGCAGGGCCCCATGGGATACATAGAGCCAGGGTGAGTAGGAGTGTAGCAGTAATGAGACATCATCACCGTCAGTGAGGCAAGTTCTGGTGAACCAACATACACAGAGTGCATATGCGCAGATAATGCATGCTGTCAATTAGTATGAGCATCCAGAATGTTGAAAATACTGACATTAGCTAAAGTGTGACAAGTATTGCCCAACCACTTCCATTAATTGCATCAATTGTGAAAGTGCATCCAGCAAAACAATGCACCCGCATAGAAGTGTAAGTGCACATACACACACATGTATGTGGACAGACAAATATCTGCACAGACATTTACCATGACTCTATGATTACATCCCCAGCTAATAGAAATGTGGCATACATGCAAAGACCATGGTGACAAATAACACATACACAACACGAGAGACAGTGCATATGCTTACCTGCTGACAGAGCTGGCATGATGTGATTCCCTCATCACCTACACCGGAAACTGTACCTCCAAATTTGTGAAAGGAGGGCCAGTGCCTGGCTGAGGGCATGGGGACTAGGGACGTGAACGGGTGCAGGGTGACCCTCCAATGGAGTGCAGTCACTGGATGAATCAGGATCACTGCAGCAACATGGGAGATTACATTTCACCATGCATAGTTTACAATCATGCATTCAGCCCATATGTGTCAAGATTCCCTCAACCAATTGTTACCTACAAATGCCATCCTGTCAACCTCAAGGCAACCATGGCAGATGGCACCACTGTGCATGGCTGCATGTCTACAGCTGCATTCATCATGCCTTTGAGAGGGCAACAGCACAGCCTAAGGGAAAAAAGAAAGAAAAGAAAACGAGTCCACCTCAGAATGGGCTAATAAAAACACAGGGTATAGATAAACATGAAAAAAGTGTCCATGCTGAATAAAGTGGTCCAAAAAAAATCTGTCCACACTGGTCATGTCCCAAAGAAACATAAAAGTCCACCTTAGGCTGGGGAGGGGGAAGAACTCCACCCTGGAGATGGGCGGGAGAGAGTGCATGTCAATATCCACATGAGTGGAAAAAAAATATTTAAAAAAATAAAAATCGCTTCTATGGGCTCATGGACCTTACAGCAACTGTGGACCAGGAGGCTGGTCTGTGCTGGGACACCCATTCAGTGGTTGATATGCAGGTGATTGTGATGGTGGACCCATACCATGCAGTGCCAATGCCTGGTCTTCATTGGCCAGGGCCAGCCGTGACACGGTTGAATGCATCAGCACAGTAAGGATGGTGAGGTCTCCATTCACTTCCTCATGAATGGCAACAGAATCTGTATGGACACTCATCCATGATGCATTGAGTTGCTCAACAGTGTCTGCCAGAATGCACCCATCTTCTCATGGAGCACTGTCCTTGTGGCTGAGAGTTCTTCATGGATTGCAGTCCTGAAGGCGTGCATCTCATGCCTCATGGCCTCTCTGTGTGCCTGAGCTTTTGCATACAGGGACTCCTGCAGACATCTCAGAGCAGCCTGGCGGCCCTTGATGTTGGCATCCATGCACAGCGTTGGGAGCGGCATGAGGACCGCATGAACTGCAGCTATTGCTCTACCTTGGCCGCTGGTGGGGACATGGCTGCCGGACTCGTTGCACCGTTTTCACTGCCTGAGATCCTGGTGCCAGCAGGTAATTACAAGTCCCGGTGGCCCGGGATATTGGGCAGTGGAAAGTGTAAGTCCCCTTTCCCATAGAGTCTCATTGGACTCCTTGGGAATGGGGACACGGATGCAGCATCACCATTGCTAGCAGTGATATATGATAGTTTATTTATATAGCACCTATACATAATGTGTTTCGAAGCGCTTCAAGGCAAGGGAAGAAACAAGGGAAAATACAACAACATTCTTACAGGCCATGAACAGTAAGGATGTGAAATTAACTATCATACTCGGCCTGATGACATTTCAGATAATGCAAGAGCTAAGACATATATAAGGAAGGGAGGGGGAGAGTGGGAAGGAAATGGAAACAGACAGGCGACTACCGTACTAGGCCTTATGACATTTCTGATAGAGCCGGAGAAAAACAAAAGGTGAGGGAGAGGGGCGCAGAAAGGGAGAGGAGGAATAAAATAAGTGACTATCGTACTAGGCCTGACAACATTTCAGATAGTGGTGGAGGGAGGGGAGTGGGGCTAACAGTAAGGGGATGGGGGAGCGACAGACGAGGTTCCTATCATACTAGGTCCAGGGACAATTCTGATAGAGTAAGTGCATAGAAGAAAGTAAGGGGAGGAGGGGAGGGGATAGGAAAAGGGAGAGGGGAGTACAGAACAGAGAGTAAGCAGTCAAAAACAGTAGAGAAGCAAGATGGGAGAGTGAATACAATAGCAGAAGTCAGTAGTAACACATATTGATTCTGTGAAAACTCTGCGGGCAGGTGCCGTTATGCCCGGCAGGTCAGACCTGTCTGGCACAACAGTCCCTGCCCGCAGAGTTGTAGTGTGGCGATCCAGAAAGGGTGCCGGTAAGGTGCGACTGGCATCATGATTTCCAGACTGCCACACTTGTAATGTAGCCCATGGTCTTGGCCATCTTATCCATGCCCTGTGAAATTTTGCCCAATACATTGCCATGTCAGATGGTGGCATGCAACATAAGCTACTCCCAAACTGACTCCCCAGCCTGCATACATCCCCCACGTGCACAGGGACCACAGTGGTCTGATGCAAGGAACCATGCCCATTGCTGTGGTGCCCCTGTCGTTGGCTGCAGGTCTGCAATCCTCCCTTGTACATAAACTCCAGACCTGACACCAATTCATGAAAGCGTGGCCTTGCAGCCGTAACCACCGCAGACGGGGGGCCCACCACTGACTGGCCTTATGAAGACAGCTGAACTGCCGCAAACTCATGGGCCTCATCTGATCTGCCCATTGGGGAACTCACCTTTGCCCTCTTTGAGGCATACACATGTGGTTCAGCATCAAAGTCAGCTGAGTCTGACGAGGCTGCAGCACGACTGATGATGGTCTGGACCACCAGTGGGTTCTCATGGCGTACAACACCATGTCCTTCACTGGTGGTCTGAGGCACCACACATTCATATTCCTTCTCCTCCTCCTCTGCATCTCGTGCATCCTCACCTGCACATGGACAGAGAAAGACATTTTGAGTCATATGCCTCGAGACACAAATGCACATGTGCATCAAAAGTGCGCTCAAGCACTAAATGGCAGGACACGCAAGCATCAAACATTGTGCATTCCCACACTATGAGCTGTAGGCCATGGGTGTATGGCATCTGCTGCATAAGGCACCACCTCCTGGTCCTGTCCATGCCATCAGTGGACACATCAATGAACAGAAATGGTGTATACATTCACGGATGGGCCATGCATCTGTCATGTCATCACGCATACCAGGGAAAAGTACAGCACATGTGTAATTATAATGCATAAGGACATCAGATGGCATCAGTCAGCCACCCATATCCACAGACACCACCACGGTCAAGACATGACAGAAAATGTATTATTGGGACAGAGAACTGTAGATATTGAGGTCCTGGGGGAATGTAATCAACGTGGAAATGCCAATGAGAAGGTTCAGATGAAAGTGTGCCTTTCTCTGCAAAGTCTGTGATGTGAAAAGAGAAGGAAAGAGGATTTGAAGATGACAACAAGGTCAATGGACCCACAAGAGGGTGAGGGGATTGAGCCCATGTAGCGCAGCCAGAGTGTGGGAGCAAAAGAGGGAGAAGAGGTCCCAATGAGTAGGCTAACTGTGTTACTGTCTTTGAGGGAGAGCTTGGTAGCAGTACACCATGCCGGTATAGCAGACGGGCATTCATGAATGAGACAGGATGTGATCCCCATTACAGTAGCATGGCCCTGCCTGTTACTCCCGCTCAAACCATGCTGGTGGGGAGGCTGTGTATGTGCAAATGTGGAGCGCATAGAACATATTCGGAGACACCATTGTTGCACATAGTAATGAAGGTCAAAAAAAGGTCCATGAATGGCATGTTTGTGCAACAATCAATCCGTACAGCAATGCCACTGGTGTAGGTGTTCACATTTGCAAAGCAGTCCCTGTCTATGAACATCATCCCATGATGATGTGTCAAAAGTCCATAGCCGTGCATGCTCAGACTGTGAACCAGCACCACCTCTAATATCACATTACACATGGAGCAACAGAGCCATCATGCCACAAGTGAGCGGGCGATGTAGCTGGCATGTCTGACCTTATCAGACAGATGACACAAGTATGGGGAAGTGTGTATGTATGCAATTCACAGACAGGACAATGTCTGTACAACTGCACAGCACTATGATGGTAGTGACAATACACGTGCCTGTCAATTATCAACTACCAGGGACATACATGCCTTTGACGTCAGACAGGTTTTTCCAATTTGAAGTTGCTTGATATTTTTAAACAACTACTATGCACATTAATAGAATGTAATGGATCCAGGCACACCCATTGCCATTCATGATGCCCATGACCTCCCACATGGGCTGTCTACGGCCATGTCATTTTCAATAGCAAGGATGGCAACCTCTGCATGACAACCCACCATCAGCTATTGCTCACCATGTAGTGAATGGCGTAACCCCTTACTATATACAAGTGTTATAGCACCAACATCATGCGTGCAACTCAGGGCTGTGGTCTGTGGGAAATTATGCACCTTCACTCCAGGCACACCACAAGGCGTGGTAACATGCAACTCAGATATGCATCATGACAAGGCATCCAATAGGGGCAGGTGACAAATGGAACTTGCAACTCAGCATGAGATGATGTGGTTGTTCAACATCTATCACATGTACCTGTCTAGCAGTGCAGAGTGGCACCCCACACAAATGTAGCATACAACAGTACATGTAGGTGTATCATTTCCCACCCATGCAACAGGGTAGTACTCTGCTGGGCATGTGTACTTCGGATCCGGGATTCAAACCTCTGTTGCTCTGCGTGGTCTTGCTTCCAGGACCAGCATGTTGTCACAGTGCTATCCTCCGTTCACATCCTGTGTAAATGGAGGATAGCCCATCCTCAGTTCACATCCTCCGTTCATATTCTGTGTGGTAAACATGTGTCACACATGTCTACCACACAGGATACTTCCAGACTGATAGCCAATGTGGCATGAGTTCGAAGATCAGCAAACATGCATTACCCAGAGATGTCATACAACTGCAGCCATATGTACCACTAAACAAATATGGTGGATCATGGATGATTGACCAAACATACAATGCACAATGATGGCCACTCACCAGATGTGTCCGCATAGTTCTCCAGGCCTCCCATGCCTTGCACCTGCTCAAGGAGAATTAATTGGCTTGTGGCCTCTTCATGCAGTATTAGATGCTCTTCCTCTGGTGGCCCTCTTCCAGTTGCCAGTGCAGAGGCCAGGTTGACACTGAGTTTGTGCTTCCTCTGATGTGTGATATCATTCCACCGCTTCTGAACCTGTTCAGGATTGCACATCTCCATTCGTAAGGCATTGATCTGGTCCTTGACTCGCTGCCAATGCAACATCCATCATGCAGGTGTATGGGTCAGGTAGTCAATGAGGATCTGGAGTGCCTCATCAGTGAAGTGCTTCTTCCGCTGCGGGCCATTGTCCTCTGCCATGTCTTGGGGTGGAGCCTCTTCCTGCTGTGCAGGGCACCCATTCTTGGCCTGAGGGGCACTAGGTGTTAGTGCTGCTCCTGTCTTTCTAGGACAACATTTGCGTCTAGGTGACGGGCCACCTGTGGACTGGGGCCTGCATCGTCCTGTCTCCACACCATGCCCCTGACCCAGTGACCCCCTGGGGCAGGGCCAGATGTCTCCACACCATGCCCCTGACACCCTGGGACTGGGTCAGATGTGTACTCACCCAGTCCCCCACCCCGACCGTGTATTCTCCCTTTCCCTCCTGGGGACTTTCCACTCATGTCACAGGTGTAAGGGATGAATGGAAGGCACACCAAGTTATTGTCCTGGGCAATAAAACGAAGGGAACAGTCCATGTGATGTGCAACATAAATGTGTGGTCCAGCAAGACTCCAATGTACCACAAAAGCAAAACAAACACAGTATGTGATACACAGAGGCACACAGAGACCCAGAAATTACATACATGATCCTGGAAATTTTATGAAAAATGAAAAAGGCAGTAGGCAATACGCAGAGGCACCCAAAGACTCAAAAAATGGATATGCGATACCCAGAAAGCTTCCGATCAGTTTAAAAAGTTGTACGCGATAAACAGAAGCACCCAAAGTATAAAAAAATGCATATGCAACACACCATAGCCCTCAAAATGTAAAAAAAACATACAAGAATGCGCAGAGGCAAACCCCCAGCAACACAAATTTGGTACGCGTTACCTGAAGGAAACAGATTGCATAGCACCACCAAATATGCCTACCAAACTTGTCCGGATCGTAACCTTCACATGCACAACCAGTGATGCATGTTGCATGCCTTTTATCACTCAGGAATTGCAGTGAGCCGTGTAGGCATGCCGTGTAGGTGCACTACTTCACCATGTGCCGGACGTAACTTATGCCTTAAGGGTCTTTACTCTACTATTGGCTGCTGCAGATGCAAGACACACACCACTGTTCCTCCTGCCTACGTACTGATGTTTTTGCCTCATTCGGCCCTGCCTTGCCTCACTCACTCCGATATTGTTGCTGCCTTTTCTAGAGTGAGTGCAAGTTTGCAACCAGCAGAGTCTTGTTGTGCCAGCTGTCCCACATTTGCCTGGACACCTGTGTTGGGCCTACACCCACTTCTGTTGTACTTGCCGGTACTTCCTCCTCTGCCAACACCACCAAAGTTCCACTGCACCTACCCAGGACCCAGGACCCAGGGAAGCCATACTTGACTCGGCGGTGCCATGTCTGCTCCATCTACGTCATCTGAACAGTGCAGCACCCCCACGTCGAGGAAGAGAGCTGCCAACTTCAGCTACACCGAAGTTGGCATCCTGGTGGATCGGGTCCTGGGCACTTTTGATGCCCACTTCAACCGAGCTACGCAGCTGGGCAACGATGCAAGGCTAAGAATCTGGGATGAGATCACTGTTTCCATCAACACGGATGGGGTGGCAGTCTGCACCAAGAACACAGTGCCGAAATGTTGGTACAACCTCAAGACCCATAGCCATTCCCAGGTGGTGGCACCCGTCATCATGGAACTAACCGTGGAGGTATACCGTGCTAGCTGGCAACGGTTCACCCAGGTAGAGCTACGGGTACTTGAGAGGTTCTCCTCAGACATCCACTCCCAGTTTATGGCCTGGAGAAGTCACCTGGAAGCTGCTGGTGAGTAGCCATGTGGGCCAACGCTCTACAGCATATGTGTGGCATGCATGTTTGCAGATGCCACATCCTGTATACAGCTTGTGTGTGTTGTGAGACGCAGCAGATTGCTCCCTCATGCCAATGCTGGGCATTTGTGGCATCAGACATTGGGCCTCATTACACGGTAGGCGGTAAGGGTTTACCGGTACCGGTATTTTACCGGTACCGGTAAATCCTTACCGCCTTACTACGAGGTCCCTTTGCGGGTTGGGGAATTTAACGCCTGCTTTTTGCAGGCGTTAAAAACCAACCCGCAAAGGGACCAGTGGCGCTAATTACGGTACCGCATTTTGCGGTACCGTAATTAGCGTCTTCCCCATTCCCATCGAGCCCTATGGGGCAAAAATGGGAATGGGGAAGGGCAATGGTGGAAGGGGGAATTACCGCCCCGCCAACTTTGGAATGGGGTGGTAATTCCCCTTTCCACCAAGGCGGTGCCGGTATTTTACCGGCATGAACCATGGCGCTAATAGCGCCATGGTTCACCACCTTCCGTGTAATGAGGCCCATTGTGTGAGTATTGGCAGATTGCTCCTGAATGACTTGTACTTGGGCACATGCAGGGTGTGTTCATGGAGAAGTGCTGGTACATGGCAGATGTGGACATGCTATGTTGTAGAAATGTGAGTGACGTGCATGATGTACGAGTCAAGGTGTGGCACGCCTGACAGTGCACCCATGCTGATGTGCATTGATGCTTGCATATGTGAAGTTGATGTATTGACATCTCTGGGACAGGGATGTGACCTCTCATCGCACTGCATTTGTAACACAAGTGTATGTGTCTACATACAATAAATGTATGCTTGGTCACCTGAGATGTGCAATTTGTTCCCAAATATGTGTGCCAGTAACGGTTGCATGCTTACAGGACATGCTATCACATGGGCACATTGGTGACTGTGTTTGTGTGTGCATGTGCCTGGTGCTATTCCCATGCACATGGCTGCATACCATTCTTGTGTTGGATGGTCATTGGTATGGTGGCATTGCTCATTTTTGGTGATGTGTTGTTGGCCACTGTTCAGTGAGGTTTGTTGACATGTGCATGTGTCATAACTATGATTGTGCCTTTACACTATACTCATGCAGCATTCGCAATGCAGTTTGCCTGGACACGTACATGTGTGTGTGCATTGTGTGTGTGTCAGTTCATGGTTGAAACATGCTGCATGATTTGTCATGTTTATTTTGTGTATGAAACACATGCATTGATGATGATTACTGATGTTGCTGTTTTTCATCCCAATTTTCTGCAGTTTCTGCAACTCGTGAAGACAGCAAAGGCATCGCTGTGGGGCAGAAGGGCATGAGACAGAACCACCAGACCCAAGAGCACACCCTGCCAGCCAGACTCAAGTCCACATCAACTGAGGGTGAGTTGGCTGGGGAGCGAAGGTTCCCTCGGGCGGAGCTGCTAGGGGTACGTCCCAGCAGGTAGTTGTGGTGGGGGACTCCTCTGCATCGCTGGGCCAGGGTGCGCATATGGAGCGGACATTCAGGGAGGAAGGCTCCCTGGAGTCATTCAGGGAGATGGAGGAAGTGATGGAGGAGTATCAGATGAAGGCCAGCATACAGGGTCGGTGGGGGCATCCAGGAGGATGTTCAGGCTGCACTCCCGGGACAGGCACAGGAGGATGTGCAGTGCACTGAGCTGCCCAGCCTCCTGTCCCTGATCCATCTGATGCAGCAATGACCACCATCATGGAAGCCTCCACCCAGATCGTGGTCCCCATTGTGGCCAGAGAGATCATCCCTGATGGCTGGGATAGCATAGCAGACGGGCCCAATTTGTGATGATGTGAGCAAGATCTATGCAGTACTCTCACAGCATCATGAATTGATGACCCTCTACCTGGCACAGCTGGCACATGCGCTGCTTTCGGGTGGACTCTTTGCACTGCGACATTCAGTTGCCCCCTCCTCCACTGCCTCCCCTGTGCCCCAGTCATCCTCCGGGGGGGCCTTCCTTGCCAGTTTCCATCATGGCCCCCTCTACCCCAATCCCACCCACACCCCCAACCTAGTGGTCAGCAAGTCCCTGCCTCAGGTGGAAGTCCCGTCAAGTACAGAGGTGGTGGTTGCTGTGCCTGCCCAGGCACCTGTGCAAGAACAGACATCAGTGGCACAGCTGCCACATCAGGACAGTGCTGGTACTGTACCCCCATAGTACTGTATCCAGGTGGTGGGGGGTACATGCACAGTGTACGCTTGGCTAGGCAGAAGCAGTATAGGAGTGGCCAGAGACAATCTGTGCAGGGCCCATGAACATCATCGAAGAGGCAAGAAAGGCAAGCAACATATGGTCACATGGCTGGAGGGGCGCAGGCACCTTCGAGAATTGGTGTTCATCCAGATGGACTTTAGGATACAACTGATGGCGGACAGGCAGCAGGCAAGGATGGCACGAGTTGCTAAGGCAAGGGCAGAGGTGGTGGAGGGAAGGACAATGAGGCATCACTGCCATACTGGAGGAGGCTTGCAGGGATACAGAGGAGGAGCAGGGGATGTTGAAGGAGAGTCTACAAGCCATCCAGAACTGAACATTGGCCCGCCTCCAAGTGGAGGACGATGAATGTGTCTCTGCCGTAAAGGATGTCATGAGAGACTATTGAGATTTTTGGACTTCTGTACATTTTTTGCCTAAGGACATTTCCCCCTTCCACATTGTTTTTTCCCATCCATAGTGTAAATATTGCTAATAGAGATTTCTCTTTATTCATCACACAGTTTTTGTTGCCTATTTGTTCATGTTCTGCATTTGGTTTACTTTTATTTCGCTATTCATTTGTTCTGTGGCTGTCATGTGGGTTGGGGGCCTAATTGTGGATGTGTGGAAAATGCTCATCAATTTTGCAGTTGTGGGGGGGGGCTCACAATGCATGGCCACCCACCTACACACATCAACTACCAGCCAGTGGGTGCTCCCATGTCATGCTGCACATCTGCCACTGGAATGCTTTATCATCACATGTGAGTTTGTTTATATGTGGCTGTGCACATCATCCATCTGCTTGGTTCACACAGTCTCAGGCTTTGTTTACATCACCCCAAAACATGTCTGTTCAACTTGTGTTAGTTGCAGGGCCTTGGAAGGCTATGCTTATCTACCCGAGTCCATTCATTCATTGATTGTTGCCTGCTACTATGCACTCACATTACATGTGTCCTATCAGTGATGTCTTGGACTTGTGTCCTCCTGGGTCATTCACCTCTGGCACGTTGGGCCATTGCAATAGCACATGGGCACAATGATACATCACAATGGATTCCATTGCTTTACTGTGTCACATGTACATGGTGCTTTCACTGTGTAGCTGCTTCTTCATCCTGCTGTCCAGTTGCTGTGCCACTGGTTGTGAGGTACCAGGGAGTCCTGTGATGAGCTACAGGCATGGATTCTGCATCAGTGCCCCTAGTTGATAAGTGTACGGGTGGGTATGTGGGCAGTGGAATTCATCTTGGTGGCAGGCCAGTGGAGTTTAGGTAAGTGGTAGGGGTTATTTGGCATGGCCAGGTGGGCTGTGATCAGAGGTTATGGGGGCTGGTGGGCGGTGTGAGTACGTGTGGGGCTGCTTGTGGGTGGACATGGTGGTGAGGGGGGCTTGTGGGTGGTGTGAGGGCCTATGGGGCTTCTTGGGGGTAGTGTTGGAGGTAAGGGGGGCCGGTGGGTGCTGTGAGGGCCTGTGGGGCTGCCCGGCGTTGTCATCAGAGGTGAGGGCCACTGGTGGGCAGTGTGTGGACCTGTTGGGCTGCCTGGGAGTGGTAAAAGGGGCTGCTGGATGGTGTGAGGACCTGTGGGGCTGCCTGTGTGTGTCATTAGAGGTGAGTGGGCTGGTGGGTGGTGTGCGGACCTGTGGAGCTGCCTGGGGGTGGTGTTGGTGGTGAAGGGGGCTGACAGGTTGTGTGAGAATCTGTGGGGCTGCCTGGGTGTGTCATAGGAGGTGAGGGGCACTGATGGTTGCTGTGTGTACCTGAGGGGCTGCCGGGGGGTGGTGTCAGTGGTGAGGAGGGCTGGTGGATGGTGCGCAGACCTGTAGGGCTGCTGGGGGTGTCACGAGTGGGGAGGGACGCTGGTGGGTGGTGTGAGATTCTGTGGGGCTGCCAGTGGTTTTGGTGGTTGAGGGGAGGGGGCTGGTGGGTGGTGTCTGGGCTTGAGGGTGCTGCTGTACAGTTGGAGTATTTAGCAGCAGTTTTGGTGTTGGGAGTACAGTGGAGGGTTAGTAGGATCACAGGTGTGCATCCTTTACCATAGTGGGAACTCGCGTTGATTGGCTTGTTTGCAGCTATTACTTACATGGGACCTCGTGCAGATTGGCCGTTACTTAGGTGGAGCCTTGCACAGATTGGTTGGGCTCCAGCCTTTAGTTACGTGGGGCCTTTCCCAGATTGGCTGGGGTGCAGCCGTTACTTATGGTAGGGCTCACGCAGGTTTGCAGGAGTGCAGCCATTACTTACGTGGGGCCTTGCGCATATGAACTGGCTTGCAGCTGTTACTTACGGGGGAGCTCACGCAGGTTTGCAGGGGTGCAACCATTACTTACGTGGGGCCTTGCGCAGATTGGCTGGGGTGCAGCCATTACTTACAGTGGAGCTCACACAGGTTTGCAGTGGTGCAGCCATTACTTACGTGGGGCCTCACACAGATGAACTGGTGTGCAGTCGTTACTTACCGGGGAGCTCATGCAGGTTCACAGGGGTGCAACCGTTACTTAAGTGGGGCCCTGCGCAGATTGGCTGGGGTGCAGTTGTTACTTACGAGGAGCTTGAGCAGGTTCTCAGGAGTGCAGCTGTTACATACGGGGGCCCTCACACAGGTTTGCAGGGGTGCTGGGTGTTGGGTCAGTGGTGGATGCAGAAGTGTGCAGAATGGTTGGTCTATGGCTATGTTTTTGGTTTGCGTGGGGCCATGTCATGGAGATTCCTCGTGCAGTTCGATTTTAATTGCAGGTCGGGATGAAATGCTCATTTGAATCCATGGATACGCAAAGCACGCATTGGAGACTTTGCGTGTAGAGCCAGGAAAACCTGTTCTCCGGGCACAGACCTGCGCGGTCAATGCGCACTTTCTCATGAATCAGATACTTAGCCGGGGTGAATACATTTGGACTAACTCCAAATCACCCAAATATCTACTGTATCCAAGATGCAACATTTCTTGAACTTGTAAGAGATTTAGGTACTCGGGTTTGGGCAGCCTGACTCCCCTTTCTCTATATGGACATTGCCTCTAGAGCTCTACTTTAGAGCTCAACAGCAGTCACTGGGAATATTTCCTTAGGCAGTAATTTTAGGCATTGGCTTTTAGGGGGGATTTGAAGAAGCATTGAACCGACTATCATTTTATGCTTTATGTCTGCAGACATATTTAAAAGAAATGCGTTGTATATCAAATAAAATATAATGCTAGGAAGGTTTTTGTAGGAATTTGGGATTTTTTTAGACACGTTTACATTTTTCTATAAGACATATCAACAACTTGCTCACATAATTAGTGCTGGAGGAGCTGGATGAGCTTGATTAAACACATGCTTACATATGAGTCACAACTTTGGTTTGACACAATAGCTCAAACAAACACTTGGATTTCCTTAAAATGTGTTTACTTTAATGGAAGGAGAAACGTATTTTGGTATATTCTGGGGTGAATGCAGGGTTTTGCTGATCTCTCAAGCAGTGGCATTAGTGGCAGGGCAATTGAGTTCTGCAACATAGTACATGCCTGGACAAAGATGGAAACTGTGCTGGGGTGGCTAATTAAATGGGTGCTTATTCACATACCATTACTTGGTTTAGCACGGAAGTTAACATGAATACTTGAGTTTATTTAAATGTTATTAGTATAAATTGAGGGGAGGAGAAAATAGTGGGGCCTAAATTGTGAAAAAAACTAGTTTGCGGGATTTAGAGGATAACCGGGCAGTGGCATGTTTAGCAGGGTAATTGGATTTATTCTCACAATACAACATCTGCCTGGATGGAAGAGGAATTTGCACTGAGGGAGCTTAATTGTATGCTTGCATAAACATGACTTGGGAGGATGCAATAGCTTTCAATAGTACTTGAATTTCTTTAAAAGGTACTAGCACCTTTTGCGTGAAGGGGAAAGTGCTTGCGGTGTGCTGGAAAACAATGTGTAGGGTCTTGATGATAACTCAGCCAGTGTTTTGATGTAGGATGAATTTGTGCTGGGGCCGATTGATTGAACATGTGCTCATACAAGTGGAGTGTTTGAATTAAAAAGACACACAAGAATTTGAATTTCAAAAATTCAAAACGTAAAAATGTATTAGTTAAAATTGATGGAAGGAGAAATGTGTTTGAAGGATGCTATAAAAACAATTGTTTGCAAGGTCTTGCTGATCATTTATGAAACATAGAAGAATGATCCTCAGTATATATTAGCATCAACATAGTGTATTGATCAATTACTTACATCATAAAGCCATTTTTTATTAAATTGTGCAAGTCAAATAATTCATTATACAATGAAATATACAACCATTTTTACATATGAATATAAACCGGGATCCTCCTGAACAGACAGAACAAACAATAAATTCAACCATACTACATATATTACATCTGGCATCACCCATACCAATTAATGTATTCTTCATCAGCAATTTTACATCAACAACCCCAGCTTTGCAATGCATATGTGGATGAACAGCCAACATGTTACTAAGTGGCTGTATTAGTGCACTGTGTCACCTTACCCTCTAGTGGTGACACTGGTGAGCAAGGGGGGCCAACACTGCAGCATACCTTCCACCACCAAGCCCTGTGTGCATGCAGAGCTTGAATGAGCCACATAGGCACATATATCTGGCATAAACTGTAGCAGGTGATGGCAGCTAAGCTCCAGAAGATGTCCTTGGTCTTTGAGGCAACAGACAAAGGCTCTATTGTAATGTACGACTTAAGACTGGGAAATAATGCATGTGCCATGCTGTCTGCATGTTTTCCACTTTGTAGCTACAGGTTGTGTCAGTGAATGCTCCCCTGTCCATGATATTCTTGCCATGGAACTATAATGACTTTCATCTATGGAATATTTCTGACCATTTGTTTTTATGAAAACATGTCTACTGATTTAACAACCCACACCACAACGATACCACCTAAAGATTGTGGGACGATTAACAGGCTATTGTTACTCGGAATCTGAATATTCTGTGTTATTTAAAATAATAAATGAACATTAAATGTGGTCCTCTTACTCCATAAAATAAACACTGCCTGCCTGCTATTATCTCACTAATGTTTTACATTTACAATGCACACAAAAAAACATTTATACAGAACCAAGTCCAAATAATTGTTCTAGACATAACTATAACATCTTCTCCAATATGAACATTCAAATGATCACCACATGTTGGCATCACAGTTCAAAGAAAACACAAGTGAACCTTTCACTAAAAAATGCATTTCATTGGGCCTCATTACACGGAAGGCGGTAAGGGTTAACGGTCACCGGTAATGGTACCGGTGACCGTTAACCCTTACCGCCTTACTACGAGGTCCCTTTGCGGGTAGGTACTTTAACGCCTACTGTTTAGCAGGCGTTGAAAACCAACCGCAAAGGGACCAGTGTGCTAATTACGGTACCGCAATTTGCGGCAACGGAAATAGCGCCTTCCCCATTCCCATAGAGCCCTATGGGGCCAAAATGGGAATGGGGAAGGGCAATGGGGGAAGGGGAATTACCGCCCCGCCAACCTTGGAATAGGGCGGTTCCCCTTTCCACCAAGGTGGTGCCGGTATTTTACCGGCATGGACCAAGGTGCTAACAGCACCTTGGTCCTCCGCCTACCGTGTAATGAGGCCCTCTGTCTCTCATACCATCCAGTATTGACATCAGAGAAACCATTGGATTCACATTCCACTTTCCTATTCCGAGCAAGATTCTGTTCTAATTGTTGTGCATTATTGGTTTCTAGTTTGGACATATATTAAAGAATAATGAGTATTTTATGTTTGGATGCTTTAGTCACAGTTGCGGGCTTAGGATAGAAGCTTTTATCTTGACGAGCACAATACCCCGATTAATCGCAAGAGTCATGACATCATGGGGGTATGAATCTTAGAAAGAAAAATAATCCACACTTCATTTTAATTGTCATTAAGAATGCCTTAAAACAGAGTCCTTTGTTTTATGTGCAATGTATTTAAAATTTGCATTACAATCTTGGGAATAAAGGAGATAAACTGAGCTGGTTCTCGTCCACTTTAAGGTGTATACACATCTATTCAATGAATCATGTTGCATGCCATATCACACATCCAGATATAGCTGCAGCTACGCTGCAGGTGCACTGACGCCGCAAACACGACCCAGGCCAAACGTAAGAGCACGAGCATATGAGGTTTCCAAATATCTAACTCTTTTACTTATCGATTACCACCCCATACCTGCCCATGATTGCCTACCGTGCCTCATGGCACCTAGCCCTAGTCCACTTTACGATATGCTATGTTCAAAAACATAACCGTCTTGAACTTACGTGCGGCAACTCCTTTGAACTCGCCTGTAAACTAACTTTTGTATGCGCATTTGAACTTCGCTGGCCTTTGCTTTCCCTGAGAAATGATCCACACACTGTTTGCCCTGCACCCTGTACTACTGCCGCAACTATAGCTGCCTGTCATAGATGTAGGCAATGTGCCCCATGTTTGTGCCAGCCCCACAATCTAGTGCATTATGCGCATTACACTCAAATTCAATAATGTATTGCCTGCCTACTCATGTTACTGTGTCTTATTCAAGCTGAAAAATATTAGCTGAGACCTAGCCATTACCTGAGCCTGTCAATAGTCACCCCTATCACTAGCCAGTACGCAAGTAGTCATGCCTATTCCGTGCCCCATGCAGGACCATTGCATCTAGCCTATTGTTATTTTATGTGTGACAATGTTACTTAGCCTAATTTGTGCCCCACCTAGATCTATTGCTTTCAGCCTGCTGGTATCTTACTAGTGACAATTGTATTTAGCCTAAATTGTGCCCCACCTAGGACAATCGCTTCTAGCCTATGGTTGTTTTATGTGTGACAATGGTACTTAACCTAATTTGTGCAGAAAAAGCAAGCCCAGCCTTGCCTCACCCCACGCCCATTTTCTTAGCTATCATAGGCTGGATATTGACCATCATGTTCCTCTTCCGCCTTGTCCAAGCAGACACCCCCTGCACTGGCAACCACTTCCTCACCCTCAGCAACGGGGTCACCAAACTGGCCTGCCCAAGACATCACCCTATCCCTTGCCCCACCCCCTTCCTCCCAACCACACCTCCATTCCCATCCTTGTCCAATCTCACTCTCAGTCCCAAGGGCCCCCGCGCAACAAATGAGGAACACTGCTCGACCCCAACCCTCCTTAACGATCCACTTGCACTCCCCAAACTCTCAGGCAACGAAAAAACACACCCTATCTCAGTACACGAGAGAACGTCCCGACTAACAGCACACACCAAAGTACCCCACCACAATCCCACTACCAGCCACCTAGACCACCCAAACCTATGGCCCCCAGAACAAACAGCAATCTAACTCACTTTATAGCAACCAAAACCTCAAGAAAACATATGGAGCCCAGTAGTCTACCAATTAAGAACGCACCCATAAAGGACCCCAAACCTCTCATTGGTCTCAAAAATGCACTTATCAACGCCCGATCCCTAGGAGCCCATGCCATTGAAATTCATGACCTTATCATCAAACTCGACCTAGACCTGTTAGTAATCACGGAAACCTGGCTACATCAAGCTTCAGGTCCTTTGCTAGCATTGGCCATCCCACCAGACTACACTATTCTCAGATCAGACAGAACCACCTCCCCAGGAGGCGGTGTTGCCATCATAACAAAAAACGCCATCAAATTAAGATCAAGCTCCATCGAAATAATCACAGGATACGAACTACTGCTCGCGAAACTAACTTTGAATGAAAACACCAGAGTTAACATAGTGGTCATCTATAGAAACCCCAGCACCAATAGCCACCCAGAAACAGACATCCCACTAATACTGGTGCTCATCCTTAAACCCAAAACGAAATGTATCATCATTGGTGACTTGAATCTTGGCTTCAATGATGACCAAGACACTAAAGCAACCTCCCTTTTCTTTGCACTTAATGACATGAACTTCTGCCAACACGTCAATGTCCCCACCCATACCAAGGGCAGAACCCTGGACTGGATCCTCACCCTCAGCACCAAAATCACTATAGGCCCGATTATCCCACTTAGCTGGACAGACCACTACTGCATAGAATTCACTATCACTAGTTACGATCCCTGCCCGCCAAAGAACAAAATCATGGACACCAGTGAAAGTAGAAATCCTAAAAAGCTCACAGTGGAGAACCTTGACCCCAATTTGAACAAAATGCTAGATTCCCACTCTATCCTCAGCAACAATCCAACCACCATCACTGAGCACTACCACAAATGCCTCTCCACAGCGATTGACACTATAGCACCAGTCACCACCAAACTAAGACGTATCAATAAAAAATCTAACTTCTGGTTCAACGAGGAACTAGTCGCCCTCAGAAGGAAAAAACGCTCTCTCGAGCATGTCCATAATAAACACCCCTCCCCTGACTCGGCCAAAGCCTCCAAAGACGCCAATAACATCTACAAAACAGCTATCATTACCCATAAAGCTAACGCCTACAATGCTTGCATCAGCAATGCAGCATCAGACTCCAAGGAGCTCTTCTCTATCCTCAGAGAACTTGAAAATCCCATGCCACCTGACACACCCACCAACGCGAGCAAAGAATGGTGTACCACCATACAAGATGCACTTTCCTCCAAAATTGCTGTGCTGCAAAATAAAATGAACTCTAAAAGACTCCTCCTAACAGTTAAAAAAACCAAATCTAGACCCCACCATTCTGACTAATTATCGCCCCATAACCACGGTTCCGTTTCTACTCAAAATCATTGACAAACTAGCCTATAACCAAATTCAAACCCACCTGGAATCTAACCAGCTCCTCGGCACCAAACAATCAGGCTTCAGGCCTAACCACAGCACTGAAACAGCTCTGTTGGACCTCAAAATCCAGATGTATGCCATCAGAGATTCTGGGAAACTCTGCATTCTCGTGCTGTTGGACCTCTCAGCCGCGTTTGACCTCGTGGACCATGGACCATGGCAAACTATGCAACTCACTCGCCCTTGAGTTTGAAGCCACTGCTTGGGTGAAATCTTTCTTAATCGACCACACCTCTAGAGTGTCCATGGGCAAAGAAGCAGCCAACCCCATCCCAGTCCCCAAAGGAGTGCCCCAAGGCATCCTGCCTCTCCCCTACGTTGTACAAACAAACTTTTGTTCTCAGCACTAGACGATATGGGTGCCATATACACAAATTTTGCGGACGACACCCAGATCCTTATACCTCTCACAGGCAACTATGACCAGGACCCCGTAACAATCAATAAAATTTACGCCATCATACAAAATTGGATGGCACTAAATAGCCTATGTCTTAACGATGAGAAGACCGAAGTCCTCATCGTAGGATCTCCAGCCAAAATAGCAACCCTTCACCCAGAATACTCAACCATCAATATCGATGGTACCAATATCCCCGTGCTGAAGCAAGCCAAAACACTGGGCGTGTACATTGACGCCAGCCTGACCATGACTAAACAGATCAACGCGCTTGCCTCTTCCACGGCATACACCTCCAAAGTAATTGCTATCAGCTGACAATTTCTGATCCCAGCTAACTGCCTCACCTTAGCCAGATCACTGGTCCTATCGAAATTGGACTATTGTACTAGGCACATCCAACACTAATTTAGCCAAAATGCAACTACTGCAAAACAAAGTCTTGAGGGCAGCTATCGGCATAAAAAAATCAGACCATATCTCCAAGACTAGGAAAGACGCCCACTGGCTCCCCATCAAAGCCAGAATTATCTTCAAAACATTATGTATCACACACAAATGCCCAACCAAAAAAGGACCTATCTATCTCAACAATACTCTACACCCCAAAGTTGATAGGAGATCACTAAGATCTAACGAGAAATTCCTCCTGGCCCCCCCTCGCTTCAAAACCACTAGAGCGGGGGGTAGCGGCTTCACCACACTAGCGCCCAAACACTGGAACACCCTACCCATTAATATCAAAAAGAATCCTCCTTCTCGGTTTATAACAAACTGCCAAAAACCTGGTTATTCAACCAATATTACCACCTAAACACAGGATTCCGTACCACTGCATATTATTGTGAATATTTGTAATTTGTATCTTTGCACCAACTGTCCACTAATGATGCAATGTAACCAATGTAATGATGTTTTTATTAATTTCTAAGCTGTCTTATAACCACGCCGTGACACCCGAGGGTCTGGGCGTGTAACCAATAAAATAAATAAAAAAAAGATTGTCTCTATGAAAACTCAGGGGTTAATCATCCTTTGGCTTCTGCCAGAGATTAATATAGCCTGCACAAAACGTACATTCTAGGACATTCTGTTTTCAGTATACTTGCACAAGGTTCCCCTTACATGCACAGTCAGTGCCATTTAGTGGCATAGCTAGTAAAGGATGTCCCAAAATAATTACAATTGCTATCAGGAGTTTGAGTAGTTTTTAGGACATATATTTAAAATTCACTAGATTATTCTACTCAATGTTGGTTTGTCGTTTAAAGTCACAGGGCTGCTAGGAACATCAATAGCTCCTGGCAGCTCCACCAAGTGATCACTATTCCTAGTGTTTCCCCTGCTTTCAACATCATTCTCAGGCAATCTAGTTTTGCCTTGCGAAAGGTTTCTGCATTTGAGTCCATTTGAAAAAGTCCATTTTAATGATAATTTCCATCAGGTATACCCAGGTATTACTCCACTTGACTTTTCTGCTGTCAGACAATGTTCCTTCCGCTGGAGTTATCTCCACAAACTCTCTCAATTGCTTTTGGATTTGACCTTAAATACCTGTTAAACCGCATAATTGCAACATTGTTTGATGCAGAATTTTGTTTTCCTCTCCTCCCCTCCAGAATTATGATAACACTGGCATAAAATATATCTCCTCATAATTTTTGGAATCAACCTGTTTCATTATTGTGGCATTATGGAATTCTGTTGCAGAGTGCTTTGATGAATTCAAGTCTATTATAATTTGTTTTCAAATCCAGCAAAAGGTCTCCAAAGGTATAGCCAATATTACGATTTCAATCTGTGGTACTTTTAAATTGAACCCATTTACTTTGTTTTTGGCATTTCATCATTAACAGAACAATGTGCTGAACAAATGTTCTGAGACCCAAGGCTCTGAAGCAGGCACAGAATAGCTGAAGGTGAATTGCTCTGCCTAGTTCAAAGGGGTGAGAGTTTTATGGAGTTATGTTCTTTTAAAGCATATTTTTTCTAAACAAGCAGGCCTTTGACTTTTTGTCACATCCTCCCTATAAACTGTGAAGTTCCATGAAAATGTGGTATTTGGAAGCAAGAGGTTTTTTTTGGTATTTTTAAGACTTGAACATGTTCCCTGAATACCCACACCTCAGTCTATTGATCTCTGCAAAGGACTTAGTTGTTGATTGATGCTGTGTCTGTTTTGTCACAAAGGTGACGCTGGAAGCTCTGCATTGGGAACTGAACTATCATAAGCCCAGGCCATATGTACAATATTCCACCCGCACTTACCACTTTAAAATGGCATATTTGCAAAAAACATTGTTAATGTTGTACCTTTCACTCAATAGCGGCTTAATAATGTATGTATTACCAACAAATTTAACATAATGTGCATAGTATATAGTATCTAATAACATTACATTTTCATGCCTAAGATTAGAATATACTTCATGGGTGATGTGTGTAACATGGCTGCCCAATTAATAATCTTTGCATTTTACATTGTCAATGGAAAATATGTTTTGTGTCAGTAACATTATAGGGATAAAGAGCCATGCACAATGTGCCTTATTTAAAGACATATGTTATATTTGTATCAAGTATACTTAACAGCACAAAAGAGTCACTCACATTGCTGCCAATCATATAGCACCAATATTGCTTTTACAGTGCTGTAGGTCAACTCCCACACTCACCCAACACCAGCTTAAAATGTATTTGCCAATCTTCTGGAGTTCAGAATTGCATATGCTAAACTACCTGTGTGAGCAGAACAATGGTGTAAGTGAATATAGACACTGTTGGCAATAGGAAAGGGCTTTTTTCATTTGCCGGTAATGCCCAATGGCTGCGGTGTGATACTTCCCTTCCACTAAGCTACACCGTGAGAGAGCCCAAGATCTGTGCCACTTAGTGAGGTACATATATGGAAATACTTGTTTCAAATTAACCTTTCCAAAAAGGTAACAGAACATAAAAACACATGAGAGTAAAACATTGCTCAGCTGGTAAGACAACTGTCAATTATTTGTGAATATCCATGCAAAAAACAAATGTGAAATTAAGTATATTTTAGTATCTGTCCTTGGACCTCCTCCCCTTTTAAGGAGAAAAGGTCTGCATTTCAAACTGTGAGAATAAGACGAGACACCAAGAGGTTGCAGGTAAAATGTGCATGATTGCATTCATGAGGCATTTGCTTGCAGCTCATAGGTAAGCGTTTTAGCATCACCAACGTCCAGAAAGAACCCTGGCAACAGGCAGTTCCCTCTTATTATATGCAAATGAGTAAGGTACAGGGAAACAATACGTTTAGTTTACAACTCTCAAACATACAACCCTGTCGGATTCATTTTCCAATTCTGCATGTTTCAAAGTATCTTGACCTTGGTGTACTCCAGCTGGTGGTTTTATGCCCACTACAGCTCATACGATGGATGCCTAGATGGGCAACACATGCCAGTTCAGAAAGAATGATGGTCCAGTGAAATATTGGTTTTCCAACCAGTCTGTGTGGCCAGCAGCACTTGTTTGTGTTGCGATTAGAATCCTAAGTCTCTCACTGGTTTTGAGCAAATGAAAAGTGTATTTGGTGCTGCTCATGAAATTGTCTGTCACAACAGAAGACTCTTTCTGGGCCTCATGCAGAACTCCAGATACTCATCCAAATGAATGGCACTATATCCCATCACACCATAGCAAGTTTATGGTGCAATTTCCAGCACTGCCAAAGTATCCTCCAAGTCAGCAGTTCATACTAGCTGAACCAGAGCATTACCTTGGTCCCATTGGAAGGCAGGTCGCTCAAGGCAGAGGAATCAGGGTGAGTCCTACTTTTGTCATGAACAGTACTAGCCCAGTTTCTGAGGATTACATTATACCATGGTAGAAGAGGCTGTGACAGTCATTAAAGGCAACTGTGATGGTGAGAAGGATTAACAATTCCTGCTACATCTCTCATCAATCGATCAATATAGCAAAGGGTAAGTAAGAAATGTCACTGCTTGTACACACAAACATACCATGTGAATTGACTGGGTAACACACATGCCTAATATGCCGCACTACTGTAGGATGGACACACATACACACATACACACACACACTTGTTGCTGGAATCTCACAGTGAAAAAGGGCACTGCCACGATTGTTGATGCACTTCCACAGGGAAGAGGGCACAAACAAACTGATATTTGCTGCACTTCCACGGGCAAGGGGTGCAAACACCTAATATGTTCTGTCCTCCTTCAAAGAAGGGGGCATACACACCACGTATGCCATAGTCTGACAAGAAAAAGGGTGCCCACATTTACTTTTTGCTGCACTCTCAAAAGGATGGCACAGCACCCAAACATTGTGAAGCACTCTTGCAAGGTATGGGACACACACGTTTGGGAATAATGGGCTCATCAGAAACAGAAGAAATATTGTTTTTAACAAAAGTCTAATAGTTTCAATTTTTGATAGAAATAATTGATACAAGTCATCATAAGAATAGAAATAGTAGAAGGATTGTTAAGATGGATTTCTAGAACATGAATGGTGGATACATTTAAGTAGGCCACCTAGTAATAGTGAACAGTGGAGAGGTTAGCCAAAAACGTTCAACGTACTGTGAGCAGTCAGAAATGTAAGACAGACACAAAGGTGTAGTTTTCTCACAAGTTGAAATTGTATTAAATAAAAGAGGGGTGAGACAAACATCTATCTTTCCTAACCTAACAAGGAGGTCCCTGCCTAACAAACTAAAGCTAAAGGAAAACAACCTAGTGTCCAAAATGTATCTGAGTCTCACACTAATATACACAACACAATTATGCAAGGTTGGTTTGGCTGTCTTAGATTCCACAAAATAACGTATTGATCAAACTGAAAGTGTTTAAACAGTAATCCTTGTGACCAGGGTTGGATTCCCTTCCCCTGGATCAATTTGGGAATATCTAAAACAAAGCCCAAGTTCAAGAATGTTCTGTGCAATATTAAAGTTCCATTCAATGAAGCATATAAAGTCTCTTCCATGCAATATATCCTTTGACTTGGCAAGTAAATGTTTCTCTTCCAAAGGCTTGTTCACAAATCAAAACAAATGTATATTTTTCCACAATCCCCTACTTGGCAAAACAAAAGTATTTTTCTCCTAATCACAAATCCATCAATCAATGCAAATGTTATTTTCTCAAAGTGTCAAAGAATGCTATTGCATCACCTCTTCTGCAAAAGAAATACTTTAGTCAAGATGGCTCAATGATTACTTTCTGAAATGTAACAGTTTATAAAAACAAAATGATGGAATTAACAGTACCTCTTCCACTACACACTTTTACCACAGTACTCTAAATCATTTTCTTCTTTTGTGGTATGCTTGACTGCCAGGACTAACTACAATTGGTGCCATTCCTGGTGTACTCGCCTGCCACGATTAAACTCCTACTAAAGCAAGTGTAATGCTTGTTCCAAAACCCTCCACATCAGAGTCATAAATAAGGTGATTTGAACCAACAACCACTTCTCTTTATAGCCTCTTGTCTCTTAGCAGAGTGGGTTACAATTCTTCCCAAATTAAAATTCCATAACAGAATAATAGTTCTCTTGCTTGCCTTTCAGTTGTAGGCAATGCGAGTTACAGTTTTCTTCCCCTTGGTCTCCCATACAATGAGGGCTTTGCTCCTGCAGTCTTTGGTTTATGTTTATGCAAACTCTTGGCTGCTGGCAATACAGGTTATAATTATCTCCAAATGGGTATACCTGGTTAGTAGAGTTGCGCCCAGTTTGCCTGATTATTACATCTCCCTGGCTTTGACAATACAGGTTAAAATGGTCCCCTAATTGGTATCCAGTATTAGGAGAGTTGAGCTCATTTTGCCTCAGTTCATTTGTTTGGTATTCAACATGATTACTTTCACCTACCGGTCTCCTTCAGAGCACCCCAGGGTCACCTCCTTCAGGCCAACTCACTGTTATGCCTTTGCGTCTCTGTCTGACTCACTGGTGTTACTGCGGGTCTCTTTGCAGCCTCCTCTGCTTCTGCCAGCTCTGTTTTCACTGCTGTTGCATGCACAGCCCCTTGTTGGAGCTCTGGTAGCTCTGTATGATCTCTGGTGTGACCTTGGTACCGCAGCAGCTCTTCTCACACACAGTGTGGCATGCTTAAGTACTGCTTCCTGCTGCGAATCCTTGGCATGGTCAGGTTTCACCAGAAACTACCACATGTCCTACACAGCGTTCTGCTGCCTATACGACTACACCAACAGCTTCCTCCTGCTTCTGCACCTGAAGTCCATATATATTTTTATTCCAGGTGCCCTCTCTCCCAACAACTAGACTGCTAAGGACATTTCATCAACTGTGAGTCTCTCTTCCTCATCCCAGTACTATGGGCGTTATGAGACTTGGGAGTCCCCAGATGGTTTTAGCAAAAAAATGTCAGTTTGTGGACATTTGGAGAATCAGTTAGAGAGGTCTCCCAATACCCCTGACATGAGTCCCCTCCCACATGATCTTCTCATATAATACCACCCCAAGGTCAAGATCAGGTAGCTGCTGCCATTCCCTGGCCACATGAGAGGTGGCCCATGTTGGGCCTTAGGGATGATCTCATAGGATTCATCACATACCCTTCCCCTAATGTCACTGGGCTTTACAGCATCTATTGGGAATCATGAATGGAAATCTACATTACCCTGTTCTTTCCCTTTCCGATGTTCAACAGAAAAACAATAGGACTGTAAATCCAAAAGCCGGTGTATGACTCGGGCATTGGTATCCTTTCGAAGGCTCAGCTATTTAAGGGGGCATGGCGTAATTTCCTACCCGTTAGATAATACTTTAAATGGTTCATGGACCACTTAATGGCTAAGGCTTCAAGTTCCAGAGTAGTGTAGTTCTTCTCTCGAGGAAATAACTTCCTACTATTCTAGAGGAAACGGGGATCTATACCATTATGACAATGTGAACGTACAGCACCTAGAACAGTAAGTGATGCATCTGTTTGTAAGATAAACAGTCTATTGAAGTCTGCCACCTTTAAACAGTCTATTGAAGTCTGCCACCTTCAAGACAGGTTAACTACATATGATATACTTCAGTTTATCAAAACACACTTGGTCTTCAAGGAGCCATGTAAGTTCCTGTGGTTCTGCATTTTTAAGCTTGTCTCTGAGAATGGAAGTGATGGAAGCAAAGTTAGGGACAAATCATCTATAATAGCTATGAGGGGTCAGAAATGCCAGACGGACAAGTAGATCGAGTTTTCATTTTATTATCAAATAAGGGTGAGACAAACGCCTAACTTTCCCTAGTTTACCTAATGTCCAAAGATCTTGGTCCCTTACACTCATACATGCAACAAAATCAGGGAAAAATAAAGGGGTAGACCTGCACTTCAAACCCTGATCCTTCAGGTATAGTGAATAAATATCCAGATATTAGAAGTTTCACTTATCATTGGGTTTTAGTTACACAGCTTCATTTATATTGAACAATAGACCCAATTGTTCAATATAAATGAAGCTGTGTTCCTAAAACCCAATGATAAGTGAAACATCATGGGTTGTTGTGTTCTGTGTAAATGTATGAATGAGATTTGTATGTGGCTATGAATGTGTATATGAAATGTTTTTTATGATTTTTTTATTGAGAAATTGTTATTTCACATGATAAATTTATTTAATAAAATATGAATTTGACTAAGGAGTGTCATTCCATCCTACTGATCCAATCTCTGGATATTTATACAATAAAATCATACAGGGATTATCTGGCTGTTCAAACTTAAAAAAAAACTAACATTTAGATTCAAAGAGAGAAATTATAAACATAAATGCTTGTGTGCAGGATTGAATCCCCTTCCACTTTATCAATTCAGGATATTTCCAACCAAAGGTCAAAATCAAGATAGTTCTTTCAAGAGCTCAGTTCCACTCAATTTGTGACACAAAGTTCTGTGCATTCCATAGGTTCTTCTCTTGTCAATATAATTGTCTTATTTTCAATCAGGATTTCTCACTCTTCAAGGCAAAGTTAAAAGTATCCACAAACTGCTGTATGATGACCCAAACACACTTATTTTTTGTACTTCGAGTCAGTATGCAATATAATTATTTTCTTTTCTGAAGACCAATTAGCTTTCATTATATCACATTTCATCCTTAAAAGCAACATGTTGTTGCCAGGATGATTTCACCATGGTTCAATAAAGCACACCAACGGATGTACCACTTTCTTTCCACCACAACCTTCTACCACATTTTAGTCCTTCAACTTCTCTTCTTCCTGGTCCACTTGCCTGTCAGGACTAACCAATAAGAGACCCGTTCCTGGTATACTCACCTGCCACAATAAAAATCCTACAACTAGTATCAACACTTTGTGGCAAGGTTTGCTTTAAACTTTGCATACTTCAATCCTCAATGAGGAAATTTAAATCAACAATTGTTTCATGGATACATCTGTTCATTTCCAACAACCACAAAGGGTTAATACTTTCTTCTACAAGGGTGCAGTAAACATCAACACTGTCTTTCACACTGATTAATTTGCCCTTCTACCCCTTGATAACTGTCATAAGGAGGGCTTCCATTCTGCCATCTTGGGTTTCCTTTAATTGCCTTTGTTTGGCTTATGTGCGCTGGTTATGATTTTCTACGAGTGCTTTTTTTTAATCACATTCACTTCGTATGTCTTTAATTGCCTTTGTTTGGCTGAGGCAATGCTGGTTACAATATTCTTCGTTACTGTGTTTAAATATTGACACATTTGGTTTTGACAATGGTTGTTGCAATATTCTTTAACTCGTTCGCTCTTAAGACAAATGTTGCATTCAAATTGCTTCAATTCAATAGTTCAGTATTCAAAAAATTTTGTTTGAGCCACAGGTCGGTTTATGAGTGCCCCGGGTTACCTGACAGAGGCCAACTCACTGCTCTTTCCTCGTGTCTCTGCTGGACCCTCTGCTCCTTTTCCTTCTTCTGTCAGGTTTGCACAGGCCTCTGGGAGCTCCCTGGTAAGGTCGATGTTGCCTGCGCCTCCTGTAATTGGAGCTAGTTCTGCTCCGCTGTCACTCTGGTGAATGCCCCAAACTGGAGCAGTACTCAGGACTAGAAGAGCTTCTCTCTCCCATAGGGTCAATTCCAACTGTGTGTCATCTGCTTTCAAGACACCTGACCTGCTTTTGCTGCTTCCACTGCTTCCATACTGTGGCCTGAACCTGAAGGGGCT
Organism: Ambystoma mexicanum; assembly: GCF_040938575.1. Lineage (NCBI taxonomy): Eukaryota > Metazoa > Chordata > Amphibia > Caudata > Ambystomatidae > Ambystoma > Ambystoma mexicanum. The sequence continues at coordinate 487,813,460 of NC_090933.1, read as the reverse complement.
TTACATATTTAACAGTCCCACTGAGGTGTGGGTCATCGGAACCACTAGACTGCACACTACAGATCTGCACCTCTGAGTCTTCCTTGTTGCAGTACCCAAAGCATTATGGGACTTGAAGTCCACTAATGTTCTGATTTCATTCAGTTTACTCTGTGTTATTGATTTATAGGATGTACACTGAGGGAACGTTTTCAAAAGAATTAATGATTGCTTCTTGACTTCACAAATCAAACATGAGGTAGAATTATAACAATCAGAAGTTGTATTAACTCCTTGATCTTTACAGATTTTGTTTCCATGTTTACCATAAGGGTTTTTGTACTTTATGTCTGGCGTAAGTCTGGGAGAGGAAGTCGTATGATGACAGCAAGCCATCAGATATTCAGGTATTAGGGAACCCTCACCCTCAGAAGATGATGAATATCATGTTTGCCCTGACAGAGTTCTCACATTCCCTTGATGGCCTTCTCCCAGGTGATCCACCTAGCTAATACCACCTCCAGGATCAAGATCTGGAAGTGGCCTCCTTCCGCTGGCCATATGGCTAGAAGCCTTAGGCTGGGATTCTGTGAGGATTCTGCAGGATTCATCACATAGCTGACTAAGCGCAGAAAGACCTGCAGCTCTTTATTCATCTTGGGGGACTGGGTTTCTTCAACAGCGTTATGATTTTCACATTGTGGTTGAACCAAGCCATTCCCTACAAAGAAGCCTAGATATTGTACTGCAGATCTGGCACAATGGATTTTCTTTGAATTGGCAGTGAGTCTGATTTTTCTTAAGGCTGGAGTCAAGATATATGAATGCGAAATATGTTCTTTCCAAGATTTGCTATAAATGATAATATCATCAATATAGGCATATGGTCTTAGAACTTTGTGCATCTTTCTTTGAAATGTTACCCGGGCCCCATGTAATCCAAAAGGTAAAACTGTAAATTGAAATAGACGTATAGGGGTGGAAAAGGTTTTATTTGGTTTATCTACTGGATTAACTGGCACTTGCCAATATCCTTTTGTGAAATCACCGGTGGAAAGATATACAGCATCCCGAAACCTATCAATAAGATCGTCTATCCTAGGCATGAAGTAGCTATCCAATTGTGATACTTCATAACCTTTCTGAAATCAATACAAAATCTCCATGAGTTATCATGTTTAGCGACCAAAACAATAAGAAAAACACAGACTTTGTGATTATGTCAGCTTTCAACATGGATTCTAGCTCTTCTAGAATCATTTTATTCCTACTTTCAGTGAATCTATAAGGTTTTTGGCGAACAACCTTCCCCGGAGGGCTGTGGATGTAATGGTATATTCGCTTAACTCTTCCTGGTTCAGTTCTAAATACATCAGGAAATTGTTGTAGGAGGTCTATAAGATCGTGTTCTTGATTTTGGGCTAAGTCTGGAGACATTCACTTGTTGGTATCATTCTCTTTAGTCAATAAACTGATTAATATCACTGACATATTTTGAACAGGGAGTCCCTTCCATTTTTTAAGGAGATTAATATGATAGATGCATGTTTTAATCTTCCTATCCGGTTGTGAGATTCAATAATTGGAAGGTCCTGTTTGTTCTATGACCTTATAAGGGCCATGCCACCTAGAGAGCATTTTGTTCTCTAAGAAGCGAAGTAAAACTAGTACCTTTTGGCCTATAGAAAGAGATCTTTTTACTGCTTTCTAACTATAATATTTTTTCTGGTTTTCTTGGATTTGGGCCATATTAGTCTGAACTCTATTTCGAACTGATGCCATATGTTCTTTTAATCGCTGATTCTTCACGTCCCTAGAATAAATCAAGTCAAGTTTAAAAACAAAAACATAATGTTTGGAGGTCAATAGAATTATGGGGGGAAAATTTCCTACCAACAATCCAAAGGGAGAGGAGAGAATTTCACTGAGAGGAGACAAGAGGAGTTTAGGACAATTGAAGTGAGAGTAAATGAGTGTTTGCAAGTGGTATCCCTTACTTTGTTTAAGAGACAAAGAATATGAATGCAAAAGTGCAGAGAAGAGGTGATAATTAGATGTGGATCTATTTTTGAGCCGTTGATGCTCAGCTCTATGAACTGTGATACATAATATTTTTAGAGTCAGAAAAAAAGGGTTGTCACTTGACTTGGGTTTTAATTCAGATTAAGGACACAGGGAATCTAATAATGATACAGTATCTGAGTGAACTTTACCAAAAAGATAGTCTTGGCTGAGGAAACTCATTCCCCAGCATCAGAGAAATGTGAAGAAATAGAAGTAATAGGAACAAATATGTCAACACAGTGAATATCATGTGCAAATAAGTAGTTGATGGAGATGGACAGAAGAGAGAGGTAGCGTGGGTGAGCAAACATGTTTAGGAAAATAAAAAAATAAGATTGAATATAATATTTTTGGATAGAATCTTGAAGTTCCAGATCATCCAAAATAAAAACAAGATCAAAAGGGACCACTTTTTTATGTGTAGGAGGTGAAGGGATTAATTGAAGATTATAGGCTAAAGCAGAGAAAAATAAAGTGCAGAGAAGAAGATCAGATTGGGAGATGTGAATATTAAAGTATGCAACAGCAACAAATAAAGAGATCAAAGAAGCAAATAAGGATAAAAGTGAATCACAGTCATCATAGAAGTACACAAGAGAGACCAGTGGCTGGTACATGATTAGAATAGACAGAGAGGCAGGGATAGAAAATAAGAGAAAGTGGTATTCAAAAGAAGAAAAAAAGGAGAGAGAAATGAGTTAGCAGCAATAATTCAACTATGGTCGGAGGATTGATCAGGGACAACATACTTGTTTTGGAAACAAGGCAATGCAGAAGAGCATGGGTTTGATACCTGGTCACAAATCAATGGATAGGTAAGATTAGAAGAAGTGGCATCATGAAAAACAAGTTGTCTTCTAGAGTTAGAGATGTGAACAGAAATGCTCATAATAATACAAGAAAGCAAGTAGCAAACAAATATATATATATAATAAACATCATAGTGCAGTAGGCAATGGCACATGCATAGTCAAACAAATTTGTTTAAAAGTAGTGAATGCCAGATGCAAACTAGAGGAAACAGGAGCAACTGGGGAAATATGATGACCTTGGAGAATTATGCCCTTAGAGCTGGATGCCTGGGCAATGCATGTCCTGGAAAATGACCTTATCCAAAGGAGGGTGTCAATGTGACTAAGTGTAAGCCGGTTTTTGGGGCCACATGCCATGAGATGTAGTTAGCAGCAGCTGAAACAGGGCTCCAGAAAACGCTGCTTCCACAACACCAAGGGTTCAGTGTACAGTTGGTAGGTGTCCGCAACAGGTGGACCTGAAGGCTAAGGTCACATGACCAATGCTTCTCACTGGTCACATGCCAAAGTGTCAGCATGGGGGTCTGACCAACAAGTTGCATGCTGTAGGAAGTGGCAGCTGACATGAGGTTGGACATTGTATGAGTCTCTGTCATACCATATGTATCTAAAATGAGATAGGAGTTTCTTGATAAACCCACACTCAAGTCTGAGCTCTGTGTGGTGGAACGTGTCAAGAAACGATAATTTCCAAATTTCAGCAAGACACACAACACTGTTGCCGGAAGTGAGATTCATAGCCATAACCACAGCATTTCATTGAAGTCTGGATATTTGCACCGCTTTTGCCAGATGTCGGACGAGTGCCCCAACTCCTACTATTACTTTTTACCTGTGCCCCCATCTTAGGCCAGTGGAAGTGCATGTTCCACCTCTCCTTAGTCTTCTTGATTCCAAGATATCCTGCAAGGAGGACCTCATGCGCCAATTGCAGGAGGAAGGGTCTCACCTGAAGGGGAACAACAAACCTCTTATGCTCTCCTTCATAGGAACCTGTGGGCTCACTGTACAGGAACACACCTACAAATACATGTTGTGCTTCCCAGGGGCTGAACCCTCCAACTGGAAGAAGGCCTGCCTCCATAAATGTTAAAGTGATGGGTAATCATGTTGGCCCTTACTAAAGCCTTCCTTTTACGGACCGCCTTCTGCAAGTAAATGCTGCAGTTCAAGGTGATCATGGGGATTGAGTATTTATGGCAGCCCCTGGGTTTCCGCTTTGACTTTGGCTGGACCTTAGGCTTGGCTAAACATCTGGGTCTGAGACCTAGTGCATGGACCTTCTTCAGTGCTCCATACAAGGCCTACGCCTCTGAAGTATTTCCCTAACAGAACACAAACTTAACCCTGTCCACAGACAGGTATAGTGACCACTCCACCATTCACAGCTAAAATGACAGGCATAACTGGAAAATTGAGAGGAGGACCATCAGGGTCTCGGGAGGATAGCTCAGGGGCAACGTGCTTGCTTTGGAAGCAAGACGACACAGAGCACCACAGGTTCGATCCCCAGGTCCGCGCTTAGAAACCTCTGTGTATTAAGCGCGTTATAAATCACCTATCATGTCATTATCATATTATCATATATTAGCCTTCTTATTGGGCATCAGAGGAGCTCTGGCCAGACCCTATGAATATACCATTGTGTAATCCACTACAGTTCAACTGGCCCCAGTGTCCTTAAGGCAGATGTGTCTGCACCATCTACCAATGCACTACCCTTAAAAAAATAAAATGCTTATCATTATCAGGTATGGAGGCATAAGCCTCAGCATCTCTAGGTTTACAGTATCCCATTGAAACTAAAACAACATCAGATCCTATCCCACAAGGTAAGGAGTCTGTGGAGATGGATGCCCCTCTGAGCATTTCTTCCTCCTCATATAGAAGTGACAGATTCACAGAGTGGATACCCAAGATATTACCCTTACATCTAGGTCCCCCTTTCCATGTTCACTTGCTCCAAGGGCCACACAGGATCCACAGGATCTGTGTATGTAGGGAGGCTTAGAGTGTCCACCTAATGCTTGGAATAGTTAGTCCCACTACCCTTCCAGGAACTGGCCACTTATTCCCCTTATGAAACTTTTTGTGAGCTTCACGGCAAAAAGGATTTTTTAGTAGACCCACCCTTTCTCTTTTTGCTTTTTCCCCTCCTCATGCTTATCAGAAACATGTTTGTCCTTATTGGATACTCTATGGGAAACCCAAAGATCAGCATCAATAGCCAGCTTCTTAGGCTCTAACTCCTTTAAAACTGACAAGTTTTGCTTAAGCTTAGGGGAACAAGAAGCACAAATATGTTCCAGCATGACCGAGTCAAGCATGGCTTCAAAAGTGTTTACTTCATGGCCTTCTACCCAGCTACTGAATTTCCTTTAGGAATTTGTCACACAGATAACTATATAATATTATATGTCTTTTTGTATTCTCTGAACCTCTTTAATTATTGGCCAGAAGACTTTTCAACCTTTAACTAGAGAGCCTTCTTTAACGTATCAAAGTCTTTCTTGTCAGCATAAGACATATCCATAATGACACTGCACCCAGAATGGGGTAGTCTGCTGAGCAACCAAACAATCTCATCATGCTCACCTACTTCTTGCACCACACAAGCATTATCAAAAGCTGCTAGTGACTCAATTATATCATTTTTCTCGTACATACTGAGCAGATCCTTTGGACATTTGGAGATGAGAAGAGAATCCAGAACCACTACCAGAACCTCTGGAAGAGCCTTGAGACCCTTGCTGTCTGGGTTATTCCAACTCGTGATCCCTGATATCATGTTTATGTATCCTTTCAAACGTCAGCTTAGCCATATTATAGTGTAACTCATTCTCCCTAAGCCTAGTTTTCTCTCTCTTAAGATCAAACAAGGTTTCAGCTTCTGAGGTTGACATTGAAACTTGAGAAGACCCCTCTTCTTCTTCTTCTGCATTCTCAATAGTGGCAGTAATCACAAGGCCATTGATCTTGCTGGGACCTGCCCCACCATCTATTGCATCACAATGTAATGGCAAAGGAACAATCCTAGACTCCTGGTGATCTAGCAATTTTTTAATCAAATCAGCCTTCAAATCAGAGGATGTCAATGCTAAACACAGTTTTTTTTTAAATGTTCTACTTTGAGGGCTCCAATGGTAAACATGGCAAATGTTTCCATATTTAAAGAGAGTAGGCAACTCTTATTCCAACTAGTAACCTCAAATCACAGTGTTATTTTTAAATAGAATTATGATACTCCACCAATGAACAACATTGGGGACCTTTTCCTCACAGCTGAGGACCACTAAGATAGATTTATAGAATCTGGCCTGGTGGACACATTTTAGGAGGCCACACTAGTTATATTGAACAGGGGAACTCTGAGAGGTTAGCCATATGGTATGTAAAATTGTGTTCTTATCTTTCAGGCTTAACTGCCCAGGTGTGACAACCAATAATCAGTGGAATGTAACGATACAAAGAGACTTGTTCTTAATGTTATCCCATAGAGGAAAGGAGGGGACAAATGCTTCATGTTAACTTACCCCCTGACTCTGATATTCCAAGAGGGGTGAATGGGTCTACTGGGGGTCTCTGGAGGTTGGTTTTCTCACCATTGGGTCTAGTGAGAGAGACGTAGGAGCTGTGGGTATAAGGATTCTTCCAGTTGGTCCAGGAGCAGAGTGCAACCCTTGGCGATAGAGAAATGCAGAAAGCACTAATGCAGACCTCTTCAGAAAACTTGACAGGATGGGGGCAGGTGAGTTACAGAAACAGCCACTGCACACAGACGGCAACTGTTGTCCTTCTACTTGTGGTTGAAGAAAATGTTCCAGAGCAGGATCCCTTGTAGTTGTGAGGTTGAATTACAGCAGGAAGGCTAACTAAACCACAATCTGGTGAATACTGAAGTTCTGGCTGCAAAATAAGAACAGTGAAGGTTCTAGGAAATTAGCCCACTGGGGTGCTGGACAATCCACTGGGTGGTTCAGGGACCCTTTTGAAGGCTCAGGATGACTGGATCCTCCAGAACACATCAAGACTGGTTGGTCCCACTTGTCCACAGTGACTTTGCAGGTTACGTAGTACAACAGGGCTTCACCGGGCCAGACACGGGAAGGGATGATGGGCCTCTTCAGTAGTTGTCTTTGTTTCTTCAATTGACTGTTCTACTACACATAATTTCTGGCACCAACGCTGATCTGAAGAAATGGATGCAGGAGTCTTCTTGTTATCCAAATTCCTGTTTGGAAGCAAGGCCAAGCCCATCAATGGTAACAATCTGCACCATTCATTCAACCAGCAGCATTCCAATCAGGGACCACTGTTAGTTTCACTCATGCCCCACTCCCAATACTTTAATGCACCATGGATGACGATTGAGATCAGACAGTCCCACTCCCTTCTTGAGCTATACACACACAAAGGTATCACTAGCCCATGACAGCTGGGGCTTTCTTAAGCAAGTGCATGACCTTATATAGGATTTCTTGACCTGACAAGGCAGGAAGAAGGCCAACGACAATATGTACAAAGAACAAGCAAACATCTCGTGGCATTGCCATTTTAGGGTACTAGCCATGTTTAGCAGCCATACACAGTAAACGTGAATATTCACACTAGAAATAACACAAACACTGTAAAAATGTATCTACTGCCACCAGTTTGTCTTTAGACACATACAAAAGTAACCAAAAATATCAATAGTAAAAGACTAGGGTGATACACAAGAATACCCATTGCACTGCAGTGTAAGATGCTGTGCGCAATGTCGAAAAGTTACAAAAAGTAAAAGACAAAAGGGAAACATAGTTTCCCAGTACTGATAGTCTGAAGGACTGATTGGTTTCCCAAAAATAAAAATAGCAAACACCCAGGGAAGTGAAGCTAAAAGCTTCACTTCCCTATAAAATGTCAGGACAGGTTTCATAACAAAAGAAAAACGTTTGGGGGTCCATAGAACTACAGAAAGGAAATTTGCCAAAAGAAAAATCATTCCTAACATGGATACAACGGTGGAGGGGCGAGTATTGCATTAACAGTAGAGAAGAGAAGTTTAGGAGAATTGAACAGAGAGTGAATGAGTGTTTGTACGTAATTTCCTGTACCTTGTTTAAGAGACAAGGACTATGAATTAAGAAGTTTAGAGAAGAGTTACATGTGGATCTATGTTGCAGCCATTGATGCTCAGCTCTATGAAGTGGGATACCTAAAATCAGAGGTGTGACTTGGCTTGGGCTTTTCATTCAGAATGAGGACATAGGGAGTCTAATAATGATACAGTGACTAAGTGACAGTTTCCAAAAATATAGTAGATGTCTGAGGAAACAAAGTACCTAGGATCAGAGAAATGTGAAGAAATAAAAGTAATATGAATACATGCCTCAATACTACTAATGTCATGTGGCACGTGAATAGTTGATGGAGATGGACAGAAGATAGAGGAAGTGTGGATGAGCAAACACGTTTAAGAAACAAAAAATCTGCAGATGGAATGACATGCATAGGGATAGACTCATGAAGTTCCAGATCAGGAGAAACATAAAGAAGATCAAGAGTACCCCCTTTTTATGTGTGAGAGGTGAAGGGATTAACTGAAGATTATAGGCTAAAGTAGAAAGAAAAGTGCAATGCAGAAAATTTGATTGGGACATGTGAATATTAAAGTCCCCAACAACAATATATAAAGAGACCAACGGAGAAAATAAGGATAAAAGTGATTTGAAGTCACCATAGAAGACACAAGAGGGCACACTGGATGGTACATGACTAGAATAGAAAGAGAGACAGAGATAGAAAACAAGAATAAGTGATATTAAAAAGAAGACAAAAAGGTGAGAGAAAAGGCAGCAGCCCTAATCCAACTAACACAATTGCCTTCTAAACAATACAATACAGAGCCGCACAGGTTTGATACCCAGTCGGCACGAAGAGGCTGGACTCCAGCATGAAGCACCATACAAAAAGCTATTTAATTTTTCAATTTAATAAGGGACCAGAACCACCACCAAGGTGGGTTAACAAGGGAGAGAATGGAGTATAGATGACCAAGCATTAAGTGGCGTGTCTTGTGGTTGCCAGTAGTTTGAAAGTGGTGAAGCATTTTTGTGTCCAGTCACTGACATAATTTCTTTACAGTCTAGACCAGCGTTTGAAAGAAGTTGAATTGCAGTTGCTTGAATGCAGTGGTTGGTATAAATTGTACTTAGATGTGCACGTTCGCTAATGCGCTGCATGAAAGATCCAAGAGTGTTCTTTCCAAGACGGCGGTTTGTGTACCATATTTCTTCTTCCTTGCTTTGGTTGTGGAGAAAGTGTTGTGGCGTTGCAAAAAAACATGAGGAGTTGACAGGTAATGTGTTCATGTAGAGAAGCAGGGATTTAACAGGGCAATTGGAATCATTGGTAATGGCGTATGTTCGTCCGCGAAGGTGGCTGCGTTGCTGGTCGAACAGTTTGTGATTGTTTTTGGTTAGTTCATTGTATGTCAGAGTAACGTATTGTTTGCCATTTTCATCTGTCACAATGTGGAATGTGTTGCGTGGTAGTAATCAAAGATCTTCACGTCCATGTCATGCAAAATGAATTTGTATTTCAAACCATACTTTGTATTGTAAAGTTTTGAGGATGGTGTACATTAAAAATGCTGCATGACTGGATATTTGAAAAATCACTAGAGCTGATTGTTGCTTTGTGTTGTGCTTGATCTTTTGCATTTAGTTTTTTTAATTATGGCAATGAACACATTACTTGCTGCAGTAAATTCAGGGGAACACATAATGTTAATTTTGCGGCTGAAGGGTGGATTTTTAAGGTGACAATTAATACCAGATCGCAATGATATTAAGCTTTGTGACTGGTATTTAGTTCCCTGGACTGTGCTCACTTCAGCATTAAAAGCACAAAGGTATGATGCAATAGTTTGCAGTGAATCCATTTCCAACGAAATAGAATAACATTTCTGACAAAGCCAACCCTGGAAAGTGTCAAGTCCCCGTTTTGTAGCGCTTTGAGTATTCTGCTCACATCTATTCAATTCCAGTACATCAAGTTCATGGTCTGGTAATGAGAGATGGCGCTTGGCTAAAGCACTGTAAGCATTGCTGTTCACGTTATTGTGCTTGGTTGATGCTGAAGATGGTCCTACTTCTATTTCTACTTCTTTGTCGGCAAGCTACTCCTCAATAGATTTGTTTCCTGTGATGGAAAAGGTTATGTTTGTATGAAGGGAAGACATTTCGGCACATCATGACAGAGACTTGCTTATCAAGATTGTTTTACGGCTGCATTTAAAACTGAATGAAGGTGGTTTCTTCCCTGACACGTCACGTTGCCTCTGGAGCGCTGAATTGCTATGCTGCGAAAGCAAAATGGTAGTGAATCTCAGTAATTTGGGCAGTGTACCGGCACACGAATGACATTCATGCGTCCAAGGGATTACACTATAGTATGGCTCGGAAACGAACAAATCCACTTTTTGTGCTTCCCGTGGATGCGGCGTGCCGAGTACTAATGTTTAATACACACCTCCAGAAGAGGTGGAGTTCACTAGTGTTCTGAATAAAGTCAACATTGCACAACTTTAAAGAAACCACCTCCCTTCAATACCCCCTCCCCCACATTCCAGCCTATACAAATAGCACTTGTGTACCACCAGGCACATTGCGCAGTTAACCTTATAGTCATTGGGTCTGCACTCTCCTTCACTCCAAATGAAGTCATCCCATTCCATCTCGAAGGAGTCCGCCTGGCCATGGAGCCCCCCCCCCCCCTTATCCTTTCCATTACATAGTGGTTCCTGGCTATATTAATCCACTCACTCTTGGATGGAAAGGAGTCAGACTTACATTTTTTCACTATGCACACCCTCGCAGCTAGAAGTAATGAGGCAGGCACTTTGGGAAGCCTCACATATTCCGCAACCTCTTCCTCAAACCCAAGGAGAACCAAAAGATGTGATTATGTCTGTGCTATTCCGTCCACATCCCTTATCCACTCCAGCACCTCATCCCAGAAAACCTGCACCCTTGGGCAGTTCCACCACATGTGCTAGTAATCAGCATTCTTCCCAAAGCCCCTCCAGCACACAGGCCTAGTATTAGGGAACATCCTAGAAAATCTAAATGGTTTGTAGTGCCATCTGTGGAGTAACTTAATGGAGTGTAGTTTATATTGGCAGGAGATGGATGGCTTTGCAGCAGCCCTACACACTCTATCCCATAATCTGGTTCAATACTAGACCCAAAGTCGTGTCGCCATTGACCTCTCAATTTTTTAGTGGATCCCTTACCCCATCCAACCAGAACGCCATACATTGCCAAGATCAGCCCCCTCATTTCTGTCCTCTTGTTCAATAGCGATTCAAAGGGCATGAACTCCCCCTGCACTTTTCCCCTCATATGTGCACTCTTGAGGAGCCCTTTCAACTGTAAGACCGACAGCGTACCTATTCCCAGAGACTCCTCCAGATCATTTATAGAGACACAGGAGCCTCCCCTCCAAAGTTGACCTATCCTCTCTAGTCCAGCCCCATACCATTTCTGGAATCTCGCAGGGTTCAGAATCATGTCCCCGACCCCCGGAACCCAAAGGTGTCCCAGCGGAGACGGCCATGTGGTGACCCCCTCCATGCCCCCCCGCCCCCAGATATCCCACAATGTACCCCCAATTGGATGCTCATAAATCCTACTCGGGATTCTGTTTTTAGGGACCCAAACCCATTCTCCAACAGTCACCAGATGCAGCAGTAAATTGTCGAACACAATCCACTGAAGGTCCCGCTGAGATCGAAGGTGGGGTAACTTCATATCTGGGAGGCTGACCCCCCTTCCCCTTTCTCCTTAGGTAAGACCAATGTCTCTGTGGGAAACCACACCTTTTTCCCTTGCCAAAGAAACCTCAAGATAACACCCCGAAACTTGCAAAAGAGTCCCTTTGGGATGTGAATGGGCAGCATCTGAAACAAGTAATGAACCCTGGGGAGGACCACCATTTTCAGTGCATTAAGCTGACACAGCCACAAGATCTTTAGCTTGCCCGACTTCATGAGATCCTCATTTATTTTCTCAATTGGGGGGGGAAATTCCCTTCAAATAGCTTCTCACAGGTTCTTGTCACGTTTATACCCAGGTACTTCACCTTGGACTGACATATCTGCATCCCCAGTGACATGAACCTATCTATTTCCCTGTCTCTCTTAGCATCTAAGGGTAAAAGCACTGATTTAGGCTTGTTAATGTTCAATCCCGCCTCCCGACCGTAGTGCTTGATCAATTAAAGCACTGCGGCTATGGACTGCAAAGGGTCCGTGATGTACATGAGCATGTCATCAGCATATACTGCAATTTTATATTACACCCCAGCTCGTCCATAATCCTCTGGCTAGGGGCTCCAGAGAAGGCGCAAACAAAATTGGGGATAGAGGGCAGTCCTGTCTCTTCTTCTCCCCAGTGTAAACCATTGGGCATACCCACCGTTCACCATTACGCTCTTAGTGGGGGCAGAGTAAAGGGCCAATATTCCCCAGAGGAAGCTCACCCCAATATCAAATTTGATGAGGACAGCGCTGAGGGAAACACCACCCGGTTGAATGCCTTTTCAGCATCAAGTGATAAAAGTTTTGGGTCCCCCGCCATATCTCTGGATGCATGGATCATTTACAGGGTCTTTCGCATTGAGTCCACCCCCTTTCTCCCCTCAATGAATCCTACCATAATGTAGGTATAAACCCCTCCAATCTAGCCACCAAGTTCTGCGTATATGTTTTCACATCTATATTGAATAGTGAGACCAGGTGGTAGGAGGCACATCCCTCAGGATCCTTCCCCTCCTTGTGTATAACCATAATGAGTGCCTTTCCAAATGAAGCCAGAGCCTTCCTTGTATCTAATATCTAATTGAACAGTTCACGGTGACAGGACGTGGAGAAAGCACTTATAAAATCCTGCTGTGTATCTGTCCTCCCCCGGGGCCTTACCCAGTGGTAGTCGTCCCACCTCTATCCTGACCTCTTCCTCCATTATGGGGGCATTCAATGCCTTGGAATCTGTATGGGAAATTGTGGGTAGGTGGTCCCCTTCTAGATGCTGGTTCGGATCCTCTACTTCCTGACCCACCTCTGAGGCATATAGGGATTCATAAAAGGTTGCAAAAACTTCTGCAACCCCCTGGTCTGGTAAGTTGCTACCACCCTCTACCCCATCTATTCCATTCACCTATCTTTCAGCCCTCTGCCCCCTCAACCTGGCTGCCAACAATGCGTCCACTTTGTCCCCCTTCTCATAGAACTTCTGCATAAGGTATTGAGGTTTTGGAATATCTGTCATGATGCCTACCTCCAAGGAGCCAGGTCCGACCCAGGAACCCCAGAGGCAGGCATCATTCCCCCCAGGGAAGTGCCAGCGGGCCCAAGCTGGGGCCCTTTGGACACAGTCCTGGCGCCTTAGGCGCCAGGCTCATGTTGGACCCCTGTCCTGGCGCCTTAGGCGCCAGGCTCATAAAGCTAGACATGTGTTGAAGTGTTTTAATGTGCACTTACCTGATGCAGACCATGCTGCTACATCCAGGCCCTCTTGAGGCCTGAATGGAACTACTTTACCTGTGGGACTACTTTCCACCTGGGTGTGGTCGGGGAAGGATACATACCTGATCGGTGGAAGGATACATGCCTGGAACTTCTTCCAAAGCTATTTAAACCACGGCCGATCAGCAACTCACGCTTTGCGTTGTTCTGCTCCTCGCAGCTGGACGCTCACCGTGTCAGCTCCTGCATCTGGACTTCAGCCACGCCTGTCAGCATCCTGGGTTGCCTGCAAAGGGAGATAAGAGAGAATTGGGGAGAAAGAAGACCTTACCTGCTAAAGCTGCATCACGGGGACATCACACCGACGATCCTGAAAGGGAAGACATCATTTTAAAAGCATTTTGCTTTGATCGCTTCAGCGCTGCATTTCACTCACCTTTCCTGGGCGCCTCCATCTTCAGCAGCGATCATCCGGATCCGCACCCACTTCCCAGAGCCTAGAGAGAAAAGACAAGAAAACAAGGTGAGAGAAGGAAGGGAAATAGAAAAAGCTCAGTTTCCTTCTAAGACTTACCTGTTGGGTCATTCCCATTTCATTTCGGGTCCTGCCGCTTCCTGGCATTCCGGACCCCGGCCCCAATGGGGAAAAAAGACAAAGACATTGAATGAGCGAATGCAAAGACATTACCTGAACGCTCATCCAGAACTTACACTTCGGGTCGGCGCCATATCTCCGGCATTCCGAACCCCGGCCCCTAAGGGGAAAAAGACATAAGCATTAGCGCTTGCTGCAATAAGACAATGAACATTATTATTAAGCTTGAACTTTTGAACTTGCAACAGAACTCTTACAGCGCCTCACCTGAATAGTCAAGCTTATTTTGAACTCCCATCAAGCCTCAATCCAGTGAAGTAACTGGGTTTCAATGCGCCCCTGCATCAGAAGCAGGATGGAGAACTCATCCTTCCAGACCCTAAGGTGAGACTTCACAGGGAATCGTGGAAGGGTATCGAGGAGGGTTGGAAGGGAGTGGGAGGCTTGAGCATTATTCCGTCAGTAGGTAATACTCCCTTTTCACGCACAGGGGAATATTCCTGCGAGCCAGAAAAGCCAGAGTAGAGGGGCCCTTCCTGTCCATCATCAGAGTCCTGCGCTTCACCATTGAAGAAGCATCAGCACTCGAAGCCAGACCTGCGCCTCCGTGGGAATCAGGTGAGCGTGACAGAACATGAAGCCTACCCACAATTTCCCACCCGGGCGCTATGGAGACTTCTGAGACAGATCAGCTGGCCCAGCTTTTGGGGGAATTACGGGCAGAAGTGCACTCAGCCTGCCAGGAGACCAACGCTCTCAAAAGAGAACTGATCCTATCCAAGGAAAGAACTGATGACCTGGCCAAAATGTTATTGCAGGCCCAGGCAGGGCACACTCCTTTACCTAATTCCGGAGGTACTTCCACATCAATGGGTTTGAATAACCCCGTACAAATCAATCTACCTGGACACATGCCTTTGGCCCCGCCTGAACGTTTTGCGGGGATCCCAAGAAATATGCCGTCTTTATGAACCAATGTCGTTTACACTTTCTATGCAGACCCGGGGCCTTCCCTAACGACCAGACCAAGGTAGCCTTTATACTATCTTACCTCAGTGGCAGCGCTGCCGATTGGTCTATTCCATTGATAAATCAGGATGATCCCATTCTCCAGGATTTTCAGGGCTTCCAGGCCAGCATGGAAAGATTGTTTGCTCGACACTCTCAAGGACAGGCCCTTGATAACGAACTGCTATCCTTACGACAAGGTAATCAGGATCTCCTGTCCTACGTTGCCACCTTTAATAGACTGGTTGTGGAAACTGGATGGCCAGAAAACAAAAGGATCACATTGTTTCATCAAGGCCTGCGCGGAGAGCTTAAGGATGTTCTAGCTCAGATAGTAGATCCACCCCAGGTCTGCGTAGACTACATAGACTTGGTGGTTCAACTTGATCACAGACTTCAAAATAGAAAAGCAGATCGGTTCAAGTACGAAACCCGAGTACCGATCAAAACCCACGCTAACTCCAAGAGTACCGACGTATCCGAACCTATGCAAATCGACGGTGTTAAAGGACCATTAATGCAGAAGGAACGAGAGAGAAGGCGGCAAATGCAACTTTGTCTGTATTGCGGGACTTCCGGTCACTTTCTTCGAAATTGTCCGGTTAAACCACCTAAGAAGGTGGTTGGAGCCACTGATAATGATTTATTGACACCTGATTCGGGAAACGACCTAGCCCGACAAGCGTAGGGGTCCGCTTGCCGAGCTTGAAAACAAACTCTTTGACCTCGCATTTTGTCATGCCAATGGTGCTCGTGGACCCAAAACAGCCTCAGCAGTTGCATGCTGTAAAAGCATACATCGACAGTGGAGCTATTGGAAACTACATAGACCGTGAATTGGCTTCCAGGATTAAGCTCCCTCTCCGCCCGAAAGTAACTCAAGATGTCATTACTACAGTAGATGGAACCGAAATAGCCTCAGGGCCTGTAATGCATTCCACTGTTGAAATGACACTGGTGGGTCAGGATGGACATCGGGAAGCAGTCGTGTTTGATGTGATCAAGGCCCCACAATTTCAAGTAATTCTTGGAATTCCTTGGTTAGAAACACATAATCCCAGAATCGACTGGCGAGCAAAGAAGATAAGTTTTCCTGATTGTGAACCAACTTGTTATCCAAGAAATCCAGTTATGGGTCTAGCCTCAGCAACTTCCACCCCTGTACAGCTACCGTCAGAATACCAAGAATTCCAAGACATTTTTCAGAAGGAACAGGCTAACACGTGACCTCCCCATCGGTCTTATGATTGCCAAATCGATCTGGTACCCAATGCTCAACTACCTTGTAGTAGGATTTATGCTCTTACGGAACCTGAGAACCTGCATTTGCGTCAGTATTTACATCAGTACCTAGCCAATGGTTTTATTCGCCCGTCCAAGTCTCCTGTCTCCTCAGCTCTGTTCTTCGTGCCGAAAAAAGAGGGCGACCTTAGAACATGTATAGACTATCGCGCCCTAAATCAAATAACGATTAAGAATCGTTATCCTCTGCCCCTGATCCCTGAGCTTATCGACCAGGTGAAAGACGCTTGTGTGTACACCAAGTTAGATCTCCGAGGAGCTTATCACCTGGTGCGTATAAAAGAAGGCGACGAATGGAAGACTGCATTCCGCACCAAATTTGGGCTCTTCTAATATCAGGTGATGCCCTTCGGTTTGTGCAATGCACCTGCCACCTTTCAGTACTTTATGAATGATGTTCTTCGGGAACTTATCGATGTCTGTGTCATTGTTTATATTGACGACATCCTGGTGTACTCTTCTTCAGAATCCGATCACAGAAAACATGTTAGGGCAGTTCTTGAGAAATTGCGCCAGCACAGACTATTTGCAAAGCTCGGAAAATGCGTTTTTCATACCACAGAAGTTGAGTTTCTCGGATTCATCCTGACACCTCAAGGAGTCCGAATGGACTCGCGAAAGGTGGACACCATCCTCAAATGGCCATCTCCTAGCTCGGTGAAGGGAGTTCAGAGCATGCTCGGCTTCGCCAATTTCTTTCGAAGATTCATTCCGGAATTTTCCCGAACAGTCCAACCCATCACAGCTCTCCTAAAGAAAAACAAACGCTTTGAATGGACTCTTGAGGCCGAACAAGCCTTTCAGGACCTGAAAACCAAATTCACCTCTGCACCTGTATTGAAGCACCCGCACCCAGATCTCCCTTACATTGTGGAAACCGACGCATCCAGTTCGGCCATGGGAGCTGTCCTGTCGCAAAGAGACCCAGAAACTAACCAACTACACCCTGTGGCCTTTTGGTCCAGGAAATTTTCTCCTCCTGAAATCAACTACGCAATTACCGACAAGGAGTTACTGGCTATTAAATCTGCTTTCAAGGCTTGGCGTCACTACCTTCTCGGGGCAAGACACACCATCACCGTAATTACAGACCACAGAAATTTACAATATTTAAAGACGGCCAAAGCTCAATCTTCACGACAACTCCGATGGGCTCTATTCTTTGCGGAATTTGATTCCGTAATTACCTATCGCCCTGGCTGCAAGAATGGTAAAACGGACGCCTTATCCCGGATTGGCATGGAAGAACCCAATTCGAGTTTAGAACCTGTGCCAATCATACCTGAACAAAGAATCTTAGGCCTAACTTCATTGCAAACTATTGAGGACATCCAAACGCAAGTAAAACAACTTCTAGACTCTTCAGCCTTACTGGAATGGAGTCAAAAGGGTCCTCATTACACCGTTAAGGATGATTTACCCTACTTCCAGGAGCGGTTGTTTCTGCCAAGTAAAGAATTGCAAGAACTTGTTATTGCCCATCATCACGAATCATTAATGGAAGGACACCCTGGTATCACTAAAACGGAGGAAAAAATCAAACGCCACTTCTGGTGGCCTTCTTGGAGAAAAGACATAAAGGGCCTCATTCCGAGTATGGCGGTAAGGGATAGCGGCCACCGGTAACGAGACCGGTGGCGGTAATCCCTTACCCCCCATACTCCGAGTTCCCTCTGCGCCCTCGCCCTTAACGCCTGCTTTGAGCAGGTGTTAAAGTCGAGGGCGCAAAGGGGCCTCCAAGCCAATAACGGTGACCGTAATGAACGGTCACCGTTATTTGCATCTTCCCCATTCCCATTGAGCCCTATGGGGGCTCATTTGGGAATGGGGAAGAGCCTTGGTGAATGGGGAATTACCGCCCCGCCAACCTTGGAATGGGGCGGTGATTCCGCCATCCACCAAGGCGCTGCCGGTCCGGGTACGGCGTCAACCAAGGCGTTAATAGCGCCATTGGTTAGCGCCGTACTCGGAATGAGGCCCAATGTCTTTTGTATTGTCTTGCGGAATTTGTGCCCAAAACATGGGTCAAGAAAAGGCCAGCCGGCCTACTTCAACCCTTGGATATTCCACCGGCACCATGGCACACCTTGTCAATGGACTTTATAACTGACCTGCCTCCTTGTGCTGGTTACAACACTATCCTTGTAATTGTGAATCTATTCTCCAAAATGGCCCACTTCATCCCTTTAAAAGGTTTGCCTTCAGCTTCTACCTTGGCCAAGGAATTTCTGGAGAATATAGTTCGCATACATGGTTTTCCTTCCATATTAGTCTCGGATCGTGGAAGTCAATTTATCTCCCATTTTTGGAAGACATGTTGCCAACTAGCACAAATAGATGTGCGGTTATCCACCAGCCACCACCCCGAGACCGACGGACAAACCGAGAGAACCAATCAGACTCTCGAGCAATATCTTCGGTGCATGTTACACCAATCCGAGTTAAATTGGAAAGACATCCTTTGGATCGCAGAATATGCATACAACAATTCAGTGCATTCTGGAACCGGACAAACTCCTTTTTATACTTTGTATGGTCACCATCCTCGGACCTCTGACCTAGATCCACCTCTGACCCTGGAAATGCCCACAGTAAATCATCTGCATTCCACAATAACCCGAGCCTTCAAAGAAGCTAGAACTCATTTACAGCAAGCCAAGAAAAAGTATAAAGAAAATGCTGATTTGCACCGAAGTAAAACTCCTCCTTACCAAGTAGGAGACCAGGTATGGCTAGCAACGAAACATTTACCCCTGAAGGGCCCGCAAACCTTCAATCCCAGATTCATAGGACCTTATCCCATCAAGGCTATAATCAATCCCGTGGCCTTTAAACTGGATTTACCATCTAACATGCGTATTCATCCAGTTTTTCATGCATCACTTTTGAAGCCAGTACAACCAGGGACCCGACTGTCCAAGCCTCCAGACCCAGTTCAAATTGAAGGGGAATTAGAATTCGAAGTTAAAGACATTTTAGACTCCAAGGTGTTAAAGTCAAAACTCTTCTATCTTGTTGACTGGAAGGGTTATGGACCTCAGGAGAGATCGTGGGAGCCTAGTAACCATGTTCACGCACCTCGATTAATACAAAGGTTCCACCGGAGATTTCCGAACAAGCCAAAATCCCCGGAGGGAACAACCTTGGGAGGGGCCTTGAGGGGGGTACTGTCATGATGCCTACCTCCAAGGAGCCAGGTCCGACCCAGCAACCGCAGAGGCAGGCATCATTCCACCCAGGGAAGTGCCAGCGGGCCCAAGCTGGGGCCCTTTGGACACAGTCCTGGCGCCTTAGGCGCCAGGCTCATGTTGGACCCCTGTCCTGGCGCCTTAGGCGCCAGGCTCATAAAGCTAGACATGTGTTCAAGTGTTTTAATGTGCACTTACCTGATGCAGACCATGCTGCTACACCCAGGCCCTCTTGAGGCCTGAATGGAACTACTTTACCTGTGGGACTACTTTCCACCTGGGTGTGGTCGGGGAAGGATACATACCTGATCGGTGGAAGGATACATTCCTGGAACTTCTTCCAAAGCTATTTAAACCACGCCCGATCAGCAACTCACGCTTCGCGTTGTTCTGCTCCTCGCAGCTGGACGCTCACCGTGTCAGCTCCTGCATCTGGACTTCAGCCATGCCTGTCAGCATCCTGGGTTGCCTGCAAAGGGAGATAAGAGAGAATTGGGGAGAAAGAAGACCTTACCTGCTAAAGCTGCATCACGGGGACATCACACCGACGATCCTGAAAGGGAAGACATCATTTTAAAAGCATTTCGCTTCGAACGCTGCAGCGCTGCATTTCACTCACCTTTCCTGGGCGCCTCCATCTTCAGCAGCGATCATCCGGATCCGCACCCACTTCCAAGAGCCTAGAGAGAAAAGACAAGAAAACAAGGTGAGAGAAGGAAGGGAAATAGGAAAAGCTCAGTTTCCTTCTAAGACTTACCTGTTGGGTCATTCCCATTTCATTTCGGGTCCTGCCGCTTCCTGGCATCCGGACCCCGGCCCCAATGGGGAAAAAAGACAAAGACATTGAATGAGCGAATGCAAAGACATTACCTGAACGCTCATCCAGAACTTACACTTCGGGTCGGCGCCATATCTCCGGCATTCCGAACCCCGGCCCCTAAGGGGAAAAAGACATAAGCATTAGCGCTTGCTGCAATAAGACAATGAACATTATTATTAAGCTTGAACTTTTGAATTTGCAACAGAACTCTTACAGCGCCTCACCTGAATAGTCAAGCTTATTTTGAACTCCCATCAAACCTCAATCCAGTGAAGTAACTGGGTTTCAACGCGCCCCTGCATCAGAAGCAGGATGGAGAACTCATCCTTCCAGACCCTAAGGTGAGACTTCACGGGGAATCGTGGAAGGGTATCGAGGAGGGTTGGAAGGGAGTGGGAGGCTTGAGCATTATTCCGTCAGTAGGTAATACTCCCTTTTCACACGCAGGGGAATATTCCTGCGAGCCAGAAAAGCCAGAGTAGAGGGGCCCTTCCTGTCCATCATCAGAGTCCTGCGCTTCACCATTGAAGAAGCATCAGCACTCGAAGCCAGACCTGCGCCTCCGTGGGAATCAGGTGAGCGTGACAATATCTTCCCTTCTTCCAAAAGGCAGAGTTCCTCCCTCTTAGCTTTAGCTTGCGCAATATGTTCCTCCCGCCTACCAGGTTATTCGTGAGCTATTCTGTCCCACCTACCTATTTCCCCCTGCAGCCTCCCTTCAATTGGCACCCGTTCTCGTTTTCTCCTCGCCTCCCTTCTCTGATTAGAATCCATCTTCACGTATCCTTCCCAGCCTCCCACACCATATCCTGTGCAACTTTCCCCTTATTATATACCGTAAAGTAATTCCCTGATTGCCTAACTCATGTCCTTAAGAAATACAGGGTCCTTACAGAGTGACTCATTACACATCCACTTCGTCCCTTT
This sequence comes from Ambystoma mexicanum, assembly GCF_040938575.1. NCBI lineage: Eukaryota > Metazoa > Chordata > Amphibia > Caudata > Ambystomatidae > Ambystoma > Ambystoma mexicanum. Next base: position 487,792,255 of record NC_090933.1, on the reverse strand, counting down.
AGGTATCAGTACCACCAAGAGGAACTCAACCGTGACCATATCATGGTCCGATAACGATATTGGGGTAATGTCTGAGTTTATTGCCTCTTGCCACAGTTCCGTCCATATATACAAATAATCTATCCTGGTATATGCACCGTTTGACGGGGAGAAAAAAGTGTATCCCCTCTCCTAGGGATGGAAGTGTCTCCATATGTCTCTCAGCCCATATCCCAACAATGCTTCCTGAAAAACACAGTGACCCAGTCTGCCCGGTTCCGGGACCAGGTCCTGTAGTGTCTGGCTGTGTAGTTAGTTCCCTGTCAGCCCAAATGTTACAGTAACCCCCAGTGATGAGGTGACCCGTGCTCTCAACCAGAATCTTTGCCATCGCGTTCCCCAGAAATCTCACCAGCAACGGTCTATGGTTCGGGGCATAGACCGTTGCTGGTGAAAACCAAACCTCTCTTATGGTACCCGTAACAACTAGGGTCTGACCCTCCACGTTGGAACAGGTCTTAATGATTTCCATCCTTCCGGGAGCCTGGGATACGTCATCTCTGTGGACCTTTCACCTCCCAGCAACATTCCTCATTGTTTCCTCTTGAAGTATGCGTTTCCTCCTCCGTGCCCGTAAGCTCCCTGATCATCCTATGTATCTCTTCTGCAGAGGAGATCCAATATTTGTGTCCCTCTATCTCAAAGGAAATGGCAAATAGAAACCCCCACCTGTACCTCACCCCCTTCTCATTGAGCCACTTGGTGAGAAGGAAGCAAAGGTGCCTCTTCGACAGGGTAAGTGAGGAGAGATCTTGAAAACTGTGATCCGTGCTGAGCCGTATGTCACAGCTTCCTTCTATCTTGCGCTCTCGAGGATCTTGATCCTGTCACTATAATTACATGGGCAGACGAGGACTGATCTTGGACCCCCCCCCCCCACTGTTCCACCTGCTCTGTGGATTCTTTCTATCTTGGCTTCATCCATGAAGTCATTATCGAAGATGAGCTGCATCGGTCTCACTCCGGAATCCCAAAAATGCAGAGGTTATTACGTCGCTCACGGTTTTTCAAGTCGTCCATTTTAAGTAACATCTCCTTCTCTCTACTCTCTAACTCAGAAAGGCGAATGTCCATTTGGGTCTCCAGAGTGTTGAGGGAGGACTGATTATGTTCCACTTCCTCAACGTGTTCCTCCATCTTGTCAAACCTGCTAGTGATTTTGTCCACACATCCCCCAATGTTCGCTCTCATGTTCCCAATCTCCTCAATCAGGCCCGCAACGTCTTTTTTTGTCAGAGCTGACTCCTCATTACCCTGTGCCATTTTGGCCGTATTATCGGGTCCTTCTGAGCCCTCCCTCAATGTGTATATGAAGTTCAGAAGTTTGGCCCTTGGGTCCAAGTACCTCCCCCGAACCTTACTCGTACGTCCAGGGAGTGGCTGCTTTTCCTCCACCAAGTATATGCCCCCCTAGCCGTCCTTGGCAGGGGATCGAGGCAAATTCCTCTGGTATCCGGAGGTCGGCCGAGAGGTTAGCTGGGCTCTCCCCAGTAGTATTGCTATTGTGGGGGCCTCACTTCAGAGTGCGGGTAGTACAGGACCTCTCTTTAACGATATCCTTGGTCAGCTGGTCAGCGATGGGGGGGTGCCACTCCTCAGGGGCCTTCTGCAGCCCTGCACCTTAGTCCTTTTCCTAACCTGTAGTGGTGTCTCCCAGGGCACTAGTGATAAGGGAGGTGGGCACATGCCCCAATCAATGGGGCCCACACTTCCCTACTCCAACACCGTACCTCCGACAGTGAGGGCAACTCTGGGGCACCCGAGCCGTCCACAATGTTCCTCTGACTATTATCCCCGCTAGG